>NC_090929.1:296607497-297232497 GCF_040938575.1 Ambystoma mexicanum
TAACCCCTATTACTATGATAGATGAATTGACAACCCAAGAATGTTCTGCAACTACTAAGCAGATAAAGGACTAAAAAGAAATACGATGGATGACTTCCAACACATGAATGCATATATCACTGATTCTGCCCAAGTGACTGACAATATATGGTACCATCACATGACCCAGTTGGGGAGAGGGACATCCAAGGAGAACTGCAATTGTGCTCCCTCATTACCTATACTTTGGGTGCCTCCAGACTTTTTATAGCTACACAAGTATCCATAAAAATAGCACATTGCCTGACACCACTTTCACTCTGTCTAACTAGAGGGCAATTCTAGAACCAGAATGCTTCCCTAGTGTGGGTGAATAAAGAAAAGTCCCAGCAAGAAGATAATTATATACAAGGAATAAAATCCATGATAAAACGTGAAACATTAAACAAGGTAATTCGATATGAGCAACCTGGAACTAGACACTAGAAGACAATAAAATGCTGCAGTACAATGACAAGACAGGGAAGGAAATACCTGGATTTTGGGAATGTGGCCAATTACAAATGAAGAGGACCGTACTTACACCTGGGGGGTGGACAGATGGACTAGTGGCATGCAAGGCACAAGCACTGTTGTAACAATGGGAAGAGGTTGTGGTACATGCAAATAAACAATGTCTTGACCAGTGGCCTAAAATTGCAAAGCTACTCACATGAGTCGACGACGAGGGGGGACCATTACAGATAATGCCCCAGAGAAATTCCACCCTATCCTTCTGAAATAACGGTACAATAACCATTGGTGACAAATATTGGGTGTAAACGCATCTTTGAGATACCAGCATGAAGACGGGAACAGTAGTATTGATGTACCACTATTGTGCTTGTGAATCTAGTGCATACATGAAGTTGCCCCGAAATTGGGGAGGGCTATGTTCCATAGTACTAATAAACATACCCACTCTGGTAGTACCCCAAAGCGATATACAAATTACGGGCTTTGCTAAAATGGATGCACACTTGAGGAAAAGAAGGTCCCACACTGTCAAGCATAAGAAAAGGGAAAACTATTTCTCAGCAAAATCAGAGGATGCCTATGATGGCATGCCAGACAAGCACACATTGGTTAGCAAAACAGTGTGATTTTCTCTGCTATTTTCCTCCCTGGAGTGCAGGTAGCTACAAATGCGAAATGGCTCCAAATAACAAGATGGGAGTCGTTGCAAACTATCAACACAACAGTGAAGAGATTTAATGTCATAAAAGAAGAGCTAAGGGCCATAAGATGAATAACCCTTCAGAACAGGTACGTCCTCAACTAGATAACGGTCATTGAGGAGGGGCGGGGGGGCTTTGTGCAAAAATTGGCCCATCATGGGACCCTCACAGAAGCCATAGCTCTGTTAACAGATCTACACACCAAAACAACAGAGGAGATGTACGATATTATAGATGATGACTGGCACTCTTATCTATTCTCCTGAATTCCCTGCTGGCTGGTTAATGCATTAAAAAAAACAATAGCCATACTAGTATTAGTATTGCTGGAATTCTGCACCCTGAGAATAGCGATAAGCTAATGTAAGAAGACTATCAAAAAGGCAGTGGGAATGAATATAGTGATAAACGAAGACACTAAAGTACACAAATACACACAAACCGACGATCTACTTTATATGCATATAAGAGAGAGTCCTATCATCCATCCAGGGTCAAACGTTTGTTATATTGAGACCCTCGCAATTATGTGGGGTGCTCAGTATTCTACAAGCCAAATCGGGAGTGCTGCTATATGACTTGTAGTGTGGCTGAACACATACAAAATTCCGGTGACCTGAGGTGGGTGACCAAGATATGGACCACAAGGTATCTTACTGTGGGGAGGGCCCTAAAAGAGATGTGGTTGAGGATTCGACCAGAGGAGGTAATGTTGAGGGACAGATGAATACGTAATTTATATTGACTGCCCCTGACACACACAGGTACAATAGACTTGAAGTAGATGTGCACTCACTACGAATAAACATGGACACTAGATCAAAAGTGCATTTATACACAAAGAAAATTGCTTGCACCATTTAGACATGAAGAACATAACAATCAACATATACGCTGAAATGCAATACAAACGATATATACATATAGCTTGCTAAACAAAGAAACGCAACAGTAATGAGTGGTCATCTTGAATAAAATGGGCGGCAAACCCACGTTAGAGTGAATGAGAAACCTTGAAGCTGCAGAGAGATTCGACTTGCTGAATTAGCTGAAATACAGATCCATGCAGGCCAGACAGTGGCTCTGCGGCTTCCTTCAAAGGTTACTGTGAAATAGGAGAGGTCCGGATAGCTCTGAATAGAACAGAAGATAATAAATCCCAAGAGTAAGACATATTTCTCTTAGATTAAGTAGAAAACAGACAGCCTTTGAATGCCAGGTGCCGACTAATTAAAGGCTTAATACTATACGAGGAACGGATCGACTAAGTCTTCAGTGGCCAGAGAGGGTAATAACATTGATATTAATATTAGCTAAATTTACAGTAAAAGCTGAGTAAACTAATTCAAAACATGGTCTTCACACACGTGACCTATAATTAGAGGACACTGTCCCCAATTAGCTCCAGACACACATATGCAATTGCCTAGACTCCCCACAAGTTCCAAGAACAAAGGCGCCCTGGACAAGGCCAAGTACAAAGCTAGATGCCCTGGCTCATGGCCCAGGAAAGAAGGAATAGTGTCTTATTTAGTTGAAAGACGCAGTTCCTGATATGAAACGATGATATGATATTTTATTTACAGCGCGCCTAAAACAAGCGATTCAAGGAGCGACGAGGCAAGGGAGGGGAACAAGACAGCGATCTTACTACGCCCAGTGATATTGAGATTGCGCACGTGTAGGGAAGTCCTCAGTGTCCCTCCCCCTACCACTATTTTTGCTCATGCTCTGATGACCTGCCAAGTGCTTAAAGTTGATAAGACAGATGCCAACTAGTTAAAACTCTCAATGTGATGCCGTCCTGTAACGGTTGCATTAGCCAATTACCTTTTGCTAAAATGATGTCTTTCATACCTTTATCAATTTAGGGGTGGTACAAGGTGGGTCCATCAGATAGTTATGTACACGTATGTAGACAATTCCCTTGACCAAACCCTCGACCCTGTAGGTTTTTGCAACTAAGATTGTGATATTACATCAGTTATGAGGTGTTTTCCATTTATTGCCCTGTATTGAAACCTTTGAGAGCTCTTGAGACTTGTGCGCTTACTGCTGTCCCAGCTTTATGTGGATTGTTAATAAAGTAGGCTTTTTCCCATTTATTTACTTTGACTATTTCTGTTATTTTGGTGCAGGATTTCCCGACCTATCGGTTCTACATGCGCAAGAGTTTTCTGGCTTCCCTTTACGGTTTAGGACGATTTTCCCGAATCAAAAGGTTTGCATGAACCTTTTGTTCTAAAAATGCTACCACCAAAGGTTCGAACACCAAAAGTTTGAACCTTTGGTGTTAGCATTATAAAAAAAACGGGGGCGTCCCCCGCATCACCCCGCTCACTATACTACACAACATCTTATGTTTGAAAAGACCAGAGCATTTCTCCTATCACCCGAGAACGCACTGATGGGTGATAATACATTGTCAATACGAGAGATTGTAACATATGTGTTCACGATATTGGCAGTAAAATAACTAACCACACCTGAGAATACCTCCAAGGAAAATACCAGGCATTGAAATTGTGAAGTGGACATGTCACTTTGCTCCTAGAGCAGATCTTCACCAACTAGATCAGGTGAAGCAGCATAAGCGAAAACATGTATTACACATTTTCTTCTACTACTGGCACACATGGGGACATCAGAGGGTGTCTGCAGTCTTTCGCAAGGTGCCACATCCCAAAACACTGCAATTAAAAGTACTGGCAGGGTATGCCAAAAAGGTTTTTACAAGCCTATATAATAACTGTATTAGTGGACAGAAGTATGGGATAGTATCTACTAAATTGATCTGGGAGCAGCATCTGTGTATTGAGGTAGCAAACAACCAATTGATCTATGCTTCTAAGCAGCCAACAAGATATTAATGAATTGTATTGATAAGCATGTGCATTTTTAATATTCTTCCCATAATTTACATTTTCCCATGAAAACAGCATACATTCTATCTTGATCAACCTGATGCTCTATGGTCCTTGTAGGCTTTATGGACGTGGCCTAAGAATGCATGCAAGCCACAGAGCTTGGAGTGAAATCTTTACAATTATTGACACTATTGTGCAGATGGGGATTCGCGAAAAGGCTTTAAGCGATCTCTTGGAGGTCGAGACACTCCTGAGGCAACCCACAGATTTGTTATTCTAGCCCTCCTAAAAGCCCTATGCAGAGTAGTGATAAACTGAATGGGGACTATGACCCAAAGTTTGGAATACGGATTCAAAGGTATGGGGGTTCATCTCACGGATCATTAAAGATGGTGTTAAGACTGCCTTAGCACCTTCTTTATCGATGCGTGGGGTTAAGACTGCCTTAGCACCTTCTTTATCGATGCGTGGAGTTGTTGTTTTGTTTTGAGGCTGAGTGGGGGCTCGGAGCAGACTTAGCAAGATCCGTCATGCTTTTCCACTGTGCTTTAAATCAACACATGATTTAACCCAGGCAAGTATTTTCATGCTGGCGTTAAACTAATTAATTCTTATGGTATCCTCCTGACGTTTACATCAGGCAAAGGAAGGTGGATTCCACGGGAATCCATGATACATGTTTCCTATATTAGTTAAATGCAGCAGGCATTTACACTTTTCTTCTAACATACTGGTAAAGCAAAGCGTAAAGGCCAGTTTGACGGAAGTGCAAACAGACGTGGGGCCCTCCATGCAAGTTGGATTTTAAAAGAACCACCAAATATAGATGATCTGACTTTTAAATTTTCCTGCTAGGCCTTCAGTGACGGGATAGTTTACAATAATGACATACATTAATTTTGTGTGTAGGTGACAAAGAAACAGCCTTAACAAACTGCTCCATCTGCAGCTCCTGCACGCAACTCGCACCATTTTTACTCCTATTAGTCTTTTTGGATAAGGGGCAGCAGTCACCAGATCAATGTTCTGGTGTGTTTACTATCATAGTTGATTAATGTGTGTTTAGGTCAAAAAGCACAGAGCAAATAACTGAGCTGGACACTTGCATAGAGGGCTGTGTCCTGGCGTCGTACTACCGCAGTGTACGCTCTGTGTTTTACACTCTGGTTTACTTTATAGTTTTGAAATGTAGACACATTTAATGTGCATTGGAAACACACCAGTTAATTTACTGCTGCATGGATAAGTCAAATGCTATGCAACTGACTGCATCTTTACACTACCTGTGAAATGCATAATTAAAAAAAAAGACAGTCATCCATTCAATATAAGACTGCAAAATCTGGTCCAGCGCTACTTTTCAGAATCCCCAAAATGTTTCTCTTTCCCTCTCCTCTCAAGTTCACCTATTATATCACCACACAGATGATCATGGGTACACTCTAAAGATGGAACATCGAGTGAAATTGTTTCCCTCAACAGTACCTTCAGTAAAGACATACTGCTTTTAAGAAAATGATCTGCAGACTAATAGAAAGAGGAGTGAGCTATAGGTAGAGAACTGAAACCTGTGATGATCGAGAGTTGGAGTCTCACTAAAGGAGCGGCAAGAGAGTTGCAGTGAGAGGACACGAGTGTTTCTATCTCAAATTACATATTCATAGGAGGAGAACAACGATACACTTAGCAATAAAGGCACCCTGCTATTTAGAGCTAGTGACTTGTAAGAAGATAAGAGAGCTGACGTTAGAGGAAAGGAGCTAGGCTATCTCAAGTCACACACTCCTAACTTAAAAGACAACTGCAGTTTTAGGGCCAGTGCAATGATAGATACTTGGAAGGGTATTTCATTTTACAGCGCTACAGATGCTTGGGAGCCTCTCCAGAGCATACAGATAAGGGTGGGGCCATATAAATTGGCCAAGCCTTTGGAGAGCGTCTAGCATTGCACATTTCTGATTTTTACTGACTTCGGAAAATTCTGACACCGGCTGAACAAAGGTGGCATTTAACACATACGTTGTAGCCAATTTTGTATTGAATGAGGATGGGATACCAGACAAAAGAGAACATGACTTCCCGTCAGAAATGTTTTTTTGATGGATTCTTCTCACTCAGATTCTTAGATATTCATTTAGATGCTCATCCAGCACCAGCTGCTTTTCTGAAAAATGTTTAGCTTCAAGCAGGTATGTCTTGGCTGTGCACAAAGTCTCGTCGGACCCTCGACTACACGGCACCAGAAATTACACCAAGCTACATAAATATATCCGATTCATCATCACAACACCCATTACATTCAGAGGTTCTGGGAAGGGATGATAATCTTAACTCAGAGCATACCCTATAGATGCCTTCCATGATGTCATTTTTGATATCATTATGGATCCCTGCTGTAATATTATGTTTGTGCACCATGGCTAATCAATAGGGGTACTCTGATTAAGATTGTCGTCCCTTTCCGCATCCACCAAATTTCATGGGTTTTGTTGCAATGAACTGGATCATCTTAACTCTATCTTAACTAAAGTTTTTCAGTGAATTGCAAGGGTTTTGTTTTGTAACTTCTCCTGGCCAATTATTTTAAAAGACCAAGGTCCACTGGTCTTTTTTCTATTTTATTATTACAATTTTTTATCTGTGAATTCAGTTTATTTACAGAAAACTTTAAACACATTTATATAAAAAGTAACAATTTAAGAAAAGACATTAAAATGATTTCAGTTTCACAATGTTTCCTATCTAATAACAAAGAAAAATAATACATAGATATTTAATAAAAAAGGAAAAATTCATAGCAAAAAAATGAATAATCAATCTGCATTCCTGTGTATTTGACAGATTTCTTCTCTACTTCCTTCCATAAGTAAAAGGCAGCTGCAACTATTACTACTGAGTATGCCCCAAGCAAAGTAGACTAACATTGATCCCTGGTGATATTCTCTATTCTATGAGCAAAATTTGCATAGGCCTTCCTATAGCAGTCTTACAATAATAAGCAATTTGTCAGAATATGGCAAATGGGCTACATTTTATTATGGCACAGTCTACACAGACGGGCCTCCGCTGCAATGTTTTGCCAGGCGCCAATATATTCCGTAGTTGGTAGTATGTTCAGGCGCAGATGTAAAGCAAAACATTTTAATTCCATAGAGGATAATTTAATCAGGTAATCACAAGGTATATACTATGAGAAACGCTGTGTTGAGTATTCTTTATACCTAGTTTTTCCTGATAACATTTCCACATTCATCACCGTACCCCAGCATTTTGCTTTGTTTTTTATATTTATTTCATAATCTGGGTCCGTGCTCAGGATATCTGACTTCAAGTCTAGTGTTCTTATGAAGCCAACAGCTGTCTTTTGTAAATCATTTATAAAGGTATTTATTTTTACTGTGGTTGCTTCGCCAAAGCCAAAGAGCAATAGTAGCTCATTTGTATTTTGACTAGTCTTCAATAGTTTTGCGTATAGTAGAGTTCTTTGGATTTGCCAGGTTGTCATTAGTGAGGTTATACCAAACTACAATCTAAGGGTCTCAACCGATAAAGAACTTGGGACGTTTATGACAGTTCGTAACAGTTTCTCCAACCAGCGTACTTGTTTTTCTTTTAATATTACAAGAGCGTATAAGATGCTTGGGATCATACTTGAGCAATATATTTCAAGCAGGCCCTCAATGTTATATCCACCTCAATGTGTTATGTAGTGCCCAGTAGTCAGCCATTTCCTCCAGGTTTTGGCAGTAATCCTCTCCCAATAGTATGTCAGCCTAGGTTTTATTTTTATTGGGAAGTCCAGGTATACATACTCGGTTACACCTTCCATACAAACTTTATTTATATGCCACACATATTTGGTCTTTGTCAGTGTCTGTTTACCTAAAATCATGTTTTTGATTTGGTCAAGTTTATGTCCATAGCATTCTTTGCGGCGTATACACCTAGAGCACTCATCGAGCGCTGTAGTCCAATTTGTGTGAGATCAAGGATTATATTATCATTGGCGTACGAAAGCCATGGTATCCGCACGCCATGTATTTTTGGTGGAAAGTTTCGGATTTTACTAAAGACCTGGTTTAAATCAGCTGTATATACATTGTATGAAATAGATGCCAGAACACACCCTTGTTTTAGACCACAGTTTATGTTTTGATATTTCGTACACAACCCTGTGTGGTTTAACTGAACAGAGATGGATGTATTTGTGTATAGCTGCTGGATGTAGTAGTTTTCATCTATCTATCCCCCATGCTGTGAGTTTACGCCACAGTAGGTCTCTTGGGATAAGATCAAAAGCTTTGCGAAAATCTAGGAAACAGAAGTACAAATCTGGCCTATTTTCATTTTCAGCGATTCAATTTTGCAGTACACTCATATTCGTGGTAGTATTGTAGTTTTTCCTGAAACCAGTCGGTAAAGGACTGAGTATTTTGTTTTCCTTTGCCCAGTTGGTAAGTCCCTTTAAGACAATTGTGGCAAATATCATTTGGGTAGTGTCCATCATTGCTAGCGATCGGTAGTTGTGTGGCTCTAATCTGTCCCCTTTTTTAAATATGGAAATCAGCACTGATTTACACCATGTCTCAGGGATGCTGCCCGATAATGATATGTGCTTGTATAGTTTTGTTAAAATGCTAGCCCATAGTGCCGGGTGCGCTTTCATGACAATGTTTGGAAAACCGTCCGGGCCTGGCGAGAGCTTTATAGTTTCATTATAATGTTCAATATGTTCTCCTCTTCCACATCCAGATTTATCATGCATACTTTAGATTTGTCTGGTGTGGTTATAGATCAGCTTTCCCGGTCGTAATACAATTTTTCGATATATATCAACCATTCGATTAACTCCTCGGGTGATTTTCCCTTCTTATGCTTGTTTAAGTGAGTCCAGAATTTCTGACTGTCATGTGATTTTAGCCAACCAAATAGTATAAGCCAATTTGCATTTTTGGTTGAGTGTCTATGTTGTTTTCGCCAGTTGTTATATTTGGTGGGAGGTTTTTAATGTAGTACTGTTTTTCACCCCAGCTCAATTTTGGATTTGCTTTGATTACAGCTCTGGCTTTCCGTTGATTTTTCTTTTTTTCAGCTATCAAGTGGTCAAATGATTTTCTTGCTTTTATGCAGTGGTGTTTAATGTTTTCATTGCTTTGCCTAAAATTTCACCTATAATTAATCTTAACTAGCTGCTCTAATTTCCAGTTTACCTCTTGTTTTGCCATGTGTAGGTCATCACGCTTTTCCCATAGTGCATTGTTGATTTCGCTTATGTTTAGAGTTGTCCAGCATAAGGCGTTTTCCATGGAGTTAGGAGTAACCTGGCAACCCATGTACTCAGTCGTACATGGGGAGTCCGTGTTTAGATCCCATCTGAAGGTCGCATGATCACTCAACTTGCTGAATTTGAGTACAACAGGACTACTCTTCCTTTGTGTGCTGGATTCACTTTGGATGTAGTCTATGTGTGTACTAGTTTTACCGTTTGACCATATGAATGTCGGGCATCCGTCTTTTGCTGTATCTAAGGGCAGAAAGAGTAGAGCGTAACTTCCTAAAAAACGTGACCAGGGACGTCATTTAGGGGTCGCCAGAGGTCGCAACTGCAACCTCTGAGATCTCCCTTGCGACCTCTAAAAAAAAAGCAAAAAATAAAAGTTGTCTTTTTTAAAATATATATATATTTATATATATATATATTTTTTTTTTGCAATGCAAGCTCCTGGGCTGTGGCCAGCACCATGTGGCTCTTTACTTCTGGGGTGGCTGGCTTTCTTGTTCAGGCCCCTTAAAAAAAAAAGAGAAATAAGAACAGGAGTGCCACAAGTCTAACTTTCAGCACTGACCCTAAATAAGAAAGAATAGGAATACCAAATAATGTGTCTTTCTGGAATTCTATACAATAATTGCTAGACTCATTAAAGGTTTATTTCAGGCAAACTTCAGGGAGTGAGTCACTGATTTAGTCTGTTCTTAAACGCCTCAACTCAGCCTTTCATCATTCTCGTGTCGGTAAATGAGTACCAACACAGGTTGGGTGATATTGGGTGTATATTTTTTCTATATAAAGCGCTTAAGCCTAAGTGCTACATAATAACACATCATTATCATTTGGTCATGGACGTCTGCTTGTATTCACAGTCATTTGGTAATATGGGCCTATACACACTGATTTTAACAATACATATGGCCATCCATTCTTGTATGAAATGTACATCACATTATAGTGATATCGTAACCATATTTTTCGTAGTGTAACATGCTATGTGATGCCACTTCTTGTTTTGTCAACGGGTGAAAGGTCGTGTACCACTTTAGGGTGGGGTCAAATGACATCACTTCCTGTGATGTCATCAGGGGTCAAAGGTTGCGTGATGTCACTTCTACTACCCCTGGCATTTTGGTGAAATGACGTCCCTGAGCGTGACCAAGCGCACTCATTTTCAGGTGAGGGGGCTAACGTGTGTACATTTCTAACATTTAAATCTCCAGCTATAAGAATGTGGCCCCCTACTGATGTTTCATGCCATTGAACAATAGCGTCATCAATAATTGACGTTATACCTTAAGTCTGTGCACCCCCCGGCAGATCATATACATTTATAATCAAGATCGTATAATTTTTGGCCTCAGATATTTGTAATATGACTGGTAAAATGTATGGAGATTTCTTTATGAATGCAAGGGCCGTGAGAGTATGTTCCAGCCTAGCTCCTATCGCAAGACCCCCACTTGCACAACCCATGGTCGAAGGAAGAGCATAGCTTTGTACTTTCTGGAAGGCATCAATGAAGAACAGCTGGGTGCACCACCTTTCCTGTAATAAGAAGATATCGCTTGAGTTTATTTGTTCAAGGCCTGCAGGATGACATAGGAAGGAGCGATATCCACGTGTATTCCAAGATAACCGACTCAGTGTTTTGCTAGTTATGCATAGTCATTTGCTCCATCAAGGATTATTTAAGGGAGCCAACATTCGGCCACCAGTATGTGATTTACAGCTTTATCCTTCTTAACTTGGAGCACACGCAAGGCTGATCTCTCTGATGTTTGTTCCTCCAACTGCAGTCTTGTTGCTGCAGTCCATATTTAGTTGTTTGTTCAGTGATGAAATTCTTACTTTTGCAACAGAGAATGAGTGATAGTCCCATTTGAGAAAAAGTCTATGCATGGATTTTAAGAAGTGATGTCGCCAGTAAAGATGAGAATTCGATTAGGGCCCAGTTTGTACTACTTCCGATACTGGGTTAGTTCCACTTGTTTTATCTCTGCAGACTGCATCTGATTTAGTTGTGGTATCTGTTGGAAAATTGCCAGAAGTTGAGTATGGTTTAGGAACAGGGTTTTGTTTATGGGTTTTTATTCCTCCAATATGGCCCATGTGCCATGTGTTTTATATTGCACTGATGTCCGGTAGGAATTTTTCGTCTACTGCATGTATTTCTGTTGGCTTTGTCTGTTTCATGCTTTAAGGTTTAGTAGACGTTTTTGTGAGCTCAGCATTGCTCTTTTGTTTCGTAATTATTAGGACGTTTTTGGCCTCAGTTTTGCCATTTGCTCTGTGGGTCCGTTTAGCACAACCAAGCAAATTGATCCATTTGGAGAAATCTTGATGTTTGTCACCCTCTTTCTTCCATGGGTGATCTCTTTAATGGTGCATGTGCCTGTTTCCCTGTATGTTTTAGCTTTTATTGGACGTTCTTGTTTAGGCTTTATTTGGGCCTTGGGGGCTGGCAGCAATTTGACAGCTTTTGGATTATTTTGCTGGAAACACATTTTTTTGTGTTGGTAGGTCAAGCTTGACTGTCGATAGAACGAAGATCTCCTCGTAATCCCAGTTTTCTTCCAGATTAGTCGCCTTCAGTGATTGGATAAATGGGCAAGGGACCAAGGAAGGAGAGGCTGGGCTGTCGCACACTGGTATACACTAAGTCTTAGTTATTTTAGTTTGTTTAGTTTTCGGGGTACTTTGTGGCTTTTTGGGGGTGGAAAGTGATTTTTCTGTCAGGTCTGTGACCTTTGCGAGAGAGCTTTTTATCTCGACTTGTTCCTTGGCCTTTGCAGCAATAAGTAATAAAAGTGATTAAACCTTTGCCATTATTGTGTTGATCCTGTTTAATATTTGCTTCTCTTGAGCGTCCTGCTCCTCCTCCTTCTCCTCCTCCTCCATGTCGCTCGTATCATCGTCCTCACTGGTGGTGTCAAAGATGTCTGGAGTAATCAAGACTGATGTTCTGGTAGTTTCATCAGGTAAGTTCGATATGTCTATGTCAATGACGTCTTCACAGTTTTGGGCATGGCACCCCTTTTCTGCGCCCAGGTAGGCGCTCCTCAGACCCACAAATAATTTCAATAATGAGTTGTTATAGTCTATCTGCTGTGTCTTCAACCGAAGTCACAGTTGTTTTGTCATCAACTTCTATGTTTCCAACATGGAAAAAGTCTGTAATGTCAGTTTGTGTCTGATAGATTTTATAGAGTTTTTCATCTGCAACGTGCGTTTTTTTACCCAATGGAACAAAACTTAGTTGTTTTGGATCACGCTTTGCGGCAGTCGCACTTCGAAGTGTTGTTCTTACGGTTTGGTGCAGACTTCATTTGTAAAACCGACATGTGTTACATGTTTAAGGACACAGGGAATATAGCCTAATATCTAGCATGTGAGAGTGCCGCGTTTCTAACTCCAGCAAGGTAAAGCCACAGTGCCTTTGCCCATGTTGCATCAATAAAGTTCACTGACCTTTGGTCCATGCCCACATCCACCCCCTCTTTTTATTTCCACTGTGGGTTTTCCCAGAAATATAAGAATTAACAAACGTGATCACATCAATGTTGCCTTCTATTACCATAAAACAAAAGAGGTGATGGCTGGAATGTTTGGAATGAATCCTAGCTCTAGCATTGCTCTGGGCAATCCTCCAGACCATTGTTCTTCGCCTGCCAGGCCATTACGAAAGGGTAAAGACCATATGCAAATCAGGTTTGGTCCCACCCCAAAAGGGGGAGTCCACCCCGAACTGCTTGGCCACATCTCTTCCGCACGACACCACAAGCATCTCCAAACATGTTTCAGGCTTAATATGCCTGATTAGTGAGGAGTAGCTTGGGTCTCTAGGCCTAGCAGGCACGGGACCCACGTCTGGGCATACCCCTCCCACTCGGTGTGACTTACGTAAAACAAAAGAGGTGATGGCTAGAAGGTTTGGAATTAATCCTAACCTCTTGCATTGCTCTGGGCAACCCTCCAGACCATCGTTTTTGCCAGCCTAGCCATTACAAAAGGGGAAAGACCATATGCAAATCAGGCTTGGTCCCACCCCAAAGGGCCAGCCCGAACTGCTTGGTCACATCCCTTCTGCACGAGACCACAAGCATCTCGAAAAATAGTTGGGCCTTGTGAGGCCTCATCATTGAGGAGTAGCTTGGGTCTCTAGGCCCAGCAGGCACGTGACCCATGTCTGGGCATACCTGTCCCACTCGGAGTGACTTACGCAAACCAAAAGAGGTGATGGCTGGAAGGTTCGGAATTAATCCTTACCTATGGCATTCCTCTGGGCAACCCTCCAGACCATCGTTCTTCGCCTGCCAAGCCATTACCGTGCTTATCAATCCCGGTTATCAATTCCGCTGTAAAGCATTGTTTGCTGATTGCCACAGTAATGGGAACATGCTCAACACTTTTCTTTTTACTTTCTTTATTGAGTACTTGAGATTTCAACATAATTGGAAGATAGCAGCCAGACAGTGACAGTTATAGTACATCTACATTGATACATTTCTGTTCTTCAGTGGTTAAAGCATAGTCAGTGTTGGGCTGTGGATCTGACAACAAGATACAACATTTAGGGTATAGAGAGTTGTGGAGTCATTACTCAGGTACTTAGCTCTCACTATCACTTTCATACATGTGGGTTGACAACAGGTAGTTATGGAAAGGGGGCCATATGTCAATGGGTTTAGAGTTTGTGGGCTACAGCAAGGTCCAGCGCTCTTCCATGTCTGATGCCCATGTTACTGCCCGCAGCCACTGCGCCACTGTGGGACATGTGGGACGCAGTAATAATAGCAGCACACATCGGATTGCTAATAATACACAGAGGCTCGCAAGGTGATGAAAGCTGCGTAGCAAATGTTGGAATTAGTGAAAGAAGCAGCTTAGTTGATTGGATTCTATCGTACAGCTGAACATTTCTGACATGGTGTCACAAATCCTGCTCCACTATTTTCCCGGCTCAAGCAACTCTAAAGCATGTGAACGTAGCCCGCCCCATCGGTGTGACATCTAGGGTATTGAGCAGGGTGCTTGAGATAAGGTGCAGTTTAGCCGGGGTGTAATATTTTTAATTGTATTAGTAGAAATCTGGACTTGAGGTGTACTGCACGGGTTTGCATGCACATTGAGTCCCAGATGTCATCAGTCATATTTGTGTCTAGGTCTCTTGCCCAGGCCTCCCTAAGCCTCAACAAGGTCTGCTGTCGGAGTTCGTTATCAGATTGTATAGTGTGGCCACCCCGCTCCGTGTCCAGGTCCCTCTCATGATAGTGCATAACAGTAGCTCGTCGGTTGGCTGCACCGGAAATTCGGTCCAAGCTTTTTTAATTGCTCGGCGGAGTCCAGCATATTGTAGCCAGTGCAGCGTTTTCCAGTGGGAGGGGCCTGGTAGTTCCTGAAACATGATCAAGGATTCTGCATTATACATTTCACCTATATTTGTGTAACCGTCTGAGGACCTTTGTTGCGCTGCTACTCGGTTTATTTTAGGAAATGTCGGAAAGAGCTTCCACAACGGCAGGTCCCTATGGTACGGACGAGGGTTATCAACCATCCTCCATATCTTGGTCCAGGCTAATGCCGTTGTGGAAATTGGCTCATTAACTTCAGGGTCTTACCACTGTGGTGGTAAGATCAACGAGCGGATGTTGTGGACGCCGGCTGCATTTTGCTCAATTTTCAGGTGAGGGTGTCTTGAGTCTTCACCAAACTAGTATGCAGCATAATGTGCCTGCGCAGCAATCCAGTATTTTTCAAAGTCTGCGGTAGCCAGGCTGTCTTGTACATAGGGTTTTATCAAGGTGTCCCATTTAACCCGAACCGCACCAGTGTGCCGCATGAAGTGATTAATCACTGCTGTTAGTGCATCGAAGAATATTGTTCCCGGCCACAGTGGAATATTTAGGACATAGTATAGTAATTTGGGAAGGATGATCATTTTGAGAAGTGACACACGGCCTGTGATTGTGAGTGGTAGTTTCGCCCAGGTACGTAGTTTAGCTGTCAGCTGGTATTCTCCGTAACTACAGGCATAGAGGGGGGTTTGTCACGCGTCACAACAACTCCTAGATATAAAAGGACTGATTCATGGAACGTTTTCCTATGCGTTTGCACCATTATAAAACACTTCCATGAATCAGGCCCTTAATTTCTAGTGGGAACTAGTTGAAGCCCATGAGGTCAGGTGGGGCGGTGGTCACTTCAGTGAGCAGACATAGTTCTGATTTGGCGCAGTTGACGTGTAACCCAGATAGGGGCCCGAAGAAAAGAATATCTTGCATGATCGCACTAGGTGTCTCTTTGGATCGCGCACATGTATTAATGCATCGTCTGCAAACAATGAGACAATTTTCCAGTTTGCCTGTTATTTGGATCCCCTTTTGCGCATGTTTGCAGCAGAATACGCCTGCTAGAGGTTCCATCAGTATGGCGAAAAGGAGGGGGGACAGCGGTCAGCTCTGCCGGGTTCTGCTGTATATTTCAATAGGGTCAGAGAAAGCCCCATTCAAAAACACTCTAGGAGTAGGTCATACGTATAGCAGTTGTACCCATGATGTAAACCCAGGTCCGAAGTTGCATTTTCTTAGTAGAGCCCATATGAATTGGCGGGATACCGAGTCAAAGGCTTTTTTTATATCTAGGGCTGCGGCTACAGCTTGTGTCTTTGGGTCGACCTACGCCAAGATATTGAAAAGGTGTCTCAGATAGAGCGCCATATCTCAGCCATGGACAAAACCAGATTGGTCTGGGTGAATGATATGTTCCATGTAGGGGGCTAATAATAGTGCCAGTACCTTAGCAAATATTTTTATGTCAGAATTTATGAGTGAAAGTGGGGCAGTAGGAGGCAAATTGCCCGGGAGGCTTATCAGGGTTTAAGTAAGACAGTGATCACCGCTTCTCGTAGCGTGGGGGGAAGTGGGCCTGTGGTGCAGGCTTCTTCCCAAAGAGTGGTTAACTTAGGGATAAGGTGAGTCTTAAAGTACTTAAAGAACTCCATTGTAAGGCCTACCGGACCAGGGGCTCTTCTGGATGGGAGGGCTTCGATAGCTCGGGATATTTCTTCAGGAGTGATGGGTCGGTCTAAGCTTTCTTTTGCCTCGTCAGATAGCACCAATAATGGAGGATTGCTTAGGAATTTCTCTAAATCTGGAAGGGTTGCTATGTCTGTATTAACGTATAGCGTAGTATAAAATGAATGAAATACCTGACCCACTTCAGCCGTGTTGTGAACCGATTTCCCTGTCATGTCTTTTATTAATGGGATATGGTGTTTATCTTTTGCCTGTTTCACCACCCTAGCTAGTAACCTGCCGGGGCGCTTTCCCTCGCCATATTTGCTCGCTAGGCCTGGGTTATCTAGGAATTTCAGTTCTCGATCTGCGTGTGCCCAGAACTTCTCAAGTTCGACCTTTATTTCTCCCAGAATGGCTTTTTCGGGTGTGGTTGCATGCGTCTGTTCTCGATGGCATAGCTTGGTTTTGTTAGTGTGTATGTCTCCTCTTATTGTTTTGAGTATCCCTGTTTCCGTTGCTAGGGCGATGCCATGTATATACACTTTAAAGGCTTCCCAAAGGGTTGCATTTCTATCAACGGTGCCAGCGTTAGTCTCAAGTATTCATTGATACACTTTCTTATTTTGGTGGCAAACACTGGATCCAATAATGATTGTGGCTTGAATCTCCACTGCCTTCTTGTTTCTGGTGTTTCGCCAATGGATAGTGTCAGTGTGATCGGGCAGTGGTCTGAGAAGGCAGTATATCAGTGTCATTAAGATAACTCACAGGTGTGTCGGATATCCACCACATGTCAACCCGGGAATGGGAATCATGTACTGTAGAGTAGTATGTGTATTGTTTGCTTGTTTGTTTATTTATTTATAGAGCGCACCAAACCCGCAGGCATCTGGGCGCTTTACAGGAATATTCAGTGTCTTAGTTACAATAAATCAAAATTACAGTCTTATGTTACATAATAACATGTACAGAGAGTTTCAGGAGAGAAGAGAGACATATAATATACATAGAAGGTTATTTAAAGAGGTCATGAGTTGGCACTGGTACAGTTTGCAGGTCCTAGTAGGGGACATCTAACAGGGTGGGAGGTCTTTGGTGATGAGCCAAAGTTTGGTATTTTTCCTGAAATTGTAGAAAGATTGCTCTGCTCTTAAGGTATTGGGTAGGGCGTTCCAAAATTGGGCAGCCATGACAGGAAAGCTGCTGCCGCCTGCTTTTTTCATTCTGAACCTGGGGACACTGAGGCAGTCGGAGTTAGATGTCCTTGTAGGACGTGTGGAGTTGTTTTTGATACATTTTTCCATCAGGTATTGAGGGGCTGAGTTATTGAGACACTTGTAGGTCAAGGAGACCGTTTTGAGGTGTATTCTGTCCTGGATAGGTAGCCAATTATTGTCCCGTCTGAACAAGGAGATATGTTGTCTTCTGGTGCTGCCTAGGGCTGTTCTGAGTGCATTGTTCTGCAGAATCTGGAGTTTATTGACTATGTGTTTGCTAGCACCTAGGTACAGCGCGTTGCAATAGTCCATTTTAGAGAGTATTAGCGATCTAGCCAGTGCCCGCTTTCTGTGCAGAGAAATGGTTTACAGGCATGGATCTGCTTACAGGTGTAGCCTGTGGCTGAGGCCGTAGCACTAACTTGCTTGTGCAGGCTCAAGGAGGAGTCTAAGTAGAAACCCAAGATTTTTACTTCTTTGGCCACCTTGATGTCATTGCTGTCTATGTTGAAAGAGCGGTATTGGTTGCTCAATTTCTTCTCAATTGGATGGAGTAGCTAGGATAAACAGCTTGGTCTTCTCGTCATTCAGACACAGACCGTGTGTGGCCATCCAAGCCTGAATGATGAGGGAGATTTTGTTAACCAGGGCCAGGTCCTTGTCGTAATCGCCAGTCAGAGGTATGTGGATCTGGTGTCATCTGCATACTTCGTGTAGGTGACACCCAGATAGTCTAGGTCATCAAACAATGGTTTGGTAAATACATTATACATCGTGGGCAACACTTGTGGGACTCTGCAGGTTATGGGGATAGGATCAACTGCTGCCGCTGACGAGAAGACTCTCATAGATCCGTTGTTCAAGAAAGATTGGATCCATGCCATTGCTTCTGCTGAGAAATGGGCCGCTGTAGATAGATGTTTACAAAGCAACCTGCGATCAACCTGATCAAAAGTGACTGACCGATCCAACAAGAGCAGGAGGGCAGATTTCCCTTTATCTTTTAAGTCATCAATCTGGATCTTCAGGTTAATCATAGCTGTTTCTGTGCCATGTTGGGGTCTGATGCCAGATTGTCGGAGTCCTAGTAGTTTGTTGATCTCAAGATACGATTGCATCTGGATGTAGGCTGCCCCATAGATGATCTTTAAAAGGAAGGGGAGTGTTGGGATCAGTCTTTAATCTGTGGGGATGCTAGGGTCCAGAGAGGGTTTCTTTAGAAGAGGGAGTACCCATGAGTTCTTCAGGTTGGTGGGGACAGTACATGTGCGGAAGGATGAGTTGATTAGCGTGGAGATAAAGGGGGCTAGTTCCCTGGCCACCTCTTTAATTATCGAAGCTGGACAAGAGTCTCCTTGACAATTGGAGGGTTTGAGTGAAGATATGATATTTTCCACTTCTAGGGTGGTCACTTGGGTAAATTTAAATTGCTGAAGAGGTATCTGAGGGTTAGGACACAAATTCAGGCTGTTTGCTTAAGTGGGAAGGTTACATTTTTTAGTATCTATTTTGTTTTGGAGCAGAGCGATCTTGATCGCTAGTATATTTTGGATCTTGGTGCACCATGTTTTGTCCATAATATAGTTATCTGTTGGCAGGGTAGGAGATTCTAATTCTCTTAATATGACAAAGAGTTCTCTAGTACACCAACTGGCTTTATCAGTCCTATTGTTGTAAGTGTCGTGTTTAGCCAGGAGAATTTCTGTTTTGTAGTTAGCTAAATGTTTGAGTAAGTTGTCTTTGTTGGCTAAGGCGGGGTTGTTTCTCCAGGTAGTTTCCCCTTTTCTTTGTTCATTACGTAAGACTTTAAGTTTGGGTGTAAACCAGGTGTTCAAATATGCTTTTGGTTTGCCTTTACGTAATTTTAGAGGTTCAACTTTGTCAAGGGCTTGGGTGATGGTATTGTTGTAAAGTTCCACTAAGTCTGCTGGATCGGAGAAGGAAGGTAGGGGAGTAAGAAAAGGTTGGAGGAAGGGCTTGAGTTTGTCCACAGTGATGTTCCTTTTGTTTCTGGTCGGAATAGGCAGAGCGATCAGGTTTTGTTTATTAAGGAGTGCGCAGTCTTGGATAGTAAAGGTGAGTAAGGAATGGTCAGGGGTAAGGTTCAATAGAGGTTATGGTGATCGGCCAATTGAGGTCAGCTACCCAGTCTAGGGTTCTACCTTTTTCATGTGTAGGGATAAAAAATCTTTGTGTAAGGCCTAGTTCAGTCAAGGAATTAGCAAGGGCCAGGGCGGGTTGATCATTGGGGTCGTTAAATCCAAGATTAAAGTCACCTAGTATTAGAATTAGCGATAAAGGCTTGGTGTTGGTGGATAGAAGGGTGATGATAGTTTGGCGTGTACTGGGGTTAAGTAGCCGCCGGGCGTCCACCATCCCAATTTCACTGAGGCCTATACGTATCGCCAGTGCAGCTTTGGTTAGTTGCCAGGTTTTGGATCCTGACCTGTCGAGGTCTAAGTCAATTATGGTGTTGAAGTCTCCCCCCCCATAGGACAGGTACTAAAGGGTAGAGCGCCATGAGGTCCATTATTTCTATGTAAAATTCAGCATCGTCGATATAGTGTCCGTATACATTTAGCAGAATTATTTCTTGACCCAGGAGTACACCACACAGTAGCAGATAGCGTCTCAGTGGGTCTTTATGTGTGTGTAGTGTATGGATTTGTGGATAAGGGTCATAACGCATCGGCATTGGGTCGAGTAAGTAGTGTAATAGCGCTGCAGGCCCCAGTTTTTTGCAAATCTCTCACTTCCCATGGCCAATGCATGGGTTTCCCGCAAGAACAGGATATGCGTTTTGGGTCGTGCTGTGTATAGTTAGTTGTAGCCGGTGCCTTTTCGTCGGATTCCCCAATCCCTCACATTCCCGCTCATAACATGTATTGGTTCAGTTCCCATTAGATCGATTTGTGTTATAGTTTCTAGATTCCATTACATTGTATATTGGGATTACCAGCAGTGTCGCTGCCCAGAGACATCGCTTGCTATCAGCAAAAAACATGTCAACCACATTTTCCATAACTGACCCATTACTTCCCGACCCCACCCCTCTACCAATCAAAAGAATGAACTGCCCATCCCGAACAGCCCAACAATATTTGCAACTTTGAATGGGTGCCGTTGGCCGACTACAGCACGGGATTGACGCAGCTAACTTAACTTTTTACAACACTGGTTACGGGTGCTTATTTTCCAAGTGTATGGTACCAACTGGTGAACAGTGTCAGCCACCGCAGAGTAGGCAGGCGCCGCCAAACCGACGGCTGGCCTATCCATCAGTGTCTAATTTAGGATCTGTAACAATAGGGCTCAGGGGAGATGAAGTGCCACTGATGAAGTCATCCAGGGAGTGTTTGTCTATAAATCTCATGGCTTTCTCAGGCATGGTGAAGAAGTACCCCTTGTTGCAGTGTTCTATTCAGTTTAGCGGGGTAGAGCATGGCATATTTCACGCTGTGATCACAGAGTCTTTTTTTAGTGGCCATGAAGGATTTGCTCTTCTACTGTACCAATGTTGAGAAGTCTGAGTATAGATGAATCCTGTTGGAGCCCAGTAGTAGTTCGCCCTTGGCTCTTGCAGCACACAGTAGCGCATCTCTGTCACTGTAGTTTAATATGCGTGAAATTATCGGCTAGGAAGGGGCTCCAGGTTTGGGTTTAGGGGCCAGCATCGATGGGCTAGTTCTATCGCAAAATGCAGAGACAACTTGGGGGTGTCGAGTAATGATAATAGGGTGTTTTCCATAAATTCTTCCATGGACCCTGCTATGTTGTCTTTTGTTACCCCTATTATCTGCCGGTTATTGCGTGGCGATCTAGATTTGAGGATGTCGTTCTTTTTTCCAATGGTTAGCACTTGTTTCGTGAGTGAGGCGACATCTGCTCTCAGAGTGATGATTTTATCTTCGTTAGTGCCCACTCTGGTTTCTACCTCTGTGATGCGAGTATCTGTTTTGTCCAAGCGAGATTTTATTGAGCTGATAGTGCCGCTCATGTCATCTAGTTTTGTGTGTATGGCAGTGAACCCTTCTCGCATGTATTCCATCATGTAGTGTAGCTCACTGGGTTTGTGTTGCTCAGCCCCTCCAGCTGAAGCTCCACTGGTGTCCACTGCTCCCTCCCTGGTTTTGGGTACGTGTTTAGCAAACATGTTTATTGAGCTCTGTTTCTTTCCGGCCCCCTTGGTCATTCTGCGTTTGCAGCAGGGATATCGCTAATGGTAGTATTACTGGGGGCACTTGTAGTAGGGGAGCCGCGGTGTCGAAGCTGATATCTCCTGGGTTGTGTAATGACCTCGGCTTTGACTTGTTAAGTAAATTGTGCGGTGCCTGTAGTGGGGAAGGGTAATGTTACCGCCAGGTTAGCGTCACCTGAAGGTGTGCTGTTCCAGGGGTTCTTTGTTTAGTACGTGGCCCGCTGCTGAAACAGCGAGGTAGCAGTTATGTAACAGTTCCTGGCTTGGCAGAGTCACCGGCACACTGTAGCAGCTGCAGTATGGGGCAAGCGATGTGCAGAGCTGGTGTTATTTATTTGGCGTCTTAGTATGGTACAACTGCGCTTTATGAGGTCTGCGCGGCCAACAGGCTCGGCGTTGGGTATGCTAGCCCACTTGTTTCAACAAGGACAGGGCAGTAATGGGCGTTATTGATATGATATGATATGACATTTATAACGCGCCTATACACAAGTGTTTCAAGGCGCGACGAGGAAAGGGAGGGGGAACAGAGGGAAGACAGACAACGATCCTACTAGGCCAGGTGTCATTCAGATCGCGCAAGTGCAAGGAAAGGGGCAAAAAGAAAAGTGCGGGGGGCAGGGGAGGGCAAAGTGTAGTACATGGGATAATAATAACCACATAAAATAAATAAAGAACGGCCGGCTGGTGGCAAGTGCAGGGTGAGTGCAGACATAACTGCTGGTTTGGGACTGTAGGGATACAGAAAACAGTCCCCAGTTGCAGGGCTTGCCAGGGAGGCAGCACAAGCATGCAACTGGCAGGGCTAGGGCCCGAGTTCAGATTGGTGGCCAGGTAACCCGTGCAGTCTCATTGTCAGCTAGGACTTCAGCACGGGAGAGGGGGCAGAAAACAGAAGCAAAGAGGAAGGTTTTTAGGTGCTTCCAGAACCAAAGATGGTTCTCCTCAAGTTTCAGGGGGGCGGGGAGGCTGTTCCAGAGGGAGGCCCCAGCCGAAGAAAGAGATCTACCACCAACTCGTTGCTTGGAGAAGCGACTGACCCTGAGGGAGTTGGAGGCGGATGAGGGAAGAGCTTGAGAGGGAAGATATTTAGGAAGAGAGAGTTGAAGGTATTGAGGCCCCAGGCCCCAGAAGGACTTGTGGACGATGCAGAGGGTTTTGAACTTAATCCTTAGAGCCACAGGGAGCCAGTACAGAGATTTCAGTCCTGGAGAGATACGATCCCTGGGCTTGAGGCTAAGGACAAGTCTCGCAGTCCTGTTCTGGATGAGTTGCAGAGGGTGTAGAGTAGAAGCTGACAGATTTAGAAAGAGGCTTTTGCACTACCCCAGCCTAGAGAGAACCAGAGCTCTGGAGACGGTGAACTTCTGGGTGAAGGAGAGGAAAGGAAGAATACCTCTGAGGAGGTGCAGCAGGGACGTCATTTGGGGGTCGCCAGGGGTCACAGTTGCAACCCCTGAGGTCTCCCCTGCTACCCCTGTGGTCTCCCTTGCTACCCCTAGAAAAAAAATATTTTTTGTAAACTTTTTTTTTGTTTAACTTTTTTTTTTGTTTTTAAATATAAACTCCTTGGCTGTGCCAAGTATCATGTGGTTCTTTATTTTTGGAGTGCCTGACTTTCTTGTTCAGGCCTCTCAATACAAAACGAGGTACCACAAGTGTATCACTTTGAGCAGTGACGCTAAATAAGAAAGAATAGGAATAACACATAATTTGTCTTTTTGGAATTCTATCCAATAATTGCCAGACTCATAAAGGTTTATTTCCAGGTACACTTCAGGGGGTGAGTCACTGATTTAGCCTGTTCTTAAACACCTCAACTCAGCCTTTCACCCTTCTTAGGTCGATAAATGAGTACCAACACAGGTTGGGTGACGTATGTTTAAACGCTTAAGCGTAAGTGCTATATAATAACATATCATTATTATTTTGCCTTGGACGTCTGCTTGTATTCAAAGTAATTTGGTAATATGGTCCTATACACACTGATATTAACGATACATATAGTGATCCATTCTTGTATGAAATGTATATCACACTATAGTGATATCGCAACCATATTTCTTGTAGTGTACTTAGGAACACTATGTGATATCCCTTCCTGTTTTTGTCAAGGGGTGAAAGGTTGTGTTCCATCGCTTCTCATGATGTGACTTCGAGGTGGGTGGTCAAATGACACCACTTCCTGTGATGTCATCAGAGGTCAAAGGTCATGTGATGTCACTTCCTCTACCCCTGGCATTTTGGTGAAATGACATCCCTGAGGTGCAGCTGGTAGTGTGACTTCTTAGAGATGTCAGATATGTGAGGGGAGAAAGAGAGTGTGGAGTCGAAGATGACCCCCAGGTTTTTAGCCTTGCAAGTGGGAGCAGGAAGCCAAGAGAGGCCGGCCAGAAAGCCTCAGGAAAGGAGGGAGTGGGTGTGCCGATGAGGAGAATCTCAGTTTTACTGGCATTAAGGCAGAGGTTATTGGCAGCACACCACTCCTTGATAGCAGACAGGCAGTCAGAGATGAGGGAGGCGGAAGAGGTGGCTGAAGGTAGCCTGAAAATGAGCTGAGTGTCATCCGCATAGCACAAAAGGTTGGGGCAGAGAGTGGCAATGCGGTTGGGAAGGAGTGCCAGGTATGGGTTGATCAGCCAGGAAGAGAGAGAGGTTAGACCCCTGGGGCACATCACAGGTAAAGAAAAAGATAGCAGAGAGGAAGGACCCAAGTTGGACCTGGGAGGGTCGGTCAGAGAGGAAGGAAGTCAGCCACGCCAAGGCCTGACCGGTGATACCTAGGTTATCACGGAGACACTTTAGCAGGATGGCATGGTTGACAGAGAGATCAAGCAAGATGAGGACACAGGGGGTGTTAGAGTCAAGGTTGGAGAGCAGGGCTTCACGGATGTTTAGGAGAGCAGTTTCCGTGCTTCTGGCAGCTCAGAAGCCAGACTGATGGTCATGAAGACAACCAACAGATTCAGTGTGGAGATTAAGCTGGGAGATGGGCAGTTTCTCCAGGAGCTTGCCCAGGAAGGGCGTGATGGAGATTGGGCGATAGTTGGCCGGGCAGGAGGGATCGGCCGAGGGTTTCTTAAGAAGAGGGTGCATAAGGGAGTGCTCCGGGGGGATGGGAAGACTCCAGTGGTGAAGGAGTGGTTGCAGAGGTCAGTCAGAGCAGGAACCAGGGTGTCAATGTGGTCCTTGATGGTTTTGGGGGAACGGGGGTGAACCTGTTTTGACGAGACTTTCATAGATCAGACTTTTCTAGAAACCTTGTCTGCAGTGAACAGGGGAAAGACAGAGAAGGAGGGAGGAGGGGTGACTGCAGAAGGGCCAGAGGAAGAGCAGGGAGTATAGGGAGAGAGGGGAGAGGAGGAGAGTGAGGACAGGATGTCCTGGGTTTTAGAGATGAAGTAAAAAGCCAGTGCCGTGCAGAGGGCCTGGGAAGGGACAGGAGAGGTAGAGACTGCAGCAGGATTGGCCAGTTCCTAAAGAGTTCAGCCGAGTTATTAGATGCAGCCGAGGCGCGGGCTTGTATATAAGCTCTCTTCTTGGTGAGGACATAGAGCCGGTATTGCCTTTGGAGCAGGCGGCAGGCCAGTTTGTCGGAGGATGTACAAGAAGCACGCCATTTCCTCTCAGCCACCCTGGACTTGCGTTTAAGGGTGACAAGGTCCGAGTCGTACCAGGAGTTGCACTAGGCTTTGGGCTTCAGGCGGATCCTCATGACAGGGGCAAGGATATCAAGAGTATCAGATATAGCAGAGTGGAGCGTGGAGAGGACTGTGTCAGGGTGAGAATCAGCCAAAGGGGGAGGAGGGGTGAGAAAGTGGCGGCGAAAGCCTCAACTGATACACGCTTCATGGGTCGGATGACCGAGAAGGTGGGTGGCATTGATGGAGGTGGCTTGGCCTGTTGGGTAGAGCGGGTGAGGTGGGAAGAAAGGAGAAAGTGATCATTCCAGGAGAGAGAGGAGTGATGAAGTACAGAAAGGGGATACAGAAAGGGGAAGGTCTGAGGAGATCAGAACATCCAGAGTGTGCCCTGGTGAGTGAGTCAGGCCAGAGGGGAGAATGGTGAGTGAGGGAGAGTCGCAGAGGTTGCGAAAAAGTCCAGAGGGAGGACAGGAGGCATCCAGGTGGATGTTGAAGTCTCCAAGAAGGAGGAGTTGAGTGGTCGAGGCCAGGAGTGAGGAGGAGAGGTCCGCCCACTCAGAGAGGAAGGAGGAAATCTGACCAGGTGTTTGATAGTAGCTACAGTAAGGGAATGGCTAGGGGAGAGAGAGAGCCTGCAGACGAGGCATTCAAAAGAGGAGTAGGTCTGCCTAGGGATGACAGAGACAGGAATCCACTCAGGGAAGATCAGGGCTACATCCCCTCCGGAGCGGTTGGACCTGGGCACAGAGAGGATCTTGTAGCCGTCAGGGAGGAGCGTGTCAAAGCTTGTGACAGAGCTTGCCATGAACCATGTCTCGGTGAGACCGAGGACATCGAGGTCAAGTTCTTCCAGAAGGCGGCAGATGTCAGAGGAGTGTTTGACAACTGAGCGAGAGTTAAGAGTGGCAATGTGGAGAAGGTTGCCATCCTTGAAGGACTTCCGGGGAGGGGTACAGATCAGAGGTACGCCCTGCGGAGGTGTGGGAGGTGCCCAAAGGGGGCAGAGAGGGAATGAGAGGGCAAGATAGCCGAGGAGGAGGCAGCGGGGGGAGGCGAGCAGGCTATGGAGGGGGGAGAGGGGACAGCAGGAGAAGAAAGGAAATTGATGAGGCGCGGGAAGCGTCTATCAACGAGGTGAAGGTTGGCCTGAGGGCCTTGGACCAGGACGGTCCCATTAGAATAACTATTAATGATGACCTTAGAGGAATGGAAGGAGGCCAGGAGGGCATCCCACCGGGTGCCACCATTGATGGGAGAAGAAGAGAAAGGAGAGAGCACAGCAACCATATGTCTGGCGAGGGTACGACAAAGAGGATGTCGGTGAGAGTTTCCTTGGAGGAGGCACTGGTATAGGTGTCAGCGATAGGGAGGCCTGGGTTGGAGACCAGGATATCCTTTTTAAACTCCTTCCTACCAGATTTCGTAAGGCGAGCAGGATAGTCAATAGAGAAGCAGTTAGAAAAGATAGGAGAGACAGAGAGCACCATAGAGTAGGAGGGGAGAGGAGAGGGTTGAAGGGAGAGGGGAACACTAGGGAAGGACACCGGACAAGGGAGCAGGCAGACAAGATAGCGAGAGCCAAGACGGTTGAGCAATAGGACAAGACGACAACACTCAGGATTAAGGAACTATCCAAATGCACGTTTAAGACAGGGGGAAAACCCACCTAAGTTTGAGAATCCTGAAGAGGGAGAAAGGCCTAGGTTTCACAATGCAATTTTTAAGTATTGATACAGTGCAAATTAAACAACATGGGGGGAGAAAACCATAAGTAGGCGGACGGAGGTAAGAAAGGAAGTCAGAGGGTTGGTGACTGGCAACTGGAGTCCCCTGCGGACACCTGCAGACACAACCTGGAGCCGCCTAAAGGGAAGCCGCCCTTAGCAGTGGGGCTGCCAGGCAGGGGCTGCCCTGGAGAGGACAGGGATAAGGAAGGAAAAGCCAATCGGGGGGTGGGGGGGTTTCGTGATGGGAGGCGGGTGGGAAGGAGGAGAAAGAGAGAGAGAGAAAGCGGAAGTGGAGCGCGGAACAGGGCACACGGGCCGCAACAGGCGAGGAAAACACACAGCAAGAAATACAAATACAAATGCCTCAGAAGCCGTTCACCAGAGAGGATGCCGGCGTTGCAATCACCCACTCTGCCTAGG
This sequence comes from Ambystoma mexicanum, assembly GCF_040938575.1. Lineage (NCBI taxonomy): Eukaryota > Metazoa > Chordata > Amphibia > Caudata > Ambystomatidae > Ambystoma > Ambystoma mexicanum. The sequence goes on from NC_090929.1 coordinate 296,635,055, forward strand.
TGGAAATGGCGAGCGTGGTGACCAGCGGTGTAGTACAATCACAGAACCAACTCACGATAAGGGAAGCCAATCAGGGGTGGGTGGGCGTGATGGGAGACGGGCGGGAAGGAGGGGAAAGAGAGAGAGAGAAAGCGGAAGGGGAGCGGGAAACAGGGCACACGGGCCGCAACAGGCGAGGAACACACGCAGCAAGAAATACAAATACAAATGCCTCAGAAGGCGTTCACCAGAGAGGATGCCGGTGCTGCAATCACCCGCTCTGCCTAGGTTGCCTCAGTGTTACTGCAGTAGGAACGTAGGGCCCAGGTCACTGCATGCAGCAGACAGTTGTGGGGGCCCGACGCTTTTCACTGGCGTTGGCTACCAGGAGTCGGTCTCAAGTGGTAGCGGGGGTGCCCGGGAGCAGGGCAGAGGGAGTTGACTGGGGGACTCCAAGCTCCGGTCACTGTTGCCCATGGAATACGGCCTTCCTCACCCCAGCCTCCGCCACCACGTGCGAGGAAGGTCCGGCATACACCTCCCCAGTGCAGGGCCCCACTCACCGCAATCTTCAGGATGGGCCGACGTGGTCTGCAATGATGGGTCCTGCAGTCGCGTGTCCCAGCAGCAATGCTGTGCATTTCAGGGCCTCCAGCAGCGGGGCCAAGCAGCGGTGCCGCGTATGTCACGCAGTCAAGCAGCAGGTATAGGCTGCAGCACTGCATTTTACAGGGAGTCCAGCAGCAGGTTTAGGCAGCAGCACTGCATGTTACAGGGAGTTTGGCAAGGCGGGGTGCAGCGTTGCAGGGATCCAACCAGCTGCGCCGAGTCACATCCCTGCTCGCCGCAGTAGGAAGGCAGGTCAGATCGTTCCAGGTATCAGCTCTGCGGCAGCAGGCGTGAAGGGTGGGCGGAGCACCCGGCTTGTTCCTCCGCACTTATGGCCCAAAGAGTTGAGGGCTATTGCAATGTGATGAGGGAGGCAAGAATGGTCGGTCCTGGCGGTCTTGCTGTGTCCGCACTCCTCTATCTTATGGTTGCATCTGCTCTACGAAACGCACCCTAAAGATCAGGGTATGTGCTGCACTGTTATGCCGGGCTGCGGAGCTCCTCTAGAAATCGGCCATCTTAGTCAAGCACAACAGCGCCCCCCCCATACTCAAACAGTTCCTGTGACACATTTTTTCTCAGCACATCTTAAAACATGTCCTCATTAATCCAGTAAGATTCCTGTGGTAAGACAAACATTGTCTGTCACATAAGGGGCTCTCCCACTACATTTGTGGCCCTGTTTCCCCCTTCCCACCTTCACCATTTCCTGCCTCCCGATATCGTTTTTTGCGCCCTTTGCATTTTTTGGCTTCCCATGCAATCAAAGCAGGAATCACCTGCATTGAGTACAAATAAACAAAAAAAAAAGAACAAACAGCAGCTTTATTTCTGAAGAGTCTTACTGGTGCTATTTAAACATTTTCCGCTCCTGAAAAAAAAAAGCATAAGCATTTCCTGTCAATCAAAGATGTGCGAATAGAATGATGTATGACTACTTGGGAAGCAGGTTCATGGATACCTGAGCCTACCACTAACATGAACAACTCAAAGTAGTCCAAAAGAAATTCTCTCTTCTCCCATTGTCTCTTCGTATTCTCTTTATAGAAATGTCTCTTTTTCAAACATGTGTTTCTTAAGACAATCTTACTGGATATTCTCTTGATATCTCCTTTATGAGATCTTGTAGCTCTTCTAAAACATTCCTTGGTCTTGTACCCTATTTAATGATAAGCTTATGACAGCTTTCCTTGAGACACACTCTTTGGCCATACATCTCCTATAGTCTTTAAATTCAACCTCTCCTAGTTTCATATGACTTTATCCAATTTTAATCACCCTCTCTCTAGGATTCTCTGTATTGGATTATTACTTCTCTTATACTGTTCACGTGACAGTCTTATCTCACAACACTTATTTCACAACACCAGTTAGGCTGGTTTTCGTGCCGTGTTCTCTGCACTCTTCCACCCCTGTATTCAAGGGGCATTTCCCCTTCTTTCCAGGGCATTTGTAGGCTGGTTTATTGTTTGTATATCGTCCTTATGACTGAAAGGAGATTCTCCACTCATGTACTGTTGCCCGGGCGGCCTCATGCTCTCTCCGGTTCTCCCCGGTACCTTTGTGTATTTAGGGGAACCCTGCAGGGCTTGGCACTCACACAGGTAATCGACTGGGTGGTCTGGCCTCTCGGGCTTTGGTTTTGCCAGCATTTCGCTCTCGGTTCCCCTGCAGGCTGCCGCCATCTACAGACACTGGTGGTAGGGAGCTGCTAACGGTTACGATGGTCTCTGCGTCGTTTGTGGGTGTCTCACCCACCACAATATAGTCGTGGGCACGCCACCACCTTGCACGGGATTCCTCTTCGCTTTCTGCCAATGGCTTCCCTTTTGTTGGACTTGCCGACCCTCTGACGTCTCAAGATAGCGTTCTTCACCTTTCGGAAAGTCACAGACTCTGCGGCTTGCTTGGGTTCTACCGCTCCAAGGTGCGCTTACGTCAGGGGGCTTTCCCTACGCACCATACACTCTCTTCCTTCGTAATCCACTTGTCACAGTTAAATACACATCTCCTCTTAAAGAGACATCTTCTTTTCCTAATGATGACTGGTTCGCTTCAGCATTACCTGCAGCCATTCGTATGGAGTTCAGATTGTTCTTCATAGTAGGCAGTCCCATATATGCTGATATGGTGCGTGTTCTAGGGGGAAGGGACGAATATCCTCAATTCATCACAATATGCTTTTGGGACATCTCATCTCTCTGGAAATATAGAACTCTTCTACAAGACCTCCTTGCCAAAGATGGTGGAGTATCTATCCCTTGTTGTTTGCCTCTTTTATCAGTCATGCAGAGCTGCAATTTAATCCGTGCTCCATCAACAATTCTAAGAATTAGTTGAAATGAGTTTCTGCAGAAAGAGGAAGAGCGTATTTTAAATTAGATCATTAATTATGTTCGACTTACCTGCTACTGGGAAAAGAAACGTACTTTTTTCTCCAAATCCTACCTTGATTATGCTAGCCCATCTTTTGCACGCTTTTTGTTAATTAAATTTAGATTGGGCCCCCTTTTTGGCGAGCTGCATTAACTCCAGGAATGCATCTAAGTCTGACTTGTGCCCTTATTGTCAAAACGTTAAGGAATCTATAACTCAATCTGTCCTTCATAGGATAGATAGGCTGAGGAAAATGTACTTAAAGCCGTTCTTTCTCCAGCGCAGTAAGTGCTGTACCAGAGATGCATTTCCTTTAAGTAAAGGAACAGAACGTGTAGCATTGGTCTGTGCAATTGCTAAATATACACACAGCGCGTGGTTGGTTAGCCATGGAGAGAATTTTAGAACTAGTGATTGAAAGTCTTATATAAATTGAGCAAATATAAATTCTATTACGCTAAAATGAGCAATAAGGTTGTTTTAAGGTTATTGCTACCAATTCTGTTTTTACCTTGAGATTATAATCTGATCGATTTTTGAATTAACACAATTACATACCTGAGGTCATCCCAGCTTTATTATTTAAAACTTTGGGAATCAAACAGAGCACACATCAAAAGGATCCCATGAAATCATTAATTATTGTTTTTTCAAAATACCAATACTGCGCAGTAAAAAAATGAAGTACATTTTATTGGCATACAAATTAAATGATCATAAATTCACAAATACATATACCAGACATATACAAAGTGCTGAGTGTAACCTTGCCAAAGAATTAAGCCAATAAATATGCTCAATGTGCTAAAATTATGTAATCACCACAATTTATCAACAGCAACATCCCACTCATACCACATCATCACACAGCCAACATCCATCCAAGTGCAAAGATTTTTAGAAAGTGCAAAGTACAGCAATTTGTGCAAAATAGCAATCTAGATCATACTTTGTTGCTCCTGGAACCTAATCCCATTGTAAACCTAAAGTAACCATGTGCTATTACTCTGTAGAACGTGGCGGTCAAGGTACATCAAGTTCAAACGGAGAAAGGAACTGAGGGGCGGAAGCGTGAGAGGTACGGTTCTGGGCATGGCCTCACTATGTGGTCCGCTGACGTGCTCTCTAAATTCTTAAAAGGTAAGCACTTGGCCTTGATATGGCTCTGGTCCTGTCCCACTCCATGGGAACTCCCATAAGTATGGAGGAAAGGAGACAGGAGGTAGAAGTATAAAGGGGCTCAGCTATCTCACTCTGCATGCATTCCAGCTGGCCCCATTTGCTGCCCTTCCTTCCACGACCCCTAAGGCTAATAACTTGGAAGTCATTTTCGATAGCTCTTTCCCTCGCTCACAGTTCTTTGAACATATCAAGTCATTTCCAGCTTTACTTGCTCAAACAAATCTTCCCTTTTCTGAATTCCACTCACAAGGGGGCCAGCCTCCATAAGACTCTCCTCCACCAGTTGCAGATCCTGCCAAACAAGGTGGCCAGGTTTATCTTCGGACTGAAGTCCAGTCCAGAGACGCCATCACACCCACCGATGCAAATCCATTCATGGCTTTATTCATAGGGCCTATTCAGGGCTAAGGCCCTGCGTACCTTAAGAAGAAATTGTCCAAGGAGTTGTACGAACAGGCTTTTAAGATCTGCCTCCTGCAAATCTCTGATTGATTGGTGGCCAAGGAGGAGAAAGAACAATAGCAGGACACTGGGTGCTGCGGATCTAGGCTTGGAAATTAGCTTCTTACCTACCACTTTGACGCATAGACCCTGGCCTGTGTCCCCTGGGGCTCCCAGTCAGAAATGGCTCAGGCACTGTGTCCCGGAGTAATGCGTTCTCTTGCATTAGCTGTTTTCTGCATTGGGTTTGGGGCCTTCTTGGTGAAACCTTTAAACTACTGCACTTGATTGTAATGTTATTATCTCTAATGCCGGCCCATATCCCCCACTCCTCCCTCGCACTTACCTGATCTGAATGTTCCAGGGATCAGTTTGTTCACTCCCTTTGTACTTGTGGCGCTAAGGAGGGATCTGATCACAGATTGTGCCTTATAAAATAACATTAAATAAAAATGACCATGGGAATAATTAACTGTGGCGCCTACTATTTTTTGCATTCAAAAGTACTGTGACCATGGAATTGGATGAATTGGCAAAAGGTTTTTTTTAGATAATGCTGCAATACATTGAATTAGGAACAAATTATAATGTGGAATGATTACATGCTAAACAGATTGCTTTTGGTATAAAAACTGTTTTTGTTTACTCTTATGAATGGATTTCTTGGATTTCTGTGGACTGTATGTTATACATGTGTCTCTTTTATGTGCTTATTTTATGGAATTATTACCAAAAAAAAGCTGATAACTGATTGATAATACATAACATAGCATTATGCAAAAATAACAATACCAAAATATGTTTTTTACAGACTTACCAGGAAGGAGCACAAGAAGATGAAGGATACAAAGTAAAAATAAGCAAAGTCATTTCCACAGTCATTTTTAGCAAGGCTCGCCCGAGGATCGCAAGGCCGCTTGCTAAGACAGGCTAGCATGATCTCATGCCAACCCTCCCCGGTGGCACTCCTGCAGAGAAGAGACAATGAGAGCTGATGTCACATCTGCACCTAGAAAGCCTGCTGGCGCAACAGCTTTAAAACACTTCATCAAAGCGCGACTGCCAGCCAATCTGAATTCAGAGCTTCCGATCGTATGCTTTAGGTGGAGGAGAGGCAAAGTGCTGATGAAAGGCAAATAGTGATCTTGTCTTGGAACGGTAAAACTATTTATCTCACATACCCCCTTCCTGCAACAAACGAATTAACATCTTTCACGGTGGAAGTATCAATTCTCTTGTCACACTGTGCAGCATGACGTAGGACAGACAGAACACAGAATTCTACCAAAGAGCATTGTATTAAAATTCAAGAAAATACTCTCGCTGAGTTGGCCATTGTGAAATGTTAGTGGTTGTATGGTAAAAACACGTGAAAAAGATCTTGAACACCAATTTTGTTACATCTTGTGTTGGCACAATCTTAAAACAGCTTTGCACAGGTTGGTAAATTCTTCTTACTCGATTTATTATTATGGGAACATTCATAAAAGATGCATATATTCTTTCAAAATTATTGGTTTCTATATTTTTTCTGATAGATTAAATAAAATGTCTAAGCAACCAACACAATTTCCACCAATTAAAATTGTGCACAATCAAACAACGTGCATGGAAAATATGCCTCGAATACTTCCATCCCATGTATCTATCTGCATCTAAGGCCTTTGAAAAGTTGTCAGGGAGAGGTGACAGTTTAGCCTTTAGAATTTCTATTACCTGAAAAGCAGCATCAGGGCTTGCAGAAAGGTCCGGAAGTTATTGTGCCTGTTGATTGACGTGTCATCGTCTAGTGCAATGTTTCCAAATACCTGCAAAGAAAACAAAAGTGGGATCCTATCAACTATGACTAACGGCCCAGCAATGCATAAGCTGACAAGATACATCAGAAATTGGATGACTTGTGGTGAAGGCATCCCTGCAACCATTCACATGGATCCCAGGTATCCCAAGTCAAAGCGTGTGATGAATTGCCATCTGCAAGGGTGTAAAAGCCCTCCCTTTTTAATTTTAATTATATAACATGATTCATGTAATTTTGTTTCTGAAAGGGAGGTCTGTTAATCAGACCCCCACTCTTGCATAAATGCTCTATGCCAAAATGATAGTGAACATGTGTAAATTTGCTATGACTGTCTAAGGCACCCTCAGCACTAGCTCTGCAGTGTGTGAAGGCATCATGAAGCAAGACACAGACAACAAATTCAAAGTTCAAAATAAAATGGTGTATTAACTCAAATGTCTGGATGGTTAAAGGCCTAACTTGCCCTATGCTAAGGTGGGATTTCTCGTTGTCGGCTTCTTGGCTTTATGTGAAGGTTCACGCTCACTGGGTTTCTCCTGGTCAGCCTCTTGGCTTTGCCGCAATGTGTCATATATCCTCTGCCAGTCTTTGGCCTTGCCGCACTGTACTCAAGCATAAAGTTCACTTTGTGGTGGTTTTATTTCTACACACCTTTCTGTCATGCTCTTTCGCAAACTTCCACACTTGCTCTCTTATTTCATAAAGTGCTTCCAAATGGGCAATTTCACATGTTATCTTTCATCAGAGTGCAGCTTTGCCCATAAAGTTTTCATTCAATTTGGTATTCAATATTATGTTTTGGGAGGATAGCTCAGGGGCAGTGTGCTCGCCTTGGAAGCAAGATGACACGGAGCAACACATGTTCGATCCCCGGGTCTGCGCTTAGAAACCTCTGGATATTAAGCATGTAATAAATAACCAATCAATATTGGTGACTTTTCACTTTGCCGCTTAATTTTCATTCAGCCCAGATTCGGGTCTGTTTCCATCTGCTCACACGCAGCCCCTAGAAGCGCCGCAGCTTTGAGTGACATTCCCCTTCACTCACCAGTCCTCGGAGTTCCTTTCGAGCAGCTGCGTTGTTCCACTTCTGCTCGCTTGCTGATTAGCCTTGAACCGCGAGCCCTGCACATCTGAAGCTTATCTGCTCCCGCCGGCAGCTCCACTTCCCTTCTGCGGATGCTGGCGGCTACTTCGTTTCTTTTGCTTTTCTCGCAGCGCTGGCTGCCAATCTGAGACCACAGAGGTTCCCGTACCTGTGGATTCCTCTGGCCTGCCCGCTCCTGGGTTCATTAGTCCTTTGGAATCGTGTGCCGGCATCCTAGCTCTCCTGCTTGACCCACCACTGCTGCCTCTTTGCAAACAGGATCCCATGCTGGTCTCTCTCTCCCTCCTTATGCACCTGCAACCACTTGACAGGTTGCAGATGTGAGTTCCCAATTAGTATTGCCTGACTGCAATTAAAGGGACATGCCTGACCTTTACAGTGATTTGCATGAAATTAGTTAATGGTGTTCACTACTCCTTGTCGCCTCTTCCTCGTACCAGTACTGTAATAGGTTGAATGAGGAAAATTGAGGGGAACTGTTTTACAGTAGCCCATAAAGGCTGTGGGAGGGTTAGGTTGGTTCTCACAAGGGAAAGGGGGATACCATGTCTCACTTTTCTCACCCTTAAACCTTCTTTTCTTCACCCTCTCCTGGTGCTTCTATACTGGTAATATCTTCTGGTGTATTCTTGGTCAGTGGGACAGGGGTAGCAATACCCCAAAACTGCGCCTGGGATTGAGGGTTCCCCTGAAATGGAAATGAGGAGTACCATGTCTCGCCTGAGGACATCTCATCTCCAATGCCCAAGGGCCCTCTACCCAGGTAATCCTCCCTTGATTCTCCGCCCCCAGGGTTAGGATCCAAAAGCAATGGCCTTTCCCCTGCGACCTGAGAAGTGGCACACGGCAGTCACATGTATATTCCTGACTGCTACTGGAACACAAGGTTCCTGTAGGCAGAGGTGGCTGTTTAATCTCCTGTACCTCTGATCTAAATTATAGTTATAATAATCGTATGCTTTAGTCAGTTAGGTGGCACATACATCTTTAAATATGTGCTATGCCTGATTAGCATGGGGACCGCTAAATGCACACAATTGTACAACCACAGCAATTTCATATCTCACCGGTGCCAGCTCTGTGAATGAGGCCAGCTATGATAGGACTGTATTGGTGTCTGCACTGACTGTATCGACAGTGCCATGTGTAACGGTGACCAGGATGCTGCCTCTTTCATTCCCCAGAAGAAGGCCTATACCTTCCTCCTGGGCACAAGGACTTCCCCAGAAGGTCTCCTGGGAACCGGTGCACCAAAGGCAGCAATGATATAACAAAAGCCATTCTTACAACAGGGTGCAAACCATGATAGACAGTTTGAATTTGCCAGGCTTGGGACGGGGCAGAGATATAATAGCTAGGCCAGAGAGAGGTGGGCAGAGAGAATAATCCTGGACTCTGTTAGGGCTCTCTACATCTTCCTATCCCCCCATTTCCTTCAGGCAAGGGCACTTTTTACAACAGCCAGGATTAGACTCCTTAAAGCAGACTTGCTTTGGAACAATCCTCTGTTGCATTTTGCCTTTATAAGCTAAGCGACACCCACTCATGCTTTGATTAATCTTTGGACTCTTACAAGGACAAAGGGGGATTCAGTGGAGTGGGAGTGTGAATGTAAGGATTAATCTCGTCCCAGGAGGCCCTGCATTGAGCGTCCCAGAAAGCAAGTCAAGGAACAGCTCTGGGCTTTGATTTCCGCATTGAACTGCTTGTGGGCTACACCATAGTCGTACATTGTCTGCCTGCCCAAAGCTTCTTGAACTGAACTGTGTATTGGACTCAGTCAACCAGCCTCACCAACCCAACACCAAATCACTGCATCAGGAAGCTCCTAGAAGCCTGGCTCCACGCTGTTCAACCCCAAACGACAAGACACCAAAGGTACTGTGAAGAGGACCTATCCCCTAGGCCCACGTTTTAGGATCATAGTGACTTTTAAGCACCCGTTGTTACCTTTTTTCTACAAAGATATAACCTTGAACTAATGGCATTATTGCCAAGTCGCTTGCCTGAAGCCCCTGTTGAGCAACCCAGGGTGCCCTTTCATACCAGGTTCTGAATTCTCTTTGTTACTTTTACAGAGGGGGGGGGGTTGTGTTTTATTTCGTTTGTTACATTGATAGTTTGTAATTACAATTATAATTATTAAAGTGTATTATAATTATTGTACAATTAATATAGTTTATTAAAGTTCCTATATTTTTATAGAACTTTAATTGTGTATTCATTTATTTTTGCACCATTGTACTAAAGCTATTTGAATTTTGACTTTTTTCAGCTCACAACCCTCCTAAAGATATAGCCTGCCTCGGCCTGCACTACCAAAAGAGGTGAAGATGGTATACCTATCGAGCTGTGCCTCTTTCACCTTTATGATTGGATCACTGCTGGTTTCGTAGTAGTGTGAGGCTGAGTAGGCACTTTAGCCACCACAGATCCATATACTCCTGCAGAGCAGCAGTCGTTTTTTCATAAATAGAGTGAATTAAGTTGTAATCCCAGGACTGACCTCTGTGGTCAACTCAAGGAGATATGAAACATGCCTCACTAATGTAGTGAGTATATCATCATTTAACATCCTTGTACTTCTAACTACTAGGCACATAAGACAGCGATATGATATCACATTTCAGAGAGACTGATCCCAGGAAGATGTGACCTTACATCTCATCACTGAAGTGATGGTAGAGATCTTACACTATGTCTCAGTACTAGGCATATAGGTTATGTTAATAAGCTTCTTTTTTACTTTATTGAGCCAAAATTACCACTTTAGTGGTCTGCAATTGCTGAGGTTTGTCAGGATAACATGATCTCATATTTTCTGGTCAGTATTCTCTCTGAGGTGTGACTGTGTAAGTTGTGAGCATCTCCTTGCAGGCATGCCATGGTTAGATGTGGTAGGTATATTTTGGGAATTCCCCAAAAATCAGATAATACTCTTCTTAGAAAAATTGATTCCCACGATTTTAGGTATTACTTTTCCACCACCTCTAGAAATTCAGCTTGCATACAGCAAGAGTATCAAACCCTGTTTCTCTCCCATAGAGTCTACTTTTAGACCTTTAATTACTTGCTTTCTTCATAATCAGAAAACTTTGCAAATTCCTTTGGCAGCAAAAAAGTATTCAAATCTAATGTTTTATGGTCAGATAATAAATATGGTATATGACTTCTACAAAGAACCCCAGGCAATAAGGAAGAGATTCCTGTCCCACAGACCTCTTAAAAACTGGGGCTGCAGATATAGTTTTTTTGGAACCTGCAAATAAGATTGTTGGCTCTACTCATGATGTTTTTGATCCAGATGAGTTTTCTTTCTTCAATCTATGGATGTTAACTCCATGGACACTGACTCCTACATTTGCTTCCTTTACTTCTGCACCTAATACCTCCTTTTCAGTACCTTTAAACATGCCAAATCTAAGTTCTGGTATGGACTGAATCCTCATTTCAGTCTTCCTCTTGTGAAGTCTGTATAGGTGTGGTCGGGGCCCTCTAGCAGTCACCCTAATTATCAGCAGGGACACATGGGCCCATCAAAGACTACCTGTCACAAGAACGGAAGACTCAGCCACAGTGCAAAGTTGCTGTCTTTTATTAGCAAACAAAATGATGAAGATCACACCAGGAAAACAAGTATCCTCTGGAGCACTCGTCTTCTAAGCATGACCTGCCTGGGAGATTTGGCCCTGTTATCTCACTCTTATTCTTTAGCAGCAATTACAACAATAATAAACCTAACAGCCCAGATTGGGTAAATGTTGGGTTTGTGTTACAGTCACCATCCTTAAACATTCCAAATATTTTTGGCGGGGAGGAAAATAGATTACCATAGTCTGTTTTACCTGCCTTTAGCATGTGAAGCAAAATCAGAGCAATACTTGATAAAAGAATGACTAACTTGTTTGTAGTGGTTAGTGTCATGAGGAGAAGAAGTTTTGGTGGATGAGCAAAGTTGTTCTTAGATCAGGTGAGTTAAAAGTATCCTCATCTGTGGAGAGGGCCCACAAAGAGACAAGAAGAGACTGGGCATGAGGGAGCTGAGCCCCAGCACTACGTGCTGTGATTGAGAGTAACAAGCAAGGATGCTGCTTGTTATCCAAACTGCAGAGTTTTCAGGTATGCTGGGAGGTACTGTCTGATACAAAGTGTGAGGTTGGTGCCGAATGGATGGCAAGAATGGCATGCAGCCTGTGACTACAGGGAGATTCCAGTTAGCGGAAGAAACTAGACTAAGGAACAGCTCTAAACTAATTAGAGGCTATTAGTCATTTCACCTATCATTTATCTGTACTCTTAGCGGTGTTAGCTAAGAATCATGCTAAAGAATCAGTATGGCATAACATGTATCTTTCTATGAGATGTGCATTGCACCTGTACACTTGTCATTCACATTACCTGCATTCCTATGATGGCGTAGATAAAGAAGAGCATTGCGATGAGGAGACAGACATAAGGCAGCGCCTGGAAAGAAAAAAAATATTAATGCATTGATGGGCTCCTCTGTAGACTGACACCCCCTGATCGATCATACTCATCAAAGACACATCCTCACGTGATTCTCTCAATACTCCACCCAAGAAAATAAGTCAATCCATAAACCAAGAACACATGTTCAACCATTGTTCAGAACACACCTTGACTGCGACTAACTCACAACGCTCTCCTGTCTCAGAGCACATCTTTAATTGCTCATTCAGAATAAAAATCTCCAATCATTGCCACAGAACCCCACTTTAACGACTGCCCTAGAACACATATTCAGTCACTGCACCAGAGCACATTTTCAACCACTGTCCTCAGAACACTTTGGGCCTCATTACACGGTAGGCCGAGAACCATGGCGCTATTAGCGCCAGGGTTCATGCCGGTAAAATACCGGCACCGCCTTGGTGGAAAGGGGAATTACCGCCCCATTCCAAGGTTGGCGGGGCGGTAATTCCCCCTTCCACCATTGCCCTTCCCCATTCCCATTTTTGCCCCATAGGGCATAATGGGAATGGGGAAGGCGCTAATTACGGCATCGCAAATTGCGGTACTGTAATTAGCTCCCTGGTTCCCTTTGCGGGTTGGTTTTTAACACCTGCAAAAAGCAGGCGTTAAATTCCCCAACCCGCAAAGGGACCTCGTAGTAAGGCGGTAAGGATTTACCGGTACAGGTAAAATACCAGTACCGGTAAACCCTTACCGCCTACCGTGTAATGAGGCCCTTTGTCTTATCCTATTATACAAAATGTAGATACATTCCGCAACTGAAAGGCCTCTCTAAGAAAGCACCTTCTATCCCAGAATAGGTAATCGTTTCCTGCTGCAGAGCACATCTTCAACAACTGGCCCAGAACACATCTTGGGACACAACGTCAGGAATGCTTTTCACCTGCTGACCAATAGCCCATTTGTAATTGCTCCCTCAGAACACATCTTCTTCATTTGCCCCCAAACCCACCTTCAACAATGACCCAGAACAAATCTTCGAGTACCGCCTCAGAATGCATCTTCAAGGACTACCCCAGAACACATTTTCACCCACTGCCGCAGAACACATCTTCAACCACTTCCCATAACACATCTTCACCCACTGTCCTCAGAACACATTCTCACATACATAAAATCGTAAACATCTGTATTTTGCTGATAGAACACCACTGGCAGAAAACAGCTTCTGTCCCAGAATAGGTCATTACAGATCCAGAGAAAAGCTTCAACCACTGGCTACAAACAGATCTTGGCCCACTTCTTCAGAACACACACTGACTCACCTACTGACCCAGAGCACATATTTAACAAGGGACCAAAACACACATTCCCCCAGAATGTGTAACAGGTCATTAACAGCTGTCTTAAAATTAATCCACACTTACTGTCAGATGTGACATATTTACTGGCTAATCCAGAATGCATCGTCCTAGATTATCCCATAATCCAATTTATTCAACAGCATCATAACATTTTCATTTACTTTCCCCAGAATACATTACCACTCCAGATGCAGAGAGATCATCTTTGTCTGGTGCTCCTAAAACACATCTTTGCCTGCTGCTCTAAGCCACAATTTAAACTGTTGCCTCTGAACAGTTTTGACAGACTTCTCCATAACACATCATCAGTGAGTGCCCCAGAAACATATCACATACTCTTGGTAATGAAAACTAACCCACACCTATTGGTAATGCTCTTTCTGATGAATGTTCCTTCCACAGATTCCTCATCTTTGATATCTATCTCCCAGTGCATCTACTTCTCCGAAACGTTTCCGCTGCCAGGGGGCGCAGCGCGGCTCAACATTGGCTCCACTTGAAACCTCTATGCACCCTGTGCTGGATATGATGTTGGGGCCAATATAAATTGTGGCGTTCCACCCTTTTTTCATAGCACTGACGCTGCAGGTCCACAGAACCAAAGTGTACTAGCTATCCACCAAGAGGATCAGGTAGGCAGGGTAATGAGGAATCCATGGGAGGAACATCCATAAGAAACAACATTACAGAGAGGTAAGAAATGTGTTCTTCAAATGGGTTCCTTCCCCCCATGGATTCCTCATCTTGGATAGACTTGCAAACTAGTGGTACAATTTGGAGCAGGGAGGAGAGCAAGGACACCACCTAAACCAGAACGCTCTAAAGGACAGCCCTGCCAAAATGAGTACTGACCAGACTGCAAATCCAAGCAGGTATGTTTAGCAAACGTGTACTAAGAAACCCATTTAGCTGCCTGGCAAATGTCCAGAACAGGGACTCCACGTTGCAGAGCTGAGCTAGCAGCCAGTCCTCTCATGGAATATTTTCTGAGCCCATAGGGCACATCCATATCAGCCAGATCATAGCATTCCGAGACTGAAAGGTTGACCCACCTTTCCAGGGTCTGTTAGTTCTCAGCCCTGCCAGAACAGGCACCAGCGTAGCCAATGAAAAGCTGATCACCTTGTCTGACCTCTCTCATTCGAGAGATGTAGTAGCTGAGGTCCCGACTGAGGTTATGCACCAGGTCCAGCTGATAGAACTGTTCCTCTGCCTTGGAAGGGTGAGGCGGAGGAAAAAAGACAGGAAGATGGATTGTGTGAGAGATGGAAATCAGAGATCACATTTTGGAGGAAGAATGGCCCCACTCTTAATGTCACCATTTCCTTGGAGAAAACCAAGTAGGGAGGATTAATTGTCAATACTTGAAGCTCACTCAACCTTCTAGCAGAGGTGATGATGACTGGGAAAATCACAGTAAGGGTGAGTAATCTTAACTAAAAAGAATAAAGGGTCTTAAATGGACTTCCCATAGGAAAAGTTTACTACTAAATGTAAGTCCCATGCAGGACCTACAAACTGGCGTGGGGGAAACTGATTACATAGACCCCACAGTATTTACACCACCATGGGGATCATGAAAAACGAGCCTTGCTCGTGGGTCCTCTTGAAAACCAAAATGGCAGCAAGATACCACTTCACAGTGCCAAACTGTAGGTGTCTTGGCCAAGGAAAGCACACAATCCAGAACAGAAACATACACCACCTGCAGACATGAATGGATATGGTGGCAGGCCTCCTAGTAGAGAGGAGCACATCAAGGACATCCTCCAAAAAATCCCACTCCTTATACCTCAACCTTTCAGCAGCCAAGCATGAAGGTTCAAGTGGTTGACGTTCAGATGCAGGATTTGCCCCTCCAATTGGGAGAGTAGTTCCACACTCTGCAGAAGGCACCATGAACGGCAGATGGATATATCCAACAACTCTGGGTTACCAAGTTCTCCCCAGTCTGGAGCCATCAAATTCACTGTGGAACAAAATAGGCGCAGCCTTCTGTCAGTAGGCAGAATAACAGAAACGGCATGGACACAGAGCAGTTTGAAGTCCCACTCGACCATCAAGGTGTAACCCAGAGCTCCCTGTCTTGTAAATGCCTTGGAGCAGAATCACATTCCTGTTCACAATGGAAACAGAGAAATCCATCCGAGGAATACTCCAATGTGAGGATACCCCCGCCAGAACTTTCTAACTGAGCTCCCACTTATGGGAGGTTGAAGACTATCTGCTCAAGGTATCCACAATCATGTTCTCTTTGCCCGCCAGATGAGCTGCCATCAAAGATGCACTATTCTTTTTTTTTATTTATTTGAATTTAATTGCATAGCAATTTTTACAAACAGGACAAACAAACATTAAAGTCCACAGTCCTCTGTTTTCCTCATTTTCCAGAAACCTTTTCATTCACTGACCCACAGTTCCCGTCACACAGTAGACTTCTAGTCTGTGGATCCTTTAAAAACTGATGTTGTTGGGTAGATTTTCCCAATGAAGTGGACTACTGCAATCACCCCTGGCGTGGAGATGCCACTCATCAATGCAATCCATCGTTGGTGATCGTCCAATGTTTGTAAGGATCGAAAAAGCGGTGTCAGAAGTTGGTCACGCTCTGCAGCCAAACCAGGGCATTTAATCATCACATGTTTGATGGATTCGTTTTCTGACTCGTCCTTACAAAATCTCCAGCCAGATGATAAGATCATACCTCTTATAGACAAAATTTCATTGGTTGGAATTAAGTTAAGGCGGATTCTCAAGAACATGTCCCTGAATCGCTGATTGGAAACTTAAGAAGGTACGGCATCAGCTCATTCCACTTCCGAGCAGGATATGGAGTCTTTCCAACCAATTAAGAGGCACTAGCTTTGTCCAGGGTTCGGATCCAGTCAGCACAGAGGAGTGTTTCCTTTACCCACATAGGGTTTGTAATAAGATCGTCTTCCGAACAGCAGAGGTCTGCCAAGAGTTTTTTCAAATGACACACCCAGTTTGACAAGCTTTCAAATGAATTAGTCTTGATTTCTTTCTTTATTAGGTTGCATACCCTTGGACAGCTAGGTAACAACGTTTTTCGGTATAATGATAGCCTTTTCCAGTCCACTACTGCTTCGAGGGATGACAATGATAGTTCTCTGCGCAGGACATCAATCTGGACTGAGTCAGGAAGGTTTAATGTCTTTTTCCAAATGATTGATTGCAAGCGCCCCCAGATCTCTGCTGGGATACCCAAAATTCCATCGGAGCCGTATGTTAAGGACGGGACTATCTTCCCCTTATAATATGTTATAGCTGCTGCCAAAGAAAATTGTCCAAATTTTGCGTCCATGATTTTAACTTGGCTTGCCAGTTGTTTAGCTTTAGTTTTCAGATCTTCTATAAATGGGGTCACTACTAAGCTGTTGTTTGTGATAGTGCCCAAGTATTTAAAGGTAACCACTTTTTCAATCTCCTTCGAATCCACTTGCCATGTAAAACGATCGCTCTTCTGGGTCCCTCGTTTAAATTGCATAATTTTGGTCTTAGCTTGATTCATTTCGAGGTGGTTCAATACAGTGTATCTCTGTAGGTGATGCAGCTGTCTTTGTAAACCGATTCTTGTTTGGTCTATTAAAATAAGATCGTCTGCATAGACCAAACGAGTCACTTTCTCTCCACCTATTACGGAAGGGAATGATCTCAGATTTGGCTCAAAGTGGTGGACATCCGAAGTGAAAATGTTGTAGACTGCCAGTGCCAGTGGGCAGCCCTGTTTCACCCCACGCTGTGTCGGGATTTGTGATGTCAAAAGCCCCCCTTGGTTCAGCCGGACCTGAATTTTGGTCTCCATGTGAAGCGCTTTTAAGGGGCCTAATATGGTTTCTGGACATCCTAGAACTTCTAACTTCGTCCAGAGGAGTTGATGATCAACTCTGTCGAAGGCTTGGACAAGGTCCACAAACGCTATGAAGAGGTCACTTTTATTTGAGTGCGCCTTATGTTTCAAGATGCTCAAGATCATTACGTTTACGGAGGTTTCCATAGTTTTGACGAATCCTGTCTGAAAGGGGTCGATTGCGTTGATACTAGTTGTCCAGGCCACACATTTTTCCAAAAGGAAAGTACCAAAACATGTTGCCTATTACATCCAGTAACGCTATAGGTCTAAAATTCTTCGGGTCAGATTTGTCCCCTTTTTTAAAAATAGGGACTATCACTGTTAGCTTCCAAGAAGCTAGGACTATTTTTACTTTTGAAATGTCACAAAAAATAGCATGGATGAAGGCCGACCATTCCTTTGGATGTTCTTTTAGGATTGCGTTTGTCAATCCGTCCAGGCCGGGGGCCCATGAGCTGGTGAGCTTTTTTATTTTCTCCATAATTTCGGATGGACCATAATCAAAGTTCCAAGTAGCAGTTGTTTCCCTTAGTTCTCCAGATCTACTATGCTGGTATGGGTCGTCAAACAGGGTCGCAAAGTGAACTGTCCAAGCTCTCTCATTCACACTGTTCGATGTGACCTCTGATTTTGTCTTTCCGGCACCTTTAACCAGCGCCCAGAAGACACACTATTCTTCAGAGTCCAGAACACCAATCACATTTCTTCGCTGCACAGAGGCAAGGAGACCATGTTTGCGGAGGTAGTGTATGGCCACTGTGTTGTCTGTCAGGACCAGTACAATTGTTCCCCCTTACCGAAGGGAAGAAAGTAACCAGGACCAGCCTTATTACTCTCAACTCCAGGAAATTGATGTGTTACTGACAACATGTTGCTCGCCACCAGATCTTGACGGTGAGCACACCAGCCTTTCAAAGATACTTCTGTGTCTTGAGTCATTTGGGGCCAGGAGTGTCGGAACAATACCCAATTCAACAGATTATCTCTTTGGGACCACCATTCCAGGTCTCTGGACATTTTTGCTGTGACCTGAAGAAGATCTGAGGTGTGTCCTTCAAACTGAGATCACTGCCAACTGAGAAGCCATTGCAGCTACCTTAATGCGTATCTGGGTCTCTGGCACTACAAAAATGCAGGAAACAATATGGCCCAGCAACTGCAGAAAAGCTGAGACAGGAACTCTTTCCTGCGATTGGAATGCACGTACCATCTTCGAGATGTTCACCACTCTATCCTCAGGCAGAAAGGCCCTGCTTCAGACTTCCTGAAGTTCAGGGAGAATCCCAAGCTGTGCAACAGGCTGTCAGGGACAGCAGATGGCTATGTCCATACAATTGTGCCGACGCCTTGTTGGGAAAGTGAGCTCAGATGAGCAAGTCGACAACATAAGGAAAGACATTGATGCCTACCTTCTGAAGTAAGCCGCTCCCACTGTCAGCAGCTTGGTGGTGAAAACCCCGAGTGCCGAAGAAAGACCGAATGGCAGGCCATTGATAGGGCAGGGGATGTTGAGCAAAAGGGAGGCAGTATCCCTGGTGAACGACCTGTAAAGCCTAAGCGTGGGGCATGGTAAGATTGCATTCCTTACCTAACTGGGAAATTCTGACCCCTGTAAGGGATGAGTGGCAGAAGTATGCTTCACAGAGGCTTTGTACCAGGGACAGTGGAGGGTACAGATGAGGTAGACAAACCACCTCTCGGAGCACCTCTGCCCTGACTCCTGTTGGAACAGCATTTTGGATTCCTTCCATTATGGGCCTGGTCTGAGCACCTCTGGGTGTAAGAGGTGAAGTGACGAAAACACCTACTGCTTACCATGGCAGTCGCAGGTTGCAGTTGTTGTACCACCAGGCCTAGAGAGTTGGAAGTCCCTTTGGAGGACTGGAACATTTGGAGGGATTTATCAGCCTTACCAGCAAATTAATTGTTGCCGTCCAATGGCACATCAAGGAGCTTTGCCTGGGTATCTGAGGTAAAACTTAAGGTTCTCAAACAAGAGTATCACCTCAATACTGCCCCTGTGGCCACACAGTTGGCAGAATTCAACCCAGACTGTAAGATCTGATGAGAAACTTCCTTGCCATCATTCGCAAGGACCTGGAAACCTTGATGCATTCTCCCTGCTGTGATATATGTTTAGTCGCCTCTGAAATCACTGACCAAAGGCCAAAATAAAACTTTGGCCATGGTGCATGTGGTGTTGATGCCTTTCAGGCCAAGGCTAGCCGAACCAAAAACCTTTCTTCCACAGGCATCAAGTATTTTACTTTCCCTGTGCAGAGCAAAGGAGGGGAAAGAAGAAGACGTAATGTTAGCCGTGGCCACCTCGTCCACAAGGCTTTCAGTGGAAGTAGGTGCGGCCAAGAAAAAAGAGTTAGATGGTGCTGGCCAATTGTTTTGACAGATCATGTTCCCCTGTCGGCACTGTGGCCTGTTTGCTCCACAGTTCCATAATCGAAGCTTCTGCGACGATATGGCTCAGGGTTCACGGTTCTTGATTGGGTGTTTCCCCCAGTGGTCGACTCTGCCTGTAGTCCCACAACCCTCGCCTTTTAAGCAGGTTTCTCTCATTCATGCACAGCCTAGGCTGTCAAACACACAGCAGGGTGGCTATCCTGAAAGGACAGCCAGCCAGCTAATCAGAAATAGTTGCCTTCAGGCATTCCTAGAGACAGAGGACAGGGGAGTTTCGGGACCCTCCCTCACATTCTGTCCTTCGAGACACACTGGAGCCAGGGGCGGGCTTCAGGGTTGAAAGCCACCAAATACAAGACAAACAAAGGGCTCAAACCTGTCTCACCACACAGGGTAAAACCCAAGAAAGACATTGCAAACAGAAAATGGCATAAAAAGAAGATGGGCTATTTTGACAAAATGGTCACCTATTGGTGCTGTACTGCAGCTGAGGGTTCATCCTGCGGTAAAAAAGCACAATGATAGGAACAAGTAAACCACTGCCACCAGCCATTTAATCTATTGAGGTTACATGAAAATGTTACATGAGAAGGTAGGATAAGGGGCAGCATTCCAAAGAAGATGGCGTGTGCTGAACCCACAAAGAGAAAAGTTAAGTAAAGCCAATTTCACTTTACCCTTTTTGGGAACTCTAGTTTACCCAAGAAAAGGTATTTAAACCTTAAGAAAAATCTCAGTAACACTGAGAACTGAAGGTGCTGTGGGCCACCATGCAAAAAGCAGATATCCATGGAGTTTGTCAGACTCCAAAAACAGTGAAAACACAAAATCCAAATTAGGTAAAAAAAAAACACATGGGAGAGTGAGAAAATGGTCTCACTCACTCCAGCGTAAAAATTAAAAAAGGTCCTGAATCCAGCAAAAGAGCTGGAGGGTCTCTAAGGATGAAGGGAATTCACACAGAAATGAAAATTCTCCCCAACAGCCGCCCTTTCCCAAAGTGGGGTGCATCAACTTGCACAAACCGCAGTCCTCAGTGTTGTGTACAGATTGAAGACAGACATCTGCAGTGAATGCAGGGTTTAATCCCCAAACACTTCAACAGGTTAGGCATTATGAAGCGAAACACACAAAAACATCTAACTAAGCTGTTTTCTTGAAGCGAGCAGAATGCATGGAAAAAAGGAACTAAGGTCACAGCACCTCAATATATACTGGCCCGACTTCAAATCTGGTACTGGGTGCATAGAGTCGTCGGGTGGAGCCATGCTGTACCCCGTGGCGGCAGAAATGTTTACGAAGTGTAGCTGTGCAGGGAGATGTATATATTGGAGGGCAGATGGACATGTCCAGAAGGTGCGGGTAACACGTCCTCCTGGCCCAAACCAGGGCAATTAGGATCATGTGTTTCCCGAACTTTCTCAACCTCCTGATCACGTGAGGAATGAAGGGGACTGGAGGAAACGCATACAGAAGTGGAAACTCCCAGTCCACCACGAACACGTCTCCTTGAGCTCCTCTTGGGGGAAATTCCCTGGAGCAGTACAGTTGGCATTTCCGGTTGACACTGGTCATGAACAGATCCACTTGAGGGGTGAAGATCTCCTGAAGGACTTCCTGAGCTAGTTCCCACTCGTGGCAGACTGCTATGCCTGCTCAGAGCGTCTGCCGCCGTGTTCTCTTCTCTGGCTAGGTGAACTGCTGATAGAGAGATTCCTTCTTGTATTGCCCAGAACCAGATCTGCATTGCCTCTCTGCACAGGGGTAGTGACCCTACACCTCCTCTCTTGTTGAGGTAGTACATGGCCACTGTGTTGCCTGTCATTATCAGGACATTCCTTCCCCATACAGAGGGCAGGAAGGCCTTCAACGCTAATCTGATTGTCCTCAGCTCCATATTATTGATATGTAATTTGGACTCCAATGGAGACCAACGACTGCTGACTGTCAGATCGTTGGTGTGGGCTCCCCACCCCGTCAGCGAGGCATCCGTCACTATCGTTATCTCCGTCCATGGTTGCTAAAAGTGTTCTCCCTTCAGAATGTTGTCCTAGCAGGCCCACCGTAGAAGATCCTGCGCGACCCTGCTTGGAAACTGAAGTAGGTCCGCCAATTTTCCTGAGAACTGGGACCATTGAGTTCTGAGAGCCCATTGAAGGGATCTCATTCTCAGACGGGCATCTGGCACCAGAAAGATGCAGGATGCCATGAGGCCGAGCAACCTCAAATAATCGCAAGCCGGGAGAAGTGAAATTTGGTGACCAGCTTTATAATGTTTTGAGCCCTCACCTTGGGTGGCAAGCTCTTTCCCAAGGATGTATCTAGCACCGTTCCGATGTACTGGAGCTTTTGACAAGGTGTCATATGGGACTTCTTATAATTGAGGGAGAAGCCCAATCTGTGAAGAGAGTGGCAAGTGACTTTGAGATGAACCCGGACTTGTTCTGGAGAACGCGCCCTGATCAACCAATCATCTAGGTAGGGGTAGACGTGAATCCCCCCCTCTCCTCAGACTCGCTGCCACCACCGCCATCAGTTTGGTGAAAACCCTTGGGGAGGAGGTCAGCCCGAATGGCAGAACTCAAAATTAATAATGAGCACCGCCAACTGCGAACCTCAGGTATTTTCTGTGCTTTATATGGATTGACACATGAAAATAAGCATCCTGAAGGTCCAATGACACCATCCAATCCTGTGGTTGGTAGGATCTGAGAAAGTGTGACCATCTTGAACTTGTCCTTCCTGAGGAACTTGTTCAAGTATCTCAAGTCTAAGATGGGTCTCAGTCCTCCATCCTTTTTGGGTATCAGGAAATAAGGGGAATAACATCCCTTGTTCCTCTCGGCTACAGGCACTGGTTCTATAGTGCCTTTATCTAGCAGGGTTAAACTGTCCTGTGCAAGAAGCGGATCTGAAATCCTCAAAGAGTGTGTCCACGGTGGATCGCTCTGAGGTCTCTGTATGAAAAGAAGGCAGTACCCATGGGCTATGGTTTCCAAGGCCCAACCATCAGAAGTAATGCCTCGCCATTATTCTAGATGCTGGGTCTGTCCTCTACCAGTGAACTGTTACTCAAGACCTCAGTTTTGAGGCATTGATGCAGTGGCAGATGGTAAAGATGCCCCTCCTTGAGCTGGATTCGCACCTCTCCCTCGTCCACCACAAGTGAATCTTCTTTGGCCCCTTTAACTGGCCATTCCTACCACCCTTCCAACTGAGGAGTAGTAGCGAAAAGATCTACCCCTCCAAGACTGTCCACTAGCTTGAAAAGGCTGAGGTTGCCTAATAGTGGCACCTAAAGATTTGGCTGCCACCTTTGAGGTCTGCAACTTCTTAAGGCTCTCATCAGCCTTGTTGCGAAAAAGATGAGACCCATCAAAGGGGAAGTTAAGGAGTCTGGATTGCACATCCGGTGCAAACCCCGACTACCTCAACCAGGCAAATCTGTGCATAATGGTGCTAGTAGCCATGGCTCTGCTGATGCTGTCAGCAGACTCCAGATCTGACTGAAGAGACTCACACATGGCTTCTTTGCCATCTCTAACTATGGCTAAGCACCCATGTCTCTCATCCCCTTCGGGAACGTGCTCTCCCGCCAAGGAAATGCAGTCCCATAGAGTGAATGTAAATTTTGCAAGGGCACATGTGAAGTTGGCGCCATTCTGCTTGCAGAACATACCTTCCTTGTCCATCCATCTACTATTTTGTTGTCCCTATCTGGAAGGATGGTAGGGTTAGACACTTGCTTAGAAGTTGCAGTAGCTGCCTGTACCACCAGACACTCTGGAGTGGGGTGTTTTGACAGGTAGTCA
Organism: Ambystoma mexicanum; assembly: GCF_040938575.1. Taxonomy (NCBI): domain Eukaryota; kingdom Metazoa; phylum Chordata; class Amphibia; order Caudata; family Ambystomatidae; genus Ambystoma; species Ambystoma mexicanum. Next base: position 296,658,450 of record NC_090929.1, read on the forward strand.
GGGTCACTACTGGAAGGTTGGTCAAGTTTTTATTCAAAGTCGGTTTGGTTTCCGGTGTTTCCCGATTCGTAGCCACCCTTTTTTGCAGAGCAATATATCCAGGATGTCTCTCAGATCATCAGGTTTGAATGGTAATGGAGGCCTACTCCACCCCATGTAGTCCACTACTTTGGACATGAGCTGGCTGTACAATGCATCAGCATGCTCCCCAGCGTCTGGCCTCCCAAACTGAAACTCAGTTGAGGGGTCTACTCCACTCACCATCTGTAGGTTTTCATAAAGGTCTCTCAACCTTGACTCCTCCGAGATAAAACTTTCTGGTACATTAGGCATACCAAATTGGAGGCCAAATGGAGCCTCATTATCTGAGATCTCATTCCCCTCATATATAGAAGTAAAGGACTTAATAGTCCTTTCTTTGTAGGAGCACATAGGTCTTTTCAGGTATCAGGGGTTTTATGACAATGGATTTGACGCTGGAGGAGCCGTCAAAACTTTTTTCACTGGCGCTATAGGCTTTGATGGGACGCTCATTGTCGATTGGGCAGCTGGCAATGATGGTGCAGTCGGCATCGATGCCTTCAACAAAGTCGACGTCGAAGGTTTGGCTGGTGTCAAATGGTTTCGACGACCTCGACTTATGCTTGTGCTTTCGGCTCGATGGATCCTTCGATGAATGGTCATCGGATCGAGGCCACGATGGCTCGCGAGGAGGATCAGACTTTCGTCCCAGGCTCAAGGGCGTGCAGGATTTAGGTCGAGCCCTTTCCTTGCCAGCTTCTTTCGAAGGTGCGGTAGGAGCATGGCTTGGAGGGTTTTTTTTTCAAAAATCTTTAGCATCTCTGATCTGAAAGCCTCCCACTCAGCCGGAGTGGATTTTTTAGTGGGGCAAGATACCCTCTCAGGGGAAGTTTCTGACAAAGTCGAAGAAGACGACCTATGGTACCTCTTCTTGGACTTGTTCGACGAAGATGAGGAGTGGTGGGAGCTACTTAACCTTCTTCCTGCAAGGAGAGTCGCCTCTCGACTCATCGGTCAAAGGTTTAGGAGTAGGTGATTTGGGGTTTTGACCTACCGTCAATTTCCCCTTTTGTTCCTTCAAGGCCTTTCCCATCATCAACTGGCACTTGGAGCAGTCTGAGGTGTTATAGTGCACTACGAGGCACCATAAACATATACAATGAGGATCAGTCAATGACATTTTCGACTCACAATCATGACACTTTTTGAACGCGGTCTTCGGGGTTGTCGGTGTCGACAAAGAAGACATTCTCGATTTCATAAAGTAATGATGTTATTACGAAGTAAAGAAGCGCGCCCTATTTCTCACATTAATAGCATTCGCAGAAAAAGTGGAACTGAAGCCAACAGGCACTGTGCGTGCTATATATGCCTTTGATGACATCATCTTCAAGACGGAGGCCCTTGAGGGACATCGAGTCAACGCCTTTTGACGCACAGCGCTCTGACAAATTTCTGTTCTGAAGCAGCTGAAGCTGGATATCAAATATCAAAGATGAAGAATACGTGGGAGGCCACAATCCATTCGAACACATCTTCATCTACTGCAGCACAACCCATCTTCACTCAATGCCCTCTTCACATCTTTAACCAGAGCAGCAAGAGCAGGTATCAATCTGCTAATTTAGAACACATCATAGCCAACTTAGTCCCAGCATCTATTTACTTAGGATTCGAAACCAATCTTCACCTTTGGCTTAGAAAAAAATCTTCACTTCTGCTTCAGAACTCATGTTCAGTGAGTGCCCCAGCACACAGTCTTCGACTGCCTATTAACAGACCTTCACCCACATTCTCAGAAACCTTAATCATCACTGAATGTCTCAACACACCTAAACAATACAATCCCAGTACCTTAGGGCACAACTTATGGGTCTCTATTTACATCAGTCTCTGGAAAATGAGGCTGCGCTGTTCTGGCGAGTTCCTTTCCTGAAGACGGGATGCAACCCTAATGTCATCAAGAGGTGGCTGTGTCTATCTGTGAGGATCATATGGGAGAGCCTCTTGCACGTTTTGGAACCCTTTGTCTTGTGGGATGGAGGAAGTAAGGTAAATAGACGTGTTACTTCCCACACTTGCCGCAGTCTTCAAAGAGGAACTTTTGGAGTGCTGATTTCCTCAATCATACCTTCAGATTCTGATGTATTATATGGAATGGACAGGCTAGGCTTTCAACAGCCAAAAGAAAATGAAACTTGTAAAAATAGAAGTAGCAGGGAACTGTGTAGCCAAACAGAATGATGTTTTCTGCAGGCAGGAATTATTTATTCCTTTCCCCTCAAAAATGAGGCAATAAAAAGATGATGCTAAGACATTATGGCGAGAACACATATGTAGATGATGCACAGTAAAGACTATGAGGGTGCTTCAGTGGGAGGGACCCAAGTCTCTCTCATTCATTGGTTTAGAGGGAAGGGACCAAAATGAGGTGAAGAGTCACAGTATTACAATGTTAGAATACCGTAATGGCATTTTCTTCATACTGAGGATTCCCATTCTGTCGATGTGGAAGTATTCAAAGCATGGGAACCTACAGGAGAGTCAATGCTGGAGATCTCATGTTCACATCTTGGCCTAAAGCATCTGCCCACCCATTGTCTTAGAAGCCATCTTCACCACTGCTCCATATAACATATTCCACCAGTGGCTCTAGGACCACCTGAAAGACTCACTGCTCTGGAACACATGTTCACCCACTGCACCAAAACATGCTTTTAACCACTGCTACTCAATGCATGCTAACACCTTTGCAACCACTACCACAGACCATATGGGCGACCACTGTACAAGAATTTGAATAGCTACTCTATGAAACATATTTACCTTCATAGAATGAATCACCAATTGCTGCCTTAAAACACTTCTCCATCAGCTGTTCCATGCCACATATTCACCCACTGGCTCAGAATATATTTATACTCACTATCGCATGCCACATCCCCATCCACTGTCCCAAACCACATCATCACCCACTGTTCCATACACCTTGATATTGGTGGACCCAGAACACGCCTTTAGCCACTTCCCCAAGAGAGGATTCCAGAATTCTGTAGCAGGTTTATAGGGCATTCAACACTTCGTAGAAGAATTAGATTATCAACTGCCACAACTCTCACTCCCTTGCACAAGACTGCTTTTTATAAATATATGTCACTCTTAGTCGAGATATTCAACAAAAATGTTTGCCAAGGAAACATGCATGCAGTGCAGGGGGCAAGAGGCAATGGACAATCTGGTAGAACTCCCACGAAAACGAGAGGCAGGATGCTCCAAACTGGTAGGATTCTAGAGGTCCAACATGATGGGCAGAGGTATTTTGTATGCGCCTGAAAGAGGTGCACCCAGGGAATGTTTGCGTCTGCATGGGATGGAAGTGTTCCAAGACTCTTTGAACTTCCATGGAATGTCAGTGTTCAGGAAACATTGGTTGTCCTGGGATTGGAGTACTTGTAGGTAGGTAGTGAGTGCACGCCTGGTATGTGAGAGCCATGGTGCATCTGATGAGATGTGCACGTTTTGGGCATTTGTCATGAATCCCATTTTTTGTGTTCAAATGCTGACATGAGCATCACTTGCGCCAGAAACAAGTGTATCACATCAGATGCCCCAAAAGAGCGCATCTACCCTAAAAAACACAAGCAAAATATTTCGGACCATTTGTTTAAGGTTCATTTTCCCTTTTTTGTCTTATGCGATCTGAGAATAAACCAATGCATATTTTTTAACTTCAGCTTTGGTGAGTTTATTTTGTAAACTTGAACACTTGCCATGGAATTAAGTGGATACCATTTAAATATCTCAGCTGGTAGTTTTGCCACGTCATTCAGGAATGTCCTAGAGCGATGTCTATGATTATATTGATGTATAGACAGGGTCAGACTGGGGCATAAAATTGTCTCTGGCACCAATGAAAAAGTGTCCCACAGTTGCAAATGGCAATTTATTCCTTTTGTTACACACTGTTTGAATAGTACTGAAGGGGGAGTTTTTTGATAAAATCTGATGCAAATTGGGCTTTTTATGGAATATTTATTCAGCAACACTGGTCAAAACTACTAGCGGCATAGTGAAGTAGCTCATCAAACTGGCCCACATTGGGCAAAAAAGTGGCCCACTTTGACCCACAAAACTGGCCCACACTTGAATTTTGCATTTTTGGTTCGGTATTTCCCTATTGCCCTATAGGCCAGTCCGAGCCTCTGTAGAGAAAGATTATGCATTTAATTAATATAATTGTGTACACACTGGCAGAGTGATTGCTAGACAGTCAGATGTCCTCTCGCTCCTGTACAAGTGCTCTATGACTGCAGGGCTATGAGGGCCACATGTTGCAATCAATGGCAACACAATAGCACAGTACGCAGCTATCCTACCCTGGTACATGTATAATGAGGCATGCCTATGTAGACCTTGGCAGATGTAAGGAGAATGTTGAAGACCTTGCTTAGGTCCTGTGACTTTATAGATTATGATGTCACCAACATGAAGCCACTGGTGATCTGAAGGGAGCCTTTTGAAAAGTAATACAGGGCTGACAGTACATTGACTAGTGGTGGTATGGCATGGGCTTGCATTGTGGGTGTGATAAGCAGCCCCTCCCACTGACTGGCCATTTCCAGCATGATATGGGGTGGAAAGCTGTACCATGAAGTGACCTCTTCATCAGCAGCTGAATTACTATGATCCTCCCACGTATCTTTCCCTCATCAGTTGGCATGATATCTACTGGATTCGCCATTTGGGGAACGTGTACCTGTCTCTCTTTACTGTGCTATTATACTTTGTTGTTGGCTTTGATTGGGGTGCACTGTGTGCTCCTTTGGTTGGAAACATCAGTTGAACTCTTCTGGGCCACTTGCTCCACATGGGGAAAAGAGCAAATGTTGAAGGGCTTTTTTTGGAGAAAATCCAGTGGTCAGGTTTTGTGAATCAGGATTAGGGTGCATCTTTGCTCAATTTCTGTGGTCACTCCCTCTGCATGCTTAAATCAGTGTATTTGCATACTTTCCACCCTCGTTTTCCTCACATATTGTGCTCCATTTCAGAATAAGTGCATCTCTGAGATGCATACTTGAAGGAGTCACATCTATGTCTGGCGCATTTGTGGCACATCACAGATTTGCCCACTTTTGTATTTTAGAGAATCTGGCCCAATGAGTGTATTCTTCAAGACCATGAGTGCCTGCCTTGAATGGGAGCTCCCCGCGCGATTGTTTGTGCCTAGTTAGTATCAGAGTTCACTAGAACCATCAATGTCTGTCTCAAATGACCATCATTTTCTGTCTTGGGGGAGAGCTGTACGACAGCCTCCATGTCTGCCTGGGAAGGGAACTCCATGGACTGTAAAGGATTGAATTGCCCAAAGATAGTCAATGGAAGTCATTACAAGGTTGCCGGTCCGAAAACAACGGTACCGGTAAGCTTGCCGGTACTGTTGTTTCCTGACTGGCAAACTACGAGTTCTGTGAGTGGGTGCCTTTTTGCCCACCAGGTCTGACCTGGCGGGCGGAAAGGCACCCGCTCGCATGCCTTGACCGATGCACCGGCACCATTCATGAATGGTGCTGGTGCAGCCGTCCTCCACATTGCCATTGAGTCTAATGGGACTCGAATGGGAATGGGGAGTAATATTATCCGGCGCAGGGACCGGGACCACCAATGCCGTAATGCCCCAGTAAGTCCCCATTGGCGGGCGCCGGAAAAAAAATTACTCCGGCGGCAACCGTGCCGTTTTTACTGGCACGGGTACCGCCAGACTCATAATGAGGCCCAATGTATGCCTTTCATTGGAGCGCTCCAAAACCCTTATTTTGTAATGTAATGACTGGAGATCACCAAACCACAAACAACAACCATGGGCGAAGATGACCTAGAAATGGATATACTTCACAACTAGATCACTACAAATATCGACGAGATCGCAAAAGAAAAACCTTTCTATCATAGTGCAAAAGAGCAACAGCAAAATGGTTCACCCCACTACTAGGCGCCATGAAAAGGAAAAAACGAAAACTAGAACTAGAATGGAAGATCAATAGAGACTGTGGAAAAAAATTCAAACTTCAACAACATATCCGATCAAACAAAAAGGAAATACAAAAAGCAAAAAGGAAATAATACGGCAACAAAATCCTCAAAGCAGCAAACACCCAAAAAGAACTGTTTAAATTCATAAATGAAATAAAAAACCCACCCGGCTGCAAAAACACTCAAATACCATCGAAGAAATTATGCAGTGACCTCGCAGACCACCAGAACAAACTTTGAAAAACAAACTCTGAAACTTCCCGCACATATCGGTGGAGACTTTGATCGAACTCATAAATCAAAGCAACAAATCGGGCTCCGCTGTGGATCCCTGCCCCCCTGACATCTACAAATCAATCCTCACACAAGGAACACCAATGGGATACTACAGGAACGTCCTCAACCAATCAATCTCAACAGGAAGAGTGCCTCAAGCCTTCAAATCAGCATACATCAAACCATTCCTCAAGGATACAACAGGAAACGTTGAGGACCTCTCCAACTACAGACCCATCTCCAACATCCCCTACCCAGCTAAACTCCTGGAAACACACATATATAGAAGAACCCAAGAATTCATAGAGGAACACCACCTATTAAACCAGGCACAAGTAGGCTTCAGAGTGATGAGAGGAACAGAAACAGCACTTATTTCAATCTGGGATGATCTAAAGGCGAACACAGACTCAAACAACAACACTGTACTGATACTTTTAGACCTCTCTGCAGCATTAAAAACAGTTAACCACGACATCCTCATCATGAGACTGGAAGAATTCGGAATCACCGACAACGCCTTACTTTGGATCAGATCCTTCCAAACAAACAGAACATAAACAATATGGATGAGAGTTTACAAATCAAGCCCACGAGAATCAACATGCGGAGTCCCACAAGGATCAGCCTTCTCGCCACTACTATTCAACATCTACCTTTCACAGCTAATTAAAATCATTGAAACACATTGCCTCACCTGTTACAACTACGCTGACGACACACAAATAATCTACAAAATACAAGACTCACAAGAAGACAATTAAAAACTAGAGAACTGCCTTCGTGAAATATACAACTCGAACTTTAACTACCTGTAACTCAACCCAGGAAAAAAGAAATAATGATCTTCACAAAAAACGGAGAAGACAACCTCTACATCCCATGGCCAACTGAACTTGGTGAAACCCCAGCCTCATCATCGACTGTAAAAAACTGGGAGTCTTGATGGACAATGAACTCACTCTAGAGCCACAAGTAAACACCCTAACCAAGAAATGCTTCTTTCTCCTGCGATCGGTTAAAAGGATCCTACCATTCCTCTCATTCACCAGGAAAACAACAACCGTCATCACCCTCATCATGTCCAGATTAGACTACGCCAACAGCCTATATCTAGGCATGCCTGAACGACTCCTAAATAAACTCCAACACATACAAAATGCGGCGGTCAAACTGCTCCTTAAACCACCCCGAAGAGAACACATCACACCAGCGCTGAAAACGCTACACTGGCTATCCACCAAACAGCGGATCAAGTTCAAATCAATGTGCATAACCCACAAAGGAATCCACGACCAAGGTGCCGAGTTCCTCAGAAGAAAACTAAATGTACATCACACTATAAGGCCACTCAGATCCAGCAGCGACATACCTCTGGAACCCAAATCATACAACAAGAGAAAACTCAAAGGATCCTCTTTTTCTCACCTCGCCCCAAAAACCTGCAACGAACTACCAAAGAACATATGGAACACACCTACAATTCAGAAAACTCCTCAAATCATGGCTCTTCACCCCATAAGCAGAAAGAATGCCCATAAGTACATACGCAACGGAACTAGGCCGAAAAGGAGAGCAAGGTATGACTCTGCAATAGCACCTGGCCCACCTCGTAAACATGGCAGCAATGGACCACTGACAGTAAATAGATAGGAAGGAGCGGGAATGATAATATAACACCACTACCAATGCTGGGATTATGCTCGCCCCTGGTTGTACTAAGCCGAATAACTTAGCTGGAGGCAAGGCTCACCACTGCCCCTGCGACTATACAGTCAGGAAAGGGAAATGAAGAATATACCACCAATGGACTTCCGACAGTAAATAGATATAAAGGAGCTGGTGAATGAAAAATATACCACCACTATCGAACTAGGGGATAATATTTGCCGAACCTGGGGTATCATGCCGAATTTATCCACTGGAAACCAGCCACGGTATCACCCCAGAAACTAGACAATCAGTAAACCATGAGAAAGAATATACCTACCCAGCATGATAACCTGATACATAAAACTAAACTACAAGGATTATGAGACATACCACCCACTAATCAAAACCTCAAATTTCTGCATACTTAATTCACACAAAAACCCACACAACCACCTCTCTCACAGCAAACCGCACGTCACCACACAGCAACAACAAACAATGAAAACATAGATCGCAACAACAGCACGCAAGGACTCGCTTCGATCCTATATGCACACCCAAGCTCATCGCACAGTGAAAATTGAACTGAAGCTGCCAACAGTTCACCACCTCTCACTTTCCTACGCCCTCTTCACCCACTAACCCACCCCCCACCTTTTTGTTTACAGATCCGCTTGAGCACCTGGAGACCAACTCCGTTGGTGAAGGTGCGCTATATAAATACCTTTAACATTAACAATATGGAACATTGGGCCTCATTACGAGCTGGGCGGTGCAGGTTAAATGCAGTGGTATTACCATTTATTGCTGCATTAATACATTACCGCACCGGCCAACTATAGGTTTAGCGGAAAGCTGGAGGATTCACCTCGAGCCATGAGCCGGAGGTAAATCTGCCAGCTTTCTGCCAAATTTCAGCAGAATTTCTGCTGCAGTAATTACGCCAAAAATGTCCCATTGAATCCTATGGACTCCATAAAAATGGGGATTTATATCGTCACTTGTAATCTAGCGCTAACAGCACTGGACCAATGTGGCGGTAACAGTAATACAGTTTGGTGGTATCTGGATGGATTTACCACCCAGATACTAACAAACTCGCAATGAGGCCCATTATATTGTGTCTTCCTACAATTCAAATTCATCAACAGCCAAGATTCGGCTTTAAACTGGACTGTTCTGATACTCCTGGTCTCTATATGGGAAAGGCCTACATATCTGGGACTGGAGAGACGAGAGCCACAAATGTCAAAACCTTTGTTAAGAGACCCTTGGTTTCCATTAGAAAAGCAAACTGTCCAACAAAACCATTACACTTAGGAAAATAAATCTAATATCAAAGGAAAAAAAAGTTCCTCCATTCCTGTAAATTCCCATATAGGCACCATTCGTTCACTCAAAAATTGTTCTAAAGTGCTTGTTCAGCAATTTATCCTCTACTGCACAGGGTAAATCCAATTACAATCTACCTGAAAACAGGAACCATGCACCTTGCCTACAGGATATCCCATGTCCCCAGACACTGGCTATATACAGCAGAGCCCAACAGTGCTCACCTTAAATGACTGGACGAAGGTCCAGAGCAGGATGCGGATGGTGTAGCCCTGTCGCAGGAGTTTGATGAGTCTTGCCGCCCGGAAAAGACGCAGGAAACTCAGATTGATGAAGTTGTCCTGCAGGAGGAAAGTTTGCCCATTTCCCTTCAGAGGTTTTTTTTGGTTTTCGTGACAAGCAGAAGCGCAAAATGCACAGAAAGCAAGTAGCAGCAAGACGACCACGCAAGTATGATGCATAATTAGAAGAGGATCCAGCAGAAGCAACTGCCACACACAGCAAAATGCAAAGGCCCTACCCATCATCCACCCACGCCCATGCAAAGCTTCTTTGTTTATGTTTCAGGAAAGAAAGAAAAAAGTATGATTACAAAATGTATTCTCCCTAGCCAGGTTCTGTTATTTGTGTATCCCTCAAAGAGCAGATCAAATTTAAAGAAGTCAGTGGGGAGACTTATTGTTGGTGGGTTTTTCCCATGCCCAATGAGGTCACTCACAGATTTGCTCTGGGTGTCCCATCCCACACCCACTGGGGTCAACTAGTCTGTTTCGAATGCCCATTTATATTTCATCAAAATCCCATGACTCAACTGAGAGTAGGAAATATCAAAACACAAGGTACTTCCTGGTTCCTGGGTGTATTTCCTATCATCAGAAAATTAACACTGTCAGGATCATCAAGACAACAAAATAAGACCTGCAAAGGGAATGTAACGATGCGGGTGGGTGAAAGATGGAGAGAAGTATATCCAGAGAAGTTTTCCAGTCTTCTATAAAGCAGCCTCAACCATAACTACAGCTTTCTAGAAAACCTATACACAGGTTGTCAACTCTGGTAGCCAATATACATTTGACACCTTTGGAATATTGCTGCAGTGCTCAGTCTTGAAATGTTTAACCACAGTGCCACATTGAGGCATTGCCCACTTATAGGTTTCATGTTAGAAAGATGTCCACATACCATAGACATAGATATCTAGCTTCCTACATTTAGTTAACGGTTGCGCCTGTCCTGCTTCGAAATTCTCTTTCCACTATATCAAAAGATTTGCAACCTTTTCCATGTTTGGATAACCAACCATTGGAAGGACTCCCACACACTGAGGCACTGAGGCTACTTTTCCTCTACCCCTCTGTTACAGCCTCAATTTCCCAATCTCCTTCTGAGTTGAGCGTTTCGAAATAACATTCCCTACATTATCATTTTCCCAGAATGCTAAGCAAACCGAAAAATTGCAGTTCTTAATCTCTATCTTTAATTAGGAACTTTACAAAAGAAAAATCATCAGGCAATGGCAACACAATGAAATGTTCTAAGAATATGCAAGCCTGCTACGATACAGATTGCCCTGCATTGTGGGAAGGAACATTAAAAAATGACGAACCAATTCGTAAAATCAGAAATTCTGTAATCTTCACAGCACATAGTCATTCAAGTTAAACCTTTAACCTTTAGCTTGAACAGTAAGACACCATCCCTTAGACAAAAGCAAAATAGAGAAAAATTACATATTAACTTTATTCAAGCACTTACTATATTAAACGTCTACAAGTTCTAAAATTCAATGTAATAAACCAACAAAAACATGCTTAAAACAAAAACACAACTTTTACAGTGTATTCCTCCTATCCAAAAATATTCTGTGTCCCTCTTGCTCACAGAACTGCCTTGTTGGATTACGAGGTGGGTGTAGAGCTATACCACAAAAAAGCAGGGCAGACATTCACCTCCCTCCCCTGCGTACCGGAAGAGCAATCAAATCCCCATGGTTACACTTGACTACCTATTAATAAAGATGTGTCACAGGAGGATAAAATAGAGCTGTAAAAGAGTAGCATTAGGGATTTGAGGCCCCTTTGGGGGGGGAGGGGGTAAAGGTTTGTATCCGTTTTTTCTGTGAGTGATTTGGATCTACACTCCCCAGCCCCTGTGAACCTAACGAGACAGACAGGCTCTGTGAGTTTGAAGAACACAGAATAAGTGTATGTAGGAGACATACACCACCTAAACAGGTATTAAAAAATAGTGTTTGTTGGTTCATTACAATGGGGGTCATTACGACCCAGGCGGTAAGTACACCACCGTAAATTACGGTGGCGTAATTAGCACCAAGGCGGTTTAGCGCCATGGATTTTAACGGCTGCTAAAAGCAGCCGTTAAAATCGGAATCAGGCGTTAAGGGTTAACGACGGCGTTAACCATTAACGCCTGAGTTGTAATGAGGCCCAATGTATTTTGGAACTTAAAGACTTTTAAATAGTATGTGTTTGTAATGTAATGTAAAGTGGTCTTATATAGCACCCTTCTGCTAATAATGTTGGCCACACTGTCCATGGCTCTGTAAGAAAGGATGGCAGGGTGTGTTAGTCGGATAGGGCAAGGCAGATGCCGAAACCTTTGGCGCTGATAGATGCAGGTCAGAAATACCTTTTACCTGTGTGTTGATATGAAAATCTCTATGTTGTTTGTGATTTTGAACCGACCGGGCAGGTTAGCCATACGGGCAGCCCTCGGATTGTGGAGCGCAAAAATTAACAGCATGAATAAAATAAATACATATGTGTTCACTATTTTCCTTCTGTCAAAGGTAAACATAGATTTAAATGTGAATGACTAGGTAATGGGCCAGACAACAGACAAAAGGGATAGGATTTTCCAGGAACAATGCGAGGAAAAGGGGGCCAAAAAGGCACATCTGCACATCTGCACACGTACAACGTTGTTAAAGTCTGGAAAAGGGTTTTAGAATACAATGCAATAGAATACTGACTACCAAATATGTGTTTAATCTCACTCCATCCCTATTCCTCCTTTCTGAGGTATTAAACTGGCAAAAAAAATATAAATACAGATTGTGTTCCACATCGTTCCCGAAATAAGGCCCCATGCCCACGAGACAATGGGCTGGCCAATGGCATGCATTCCCCTCCCCTCTCTGCGGGCACAGCGTCCAAAGCGGCACAGCGCCACAGACAGCATTCTGCATTCCACAAAGGCGCTACAATGCTCCAAACCAATTTTCAGGCATGCAAGTTTGCATTTTTCAAAATGGATTCTTGGGGGGCTGGGAGAAGGGAGGTCAGGATGAGAGAAAATGAAAGCGGATTTGTGAAGGCTTAGGACAGACGCAAATCTCACTTAAAGCGGAAAGAGAAATATTGGAAGAAAAAGAAGAGGGTTGGGGAGTCAGGAAGGGTGGGGTAAACAATGCTCATGGACTCAATGAGAACAGCAAGGTGCATTGAGAGGACTGAGTAAGGCAAAGCAGGCAGAGGAGCAGCAGCATTCTCCTAGGACCAGCAGACACATACCAGCACCAGTCAGGCAAGGTGTGCTTCCCATAATTAGGTACTACCTATCTACCAGATTGACTGGTGTGGGGCATCCCCCAACTACTAGCAGTGATAATGCCTTCACCACATTAGACATATGACTTATTACATTTCCTGTATTTACAGCAGAAGAAGAAATCTTATGCAGATCCTAGACACACCTTGCAGTGGACTATTAAGTAAATCAATGACACCTCCTAAGCTACCATTAAAAGAATGCATATGAAAATTAGAAATATCATTCTTGCAAACGGAACCATCTGTTACATGGTTTGCCGTGAGCTTTCGGCAGGGTGCAATAATCCACATGCCCCTTTCGGGACCATGAGACAGGAGAAATGCTACAAATACTGTGTTTGAAGATGAAAAATCTTAGACATAACTGTTAATCTGAGAAGGCTAGCTAAAATAAGGAGCCCTTTATCTTTTCTACTCTTGGCTTCTAATCTCGACTGACTGACCTACAGCACGATGGAAAGTGTAGTCTTATTATATAAACAAGTGCAGCATGGCAATGGCACACCATTGTCTAGCAGCACTTCTTTTTATTCTTTTAATAATAGGATTACACTTTCGGCCATGCTCTGTTATGCATAGACAGGGGAAAGCTTGCACTATGACAACATGCCACAAATCCAGCCCCGAAACCCTAAAGATATCTTTCAGTCGGTCCCAGGAGAATCTTGCCTTAAGCCACTTGCAAAGCTAGGGCAAGATGGAGCAGTGCTCAGGGAGTTGGTCACGACGAGCAACACACCATCGCAGGACATCAATGCTCCTTCGCTTGCTAGATGTGCATGCAGTTGAAGAGAAACATTTCTCTGTGTCATATGATGTGTGAAATGATGCAAGAAGCCGGCATTGGTGGACAAACACCAAATTGATATCAAAGACAAACTAATCTGTGGCTAAATTAGAACCTGTGAGAGTGGTGCGACTTGTTCACATAATGGCTTGAGTTAATTTGCATACCCACAATGCCTTGCTGATGTGGCTCTGAAATGGAGGTGTACTTCCAGCGATGATTACTAGGTGGTATTGTGGAAAGTGTGACTTGGATCAAATTGAATATTACATTTTCACATTTTTTGGTGGAAGTTTTTTTTTCTATCTTTTTAAACCCACTGTAATTTAATTGGTGTTTATATGTATATTCATCTGCCTCAATCTAATCAGAACTTACCGCCACCCAACCCCAAGGAATCGAAGTCCCTGTACTTTGGGGAATGTTGGTTCTGCAATTACCGGTTAGAAGAATAACATCGGCTTTTACATGAGATTCATCACATTTGCCAATTGCATAAGTATTGGTCAAAAATTGAACTTTGGAGGTATAGAGGGTTTTAGCTGAATAGCTTTGCTGTAGAAAATAGAGTGATTGCTATAGATTGGCTCTAATAAAAAGTATATTCATGACTGAAAGATGGCAGCATTGATGAAACAAGCAGAAGCCACTCTTTCATATCTAAGAAACACAACGCTGTTTTACTTAAAAACCTGACTATTGAGCACTTAAAGGAACTCTAACGCTACACAGAATGGACTGGAGGGTTTTGTGAAGTCTGTTTGGCCTTTCTAGGATGCGTGTGAAATTGTAGGAAGAGAAACAATTCACAGGAGGAATAGCCATAGCAAAATGGCTCCACAAATATCAACCCAGCCTTCCATATGCTTAGGTTGGCTTGATGCTGGCTTAAATAGTGCAACATTCCTTTCACATGCAATGAATGCAGAGTAGGTTTCCCTTCCTCATGCTCTGCTGAAAAAGAGGCAGTGGGCCAGCGATGCATGACCTTCCATTACCAGGCTCTACTTTTTTCCGATATCTTTGTTGCCCAATCTATCCAATTTGACATTGCCGGTGGTATGCTAAAACCCAATGAAGCTATTAATAATTTAGCCCACTTGAAGGGAGAAAGAATTAGAATGGATGATGGAAATAGAAGACAGACTACACAATACCCATAGAAAAAGAGCAACGTCTTGTTGTGTGACCAAAATAGAAAGCTAGGAGGAGGGTCATTTTAATCAAAATAAGCACACATTCAAATTGCCCAGTCATAAATAATGACATCAAAGGATTGTTTAAACAGCACAAATTGGACACATGTATACACATGAAAGGGGAGAGGAGGAAGTTAATCTATTTAAACTTTACGACTGAGATGTGTTGGACAATTGTATATCTTCAAGTCACTACATCATAGGGTTATCAATCTCTGGTAGTTACAAAGCATTGTGCTTCTTCTTACAAGTATTCACTGAGAAACCATTTCAAATGCCAGCACACATTGGTTTTAGAGAATTGCATATCTTGGTGTGAATCCCAGGTGTCATAAGCTATATTATCCATGTGCCATCAAACCAGAAGGGATGACAAGTTTACATCTATGAAATAGACGGGCTGTCTGTAACTAAAATAAATTTCCATTGTGCACTTATCGCCACCAAAAAGCGTTTCACCTGCAAGTTATTTTCACTGGGAAGCTGATCGATTTAGCCTTGTTGTATAAAATGTTCCACTTTTTTATGACTTCACTCAGTGAGATTCAAATGTCAGCACTTACCGTCACTGTTTTTGGAGATTCATATGAAAATTATGTTTTAGTAGGAGTAAAATAGTCTATATTATTTAAAGATTAAATAATCAAAAAGTATATTTAAAAACATTTATAACAATATTTTCTCTCAATGTTATAGTTATTGTGTTTGCTAAATATATATTTCGATGAGTTCCTTAATCGTGAAAGGATAAAAAGAAGATTTCTTAGTTGTTTAGTGGGAAGAGAATGGGTGAGTGGTTTCTTAGTTGCTCCCATTTAGTGCATATCAATATTACATTTTCAAGATGGCCTCTAGGACGGACCTAACAGTAGTCTGTCTTCAATTTCTATTTCACACTGCAATTTTCTTTTTCAGTGGCCCTGTTCTACAAGTTAAAAACAGTAGGAATTAGATTTGAATACATTTCAACAATGTTAATCCGGCAATGTTGTGTAGGATACACATAAAGGAGGGCCATAAGAAATGGCAAGCAAAAGCCAGTAGCACCGCTGACCATTCACTCCATTTTTTCACCAGATGGATTTGCAAATTCGGTTTAAAAAAGGACAATGCAAAGAAGATCTTTAAAATTTATGAACCAACCGTGCTCTAAGGGTGATGTTTTTTTCATGGATGATATTTTGTATTTGCAACAGTGTTTATAAAGGTGAGGGCAGCAGGTGTACAACATACAGAAACGCAGGGATGATGTTCGATTGTATGTTGATTGGATGGCACGTGATTCAGCACATAGGTAAAAAAAAGCCAAAATAAAAAAACACGAACAGAAAACACAAAAATAAAAAGTAAATTAATACAAGTGATGAGTCATAGGGACACGCAAAAAAATTAAAACTCTTAAAATTATACACAAGAACAGTTATTAGTAATTATATCAAAATAAATGCGACATGTGTCTAAGGTGGCTGCCATTATGCTTTTAGAGGGACAGGCACATAATTTTGAATTAATCCTCTTGTTCTTAAATGATCCACACTATTATGACTTCTTGTCACCTCGTGTGTTTCAACACACACTGCTTTGAGTGTCAGGGTCCAAGAACACCATTTGGAGTTTCAGCTCCCAATATGCACTGTGGGATCTTAGATACGTCCCTTCATCCCTGTGCCTTCTTTAGGCAAATAAGATGATAATAGAGATGTCTGTCCATCAAAAATGCATTAGAAAGCTAACCAGCCTAGCAATGACATCAACGACCACATCACACAACAACTTAAAACACATTTCTTTTGTATAACACGCCAGTCGGTATTTGCATTTTTTTGTATTATGAATGCAAATTTAAGGCTGGTCCACCACAACGAGACACAAGTACTTGTACGCTCTCTCTCCCATCTCCCTCCTCACTTTGCTCTCCTTTCCCTTGAACATTTTGGCATGATAGTTACACGGAAGCTCCAGAAAGGGCAACTGATTGGTTGTATTCTCAGATTCCACACACGTGACAATGATGCAGAACATGAATGGTAACTTTATTGGGTACATTGAAGAACTGTCCACACTGGGGTTGTGAATTACTATAAATGTAAATGATATGTGATGAGAAGCTTAGTTAAACACCAGCTCTTCAGTTTCTTCTAGAAATCAGGACATTCGGCAGTGAAAGAAAAAAAGCAGCCAATCAGAGCCATTGACCGAGAGCGGTTTAGTTTGTGAGCTCTGCCTCCCATCTTACAAAGCACTTGGGCGTAAGAGATTGAAGGGTTGTGCTCTTCGCTCATGGGAGGCAAGTACTGAATAATTCAATGTAATCTTGGTTAATTAGATTCTCAAGGATATGTGTCACGTTATTCATTTTCTGGGACACTAATCTTTCTGCAGCTATGTGCAATGGACCAGGAACAGACTGTTTTAGTAATCCAAGAAGCACCTTTTGCAGGAAATGTGAATGCTCGTAATGAAGGAATCGGTTCACTATAGTGTGTCTTTCAATTAGCATAACATAATAGTGCGCTAACATCAGGTTGCTGACTAATGGTGGGGGTCCTGTTGGCCTTTGCCTTGTGGAACACGGAGGAAGCGGCCTAAGTAAAATGCACTGAAACCGGTGTAGGATGTTGGTGAGCAGGTGATTCATACCAATAAGGCAGATCTTAGTTGTTTCCACACTGAAGATGAGCCATTTGGTAATCAGCCATAACTGGACTGTCGGGAAGGGTGCAGAAGGAAATCCAATTAAGATTGGTGGTCTGTTGCGAGGTACTAGGTTTATCAGAACAGTGGGGGACAAGGCCAGCTGCGCAGCTGCGTAAATGAAATGTTCAAGTTACGGAAGCTGGTGGCTAGTGTGAGTATGGTATTTGTTGGCAAGCGTGGGGGCATATTTGTTTTCTTGTGGGTATCAAAGACTTGCACTGACCATTCAGAGCATTGGATATCTTTGTAGAACGTGGAGGAAGGAGCTAATCTGGGTAAGATGTGTATGTACTCTGTGCTCTAGTAGTATCAGTGTATCCGTCTAGGTAGGCTGAACAATCCAGTGTGTCAAAGGCAGGGGGTAGGTTAAGTAGAAGGAGGGATGTGGAGAGTGTGCAATTGCAGATGGTTGTGGATCACATTAAGGATACACCCACCAATATTCCCAGTAATGTGGATTGCTCAGAATTGGAACAGGAAGTACACAGAGAATTCCTTGGAACATATTTAGATTTGTTGTTGAATAGCGGCCCATGTTCTCTAGGATTCTAATGCATAGAAGAATTATAACAATTCGTTGCTAGTTGAGAAGCACAAGTTAGATTGTGTCGATCTTTTTGTGCACATGCGCTCTTCAGTCAGGCTGGAGTGATTCTTTTCCCAGGGTGAGTCAGTGTAGAAATTGGATAATAGGAAGGGGTGGCATTCTGTATATGCTTTCAAGGGATTGCTCATGCTCCATGGGAGAAGTGCATATTGCTTGTGCTCTGCAGGAAAGTTTGCTGTGTATGTCTCTGTGGGAGCCCTGATCTAAGCGGGAAATGAACATAGCGTATGTTCTGTAGGAGACATACTGGAAACTCATCATTTGAGGGTGGCCAGGCAGCGAGCGCGTTGTGTAGGAGACAATGAAAAGGGATGTGGCCCAGCATAGAGATGTATTTCGATCACTACCAATAAATACCCTGAACACAAGATAAACTAAGAAATATTAGTGTAGTCAATTCTGATGTTCCTTTTACCCATTCTGCACACACAACCAGTAGGTCACAATGTCAAGGACAGGAACATGGTTCTTTTTCAAAGTTACCATCTCCCAGCTTTATTGCAAGGAATGGATAAAGGTAGAACATGCCAGAAGACAGTGGGAATTGGGGGTGATGCGTGAAGAATGGGGGAGATGCAGCCATTTAATTTGTCTTGCTTTAAATCTTGGTCTTATGCTTCTTTGTTACTATCTCGCTGTTAAGAAATTAATTCCAAGCCATCCTAGATGAGCTCTGCTGTATCTCCTTGGAGTGCTGTATCGACATTGAGGATGGCGATAAAGTGCTCCTCTTCGCGGTATGGTGATATGTAAAGAGGGCAAGAGAATAGAATGTGTACTGATCTAGGAGATTGATGACATCAGAAAAAATGATGTCCGAGTCGGTGTAGCTCTGCCAACAAAATATAAAACTTCCCCTCTTCACAATGACACATTCAGAAAGAAAGATATAACAATGGATAACACCAACATATCAGCCTCTAACAAGAAACACAAGAATCCCTGTTCATACTGTATCACATGAAGTGTGGACCCACAGTGTGAGAATATATAACGACCCAACAACGTGTTATATTTATTTTACCCTTATTATTCCAAGTTCCAAAGTAATGAGGATGCAAGGAGAACCAGAGTGCCTATTAAAACTTTAAGGCATGCTGCTTGAAGAGAGCAGGCCAGATGCTGCAGTGATTGTGGCTCGCGGTTCCCGGGGTAGGTACTGAAGAGGACCCATAATATGTGTGAAGTGCACTAGGATAAGCAGTGCTGTAGTCCCAGGTTAGATAATAGGAGACATGGGTTGGTGTTGAAAGAGACCTGGGTAAGTGCTGGAGGAGTCCTGGGATAGGCGCTGGAGGTAATATGGGCAGGTGCTAGAAGAGTCCTAGGGTAGTTATATGGAGATGCCCCAGGATAGATTAGTGAAGGTGTCCTCGGGGGCAAATGGAGGAGTCCTAGGGAAGGTGACTGGAGGAGTCCCAGGGTAGTTGAATGTTGAATGGAAATGCCTTAGGGTTAGTGACTGGAGAGTTCACTGGAGAAGACATACTGTTATAAGAGTTGAATGAGATCCATTGTAGGTGAATGGAGGAGTCTCAGACTGGAAGCTAATGAATATGCAAAATGAGGTGCTGGGTGATCCCCACAAAGTAGGTGTTGGAGGATTTACATGTAGGTGATGGTGGAGTCCCCGAACAGTTCCAGCGGTAGCGGTGGAGGAGCAAAGATTGCTGGCAGAGTACAGCAAAACATTGTAGTGGATCACCACGGTTGATAATGAAAAAGCTCCATGAGTCCATGGGCAGGTTAAAAATACAGAAGTTACATTGAAATAGATAAACTAAGTTTCACAATATCATGTCAAGTTAGCACAGCACAATGATTTAATATGTATGGGATTTTTGTTACTGGGCAACGAAGTATTATCAACATTGCTAACATTAGGAAACAGTGCAAACTTTGTCATTGGCAAAGGGGAAATAATGGATAATTGTTTAAATTTAATGAGCAGCTGCAGGCACCTACCACTAAACCAGGCTTCAAATCATCCATAAACAAAGTAATTAGGGTTATAAACCGGGAAGAAACGACCAGGCCTCTACATTCCACATTAAACATACACCAAGTTGCTCAATGTATTATAAGGACAAAGGAACTGCCAAACCAGAGACTGTGAAGTACATGCCCTCTACTGACTGTTGACAGGCTTTCAGAAATGGGCCCTACAACTACAGGGGTGGATAGTAGCTAAGTGTCTGCTCACCTGCCCTTCAGACACCAGTAATAACATCCATCTTCACAAATGATCATCAGAACCCTCTGCGCAAATAACTATTCACAGGGCAAAAAGGACCTTGATGAGCATACTCGATCAGGAATGGGACTTTAAAGACACAGCATGATCAACTCTCACTATCAGCCCCATTTACAAAGAAACATAACATAGACTGGATCCTTACATGATCTAATACGGCCGATAACTTGGAAAGAGTCCTCCCAATTACTTTCAAACTTCCTACAGAAGGTCACTGGGAAGAAGAGGGTAAGCAGCACTCACTAAATTGTTAACTCTTTGCTGAGACTGCAAAGAAGGGTATCGTTTATGCAAATTAGGTTTCACAGAATACATTTCAAAACTCTACAATTTGGTCAACTTGATTTGAAGAGTAGAGAGGTGAGAGTGGAAGTGGGCCCCCCATTAAAAAAAAGAGAGGTAAAAAATAGGTAGATCAGATTGAGTTGACACATTTTGAACTTTCAAAAATGAGTCTATGTTCAATGTAAAACCACAAATTGTAATGGTGTGCTTTGAATAAGTACCCCCTTTGACTAACAACTCGGTGAAGCTCATCAACTCTTGTCACACAAGCCAATACTTAAAAGGTCCACACAGTTCAATGGTGGGAGGCGTAAGGGAATTGCTGTTTCATGGTAGTGAGGTATCATATGGAGCTTTGGTCAGCAGCAAAGCCCCAGTTCTGACTCCAACGAGGAGCAGAACACTGCAATTTCTGAAAACCTGTGCCCTCCAGCGATGGTAAGAAGCAAATAAGTAGTCAATTGTACTTACCGCAATCTCAGTTACCAAAATATCTGTAATACTCCCCAGTACAGTTACAAAATCAAAGATGTTCCAGGCGTCCCGGAAATAGTTCTGAAACAAATAAAACACTGTCAACTAGGGGTAGAATTGTGTGACATCCTTCCACCCAAGTAGTGATGGATGGAGATGAGTTACACGGCTCCACAACTGTTTCTGGAATATTTGGAAAAAATGCACACAGTAGCACACAATAACTTACCAGGACACCAAAGGCAATGATCTTCAAGATGCACTCCATGGAAAACAAGGATGTGAACACAATATTCAAGATCTTCAGCATAAGGTCATACTTGGTTGAGGCTCCAAAGAACTAAATCAAGAGAGGGGTGACAGGAGAAAGCCTCAACAATAGGATCACTAGTGTCACACCATTGTGGGCTGAACACAGCACGTACACCTCAATCTTTTGAATGTAGTCAAATAAAAAAGATTGCAGCAATTTTCATCGCCATACAAACTGTTATATTTGAATTACAGCATATGGAAAAATTCCTTTTCACAAAATTGTGGCCAGGCGTACAATGGCCAGGCATACAATCCTTATACGTTGAAACAGGCAAGAAAAAATGGCAGAACCACTCGGCTTAAAATGTGAGTTGGGAATTGTGCCATAATAATAGGGATACCTTTCATAAAGGATGAAACATGTATTCAGGTCCAGCTTCTGGTTGTGTATGTTAAGTAAGTCACACATTAAAAACAGCCATTATAATACATTACAAGTGCACATAATACTCTGCTACTATGGGAGGAGGTAAAAAAGCAGTAGGCATGGGGTTATGAATAAAAAAGCTACCCACAGTAGTGACTGAAGTACTCCTAGTCCATAGTCCCCTTGCCTCCAAACTGCATGGGTGTCCCTGTACAGGACGGCACCAGAACCATTTTGCCCCACAAAAATGCACTTTTCCACTTTAAATTTGGAGCGCATGGAGGCAAGGCCACAGGCATAAACAATGCTCAGCGGGCCCGCCCAATGGCGCCTCACGACGGTCCCCTCTCTAGTATCGGACACAAGACGGTCCATATTGGCAACCTTTTATTATGGGGGATGGTGGATGGGTCATATGGAGGAAAGGGCACTATGGACTAGGAGTACTTCAGTCACTACTGTGAGTAACTTTTTATTACTCCTACGTCCCGTCCCCTTTCCTCCATACTGCATGGGTGATTACAACCAAACAATTAAACTGGGAAGGGCCTGAGGAAGGGGCTGAAATGTAAGTTCCTATAAACTGTTAGAAAACAAGTTTTCAGCACTGCATTACCAAATGATGCATTTGACCTGGCACTGGTATCTAGGCAGTAATGTTTACAGAAGGCAGATGGGGATGCCCAGGTTTCTGCTTTGCTAATTACATTCCACAACACTTGCCTCTACTATGCCACAGCTGTGGCTTTAGCCCTTACCGCATGGGCACAGATTCCTGTTGGTGGGGCCTTAGTCTGTAGTTTATAGGCTTCCATATTTGCAGTTACAATCCACCTACCTATAGAGGCTTTGGATGCATGGGAGCCAAGAGAGAAACCTCTAGAATTGACGAAAAGAGCTTTCAACTTCCTAAAGTCTTTGGTCCTGTCTAAGTAGAACTTTAGCGTCTTTCATTCGTCTGGACAATGTAGAACTTTATCTGCCTCTGAAGTAGGCTGTGGAAAGAATGTCGGCAGGTCAATTTGCTGATTAAGATGGAAGGAAGATACCATACAGGTAGAAATGCTGGTTGCATTCGTAGAACCATCTTGTCGTTGTGGAATATGTGTACGGTTCCTTGCCCGAGAGGGCCTGAATTTCACTAATCAGTTGAGCTGAGGTTATCACCTCTAGCAGGGCTGATTTACAGGTGATTAACCTAATATTGGAGGATGACATGGGCTCAAAAGGCTTATGAGCCAGAGCCGCTAGAACAACATTAAGCTCCCAAACCTGATGAGGTCTGGTTATTGTAAAGTACATTCTCGCTAAACCGTGAAGAAGTTTCTTAATCACCAGATTAGATGAGGATAATAGCAATTTATCTGAGTTTTGATAGGCTCTGATAGCTGCCAGATAAGTACGGCACGTATTCACCTGTATTCCCATATGTGCGAGATATGCAGAAATACATCATTGAGGGAGCATGAGTGGGGTTTAATGTTATTGTCTTTAGCCGAAAAGCAGAATCGAGACCAGTTGCTTTTATTTTGATTTCTGGTAGACTCCTTGCAAGCCTTTTGAATTATTTGCATATTTTGCTGTCCAAGATGTCTCAACATTAGCTCCTCGGGAACCAAGTCAAGAGGGCTAGCTTGTCCGGAGCCAGATAGATCACCGACCCCATCTGCTGTATTAACAGGTGATGTTGCCCTGTCTGTAACTGAGTGGGCCAGGGCTGAGACAGATGGAGTAGATCAGAGAACCACACACTTGATGGCCAATGGGGCTCTTAGAATAATCCTGCAGTTCTCTGAATTCCTGATCTTGCTGACCACCCTTTAAATAATGGGGTTTGGGGGGCTGGATGGAAGGCGTAGCCCCACCGATTGTGCCATGGTACCTGAAATGCCTCCACCAATTATCTCCTGCCCTGTCTTGTCCAGGAGATGGCATTTGGTGTTCTCCTCCGGGGCAAACAGATCGACATCCGGATGACCCCGCTTGAGGAAGACCTTGCTCAGTGCTTCTTGGTTGAGTTCCCACTCGTAAGAAGTTGTTGCAAGACTGCTCCATCTGTCTGCCTCTGAGTTGTCTTCCCCTGGCAGGTGAAATACCCTGAGGATATTACCGTGAGCCAACTCCCAGCTCCAGGTCTGCACTGCTAGTTTGCAGAGAGCTGGGGACCTTGCCTTAGAGGCCTCAGGTCGCGATCCAATACTACGATCACATCGGGAAGGACTTGTTTGGTGTTATTTGACTTGTGAGACGTGAAGCCCTTGAGATGGTCTGGATTCGACTGCAAGAAAATCTCTCTAAACCTAGACCACCGGTTCTTCAGCGACCTCGGAGTAAGCATGTTGCACGTTGCGCAAAAATCCCACCTGTCGTCGGGCCCCATACACTCTAGACTTAGCGAATGGGGATCCAATGCCAGGAAGGATCCCTCGCAGGAGGAGCACCGTGCAAACCTGCTTGCGACTGACATACGCCAGGGAGCGAGATGCCAAAGTCGGTGAAAAGGAAAAAACACAGGGAACCCAGGCAGTAAGGACAAAAGGGGAAGGGACTAAGGAGTAAAACATGTGTAGGGGCCAAGCTATGATATCTTGGAAAATGTAAATGGCACCCGGTTTCCTGGAGAAGGAGGGGGAGGAGCACGCTGCACAAGCTGCATATGAGCTATCCTACACCATACTGTTTCTGAACAGCAGAACCAGAGGATTCAGCAAGGCTTAAGGAGGCAAGAGTCAGCCAGGACCTGGTGCTCAGTGGTTGTGTCGGTGGCAGTAGTTGATACCTAATTGGCTTTTTGGGCAATGTGAGATGTTTTGGTGGTGTACTCTTTATCAGCCCCAATGCTGGTGAATGGGCTGGCATGGTATTTAAGACCTCCCTCCATCTCACTCCCTGGACCACTGATGAAGTGCCTGGCATGGAGTAATCATTTGGTAGTCCTTTGAGGGTTACTAGTCTTTCCATCGAAAACATTCCATTGAGACATTTTTGCATCAAATCTTTTCCAATGAAAAAAATTTTCAGTGAATGCATTTTCTTTAGAAATTATTTTATGCCCCCCCTCCAACCTCCCGTTTTTTTTTATTTTTAACCCTTAAAATCCCAACCCAAATCAAAATTAACCCATCACCCCACAGAAATATACATTAGATGAACTTTTTTTCAGTGCATACCAAAGAGAGCTTCTATGATACTGGCTGATGGCCATGACAACCAGGTGATCATTGCATGCTCCTCTTCTTCTTGCTGCCTGCTTTTATTCAATGTACCCTTCTAAAGACTTAGTTGCAGCACTAGGTCATCTTTTGTGGGTGCTACCGGGAGTGGGAATGAGCTTCATATATTCTCCATATTCCCAGCACAAGCTACTGGTTCTCTCCCTTCCCTGGTCTGAGTGCTAGTTCGAGTGTGATGTAGGACTTAACCTCGATTTTAATGTCAAGTTGGTTTCCTGTTCCTCATGGTTTACTCTCTTTTCTTTATATCTACTATTTGACCGTATTGTAATCGCCTCACCTTCTTTATTATTTCTCCCAGTGCCATGACACTGCAGAAAGAGTGCTAATCACTAGGAACAGAGACGTCGTGTAAATGCATTGTTTAATTTTATTCCATATAAAAAGTAAATGGTCATTAGAGAGCAAAAAGTATTCAGAAAGGCACAGTGCAGCAGAGGAAGTTATAGCTTGTTGGCACGAGACAAGAGTGCATGACTTTCACAGCTATGCTGCAGTAACCCCTGGGGAGATGGCCATTTTTATTAGGGTGGGAGGATTCAAGGATGCTGCAACAGAAGCACCTTATGGCACGTGCTGCTGAAAAACCATGCGCGGCTCATGGAAGTAAAGCAGTGACCACAAGGCAAGGATTTACCACCACAGAATAAGAGCAACATGACTGCATCCCAGTAATGCCAGGGCAGGTTACTGTCACAGAAGATGTAGAGCAGAATACTCACCTTCATCATCAGCACGATGGTGTTAAGGGCGATCATGGCCATGATGAAGTACTCGAAGGGCGGGGACACAACAAACTTCCACATCCTGTACTGGAAGGATTGCTTGTTCTGTGGCATGTACCGGGTAAGCGGTTTGGCACTGATGGCGAAGTCAATGCATGCCCTCTACAAGGAAGGAAAGAAGCAAAAAGCAGGGCTGAGCTTATGGCAAGAGCAAACACGAACCTAAGGTCCCCCTAATATAATCACTTAATCATTTGGCATGTGTGGAAAGTGCTGCTTCGTAGTAAACTTTCACATGCCCACTACAACAACAGATGCATATCTACCGAGCACAACTTTCCCTCTCGTCAGTACAAGATCAATTCCTTAAAACGACTTCTTCATTTAAAAATGTTGCACATTTGAGCCAAACATGTTGACTGGAAAAGGGAATGGTGCACATTGCACACACTGCTTTATGAAAATGGGTTAAGGAAATGATTCATGGTGCCTGAGGTGGCTCATGGTGGAGTGCTATCTGTCATTTGTGAAGCTATGAGCCTCAGCTTATTTCTTTCCCATCGTCCTCTTTCTGTTGCACGAGGGAAGGAGATCCTAGAAAGTGATGGACTCTGTGTTCTCTGAAGAGTTCCGAGCAAGCCTTCAAGCAAGTGTCCAATGTCATGCTATGTTCTAGAAAGAGTTCCGAACAAGATCTTACCACATAAGCCACTCTGTGTTCTATCAAGAGTTCTAAGTGAGACCTCAGCTCCATACTCTCATCTCTGTCTGTCTGGCCGTCTCTCTTCCATCCTCTATCTCTTACCCTCTGTGTTGAGAGACGATCATTAGGCAGGCCCTCAAGCTGTATGCTGTTCCTGTGTTAGCAACCAGACCCTAACCATGACCACTATCATGTACTTCCACTCATGCATTATAGGATATGTGGCCTGAAAAGAGCCCCACCACTGTACCTCATTCTTCTCCAGACTGCACTCTGACATGGCTTTATCCCCCTGCTCCTGGAACGTGATGATGATCAGAGCCACAAAGATGTTCACAAAGAAGAACGGAAATACCACAAAGTATACCACATAAAAGATGGACATTTCCATTCGGAAGCCAGGGCTGGGGCCCTGCTCCTCGTAGGTGGCATCGACTGAGTGTTTCAATACCCTGCAATTAGAAAGAAACCGATATATGCATTGTATGAAACTCAAGGGCTCTAGACAAGCAGAACGCAAGTACACAATTAAGGGGTTGAATGTGTAAATATCTGGCAAGCCTGATGGGTGCAGAAGAGGTTGGCAGAAGATAGTGGTCTACGGATATGATGGCAGTTCTGTGATGGGAGGTAGAATAGTGGTAGAATGGTGGTCTAGGATTAGGATGGTCGTCTAGGGTAGGACAGGAATGTTGTCTAACAGGAGGATGTTAAATTAGGGTTAGATTGTAGTCTAGAGGATGGTGGTGATAATGGAGGTCTTTTATCAACCTAGAGGTCTAGACAGTAGGATGGTAGCCTGGGTGGATGATGTTTAGCACAGGAGGAATGGTGGATTGGAATGACAGTCGTTGCATGTCAGTCTAAAAGTAGGATGAGGATCTAGGGAGTTATGGTCACTTGGTGGTAGGAGGGCAGTCTAGGGGTAGGATGGCCATTTTGCATCAGTACGGGTATTGGATTGTAGGGGTTTGGTCTGTGGATAGGATGGTGCTAAGAGTATAGTCTAGCAAAAGGATGGTGGTCTGGATATCTGATTGTCATCTGGCTGGATGATGCTTGCCTAAGACTAGGATGGTAGCCTAGGAGTGGGGTAGTGGTCATGGGGCAGAATTAGTCTAGGAGTAGGATGTAGGTTTAGTTGTACAATGGTAGTCTAGGTGTGGGATGGTGGTTTAGGGGTAGAATGACTGTCTGGAGTGTAGCCTAGTGGAGGGGGGGTGGCAATCTATGGTAAAACAGTGGTCTAGTGAAAGAATGGTGGTTTTGGTGTAAGATGGCGATTTCGGGGTATGGTGGTGGTTTAAGGCTAGGATGGTGGCCTAGGGGAACAATGGTGATGTAGGGTAGGGATGTAAGTCTAGGAGTAGGGTGTAGGTCTGTCTGTACAATGGTAGTCTAGGTATGGGATGGTTATCTATGGGTAGAATGGTGGAATAGGATACAATTGTTGCCTGTAGTGAGGATGGCAATCTACGGGCCAGATGGTGGTCTAGCAAAAGAATATTGGTCTTGTGTATGATAGAAAGGGAGGAGAATGATGGTGGTGAGAGGGTGGGATGATGGGCGAGGGGGTCTAAAGATAGTTTAGGGTACGGCTGTGGATTTGTGGATGAAATGATCTAGCAGTAGGATGTGATCGTGGGTTATGGGGAAATCACAGATAAACGGTTCTTGGGGTAGGTTGGTTGCCCGAGGGGGAGGGGGGTGAATTGATTTTAAATTAATAAAATGAACATTTGTAGAGTAGAACGTACAGTCTCTTCTATGCCATATCAACCTGTTGATAATGATAGAGCCGTATAACAAACAGTCATCAAAGAATTCGCCATTTAGTTTTCACCCTTTTTAGTTTAAACTAATAGGTAGTGCTTAAGCACAACCTATAACCTGAAAATAAAGCTTTGGAATACAGATAGGCGGGGGATAGGATGCGATGAGGGACACACAGTTCATGGGTGTTGTTTGGTTATTTACCCAACCATTGATGACCCATGGTCATGCTAATTCCTAGAGCCATTACCAACCAGAACCATGCCCCTCCCTGCCCAAAACCCATCCTCCTGGGATCTCTTTCAGATAACTCTGTCAAGCAGCAACACCAAACATTTAGCACTATAGGTACTTCTAAGCAGCTTTCTAAAATGAATGGCTTTATTCCAGCTGCAAAGGTGCTACAGGTGTAATATCATTGCAAAACCGAGTGTGTCTCCCGGCACTTTATTCATAAGCAATATGTGTGTCCTCACATCTGTCATTGCACTGAAGTCCTGTTAAAAGCGACCAGTGACAAAATCAACTATTTCAGCTTGTGCTTAGGTAGGTATTTGATGGGCATTTGCCAGTCACTGCTATCATATGCATAGATACTTACACAATTTTTAGCTGTTGCCATTTTATGTACAGTTAGTGCCATTCTGTCCGTGCCTGGCAAAAGTCTATCCCATGCCGACACAACAGCCTAAACTGTTGGCGTTGCCAATGTTTATTTAAGCATTGGTGTTGACAGCTACTAGACAAGGGTATTCCAAGTAACTTACACGCAAGGTCGAGTCATGATTGAGAGATGGAGGGCTGTGTTGGAGTAGGAGGAAGTAACTGTGATGGACAAAGGATATGAAAGGGTATTTGGAGCACTACAGCGGTATTTGCAAAGGGTTAAGTGAAGGAACATTTACACTTATGAAGCACACTCCACTGATCCAACAGGCTAACGATTCTAAAAAGCGTAAAGAGAATGTGAGTTGTGTAAAATGGACAGCAAGTTTTTTTTAATTTGATTTCACAGTGAGGATTATGTATGGACACTCAATGGAACCGTTTTTAATAGTCATCAGCATGAGTGAAAATAACTGTAAGGAAAATAATTCTGTTGTTACCCCCAGAATATGCCCTACATAAATGTACACCCTCACTCACTGTCGGGTTTTGAGAATATTATTAATAACAGATCTCATCTTGACTGGTTCAAAGATGTCTATAAATAAAACAATAAAAAGGGAGGCAGGTGAAGTGTATTGGTTGCTTTGTTAAATGTGTATCCCCTTTAATTATAATGGTTATCACTCAAACTGAAAAAAAAGATCTCTACTGAGAATGCAGAGGGTCTGTGAAAGGCATGGGCCATTCTTCATGGAACCTAAAAGGCAAGGTATTGGGGCACTTACGTGGGCCACCCCTCTCCAGTGGAGACCGTGAACAGCGTGAGCAGGGCCCACAGAACGTTGTCGTAATGGAACTCATACTTCTTCCACTGTCTAGACTGGGCCTCGATCTCATTGTGCTTCTCGTAAATTAGGTACTGACCCCTGGAGAAGGAACACAAGGAAACACGAAGGTGAGACACTGGCATTAGTCACCATTCTTACAGCCCGGCCACGATTACACCACACTTTAGGTTGATTAATCAACCCTCAAAGGCCACCATCGCAAGGCACATGTAGCTTTGCCAATGCATCAGATACATTTGGCATACCATGGCTGCAAAAACATGGCCCGCCATTTGCAAGGAATCAAAACACTGTTCAACCATTCTTGAAAGCACTGTACTACACACCACAGCTAGGCAAAGAGGACAACGGCGATGGTCTAGCAGGCTAGGGCTATTCCATTCTACAGTGTGAGACTGGATGCCCAAACCCCACTATGACAGCAGAGCCTACCCCTAGGCTTAAACTCTACTGCTGCAAACGCAAGGCAAAGAGCTTTGTAGGGAGCCCATTACAAAAAGTGATAGAAGTGGGTCCTGATCTGTTATACTCTGAGCCCAACAGCTATGCGTGTTAAATTGTAAGCACAGCACCCATGTTTCCAACAACACCAGCAGTGTGCTGATTCATCCTCGGGGCACAGCAGGCTTACATTGCCATCATGTAATGCGAGCTCACATTGTACTGTAAGAAAGCTGTTTAACAGTGTGTCAGCAGCAGTCACATCACCACTATACCAGCATCTGCCAATTGCACACTGTGCTGCCGTGTTCTGATGGCACAATGCCCTACACCCATTCCATTTCCTATTCACTAGCTGCCCCATCCACACTTACAGCACGCGCCCGTGACACACTGTGATATGTGTGATATGATGGCATTGCATGCCTCATACATTCTGTTCAGTGTGTCACCAGCTGCACCAACACCACTGTAACAGTGTCTGCCAATTGCACAATGTGCTGTACACCCATTACTTCTTCTTAGACTGATCAGCACGGTTTAGCGTAGGGAGTGGAGTTCAGGACCCAGATTGTAAGAGTATAATTCCGATATTAACTGGTCCCACGGTGTTAAGATGCAGGAACATGTTTTGTTAGTTTTAACATGCAAGAAGAACAGGGATGGCATATGTCTGACCACCAGCAAATAATGACTTTATGAGGCAGTCTGTCACCAAGTTAACTATTAATTGGTATGATATGCTTGGAACAAGACACCGAAAGCCCCCCAAAAAGCCTTTCCCACATATCCTCCCCGTTAGCTGTCTCACAGCAAAAAAGCAGTCAGGCTTCATCCTGCTAATAGCATCATACTGTCAATATGAAAAGCCCATTCACTTGTAGCATGTAAAATCAAAGGCGAATTTTCAGGACAATGGGCAGAAGGAAGCAGGAAGTATTTCACACATGGGGAGATGGAGGATATAGGTGGATGGTGGGTATTTGGGACCCGGCAGCGTAGGCTGGGAGCAGGTTTCAGACACACAGGAGATAGATAGACAGTCCCAATCTAGCCCCGTGAGCTATTCCCAACAGTGAAATGGGGACCGCTCATCAGAGTATGAAGCAATGTTTTGCAGCACTAAGTCACCCAAAGAAACCTAAGAGGCACCTGCCTTGATGAGAGGGATCTCATGATAATAGCAAGGGAAGCCATCACTCAGAAAGCTCACTTTGGAGTACACCTGTCAAGTTATTACTTGCCAAAGGACCTCATTCAAACTTTATTTAGATTCTCATGGGGCATAAGTTCCTCATTGTTGATTTTCCTACCAGACCATCAAAGGTTGCCTGGAAAATGGTAGGGTTCTAAACTGACTGAAATCACGCATGCACTGCAAATCATTCTATGCTCTTCTTGTGAACTGCACGAAACCTTCGTTTGTGTTGTCAACCAATATGAGTTGAAACATCAAATGTACAACTGACAGCCTATAACTATCCATTTAGTAAACGGATTGGCACTTTTATCCTAATTACTCAAAAACGAAAACTAGCAACTACCGGAAAGATACTCCCCCCAAACCCCTCACCAACTAGAGAATGCTTGAAACTACTCAAACTCTTAACCCGCTTTGGCCACCTAGATAAGAAGACCTTGTAACAAACTCTAGGGAGCTCTCCATGATGTTGACCCCAGATAAACATCTGGGTGACAAAGAGAGGAGTGCCCTTATTGTGGCACCCAGTAATACTTACTGTCTATGGAGGAAGCTCACATATTCAGCATGCCACCTGGAATTTGTCAATACAGAAACCCTGACGCTCAAGGTCTGCAGAAAGTGATCACTTACCTACAGTCACTCTGTAGTTCCTTTGACTCATCTGTGCAGTAGAAGAATTTACCCTTAAACAGTTGAACAGCCACAACAGCAAAGATGAACATAAAAAGCATGTAAACGATGAGGATATTGAGAACGTTCTTCAAGGAATTCACCACACAGTCAAAAACAGCCTGGGGAGAGGAAAAAGAGAAAGTGAGAAAAAGAGAGACTGAAAAAGAGAGGGGAAGGTATTGGGGAAGTGAGGGAATTAAAGTACCCTCCACCACCCACCATATCCAATGGTCCCTCCTTTTAAAAGTAAACAAGTAACTGAAAAATAGGTCCACCAGGGTCAGACCTTCAGCTTTGGCAGACGCTTGATGGTCTTCAGGGGACGGAGGACTCGGAGTACTCTCAGCGACTTGATGGTGTTGATATCTTTGCCCTTACTTCCTCTGCATGGGAGAAAGAAACACATGCTTAAACAGGTCAGACCTCAGGTACAGATGCTCTTCTCCCTGAATTATGGAAGTATCCCACTTGGATCATCACCATGTCATACTAAGGAACCCAGCAGGCGAACCAACATATGTTCTGCATGGCAGGGCGTTGGTGTAATCTCAGCCTCACTCAGTAAGTGACCATAGGTGCTAAAAGAGCTGGGATGCAGGGACTTTGACACTCCTACCATGAGGGACAATGAGCTTCTGGAACACTCTTTGATGCGTTCATTAAGATACTTCCATGTAAAGTGCCTACACTTTAGAGAGGGAAGACTGAACTCTTCCCATCTCCGCTTCCCCCTTGTTCAGAGGGTTGGTGGGTGAAGGTAACAATCTCAATGGCTGGGGCCTTAACATCTAATTGTTTTCGAAAATTGTGAAGACTTTTATGACAAGGATTTTTGGTTCTTGTCCCACTGTCATTAGGGCACTCTGTAACATATTGCTTGTCCTCTGTGGTTTTTAATGCTTTGTTAGATAAGAATGAATTCAGTAAGTAACATCGTTTTCCAGGCAGGAGAGTTGTACATCATCTTCCGTGGCCCTGAACAAGTTGTAGCAGAACATCTTTTTGGTAGATTAGTGAGTCCAGTCAGCAGTCCAGAATCCCAGAATAAATAAATTGCATTTGCAGTCATCAACTTGCCCGAATCTCCCTTCCTTGTCCGCCTGCTATGGATTACAGCTAATGGAACAACCACACTGCATTTATAGAAGATTTGCATTCCAGGGAGCGTAAGGTTTCTATTTGCCTCCTCCGATGGATTAATGTTTCTTCTGTCAGGTTTCCTGATCCGGTGACTGCTGTGTGACTACCAAAGTCTCTTCCCATTTGAGTGATGTTTCTGCCAAGCTTCCTGACCAGTTGAGTGCTGCTTCCCTCAAGTCTCCTCCCTGCGGTGACTGTTGATTTCTATCAGATTTCTACCCAGTGAGTGCTGCTTCTAAAAGATTTCCTCCCATCGTGAGTGCCACTGCCATCAAACGGGTCCACTGCCTGAGGTTGGTGCTGCTGTCTCTAACCAGTTTCTGTAATAGGTAGGTGCTGCATCCCCTATCATCTCCATCAGGGTGAGTGCTTCCTGCATCAGCTTTCCAACCAATGCAAATATTATTTTCCATCGTGCTCCTCTTCAGCTGAGTGCTGCTTCTTTCCCATCAGGATTACTTTCAGTATAATTTTCCATCAGGTCCCAACCCCATAACCTGTGATTGCTACCTATAGTCTATATTCTTATAATTATAATTGTTCCTTTATAACGCACTTAATACCAACGAGTGGTTTGTAAGTCATTCATGCTGCCCCTGAGCTATCCTTCCTTCATTCTCCATTGAGTACTACTTCCATAATGTGAGTGTCTTTTCTTTTTTCGTAATGAAAGTTTTTTATTGAGTTGCATCCATTGCATAAACATTAAATCTCTAGTCGCCTTTCCATCGGTTACTGCATGAGTGTCTATTCTAGTGGATTTATCCTCCACCTTCTCTCTTCCAGACCTATTTTCCATGTATTGCTCTTTGTAGTTGGGACAAATAAACAGAACCGACCATCAGGACCCAGCACAGCAGGTAAGGGATGGCTAGGGCTGCAGAAGGCATTATCCACGTACGGTTTCATGGCACCTTGTACTTTCTGTTCCCCAGGCCCTGGTTGGAGTGTCTCTAGTGAGAAATGTGGTGTCCTCCTTTCAGTAATGGCTAGATGTGTTGTTCACTAAAGTGCTGCTGTGATCATGAAGGTGAGAGCTGACATCCTCATCACCCTTGAGCGATGGAGGGAGCTCTTAGAGGCATGGTCTACAGCAGTTTTCTCCTTTAAGTAGTTCTATATCCTTCAACAGGTGACAACTGGAATAGCAGTGTTCTCTGAGGAATTCAATGATCATCTGCCCTTGAAGGTTGGAGTGCACGAGTAACTATCCTGAATGGTGTAGGATTGAACTACTGAACACTGGCGTGGCTGTCTCCTTTTAGTGACACCGATTCTTCATGCACTGCGAGGCAAAGTGGCTGTCTTCTCCGAGCTTAGAGAAATCTATCAACAAGTGAGAACTGTAGTAATTCTGTTCCTCTCAAAATGTAATTGCTTAAATCCTTGTCTCCCCAAAGACATGTGGTGTCCCCGACCAATGAGATCTGCAGTGATCATATTCTCTGAACCTAGATGTGTCTTTCTGCAAACAAATTGCCGTCTCCTAGAGGGCCCTAATTTGGAAGATGGAGGGTTATCTCACATAAGGCAAAGGAACTCAGCTTCTGTGGGAGCAATTATTCCACTGCTAATTCCTATTTAAATTCCCTTCTGGTACTGCCAGCTCAGCATAACAGTGTCATCAAGACAGTAGCACTGGGTTCTAGAAACTCCTCTGAGATGGAATGTGAAGTGAATTCAGCTCAGTATCCCATTTCCACAAACACAGAATTGAGGCTAGGAGAGCAACTAGGCTTTAAAGACCTCATCGTCTGAGACGAATTACACAGATTCCCATTCAGAATTTAAGTATCAACTAAACAAGGCTCCGTCGGATCAGGGCAGATGCACAAAGTGCTGCTAGGAACCTTGCAGGGTACAAAGATGTACTACTTCAGAATTGTTAGAAATCTTGCTCCGAACCCAACCTACACTCATATAGAGCTGTAATGATCCGCTTCTGGCATTGAGATATAAAAAGTAAGAACTGGTAGGACCCGACTCTGACATTACATTGTAAACAAAACGAGCATCTGGATCCTTGTGTGATACTGAAACACACAAGGGTTATGCTGCACTGATCCTCGTGACATTGAGATACACAACGTTGGAATTTTGGGATCATCATCTGCCAATGAGATGTACCATTTTAACCCTGCACAATCCTCGACAGATCTGGATATGCACGACTATATTTCTACTGAGATTTCAATCTGACAATTCAATGCACATGCAGCCATATGAATCCTAGTTGGACAAAAGAGAGGCATACATATCGAGCTACTGGGATCCTCACTTAGCAAGGGAAAGCATACATTTAGAGATGCTATGATATAGTGGTCTAACCATGCAATGAATACATTTAGAGCCGCCATGATTCTTGAATGACATGATCATGTACTAATTCGGAGCTGCTAGGATCCTTGTATGACATGGGAGGGCCCAATGAAGAATTACTAGGGTCCTCGTCTAAGAAGGGAATCTACAAATGTAGGGCTTCGAGCATCCTGGTCTAATCTTGTAATGCACACTTTTAGAGTTGTTGGGATCCACAACTACCATCGGGATGCAAAAAGAGCTGCTAGGACATGCACGTAACATCAACAACTGCTAAAATCGGCAGTTTATGTTACTGGCAGACAAGGAAATTCACATATTTATTGTTGGTAGGATTCTAGTCTACTAATGAGGCACATATATGTAGACCAACAGGGGCGGCCATCACCTAGCAAGCTAACAAGAACATTCACAAATGTAGAGCTGCAAAGATCCTGGTCTAACAATGCTACATATACATTCAGAGCTGCTAAGATATTTGTCTGAAATTGAGCTGTGCACACTTAGGGCTGGTTTTCAACTCACAGTCTATTGCGTTCCCTCCTCTCACCACCCTGGTCCATTTCCTGTGACTTCCCAAGAGGTTTTATTTTCGGTGGTTTCTCTCCACTCCCTAGAGCAATTACCTATTCCCATTAGTCAGTGCCAACACATCTGGGCCCACCCACATTTATTTGCTAACATAATGTTTAAAAACAAGTAGCCACCCAAACAATGCCAGTTGCTAAATACGGCAACTGAAATACGTCATTAAATATAGAAGACAAACAAGAGTCCTCACAAGATATAGAGAATTGTGCAAGGCAATTAGTGTATATAAGGAATTGCCGTACATGAACTACTACTTTCGGTATTCCTCAGTAAACATCTACCCCCTCAGCTGCTAGAGCCCTCCCTAAATTTAGGAACTCACATGCACTCTAATTTTCTACAATGCACCCTAGGTACAAACATTAATAATATTCTGACTCTTAATGTTCACTAGGTAGACTGTTGGGAAGAGTTCCTTTTCTCTACATCTTTTACAAAGCTGATGTTCTAGGTTTTCCCAGCATACAAGGAACATCATCCTTCTAGTCCATGGAACTGTTTGCATAATAAATAGATGGGCAAAAAGTAACCACCAGCTAGTTCACTGGGTCACGTTGTGGGCATCGTTTCAGTTTTAGGAGCATGTACTTGGAGTGTGTGGGTGTTTTCCTCTTCTAGAACATTATGTGGAAAAAGGTATCCTTGCTTAAGAGAAAATTCCAACAATACAGCAATTGGCCATGCCTACTTTCCAAACCCTTAATGGGAGGGAGATGTGCCTATTACTAATTTCCGGAAACGTCTCTGGTAATCACAAACGTCTGCGGCCTGTGGAACATTTTCTGGAAATCAAAATGTACCCTGGGATTCGGGGATTTACGCTGCCCCCACGAAGAATTTGCTCCTGTGTATTCCTGAGTCAGTGCTTTACTAAGTGGTTCAATACATCGCTAACAACATGGGAAGTCAGGGTGCTACTTTCTGGAAGTTTACAAAACATCGGCATAATAAACATGTAAATGCATTGCCTATTAGTACAGTTTAGATTTGCATGGGTGCTATGCTAGACAAGTCGTGCAACAGGGCATGCTCAACTAGGCATTCGGTGGCATGCAGGTCTGTTGTCTATGCACCCCATGGGTTCTTTGTGTGAGGGTGAAGGGTGTGTCCTTTCTGTTCCCAGCAGCGATCAGCTTCCCCGTGGTCCTCGGAGAAGAAGGGTCCTTATTTTATCTGTCTGGGGCCAATAGAATTTGCACCTCTCGGAAATGAAATCAAAACCCATCAATAAGAAGGTCGGTGACACAAAGGCGTGTAGTGTGCTGGGTAGCGAGAGGCAAACATCAAATTGTGCCCAATTAATTTAGCTGGAGGGAATGGCTGCACTGGCAGCTGGCTCACTAAGCATAGAGAACAGAAAGAGAGACAGCACTTCAGCCTCAACTTGCCAGTGATGGTGTCATTCGTGTTTGATGGGCATCCAGGGTGACAAGGGAGAGGAGGTTTAATGAGTCAGAGTTCATATAGGAACCAAGTGAATGAACTTCAGTATAGTCTGGATTTTAATCTAGAAACATCACCACAGATTCCTAGAGTTCTAGCAGAGCATTCACTGAACCCCAAGAAGATGTGCACACGCAAGACATACAAAGGAAAGGGTTTTATCGGCAGACACACAATGACGTGATGGTGCATGATGGGGGGTGGGGATGGGTCTGAACAGCTAAATAGAAAGTTGTAGGTCAATGCTTTAAAATGAGCTCAAGTGAGAACAAGGAAAATGCCTCACCATGGACTGTTACCCGTGTGAACGCCTAATGACTTCATATGATCTGGCCAAATTAAAATGCTGGTGGTTTCTGGTCAGTCGAGGTCTTTCAATACTGCTATGAGGAGCTCCATCTGTCTAGTTCTTTCCTTTTTTTGCACACTCATTTTAACATCCGCTGAGAACGGATATTGATAATGTTTGCTTGCACCTCATGTGCTTCTTTTTCAATGGATCTAACCTGCTGTTAGTCTTAAATAAAGTTTCTTTGTTAAAGTGCATCAACATATGACACGAGGAAGTCTTCAACGACTACCTGCCACAGCGAAACTTGTAAAAAGCACACTGATGACATGGTCACACTTTATCGCTAGCAAGTCAATTTGTCTGTGTAGCGTGCAGCAACATCCAGTAGTCCATCATTATGTGAGTCATTATGTATACATGTTAGAATTCAAGCTTTTCGAAAAGAATCAAACGAAAATGTCTCAAGCACTTGGAATGCATTATAGGTAAAACTCTATAATAACTATTTAATCCAAATAGGGACTTCTGATACTTTGAGTTTTTAAGAGCTAAAAGAAATCAACAACTATTTAATTATTTGTAAAGTTCTTTTTGCTGGATTCGTCTTTCCTCTCACAGATTCCTCATTTTAGGAAGATATTCTCTAGCGCCAGCCAGCTCTCTTCAGAAACATTTTGAGGCATCAGAGGTTGCAGTGCAGTTCCACGCCTTTGGGCATCCATGATACCAGACACGTCAGGGCAGGGGCAGTGAATATGGAGCCAACAGTTTCCCATGATCTCAGTTCTGGCTTTTCCCCTAGCATTTTAAAGTTGAGGGAACACAGAACCACAAGAGGTCACTGATCTACCCACCTTGAGGGGACAACTATGAGGACGGTGAGTAATCTGTTGGAGGGAGGACTAACCTATTAGAAAGTATATTACCAGTTTAGACTCCCAAACCCATACAGAACCTGAAGGAGTGAGTAGAGCAAGAAACCACCATCTACACCAGGAAACTCTGGAGCACTGCTCGACCGAAGCGGGCAGGCTGAACTGACAAGGAATCCAGGCAGTAGTGCATGGCAAACTTGTGCAATGAAGCCCACCTAACTGTCAAGAAGATGCTAAAAACAGTGACTCCCCTCTGCAGAGCATAAAGCCAAAAGGCCACTAGTAAGTTTGCCCTGATCCCTTCAGGCACCTCTTTCCAAGCCATATCGTTGCACTCATAAATGCAGCTATCTGCCTGGAAAGGTTGTGCTTGGTAACAGCCCCACCCGCAAGAGCTTCAGCGGAAATCCAACATGCTGTTGGGAAGGAAGGTCAGTCTCACCATCAGAGTCACTATCTCATTAGAGAAAACAAGGCCAGAGGATTCCACAGACAGAGCCTGGTACTCACTCACACACCTAGCATAAGTGATGACGACCATAAAAATAATTTTAAGTTTGAGCAGCCTCAAACAACAAGAGTGCAAGGGTTCAAATAGGAACCATGATAAATGTTAAGGCCAGGCTCAACCCCCAGACAAAACAAAAGAGGTGATGGCTGGAAGGTTTAGAATTAATCTTAACCTTTGGCATCACACTGGGCAACCCTCCAGATCACTGTTATTCACCCGACAAGCCATTATAGAAAGGGGAAAGACCATATCCAAATCAGGCTTGGTCCCACTCCATAAGGGGGCGTCCAGCCCACACTGCTTGGTTGCATCTTTTCTATACGAGACCACAAGCAACCCCAGACAGCTTTCAGCCACATTTGGCGCCATCAGTGAGGTGTAGTTTGGGTCTCTAGACCCAGCAGGTATGGGACTCATATCTGGGCATATCCCTCCCACTCAGGGTGACTAGACAAAACAAAAGAGATGATGGCTGGAAGGTTTAGAAACAGAAACAATAAACAGGTGTGGGGGAATTGGTTGGACAATCCTGCAAAAACAGCATAACTGTGGGGATAGAAAAAAAATGTGTCCTGCTCGTGGTCCTCTTGGGTACCAACATAGTGGCCAAGTAGCCCTTCATAGAGCCCATCTGAAGGCCCTGCTCGGCATAGGAGTCCAGGAAATCAAGAACAGTAGAGGCTGGACAGATCAAGAGGCCCATACCTCTCTCTTGACACCAAGCCAAAAACCTACACCTCCTGCAGACATAGATGGAGTTCATACAGGATGCAATCAGACAAATCCCCCTCCTTGTACCTCACCTTCTCAATAGCCATGCATGAAGGTTGAGTCTGCTGATGCTCAGGTGGATCCTCCTTTCCTCTGACTGGGTGAGCAGATCATCCTTCAGTGGGAGGCACCAAGGGGGACATACGGACATGTCTGGAAATTCTAGGCACCATACCAGGCCCAGTAGCTGGAGATCAAGATCATGGTGGACCCGAACTTCTACAGTCTCCTGAGAACCAGTGAATGAGAGCAATTGGCGGTAATGCCTACCAGACAGTGTGAAGTTCCACTTGACAATCAATGCATCAGGTATCCCTGCAAGGGAAATTCACTGGAACAGAGCAACTCACACTTCCTGTTTACACTTAAGGTGAAGAGGTTCACCTGAGGTGTCCCCTAAAGGGAGAATATCTGGTCCTGAAATTCCTGGCATAGAGCCCATTTGGGTGAGATCGATGTCTGCCTGTTTAAGGCACTGACAACCACTTCTCTGTCCCGGCAAGATGGGCATCCCATAGATAACTGTCGTTCTCCAGATCATATAACTACAGTCACATCACTTCCCTGCGCAGAGGCAGCAATGCCACCTCTCTTGTTGCGGTAATCCATGGCCACTGTAGTGTCCATCAGGACACATTCTTCCTGCCCAAAAGGAAAGAAACCAGAGAAAGCCTGATTGCCTACAATGATAGCACACTGATGTGCATTCTTGCATTGTCAGGGGACTGCAGTCCGCTCACCATCAGATTGCTGAGGCGAGCACTGAGGTGAGTCACCCATCCCTTCAAGGAACCGTCTGTAACAACTGTGAAGGGAAGCCAAGGTTGTTGAATTGGCTCTGCCCTCAGCACATTGTCTCGCATGGCTTGCCACATGAGGTCCTGTGACACTTTGTATGAGACCTGCAACAGGCTCAGCATGTCAACCTTAAACTGAAACTATCAACTGAAAAACAGCCACTGGTGGACCTTCATCAGCAAAGGGTTCTCAGGCAAAAAAGGCAGGATCCATTGAAGCCCAAAAGATGCAAGAAGACTGAGGTTGGTCCTAACTCTGGGTTTGAAAGACTTGTATCATCTGCAATATGTTCATCACTCAGTCCTTGGAAAGGAAGGCCCTGCTCGACCATGTGTCCAGACCTGCCCATGTAAAATCATCTGTTTAGATGGCATTAAGTGGGACTTCTTCAAGTTCAGGGGGAAGACCAAGATGTGTGGAAGGGCTGACCCCAGAACTGGGATGATAGCAAATGAGCCAGAAGTTCAGGTAAATAAAGATGTGAATCCTTTCCCTCCTGAGACATGTAGCCACGATAGCCAACAACTTGGTAACTTGATGAAAACCCTTAGGGCTGAGGAAAGGCCAAGGGCAGGACCCTGAACTGGTAATGGGTGTTATCAACCTCAAACCTCAGGTATGTCCTGAGCTTTGGACGAATCAGCACATGGAAGTATGCATCCTAAAGGTTCAGTGACACCAGCCAGTCCTGTAGTTCGAGGACCTTGAGAATCTCAACCAAGGTGACCACCTTGAATTTGCCCATGCACAGTAACACGTTCACCTTATCAATGATGGGAGGTAGGCCTCTGTTCTTCCTTGTCACAACAATATAAAGGGAGTAGCAACACTTCCCTCTCTCTGAGACGGGCACAAGCTCTATGGCGATTATCACCAAAAGTTGCTGAATCTCCTCCAGCTAGAGAAAGTCTGTAGGAGGGGGAAGGACATGACTCGACCAATGTGCGCTGAATAAATTGGGCAGTTGCCCTGTGACACAACCTGCAAGGCCAGGCATCTAAAGTGGTGTTCTACTAATCTCTGACGTTCATGCGACATCGCTCCTTCCAGTGAAATGGAGTGGACAAAGGCCATATTAAAAGGGTTTTGGACCAGGGATTGCAAGAGAGTAAGTAGAAATGGCAACTGTGCCTATCTGGGCACTTCTTCCACTGGGACTGTTTGCCGGAGGACACCTGCCCTCTACAACAGTTGGCAAATGAGGTTTAGGTGTAAAAGGAATGGGCCTTGCTAGAGGAGGCAGCAGGTTGTTGAATAACTAGAAAAAAGTACTTAATTGTGGCCTTGGTAGCCTTTGATTCCTCCAGGGACTCATCAGCTGAAGCCCCAAACAGGCTGATGCCTTTGAACATCCGGTCAAGGAGTTATGTTAGGAAATCCAGGGCAAACCCATCCAGGAATTCCTGCAAAGGACAGTTCTCATGCCCATATTATGAGCCACACAAACTACTGTATCTGCAATGTCACCTCCTTGTCATCCTCCACCAAATGAGTAAACCCATCCTTCATTATATGCAGTGGGGGTTCTCTGTACCTTCGGAGATAACACTCCACAGGGTGTGGGTGTACTTGGCCAGGACAAAGGTGGAGTTCACAGCCCTCAAAGCTATAGGGGCAGAAGCAAACCCCATGCCTCCCTGGCACTATGTGTTTTGCTCTACATATAATACATATCAGTAGCAGACTTCGACCACTAAATGGAGGCCTGCATCTCCATGCTCACAGGCATAGGATGTGTGGACAAAGACCCTGGATCCAATGGAGCTTGGAAATGCGTTTTTGGCAAGGTGCCTGTTTACAGCTGAAGCAGATTTTCATAGGCCCATACCTGCATGAAATCATGAAAACAAGCCACAGCAATATATCCAACCCCCTGGCATCCCTCAAATCGGAGCCCAATGCAGTCGGAGCTTCACCCTGAACATAGAACCCCTCAGAAAAGTAATCCGCCTCACCAGTGTCCAAAGGCTGCAACTAATATAGATAGAATCACCCTCATCAAAGGTAAGGCCCATCTTTGATATAAATGGACTCCTGGAAATCGGCGCAAAGTTCAGTGAGGTGTCGATGTTTACCAGCGTGGAAGCCGAGTAAGCTAGTGCTGTGGCTTTAATACCTGAAGGCAGAGCCACATAGTGCTGGATGTGAGCAATGAACACAGGTGGGGCCAGACACAAGTCAGCATGCATGTGGATGAGGCCAGAAGGGATGCCTCTGCTGGCATCAAAAAGCCCAGTGGGGCCAACGGCATCAAAGCCACCAGCACTGGGGCCTTGGCAAAGAAGTCTAGCATCTGGCACATGAAGTCCTTCCACAGCTCCGGAGTGGAAGAACTAGTGGGCAGGGGTACCTTCAGTGTAGGTGGAAAATTCTCCAAGTCATCTGCTTTCCAGGAGGGGGAGTGACAACTTTGCTTTCTGGAGGAAGAACAGAATGCTGCTTGATGTGCCACTTAAAGAGCTATACTTCCTGCAGTGTTTCTTATGATGAACAGTCCTCATCTGGCCACTCCTCATGGACCCACGCCTTTTTCGTTGAAAACTCTGTCCCCAGTCACCTTGATTGTGTCCTTTTTCCACCTGTATGGAGTTACGGGGTAGGGTATATGGAGATGCTGGCAGAGGGCTTTGAATTAATTAACTGGTTGGAGCCAATGCCCTGTCAGTCTATGTATTGCCCCTCCCCAAGGCAGAAGAGGCACACCTTGAGAGGGTGCGGCACAGACATCTTCCTCACATAATCCCCGCACGATTGAAGCCTGAGACCTTCAGGGTATTAGGTCTGACACAGTGCAAAAATGCACAAAAATGTTGTGGCAGTCCATAGCGGCATACTTCATCTGCCTGCTCTTCATAGACCGGAGTCTCCTTGGTTCAAGACTCTGTCGTTAGTGACTTTGGTCGTGTCCTCTTTTTGCCATTATGGAGGTAGGTGTAGAGTATAGCTAGATGATTCCACCAGGCTTTGAATGCACCAACTGGCAGGAGCCACAACCCTGCCAGTCTGTTTATTGACCCTCCCCAAGGCAGAAGAGACATGGCTTGTGGAGGTCCAGCACAGACATCGGTCTCGTACAATTCCTGCAATGCTTGAAGCTCGAGGACTTCAGAGTATCAGGCATAACACATTGAAAACAACAGAAACATTTAGTGGCAGTCCAAAGAAGCCTACTGAGTGCACTGAAAAAAAGGAACTGGGGTCATGGTCCATATATTCTGCCCATGACATCAATCGCATCTGGAATCATGGGTGCCCAACAGTGCAGAGTGGAGCCTGTGTGGAGCATCAGTTCGCCCCCTGCTGGCTCAAAAAGTTTCCAAACACAGTTGCCACTGGGAAATATATATGTAACATTAGTAATCTGTGGAAGGAGGGAATACATCCGAAATTGCCTTTATAGTGACTTCCCTCACTTAAAACCCCATTTTTTATCAGTGTCTGGAAAACGAACCTTTAAGAAGATCCCATGTTATGGGAACTCCCCTGCAGATGGCTTAACAGGGAAATTAATGTATGGTTAAGGTACACCGAGTGTCAGAGACTATTGTCCCACAGAGAATCCATAAAAGACTTCTGATTGCAACTTCACGTTACTGCCTTCTAGACAAAACAGGCCAAGTGATGTAACCAAATGAGGAAGAGTGGTCTTCTTCGCAAGAAGTCCATTTTTATCTATCTCAAATTTGAAAGAAAGTGTGGTATGATAATAACTGTGTGCCAAATGAACATGCTTGAAAGTTGAGCTATGCTTCGACACTGAAAAAGAGGCATGTGACCCATTTGGTGATTAGCAAGGATTGGCAAACATTTTGTGGTTTTAAGTCTAGGCAGAAGGATAGCTCAAGCATAACGTGCTTTCCACGGGAACAAGGAAAAGCTGTCCATCACAGGTTTGACACCACAGGAGAGGGGCGGAGACGCAACTCA
Organism: Ambystoma mexicanum; assembly: GCF_040938575.1. Classification (NCBI taxonomy): domain Eukaryota; kingdom Metazoa; phylum Chordata; class Amphibia; order Caudata; family Ambystomatidae; genus Ambystoma; species Ambystoma mexicanum. Next base: position 296,703,194 of record NC_090929.1, read on the forward strand.
GCCCTTCACTCCCCAAAACCCTAAAGTGATTAACTGAGAAACACAATGTGGGTAACAATGACAGTAATAAGTAACATCAGTTAACAAGTGCTCTAAATCTAGATTTTGGATGATACAGCTCCTATATAAAACAACAAAACAGAAACTCAACAATCAGGATGTTCCAATTAATTTTATAAAATGCCTTTGGGGCACCACAGTTATTGAAGCATCTTGAATGTACCTTTGCATCACTGGCAAGAACCAGAGAAGAATTATGCATATGCTAAATTCCTGACCAACCCCAAGAATAGTGGGATGAACTGTCTTATTGTAGTGCCTTCCTACAAGTGAGCTGTTTAGTGCACGAGAGACTAGAAGCGTTTCTTGAATGCCAGCTGGCCTCTGCTAGACTAAGCAGACTATTCCTAGGCGCAGAGAGCTTTGGCTCACTATCTTGTGCTGCGCTGGTGATAGCAGATGCACAATCTATGTTTTGAGACACCATCTAGTTGGTGCCAAGATACAGCAGAATTCAAATCTGTACAAGCCTGATTTATCAAAAAGTTTAAACAAAAGATGACAATTATTCTTTATGATCACTTACTCAACATTGCAGGTCCCAAAACAGAGAATGCCAACATCCAGCATCCAAATGAAAAGCCCAATAAAAACTTTTGTTAGGAATCATCCTTTTACTGACTGATTTCTTCCTAGGCCTCCCAACCTGTTCATGGTGGCTGATGGGCTGAGGCCCTCTAGTAGACACTTAAGTCAATCTTTGTTTGTTTCCCCACTTTTGATGCTAATAAATGAGTTGTACTCAGTTAAAGCAATTCCATTGTTTATAACATATTCTTGGTGTGGACCTTAAGTTCTTCATCACTCAGTTACATAGCTCTTTTTCCTTGTTATACTTTGTTCACCAAGTACAACAGTGGGAGGGTAAACGTTGCAGTTCGTTCGGTTTTTGCAACTATATCCGAGCCAATATGAAGGAGACTTTCTACCTTCATCTTGTATGGAGACTGAGGGAATAGGTTCCACAATTGAACCGTGTCAAGTCTCTAGCCACTCTGGCACACCTGCCTTTACAAAGAACTTTACAATCGCTAGTTTAAAATGAGAGGCAATGCTAGAAAGCACCAAACGGCACCTTTGCTGACAGTCCCGGCATCGGTAGTGTGGATAAAGAAATGGGGGCAAGAGGGCACTGATGCTGCCCGACAATACATTCAAAGTCGCAGCTTAGAGGTCAATGGGACAGGACCACACAAGAAACAATATCAACAGTTATTTGTACATTTGTTAGCAACTAGAAGACTAGATTCACAGAGTAAATGCAATGGTTTCGTTTAATGACCCATTAAAGGGTGCGCATTTGGGCTTTTCATGGACTTAAAGATAATAGTTAGAAGTATGAGCTGGTAAGTGACTGCTCCATTGCATCTGCAGTGAGGGGTGACATTCTGCTGGACTTCAATAAATGTGGACGAGAGCATAAGTCTAAGGAGCGGAGATGCAGGGTGGACTGAAACTCTTGTCCTATACCACTGAACAGGCAACACAGGCTGCTCCACGGCACTGAAAGCAAGCTTCAAAGACTGTCTTACAGTAATAATAAGAGAAGATAGACTGTCGAATTGTATGATGGTACACCAGACAGTCTCAATGCATACAAATGAACTAACATGGTGTATCCCTTTACATTGCAAGACAGTCTTGCTATACATTTCTGTGTGTTTTTTGTAAACAGTCCATTCACATTAAAACTCAATATGTATACAGCCGTGGGCAGCCTCCTGAACCTACCTTTGAAATAACTCTACAATACTTCCTCTGCAAACACAGAGCCCTGCTGGGGCGTTATCGCCTTCAGGCTAACGCCTTCAGGCTTATTTATGTGCATGACCATGTGCCTGAGCGCCTTTTTCAATGCGCCGCTCACAAAGATGATTTGTACTCTTAGGAAGTGCATGGGTTTTCGGTTCCATACAGGGGAGTTGCTAGGTCTGGAAAAGACCCGGGGCTATGCTGATGTCGGAACTATTGGGACTGGGGGCTAGCTAGTCTTTTGGCTGTAGCTCCTGAGATTGTATCTGGGGCTACAACCAAAAGATCAGGGGCTATAGCCCCCTTAGCCCCCCCCTAGCAACGCCCCTGGTTCCATACATGATTGGTTCTAAACCAAGAGTCCACGAGGAGTTCCACCATACCTGTGAGGGGTGATTATAGGAACAGTGATATTATTCTTGCAGCTGCAGTGAAATTGGGCACATATTTACGGGTATATATTAGGAGACCACATGCCTTCAAAGGCTGCAGGATAGATACCCCAAAGTCAGCATTTCTCCTGCTAGAGCGCCTGGGGACCCACTCTGTTGGTGACGGTGCGCGGTACAAATACCTTTAACATTTAACATTTAGATTACTGACGTGCAACAAGTGAGATATGAGTTTGTGGGGATGAGAATTCTCCTCTCCAGATTTGAGAGTCTATTTATCAAAACCTACCTATTGCGGCAGACAGATAGGTTAGGACAGACAATGAAGAGCGCTGCGATGTGAGTGAATACTTTGGCTGCCCAACACAGCGGCCAACACAGTACCGAGCAGAGCTTGTACTTCTAGGCTGTGCTGTGACATGGTGTGTCTATCTATCCAATCAAACATTGAAAGAGCCTTCAACTGCTATGCTGCGCCATGCTGTAGCCTGTTGTTTGGAATGTCGTGGACAAAACCTTTGCTACACCTGAAGCTCATCAGTCACATTGCCAGGCCCAGAACTGCTATGCCAGGGAAGGGTGAGATGTGCTGCTTGAGCTCATGTGCGCATCTCCTTCAGTACATCAAAGCACTGATCATCAGTCAAGGCACCTGGCCAAGAACTGCTATACTGGGCTGTGACCTGGTGTGATGTGTGGGTTGATGTATCCATCTCCCTCAGTTTACTCCAAGAACTGATCATGAAGTCACTGTGGCTTGAATTGCTGTACTGTAACATGCTGTGCGAACTGGTGTGCTGGCCTGTCACATCATTGCGCCTTCTTCACCTGGCCACGAGGGAGCAGGCGGGCAGCAAAATCATGCCTCACTGCCTCAGCTTTTTAATGTAGGCCTCCTAGGAAGCTGATGTCACACACTTGCAGCGGGCATCTGGAACAACCAAATCTATTCAGCATCTCACAAATAGTGTTCATGACTTGTTCCCACCGAATGGGTATGTTGCGCTGCTTGCTCCAGTGTAGTATCAAAATCATCTAGGGCGCGAGGGGACTAGAGCGACGGCAGGTAGTAAGGAGAGGTGGGAAAGGAGCATGAAATGACTGGATGCTTGTTAAGGCTGGCACATGGGTACAGACCACTGTGTACATAGAGGGTATGGTCAGAAGCCCATATCCACAGGCAAGAAAGAAGGAATAGTGTTAATGTATTACCCCAAAAAACTCCTATAAAGGAAGAGGGATAGAGGAAGAGAGAGAGAGAGAGAGAGAGAGAGAGAGAGAGATTGTGGCAAGAAACAAAAGAAAACACTTCATAGTCAGTACTAACATAAACAGAGATACATTATACAAAGTGATGCACTGCATACACGGCACAGAAAGACAGAAACATTGTAAAATATTTAAAAAGAGATAAACATTGCAGAGCACAAAGGAGATACATTGTATACATTTATGCAGACAGGCACATTGTATATTTGTACAGAGAGTGTGCCATAGTAAGCACGAGATCCATGTTATATATGTAAAAGTGTGACCGAAGGAACTACTTACCTTGGGGTAGCAATGTTGCTAATGTACAATCCATACACCGTCATTCTGATGAGGGCATTAAATGTCGTGGATGAAACAAAACCGGCACCATTTTAAAATAGGTTCCCTTCATGCATCTGGAACAACGCTGAAAATCTGTTCCCTGGAGGGAATCAAAAAGCGTCTTTGCCTGTGTCAGTATTCTAATGCCAGCAGAGAAGCAGGGATCCTGGCGGACTCTGCCTGCTTTTTAGCCTGTACAAGAAAAAGCAGGTGGAGTCCAGAGGAATCTGGTGTAATGGCGGCTGACATTTTTATCATGGCAGCAGCCAATACAGATTTCTACCACGTTCGCATGAACACATGGCAAATATCCTGTAGGAGTTTCAGATCAGAGATTAAACAGGCAAAGGAACCAAGGCTCGGCCTGGATTCCTGTGCCTGTTTACTCGCTATGCAGACAATTAGGAGAATTTGACAGAGAGTCGACACACCATGGAGGTGGTTAATACTAGAGCACGAGGCCTCATCTTTTGAAATTTGCTAGACGATAGAACAGAATTTGAATTTCAAACCCCTAGATACTCACAGAAACAACTGAGTGACCAAATGTGACGCCCCTCACCCACCCTGCAGATCCTATATATGTGGCTTCTATATACTGCTGATGAGCATGAATGCCATAAACAAAGTAAGACCCATTACAGTGTGGTGATGACTTCATCTCCAGACACTTCAGTGCAACCAACATAGTTTTTGAGGGAATATATTGCATGAATTCAGTAATGATGCAAGAGCCATCTTTAGAACCAGTGTACAAAGTTTTGCTTAAGCCTTTTATGGGTGCGGAAGATGAATGAAGGATGGAAGTTGAACTGTTTAACATGAAAATCCGGGAAGATGTTAGGGATAAAGGGCAGTATATCATACAGGTGGCCCTTGTTCTTACTAAGAACAATATTAAGTGAAACCACTGACAAGGTATAAAACTGCTCTAATTCTACGAGCCCTGGTAATCACCAGCAGAAAAGCATTCTTCCAAGAAAGACTATCAGTGAATTAAACTAACACCAAGCAGAAGTATCTCAAATGTGTCTATTAAGTTTAATCTCTAATGGCACATTTGGATGCGTATGACTTGCATGCACTCTCCGAAATTAGCCCATAGCTCTATAGCCTATCTGCTCAACTTTAGAATGATGTGATTATCATACGAGTAATTATAATAGATAAAAACAAACACTTGACGGATACTGGCCAGGTGAACATGGGTGAATGAAGCCATCAAGGTGATACGACGTAGCCCTCAGCCCTCCCACAAAGGAGAGCCCATGGCTGGGACTGTTATGAGGGTGGTATACTGGTTGTAACTGATAAAAAGAGAACATTTGATAGAGAAAAAAGCTTGTCCTGAAATCTACTGGATGCTATGCATCCAGTCACAGCTCTCAACAGAGAGTCCCGAGCCTACCCTGTCAAAAAACTATTTTAATTTCAATTATCTTGATACCTTTAGTCAAAAATAGTGGAAGAGATGTTTAGATGTTTAGATGTTCTAGAATCCGTGCCATGCAAAAAAGGAACATGCTTCTGGCCATGATTTGTGCTATCTGTACTAATGAAGGAGTCTTGTTCCTGGTGACACACACAACCATGACTTTACCGGGTGTCTATCGCGCCCATTCTAGTGTATGGCAAGATTCTGTATTGAGTCTGACGCCAGTAGACATTTGAAAAGATGACAACTATGCAGGAAGAAAGACTTTATTGGAAACGCTGGATAGGAATATAGTGGGGAATGTTTTGTACATACTGAATATGTGTAAAGAGAAACATTCTATAAAAAAATGCAGCACTTGTGTACACAGAGAGAAACAGTCTCCATTCCCTGCAGAGAAGTGGTGTATTAGGTATCGAGAGAGTGAGAAAGCAAGCAAAAGAAACACTGCAAACATATACACAAAAATGTTCAATATGCACATTTACATAGACCAAACAAGATACGTTTTCTGTACACATCACATCACTGAGGGAGGACGAGTGGATTAGCACAAATCTCAGAGAAGCGCATGGATGGCTACATGTAATTATACATTCGGTTTTCTTTTTAATAATTATGACACAGGAACTATTTTGATGTCCCCAGTGGTCTATTTCACCAAATGTATAAACAAAACACTATTTTAGGAATTTCCTTGGTTGAATTGCCTCTTTAATTTTGCAAAGCTGAACCCCTATGTACTCTTTTCTTTCTCTAATCCCGTCTACCCTTTCCTTATGTTTTTACTGAAATCATTGACCTTACTTTCCAATCTTCCTTCAGGAGTTTCTCATGTATAATTACTAATGCATGTTCTTTCTCCTTTAAACCCTAACTCCAAATCTCCCATCCTGCACTGCACTTCCCTTTATATTTAGTCCCCTATTTAATTTCTCTTTTCATTATCAAGGTAACGCATTGTCATCGATGTGTTATATCAGTATCTCATTAAATTCACTATTTGTGTATTTTATTTCCTATGCATACAAAATTGCCATAAGAGCTGAACATGGTATAAACTCTTATGGACACTCTACCCTTCGTAGTTGCTGAATCTTGTTACACTGTCTGAAGTTGATAGGTGACACACTCCATAATTATAGAGCCAGAACAAATAAAGGTCAGATGCCTGAAAGGTTTCAGAAGAATGTTGGGGTGGGGAGACAATCGCTAGTGTAGCACCAAATAAATTCAGGGTTTGACTCTGTAAATAGTGAAAACATTTTGACCTAATGAAGGCCTTTCAGATACCCCAGGGAAGACTTGAGAGTCATAGCTCCAGCTGAGTGAAGGAACAGATTAAGCATCGCATCTCAACTGTTCATTCAGACAACCCAGATAAGGAAATGTAGGAAAATGGGCAGAATAACAACTGCTATAGCAAAGGAATAAATAAAAGCAGAGAGCACAAGACTATCGAGGAACAATCCCTAGCTAATAGCAGGAGTACAGAACTGTTGAGATCATAGAGGCAGGAGAGCATAACATATTGAGCTGACTCATGAAGGAAAGTGCATGAAAAGCAGCAAATGCAGATGGGAGACCAACAGAAAGGATCAGAGCGAGCAGGCATTATCGAGGAGAGACCAAAAGGAAAACATAAACAGAGAAGTAAATACTGAGGGAGATCAAAAGAGAAGATAGTTAGGGCAAAACATGTAAAGCAGCGATAAACAGAGAATCAGGGAGAGCAGGGAATGCTGAGTGGAGATCAAAAGAGGACTTCGGGGAGGGCAGGCAATACTGAGGGGAGAGGAACAGAGAACATCAGGGAGAACACAGACTGATGAGAGACTATCAGAGAGAGAGAGCACATGGAAAAGCAGGGAATTAAGAGAGCACAGAACATAAAGTGAAGATCAAAGGAGAACACCAGGGTGAGCAGCAGTGAATGCTGATGGAAAAGCAACAGAAAACATCAGGAAGAGCAGGTTATTCTGAGGGGAGAGCAAGAGAGATAATAAGGGAAGCAGAGAACGTAGAGGGGAGACCAAGAGAATAGCAATGGACGCACAGAATGCAGAAGTACAATAAAAGGAGAACATCAAGGGGAGCCGTGAATCCTGAGGGGTGACAACAGGGAGCGCAGGGAATGCTGACGAAATTCTAAAATAGAAAATTAGGGGGGGCAGTGAAAGATGAGGGGAAGCAGGGAATGCAGAGAACAGATCAACAGGACATCAGTGAGAGAGCACAGAAAGTGGAAGGAGAATCAAAACAGAACATTAGGTAGAAGAGTGAATGCTTGGGAAGACCAAAGAGAACACCAGGGAGAGCAGGGAATGCTGAAGGGAGTGAAAAAGAGAACATCATAGAGAGTAGAGAATGCTGAAGGAAGCTCCAAAGAGAACGTCTGTGAGACAAGAAAATGCTGAAGAGAAATCAACCTAGACCATGTGTATGTGCAGAACATGATGGAAAGATTAACAGAGAACACCTGGAACTGCAGGAAATGTTGAGGAGATCAACACAACATCACAGGGAGAGCAGGAAATTCTGGGACTGGATGGGACAAGAGTAAAGAAGAAAGAACAAGAACTTCAATGAAGCAAGGGAAAATGGAATATGGACAAACTAAAATGGATGAGGAAACCACAAGGCAAAAGCAGGAGCTATGTAGCAACCAGAGGAAAAGCAATAAGAGGAAAACCTGTTGAGGATAAATGAGCAGTGAATATCAAGCATGGGGAAAGCAGGAAAGGATGAGCAGGGGATGATAAGGGAATATCAAAGAGAGAGTGAATGCCGAGGGCAGTAACTTTGGTTTACTTCTACATCGTGTCCCATTTTCTTCATCCTTAGAGGGAACTATTGAGCAACATGGAGAATGGTTGAGGAATAAGGGACACATTGAAGGGAAAAAAGAAAGTCTAGCTAACCAGGGCTAGCCAAAAAGCACCTCTGGATCTCCTGGCTAAACTTTGTGTATACTCACAAATATACTAGAACCAGAAGAGACAGAGTAGGCCTATTACTGACACCGGGATTCGGACCTAATATAGTCGAGGGACAATCAACAACTAGAGAACCTAGATGTCTCACACCACCTGTTTGATTTAGACCACTCAGTCCATGCACGTACTGAGTCATAAATGTTCATTATCAACATACATTTTATTTGAAAATATTCACAAATTAATCACAAAGTACGAGTTAAAAAGACAAATACTGACATTAAAAAAACACCTGTACAGTAAAAAAGATTTTCTTCTCATAAAAAACCCTTTTCTCTAAAAATACAACCCTAGTGCAAAAAATGTAAATAAAATTGTATTAAAACACCCTACCTATACAAATCAAAAAAACCAACAGTGGTGTCTTATCAACAAAAACCATACAGTACAATACTAAAGTGCAAAATACAAAATACAGGACTGTGCAAAAAAAGTGCACTGGTTAGCAGAACCAGATGGCTCCTCAAATTGGGGATGCCTAACTGGGCCTAACTTGGTTAGCGAGATAACTGCCCCTAATCTGCATTACATGATAAACACTCAACCTAATATGCTATTTAGCAACACTGTTTGCTTTACAGTGTATTCAACCCACAAATATACATCAAGGGAGTAATGCTTACAGTATGCATGTGGTCTAGACCACACAGTGGCACTACAGAAATCTTCTAGAGGCACACCATGCCAAGTACAGAGTCCTTCGGGCACCTGGCAAAGCTGAAGCCTGTAAGATTCCTATATACATGAGACCATCCCTTGAGTGATGGTGAACTTAGTTTCCCGCGAGCAAGAGAACATCATTCAGGAAAGCCTCTTGAGGGATTGAGCCATTCTGCATGATCACTGGTAAAAACGCATCCATTTGCTGCAGTATTGGTGCCTAGCAGAGGGCTTGTGAGCTACCTGGAGAAAGATTAAGGTTACTTACCTGCAACTCCTGTTCACTAGCATTGCTATCTTTCATAGATTCAAATGCAGTTGAATATCCCCTGTCGTCAGGTCTGGAATCCTCAGTAATAAGAAAACAGTATCAATGAAAACAAATGAAATGGCCTCACTTTACTGTTCTATTATGCCCATTTTGGGTCATTTCACCTGTTAGCCAATAGGCAGATTCTCCCTTAACTCAAACCCTGGAGGCGATCTTCAGATTCTTTTAACGCACAGCACAGTGCAAAGATGAGCCTTCTGCGAGCCACGTACGAGGGTCGCACATGAATCTATGAAAGATATCAATGCTGGAAAAGAGGAGTTACAGTTAAGTAACTTATTGCTTCTCCGGCATTAGATCTTTCATAGCATGCTGTTGAATAGATTGCAAAGCAGCAACTTGCACATAAGCAGATAATGAGGAGGTAGTATATCTCACCCAAGGAGAACAGGCTTCGAAGGACTGGCTGTCCTGCCCTGGACTCCTGCTAAGCTCTTTTTCGATACAGTAGAATTTGGTGAAGGTATGCTGAGAATGCCATGTTGCAGCCCAGCAAATGTCCTGCAGTGGCACTAAGGTCAAAAGAGCCATAGTAAAGGAAAGCTCATGTAAAATGCACCCTTGGTTAACCAGACAACAGCTGTTTTGCTTGGTTATGGCAAAAAGCAATGGAAGTCAACAGCCAACTGGAGATGGAGGCTTTAGAGATGCCCTTGCCTGTTACATTGGGCCCATAAGTAATAAAGATTTCGCAACACTTCAGGTGAGGTGTATATAGTATTTGAGCAGCCTGAACGTTCCAAAGAATGGAGGGACCTTTCAACGGGCGTCCTAGGGACGCTGAAGAAAACAGGCAATACAAATGGCTTGTTCGGGTGAAAGGAGCATGCATCCTTGGGTAGAAACCTTTTTTTGCACTTTTTTTTAAATGTGTATAGTGTTACGTACATCATAGACAGCGTCGTTGTACAATAAAATCATTGCCATCAATACAAAATACAAATTACAGCTAGCAATAGTCTGCAATATTAGGAGCATGAAAGCATCTAGTTGTATAGATTTTCACAATCTGCATCTACCCACACTTAGGCCTATTCTGCAACACATGTACATATCAACAGTTGCCTCTCCTTTGCGCAGAACAACCATCTCATTAATAAAGTCTGGGTAGATTAGCGGCAGGCAGTTTACCTTAGGCATACACTTTGGGTTGGGATGGAGCAGGACCTTGTCTTTCTGGGAGATTAGGTAAGGAGGCTGCATGGATAAGGATTGGATCTCGCCCACTCTCCTCACAGAGGTGATGATGGCCACTAAGAATGTTGTTTTACTCAAGACGCATTTTCAGTCTGCCGTGTGCATAGCTTCAATCGGGTTTATAGGATCATGGTTTTCACTCTACGCCCCACGGCTAGAGTGTTGTGTTGTGTTGTGTTCCCAAGAAGGGACCGCTTTGTGAATAGGAGGAAAGGTTTATGAACTCTTTGATTAGCATGTGAGACCATGGTGGTGGTGCCAAGGACACACACGTGTAGCAAAACATTGTAACCAAGTGCACCTTGATGGGAGGAAAGGTGAGACCACTATTCGCTAGGGACGAGTATGGTAGGACTTGCTGAGGGGCGGGGAATAGGGCAGATCAACTTTGTTTGTAGCACACAAGATCGATTTTCTTTCCATATGCTTCCAGGATCTTCTCATCTTCACCCAGGAGTGCTGAGGCTGATGTAGCCGAGGACGATTGTTGCTTGGAGTAGAGTGAAGCTGCCGCAATCACTGAGGAGTGTGGCTAGGGGTGCGCCGACAGTAAGAGGGGGTCCCCTTCCATTTGCCTAAACTTGGCATCGAGGCACCTATTGGTAGGCTGTGTGGAGTGAGCCATCCTTTTTTGGCAAGAGCCACAACGTCCTTCTGCATTGGGATTCCCACTCTAGCCGTGGGGCGTAGAGTGAAAACCTACGCCAGTACCCCCGCCTCTAGTTGTTCCACCACTGTCTGTGGGATCCCCAAATACTCATCCAGGCCCACCAGCCATTTGTGAAAGGCCTTGGCGCAGACGATGGCATGTTGGGGTCCTCCTCTTCCTCTGTGTACACCAGTGTGTCCTGCTGGTCCGGTGCAGCTGGAGGAGTGCTGGGGGCAGGGAGCTGTGGTGTGCTAATAGGCGCTGGAGGCTGTTGAGGCAGCTGATACAGGGCTGCTGTGACTGGCATAGGCATGGGAGCCGGTGTTGCAGGGACTGGCGTGGGCAGTTGGGGCTGCATTGGGCCCGGAAGAGCTGGACCCAAGTGCGGGGTGGCTGTGGGTGCTAGCGCGCATGTCCCTGATAACATCCCTAAGGATGATGCCCATCTGTGGGGAACTCATGAGTGTCAGGAACTTCTCAAAGAACCTGTCTTCACAGGCCGGAGGAGCGCTTGGTGGAGCCGGCATCGGCGCAGGGTCCTGAGGTTGCTGAGGCCTGGGTGCACCCTGTCTTGCTGTGTGTGTCAAGATGTATCTGCCCTGGACCAAGTGTCAGGTGACGACCCGTCTCACCTGGAAACTTGATCCCCTACATGGCTTCCAAAGGGGGATGGTTGTCCGGCTGCATGCCACGTGCCTGCGTCGTGGCGCTTGCCACCTGGGCTCGGCTTCCTCCAGGATGCGGAGAGGTGGAGGTTGAGGCCTACCCTGCACCTCAGGACGGGGCATGGTAGGCAGAGTGCCCTTGGATGTGTCGCTGGTAGTGCTGCGTACAGGTGCCCCCTCAGACATCAGTCTGGTATTAGGGCATAGCCCCTCGGGTTGAGACCCGGTAATAGAACCTTGCGGTCCCTCAGCATAGTCACCAATAGGATCTCGCAACCCCTCGGCCAGGTGTCCGGTAGCTGAACAGCCAGCAGTATGTGTGCTGGTACTAGGACCCGATAGGTCCCACCCGCTCGTGTGCTTTCTCGGGAAGGAGTCGCCTTTGCGGGGTGCGCAGGAGAACAGTGCACCTAACTTGGGCTTGGTCTTCTGCTTAACGAACGCCTTTAGGTCCTCTGGAGGAAACTTGCCGAAGAGCTCCCTCCACCTGGCTAATCTGTTCGTAAGAACGTGCGTTGTCAGCACATCACACGCGGTACAGCCCTCCCAGCTGTGGTCGGACACCGGCTGATGCCCTCTGGAGAGGAGCGTGGTGCCAGAGGACAGAGCGGTAGCTGATTGAAAGAGAAGAAAAAGAAGACAAAAGTACTTCTCCGGGGAAGAGCATGTGGAATTACTAGGCCTGAGGCCTAACCCAGGAGCGCTGATGAAAGCGGTCCGTTCCCGTTGACCTGGAAAAGAAGACTGGGGAGTGGCGCAATTGTGGGCAGAGTCAGGGGAACGTTTGTTCCCAGAGCCGCGCCCCCGCCTGCATATACATTTAACGGGAAATATGACTTTTCTGGTGAAAAGGGATCAGTCTCACTCCCCCATACAGTATGAAGGAAAGGCGATGGGACGAAGGAGTAAGAATCTGATGATGGCATCCAGGGATGGAGCTAAAGGAGGCACTTCCTATTGCTAAAGGGTAACATGGCCAAAAACCAGTCTAATAGAACACTAAAGTGAGTGCAGTTTATGGTTTTTTATTGAAACTGCTTTATTATTACAGAGGTTTCCCAGTCTGATGATCGGGAATATTCAACAGCATGTGAAACTATGAAATATCCTATGCTGGGGAACTATCATTCTCTGAGTTGAAAGAGTCACATTTCCATACTCTAGGTCCCGAGGGACTACTGCACTAAGGAAAATAATTGTGGTGAGGGCTGAAGAGTCCGCCCCTCCTGTTGGCTCATAAGGTTCAGCAGATGTAGGAGAGTTTGGGGGGGAACCTCTGGCATCTGCAGCAGATTGACAAATCAGAACCTCATGTGCCAGAATGAAGCTATCAGTAACAATCTGTAATTTGCTAATCCTCTGAGTTTGTGAATCACTTTGACCAAAAGTGGAACGGAGGGGAGAAAAATGTACATAAATTGATCCATCCACTAGGAAGAAATCCATTACCCAGGTACCAATCCCCAAAGGCTCTCTGAGAGGCATACAGCAGGTGCTGGGAGTACTGAGCTGTTGCAAAGAGGTCTACCAGGGGAAACATGAGTTCCTGTATTGTGTTTGTATTTGAATATTTATATCACGTACATGATGGAGTAAACCGTATAGTGGCACAGTTGGAGCATACATTCAAACAGAACAGGGGAAGAACCAAAGGCACTATCAGCAGAGGATCAGCAACTATAGTAGGTTTTAACTATTATCTAAACAAAAACATCTTAAGCGCTTTGCGGAATAGATTGAGTGTTTTGAGGGTCCTTAATTCTCTGGGGATAGTGTTCCACAGTTTAGGGCCAAAGACCGCACATCGTCTGTCTCCCCTTGAGGTGCAGACTGAGGGGGAAATAGTTAACAGTAGATGATCTGTAGATCGTAAGCACCTAGATGGTTGATAGCATTGGATCTTGTCTCTCAGATAAGGTGGGGCCAGACCATTCAGACACTTAAAGATAAGGTAGGCCACCTTAAATTCAATGCACTCTTCCAATGCTAACCAGTGTAGTGCGCAATGAGATGGGAAGACATGGGCGGTTTTACCCACCCGGAGAATTAGTCTAATTGCCTCATTCTGGGTTTTTTGAATCTCTGAATTTGCTTGGCCAGGATGCCCATCAGTTGGCTGCTACAGTAGCCCCAACGGGCGCTGGCCAAGGCACCCACCACTGAGGCATGATCTTCATTTGGTGAGTACTAGGTTGCCTTTACCTTGTCTCCCACCTGGCCTTCACTACCTAGCTTGTCCTGCCAGATGCAACCCAGTTCTTAACCTTAGAGGCAAAGCTCAGTTTGGCACATTCCGGATGTGCTGATGTGTACATAAAGTTGTCATGAATCCCATTTCTCATGAAAGTAATAAAAAATATAATTGTTACTTTCATGAGAAATGTGATCCCATGAAGAAGGCAGCAAAGGCAAAAGGATGAAGGACTAATTCTCCCAATATTTATTCCAAAAATAGGAAATACATTCCTAATGTGTACAAAGAATTGTCATGAATCACATTTCTCATTAAAGTAACAAAACATATATTGTTTATTACTTTCATGCGAAATGTGATTCATGACAATTTTTTTGTACAAATCAGGAATGTAGTTCCTATTTTTGTAATGCATAATGGGAGAATTAGTAAAGAATTTCAGCACTTCTTTCGCTATTTCTCAGTGGGGGGCCACAGCAGTGTCCAGACATTTCTTCGAGGATCGAAGAAACCACATGTCTGTGGTCTATGCTCCTACAGAAATGGGAATTATTGAGTTTAAATGGAAATGTTGTGGGTGACCTTGACTCTCGTAATACTTGGTATAATTGAGTATCGGCTTCTAGAATTGACTATGCTCTGGTCAATAATATTGATTACTTCTCTATGAAACATTTTGCATAGTTGATCTATATTTAAGTGACCACAGAATGTTGATGGTGCAATTTCGTTTACCGGACAACCAGTCGAATGCCGACAGGCCGTTAGGCGGCACCATCAATTTGGTGGCTAATTGGCTAAAATTATCTCTAATTTCTACTCTAAAGCTTAATGCTACTATCAAACGTTTTCCACGATGCAGATGAGCCTATATGCATCTTATTTCACAGACTACCTATAAATTGTTTCTTAAAGGTATAATACAGGGACGTCAAAAGGATAAGGGTATCATCAGTTACATAATGCTCACAAATTTGATCTAGAGGTCCAAAAAAAAAAGGCCCTTAGAATAGGGTTAAGAAGAATAAAACAGTTAACATTAATCCTCATCAAACTGGATGAAACAATATCTATATATTTAAAATGCGTAGGTATGTAACTGTATCCAGCTGATGCAATTTATCAGTGTTAGGTTGCCCTCTGCTGTCCAAATGGCAACATGCACCTCTGTGTGCCCTTCCACTTCAACAAAAGCTGTAATTTTAACAAACAGAATGAGCACGGTTGTAGGCGGCCAGGGCATGGCACTTCCAGTGTCAATAAACAGTTAATTAACGACTCAACGTTTCAGCCTCCTCCCGAGATAAAAATTTAAGTAGGTGCTGTAATTACGCTACTACGCAATCCTATGCCATCACTGGGACTCTGCAATGGAACAAGTTTGACAATTAAGCGTCTACAAAGACACATCATAGAGGCCTGTGTAATCGATGGATTACATTTAGATACTTTTCTTATACCACGCATAACTTTAATTCCATCTGACACAAATATGCCTTCCAAATTCAAAAGAAGACCGTTTCCTATACGTTTAGCCTGTTCAATGACCATTAAAAAGTCACAGGGACCTAGGCCTCCTTCCTTGAAACGATCAGTGATAATTCTGATATTTAAGAAGGGGGACAGAAGTGGCCCCTATGAAATACTGACCAATATTGACCTTTAAGATATGCTGGAACGGCGTATGTTTGCCGGGAACAGCTAGTAAATATTTATTGTTCCAAAATGTTGCAGAGACAATACTAAATATCATGCACACTAAGAAAGATGGGAAGTTTTGGTCACTAATTCATAATCTGGAATGTAAGCAATGTGAGCTGTAGACTAACCCCATTTTAGATGAGGTATGGATTCCCCATTTTCTAAATCTTTAAGGTCACAACCGAGATGTAGGAAGCAAGGCTGATATCTGGGTCCAATCTAAACAGGTACTTAATTTTGACTCCGACGATATCCTGTGGGTGATTAAAAAAGCAAGTAATTCTTGTGCTATTGGTCCAAATGGCCTGTCCAATGTACTTTCAAAAAAGGATCTGGAATTGTGGGCCGCAGGTTCTTTATTCTTTATTTCTTAATGTTGGCAACTATCGAAAAACTGCTTAATCTTGGTGCTTCTCATATGTAGTTCCAATATATAAAAAAGGTAACAGGAAAGACCCATTGAACTGCAGGCCCATCATATAATTGAATGTGATTAGTGACATTTTCAACTCCGATTTTGAGGGAATTAGAAAAATGGGCTATAGGGTCTGGGCACATAAATACATTTCAATCAGGGTTCAGAAAATGGTAGGTACAAGTGTCAACGATTTAATCCTGAATTTACGCCAATAGAAGGCAAGCCTTTCAAACTCACCTAATATGTATGTGTGTTTTATTGACTTTTTTCAGCATTCAATGTAATACCATGGAAAATGATGGGTTAAACTTCAGAAGTGGGGTCTTCTGGGTGGCCTGCTCAGTATTTTGATTAATTTGACTTCGAATACCAGTCTTAGAATCATATTAGACCAAAGGGGGACTTTGTCCAAAGAGATCAATACTTTGAGTAGCTTACGGCAAGGTTGGATATTGGCCCTATGCTTATTTAACATATACATAATGGACATCAGTGAGGGTTTGGAGAGGATGCATTTGTGTGCCCTAGATTAGGAGAGCAGCATCTTAAGTGGCTTGCTTATGCTGATGATGTTCTCCTAATGGACCACACACAAATCGGTATTCAGAGACTTTTGGTGAGTTTGAAGACAAATGCAAGATCCAATGATTTATTTATAAATAAAAACAAAAAAAAGATTTTAAGATTGTCTCGTTCTAGAAAACCGATTAATATTAAATGGTATTTAGAGAAGATGTATGTGGACAGGGTAGATCACTTTACCTACCTGGTAATCCCAATCTTCTCCTATCCTAATAACAAAGCCTTAAATTCCTACTTGAGAGCAAAGATTGAAACAATTAGACTGAAAATGCGGAAAGTCCTTATTAAATATGGCCGTTTTACTCTGGAACCAATGGTGAAATATTACAATGCGAAGGCCATTCCTAAAACCATCTACATTATAGAAACAATTCTTTGGTTAAATTGGAGGGAGATTCTTTTGTGGAGAAGTATTGTAAGATTACCAAATTGTGTTCTGGGAGTAGTGATAAGGTTTCAGTTAAGCCTGATTCCTATGAAAGCAAGACTCGTGTGGAGTGCCTTACTATGCTTTAGACAGATTTGATCTCTTCCTAAGGGCTCTTTGTTCATAGGCTTAGGCACACAGTATTTGTATGAAACGGATGAGATTTTTAATCACTGGTGTAAGTGGTGTAATGAAAATGTAAGCATAGCGTACAATCACAACGTGCTGGTGAAGTCTCCTGAAAATAAAAATTATGGGAGACTGATTGGATCTTGATATGTGAGACACTAGAGAATTATAGGTTATATCAAGATCTGTTATTGGACAATAGAAAGTGGGCAGCCGTGCCTCCACATTTAAATAGATTCCCAAACATGCAATGGCAGCAAGAATTTCTACGCTTGAGGGTGAACCTAATTTTGACTTGCAAAATTTTAAACATTGGGTTTATAGATGAATTACCCAGTGCAGAGTGTAGATTTTACAAATTGGCAGAGTCAATAGAATCTTTAAAACATATCCTATGGCAATCCACTGAGATTAAGGGAGAGCGGCAACTGTTCTTTGAAAGATCCTGAGAAAATTTACATTATATAACGAGGAAGTACTTTGGCATAGGAACTACTTGGGATCTATTATTTCAACGACTCTGGCCGCACTAAGATTCCTAAGTCACCTAACCCTGAAATAACTGTAAAGTTCAGCCGCTCTAGAGTATTTGCAGTAGGAGTTTGGGGGTTTTATCTGTTTTGGAATTAAGTGTTTTTATCATGGTATGAATTTAGCACAATGAGGTCTTATGAAATATTTAAGTCATTTTAAATTGTAATGTCCATGATTAATTATTGTAGGAAATAACCTGTATGGGATGATATATATTTTTTTATATTGGAAATTTTAATGTTGTGAAAGGTTTTTTTAATTAACCATGTCACAATAAATACAAAAACATGTAAAAGCCACAATGTCTGGAAGAGAGCCTCCCCCCCACCCACAATGAGACAGCCATCTCAGGAAGATACTCTGCAGTTTTAGAATCAACACTATGAGTGCTCAGGGCCCCACCAAAAACGGTTGATGGTTTCAGACGCTCTGGTGGGTTATCCTGGAGTGAACATCTGGACACTATCTTATGCACCCTTACATGAAGTGGGTGAGTGCGTTGCACAGACGGTCTCAGAAGGTGCTTTCCTGATCCATGCTAGCAAATCCCACAGAAGTTGGCCTGAAGACCATAGCCATACCTTAGGAAAGGCAACGGCAATGCCCCTCATGGGTGGTAACTGGGGCTGGTCTCAGAGGGACATTTACGCTTTTCAGAGCTCTCAGAAATGTACCTGATAGACAACCCAGTCACCAGTGCCAAAGGGCTGACAGAGCTGGCAGTAAACCGGGAGTGGTTGATGATCTCTTCTTAGCAAGCTAAGCCATATGGACAATCTCAACCTTGCGGATAGCTTGTGTAAGTAAGCAATATGCCTTATCTCTAACAAAAAAGTGGAAGCGCTGAGGAACTGGCCAATGAAGCAGCTCCTCTCACTGCAAATGTCTGGTGGAAAGTGAAGACAATGATAGCATGCAGTGCAGAGTTACCACTTGTGGTCTCCTCGGCACAAGTGGGTAAGGTCTGCAGATGAGAAGGACCTGCCGCAAGACCGGGATTGCCTGCAACCCCAACACAGGAAATAGAGGCAAACAAGAAAAATGGGTAAACTACTGCCAGCGATAAGTACCTGAAAGAATTAGGACTGTGGCAAAAAACATGCCACACTTTACAGGTGCTTCTTACCCATCTGTGGGGAAAGGGACTGGTGGTTGGGATCTGAAGAGTACATGAAGGGGCCCACAGGTGTTCCCACTCATGCGTCCCCTTACATTACCAATATTTCCTTTACAAAGTGCTTTGGTCAGATCCCCATAGGGACGACATCAGATGAGTATGGAGTTAAGAGGACAGGAAAAAAGAGTCAATATTGGGAGGTCGGGGTTTTCCAAGATGGCCGCCGGCACTGTGTAGACGTGCCGATGGCAGCTCTGGGACCTGAGGCCTAGTTCGGGTGGCCCCACCCCCCACCCCGCACCGAGGTCAGAAAGCACTGGGATCAAAGTGGTGCAACCCCCCGCGGCTCTTGGGAGCTCCTGAAGCGCCGCCGGGGAGACGTGGCTCGGAGGAGCGGGTTTTCCTCCTCCCTCCCCCCAGAAGGCAGGACGAGTGCCAAGGGCCAGTGTGCGGACCCGCGAGGAGGAGCCGGGGCCTCAGCATTGCACCGGAGTCATATGGAGTGGGGGTACGGGTGATCCCTGCCCCCTCACCCTGTGGAGAGTGAGCAGGAGGACTGCGGTGCCGCCGGGATGATAGTGGTGCAACCCCTGCAGCGCTCGGGATCTCCCAAAGCGCCTTCGGGGAGATGCGGCTCGGAGGAGCGGGTTTCCCTCCCCCCAGAAGGCAGGACAGGTGCCGCGTGCTGGTGTGCGGACCCGCGGGGAGGAGCCGGGTCCCCGGCATCTGCACCAGAGCTGTGTGGAGGGGGGGGGAGTGGGTGATCCCTGCCCCCCGACCCTGCGGAGAGTGAGCAGGAGGATTGCGGTGCTGGGGGAGACCCGGCCCAAGGAGCACCGAGCGAAAACAGTGGAGGCAGTGGAAGCACTGGCGCACCGGTGGGCCTCTGGACCTTGAAGGGGCGTGGACAGGAGGGGAGGGGGGTCCCCCCCCAGAGGCTCCCATATAAGTGGCTGCGGCGGCCCACCGGGAACTCCATTAAGAGGCGGGCGTCCTGGGGAGGCCCCAGAAGAGGGGCGGATGGAGCCCAATAGCAGATGGAGCAGCTGTCAGGGACTAGGCACCTATACAAGTAGCCGCTGGGTCCCGCCAGGGGCCCAATTGAGAGGCGGGCAGCAAGTAGGCCCCGGAGGCGGGGCGGACATGGTCTACCAACAGACTGAGCCTCAGGCAACGACAAGGTGATAGAAGAACTGACTCTTGGCCGCCTGGCGCCCCCCTACCTGCGTCAAGCCCACACCGGGGCAGAGGTGAGGAGTGGGGCAGTGGGAAAGCAGGGGAGAGAGGAGGACTG
The DNA here is from genome assembly GCF_040938575.1 of Ambystoma mexicanum. Lineage (NCBI taxonomy): Eukaryota > Metazoa > Chordata > Amphibia > Caudata > Ambystomatidae > Ambystoma > Ambystoma mexicanum. Next base: position 296,723,320 of record NC_090929.1, read on the forward strand.
AGTACACCCACCAAGTGAAGAGAGCAGGCCCCTATATAGGGGAGGAGTGTGAGGTGCGGGGGTTGCCCAGAGGAGCGGCTGGGAAGGAGCGAGCATCAGCCGCCACCGAGGTGAAGAGAGGGGGCATTAGCAAGGGCGAAATCCTCGCTGGACAGAAGACCCCCACGCAGCCGGATTGACCAAGGACCTGGAGGACAGTGAGGCCCCCCCAAACGAGGGAGCGGGCGACAGCACAGCACACGAGATTGTAGCGGCGGGGCGGGCCCCGGGCTGGTGGGGCTATAGTGGTGTTGGTCCACCCTGGTCCCTACGGTGGCAGACGGAAGAAAGGCCCTCCAAGCAATAGAGGAGACACCGGGGAGCTTGACCGCCAGTGTACAACGCCGGTAAGTCTCGGAAGCGACCTACCATAAATGCCTTCCAGGTCCAAGGGGAGGGCAGGGAAGGCTGTTCATCCTGTGAGTGAACCCAAGGGAACTTTGACTGCGCTCTGGCCAGGAATGGAGAGCAGAGGTCGGAGCAAAGAAGGGGGCGAACAGTCGAGGGAGGCATGGGATAAGGAAGGACCTGAGGCATCGATGCAGATGATGAGACAAGACCTCAGAGGGGAAATGCAGAACTTGAGGGACTCCCTGGCCAAAACCTTTCAAGAGCAATTTCAACTGATAAGCGACCTAAACGCGGCTTTGGGAGAACTGCGACAGGAGGCGGCTCAGCTGGGGAAGAGGACAGACCTATTGGAAAGGGGCCTCCAAGTGTGCGAAAGGGACACAACAGCAAACGCTGAGGCCATAGATCGGTTGGACATTGCAACAAGGAACTTGGAGGTAACAATCAAAGACTTGGAGAACAGATCCCGAAGGGTCAACATCAGGATCAAATCGCTGCCAGAGGCTGTCACCGATCAACAACTGAAGGGTGAGGTCCAGGGGGTCTTTGCAGGGGTCCTGGGGGAGGAATCCCCGGGGGCGATTGAATTAGACAGGGTCCATCCACAGGGTGGACCGGACCCCAGGAGGACTAAACACCAGGCAACGGGATGTTTTGGCGGCTTTGTGCCCGGTATAGCCAAAAGGAGGCAGCATTGAGAGCGGCGAGGCAAAGTGAACCGGTGCTTTACAAAGGACAAGAAATCTCTTTGTTCAAGGACCTGGCCACCAGTACGCTGGTGAAGAGAAGGCAAATAGGCCCGGTTGTGAGGGAGTTGGTCAAGAAGGGGATAAAGTACAAATTGTCCTTCCCATTCGGGTTGGTGTGCGAGTGGGAGGGGAGCCAGAGGCGAGCTACTACCCTTCAGGAGGCAGCTAGTATAATCCGACTAGATCTGGAAAACAGGGAGGGAGGCCGGGGGGTCCCTTCGGCCCGGGGCAAACAAAGGGAGAGAGGCAGACCATGGGAATGGTCCACGGTGGGGGAGGGGTCTCGAGGAAGGTGGCGATGCAGGGGCCAGGTGCGGGGGACTCTGGCGGAGTCAAAGAGGGGAATGGGAGAGATGGCGCGGGGTAGACCGGGGCACAGACTCTCGGTTGAAGGCCTTGTGTTGGGGGTGGTGGGAACAGGGGCTTTCTATGGGGGCCTGGGAGGATGGAGTTGAAAACATCCTGGAACGAGTAAGGGCAGGAGTGTCCGAGGGGGTGGGGGGGACAGGCAAGGGGAGTGAGGGGAGGGGGCAGTCTCACCCTAAGTTGGGGTTTCAGGGTGTGGAAAGAGGGTGGGGAAGGAGGGAGGGGGGCTTCGGGGGAGCCATAGCGGTCAATGGAGTAGGATGGACCCGGGGAGATGGGAGGATGGAGATGGGAGGGGCAGAAGAAGGGGGAGGAGATCTGTGCCCCCCTCAGGAGGGGGGGGTACGTCAAGAGCAAACCCGGGGTAGGGTTGGCGAGTTGGCTAGGGAAAGTGCACCGTGCTTTAGCGCAGCCTTTAGGTGGTTAACACATAATGTGAGGGGGCTAATCTCCCCCCTCAAATGAACAAAACTGGAGCAATTTGCCAGGTCTCACAAACCGGATGTGCTGCCGTTACAAGAGACTCATTTACTACGGCAGGACCAGGGCCGATTGCGCCTGAAGGGCTTCCCACAGATTTTGTTCGCATCGGGTCCTACAAAGAAAGGGGGGGTGGCCCTGGCCTTCGGGAGGGGGGTTAAGTTCAGATCCCAAGATATTCTTAGATACAGTAATGGGAGATACATTATGGTGAGGGGGGAGATAATGGGCTCCTGCTATACCATTGCATCAGTGTATGGCCCTAATGTGGGTCAAGACCAGTTCTTGCGTGAAACCATGGCCATCTAAGAGAACTTTGCGAGGGGACAAGTGATACTGATGGGAGATTTCAATCTTGCTTGGGATAGGAGGCAGGACCGGTCCCGGCATGAGAGGAGAGGGGGCGGTGTGGTGGCTTCTCCCCAGCTGAGGGAGAGATGGGAGGAGGCCGGGCTACGAGATGTATGGAGTGCACTACGGGGAGAAGAGGAGGGGTTCACCTTTCTCTCTGATGTCCACAGAACCCAGTCCCGAATTGATTACATCTGGGTATCCGCCAGCCTGATGGGGGAGGTGGAGGCTGTTGAGGTGGGCCCTCTGGGGATAGCTGACCACAAGGTAGTGCAGATGAAAATGCAGCTGGGGAGGCGAAAGGCCGGGGGTATGGAGCTGGAAATACCCGGGGTAACTCCTGAGGGAACAAGTGATACGTCAGGAGATAGAAGGCAAGATCCGGGACTTCTTTGAGAGGAACAATAGCTCGGACACGAGTCAGAGCACAAGGTGGGACGCATTCAAGGCGACTTTGAGGGGGGAACTCGTTGCTATGAAGGCGGAGAGAAATAGGCTACTGAGAGGTCTAGAAACTCAGCTGGAAAAAGAGGTCGAGGCCGCCAGGGCGCGGGTATGTGAGACCCCTATAAGGAAGGCATACAGGGAATATAGGTTGGCGGAAGGCCAGCTGGGGATTTTGAGGACCAAAAAGGCGGAAGAAGCTATGCTCAGGGTGAGGCAAAAATTCTACGCAAAGGCCAATAAGGCAGACTCACTCCTAGCTCGACTTCTGAGGGGACAAAGGGAGCCTAAGGTTATAACGGCCATTAAGGACGAGGGGAGTAAGAGAATCACCCGGGCTGAAGAGATAAAGGGGAGATTAGCTGAATTTTATGAAGCGCTGTACTCTTCACAGTGCCCACACCTTGAGCCACAGAGAAGAGTTCTTGGGGACCTTGCCCCTCCTGCGACTATCTCAGGAGAAAGGTGAAGATCTGGGCCGACCTATCACGGAGGATGAGGCGAGAGCCACCATAGTGTCACGCCCCCATAAAAAAGCTTGTGGACCCGATGGCTACCCAGCCTCCTTCTATAAAACCTACTCACATCTATTGGTCCCGCATTTAACACAATTATTCAACACGTTCAGCGCTGGGGGCGGAATTACCCCTACAATAGAGGAGGCCAAAATTAGCCTCATCCATAAAGTGGGGAAGGTCCCGGAAAAATGTACTTCCTATCACCCTATTGCCCTTATAAACACAGAGGCAAAACATTTTACCAAAATATTGTGAAGCGCCTGGAAAAGCACCTACCCGCACTGATCCACCAAGACCAGGCAGGTTTTGTGCTGGGAAGGCAAACCGCCGATAATATCAGGAGGGTGGCTCATTTGGTGGAGAAGTCTTGTAAGACAACCACTCCGGCGATCCTTTTGGCGCTTGACGCTGAAAAGGCATTTGATCGGGTGGAGTGGTCGTTCTTATTCCAGGTGATGGAAAGAATGGGCCTGGGGATGGGGTTTATAAATATGGTCACTGCTAATTATAAGAATCCTACATCGCGTATTTTAGTGAATGGGGAAATGTCTCAGCCATTCAGACTGAAGCGGGGGACGAAGCAGGAGTGCCCCTCTCCCCGTTGCTTTATGCAATATACTTGGAGCCACTTCTCCTGGCAATACGAGAGGCGGAAGATATTCAGGGTGTACCATTCGGGAGGGGGGGGCCAGCATAAGGGAGCAGCTTTTGCCGATGACATGTTGCTCATGCTAACAAACCCAAAGGAGTCCATCAAGGCAAGCATAGAATTACTAACCAAATTTTGCGAGCTCTCGGGTTTGCAGGTTAACTTCCAGAAATCAGAGTTAATGAATCTGTCCTTAGGGGATCATGAAGCAAGGGAGACGAGGGCAATCTCCCTGTTTAAATGGAGTCCGACTGGGCTGCAATATTTGGGGGTCAGGATAATCCCCTCGCTGGCAGGCTGGTATGGGTTGCACTATGAGCCCATGCTATTGGCAATCAAAAAAGACCTAAGGAAATTGAGCGCCCTAAGGATATCCTGGTTGGGAAGAGTGGCTGTTCTCAAAATGGTGGTTCTCCCCCGTGTACTCTATCTATTTCAGGCCATTCCCTTGCCTGTCCCGGAAAGCTTTTTTAAGAAATTAGATCGGGCGGTCAAGGAATTTGTCTGGGAGGGCAAGAGGCCGCGCTTGTCCAGGCGACTACTAATGGCATCTAGGGGGGCGGGGGGCCTTGCTTTCCCCGATTTTCGCCGCTACTATGAAGCAGCACAGCTTAGGGTAATCAGGGAATGGTTCTCGGAGGACTATCTTAAGCATTGGGTGAAAATGGATGGAGCTGTAGCTCAGCACCATTTGGGGGAAGTACTGTGGCTCCCACGAAGGCTGAGACCGCCCCACCTTTATTTAAGTGCAATTACGAAGGGAGTGATGGACAGCTGGGACAGAGTGGTGGGGGATTACGACCTTCCCATCGCCGTTAACCCCCATCTTCAATAACGGGGACTTCACACCGGGGCTCGAAAGGGGAACGTTTCTGAAGTGGGAGAGTGGGGGCTGCAGAACTCTGAGGGACATGTTCTGCTGTGAAAAGGTGAAAACGTTTGAGGAATGCAAGCAGGAGTTCGGGGTGGGAGAGCGGCAGAGGCACCGATACTTCCAGATTAGGCACTGGGTAATGTCTGTGGAGGTAAGGAAGGTCGCGACTCGTGACCTAACGCAATTTGAGCAGTTTCTAATAACGCACAAGGGGTCCAGAGGGTTAATCTCGGGCCTATATAGGCAGTTAGAGTACGCCGGCCCGAAAATCACCTGGGCGTACATGAGGAGTTGGGAACAGCAACCGGGGGTCAGAATGGAACAAGAGGACTGGGAGAGGTTATGGAAGGAGGTTCCAAAGGTGGCAAAAGTGATCCAGTTGCAGGAGGCTTGGTATAAGTATATATACGGCTGGCATTACACTCCGGCCCGCCTACATGCGATGTACCTGGCAACCTCAGGGAAGTGCTGGAGGGGCTGTAGGGGAGAAGGTACAGCAACTCATATATGGGGGGACTGCCACATTATCCGGCCTTTTTGGTGAGATATCGCACAGGCCCTTTCTCAGGCACTAAGGGAGGGAGACAGCCATGATCCCCGGGAGATTCTACTGGGGAAGAGAGGGCAGGGGGCGAAGAGGAGAGGCAAGGAAGTACTAAGGTGAACGTGATTTTCACTTTGGCTGCAATGGCCCTTATTGCACAGAGGTGGAAGAGTCCTACGATTCCGACAGAGCAAGACTGGTTAAGGAAAATGTGGGATATAGTTTCGATGGAATTGGCAACTTATGCAGCCAACAATAAGTTGGAGAACTTCTCTGCTGATTGGGGAGAGACACTGGCCTATCTGAAAGGGGAATTCAGGGAACAATGGTGCCCTCAAAGACTCAAGCTGTTGGACATCTACGGTTAAAAGGTTGGAAAGGAAACAACTGGGTGGGAAGGACCATTGGCGTTGTGGCAAGGGTTGGGGAGGGGGGGTTCAGTTTGATGCTGTTTCGATCTGTTTTTTCTTCTTTGTTTATTATGATGAAAATAATAAAAAGAAGTTTAAAAAAGTAATTGGAAGGTCGAACCCTGCTAATAGAATCCGATGCCACGCTCGCATCTAGATGATGCAAGGCATGAAGTGAAATAGCGTGTGGCATCAGGAAGCCCCAAAGCACCAACATAACACCCAGACGTTTCGAACAAAGCCCAGAAAGGCTCTACAAAAAGCCAAGTAGGAAATGCAGAGCAGTATAAACACCAAACATTGTGACTTACTGTTTACTGACACAGTCCTAAAGGAAGTCTGACCGAGTTGTACACACTGCAAAAATCCCATCCTGTGGACTCAGTTAAACCTAATTCTGTTTTATTTTGCATGCAATAAAGAGAAAGCAACCTATTTGGATTTTAAGCATACCACCCGATGCCCAGCTCCCAATCCCCTGCACAATGCCCCCAGGCTTACGGTCTTACTTAATAAAGTCAGTCCCATTTAAAAAAGGCACTATAAAGAGAAATTTGGAATCCCCATAAACAGTTTGGCTCTTCCTTAGAATCTTGTATCTCTTCTAAATTGCTCTCAATGCACATTTCCTTTCCAAACAGTGCTGATAAATGTATAAAGTCAGTGACTACAACTAAAAATATCCACATGGCGGGGGTTATGCCACAAGCCTCTTAATGCAAAAATGAATCTGGTCAGTAGAGGCTATGAGTCCAAATTATCATCAGTGGAGCGGCATATCTGCTGGGACATTGGGGTCTACCTGATAAGTGGTCAATATGAGCACACTGCCTGGCCAGTATAGACTTTGAGCTCTGAGTCTGAGCAATAGGATCCATGGTCACAGAACTGAGTGGTCTCTTGAAGCTCAATGACTGGCCAGCAGAGGAACTGAGCCATGAGGACAGTGGGGCCTTGGTCATAGAATCTGATAAGGTTTCTCTGTATGCACAATGCCTGGTCAGACAAGTCTCTGGACACAATCTCTGATCAGTTCACACTGCAACATCAATGACCAGATGACAGAGTATGCCATGAGGATGTGTGTTCTTAAGGGACCACATTTGGATTAAGGCACAGGTGTGGGATATATGAAACAGTGCTGCTAATGGCCTAACTCATAATGTGCTTCATTTTTGCCTACATCACTAGTAGTAACTATCTCCATGTTTCTGAGCAGAAGACCCCAATGACAGGTGCTTTAGATTCTTACCTGATGCCACACAGTTCTGAAATAATGAGTCCTTGCTCTATGCAAGGTGCCTGCTGAGCAGCATAAGTTAATGATGTGAAGAGGTGGTGAGAGTATCGAGGAGGGAAGAACTCCTATGTCCAAACATATATATATATATATATATATATATATATATACACACACACACACACAGAATACCGCTGGCAAATGGATTTGAGTGGAGGTACTTTATTGCAGGAGAGAGCCAGCTCTTTCCATTTCTAAAGGCCAAATGATGACTCGGGCACCCTCAAAACTGCTTGGGCCTGCCCCTCTACAGATGCCAACCTCCATCTACATGGTTACTGACAGAAATGGAGGCTCTCTTGAAAAGGACAATAGCGGATTACAACACATTGACTGCCACCACCATAACGCATACGTCCACCCTAACGCCACACTTTTTTCCTCACCTTACATCCACCGCTTCCTACATTTATTATCACTTCACCCCCTTTGCGTTTCTTCCATTGCCTGCTCTTACCCCATTTTAATTTGAATTTCACACTTCACCTCCACTTCCTCATTTTTCTGTATACCAATGCTCAAGATTTGTATGTTGCCTTTCTTCTTTTCATACTCATTCCTGTACCCTCATCGTAACCTATATTCCCTTTTAGATCTTTTCTCACAAAGCCTTTTGTACATTTCCTCTAGCTCTTCTGGCCCTACCTCTCATCATCTCCATCGCTCTCATCATCTTTCATACTTACGAGAAGGCAAACGCCACCAGCGCCCCACTGACCACGATAAAATCCAGAATGTTCCAAAGATCTCGGAAATATGCTCCGGGGTGAAGCAGCAGCCCCAAGTCAATCATCTGCAGTAAAGGAAGACACACAAAGATGAGATATGAATAAACAAGCGAAACAGTGTGATTACGTGCAGCAAAAAGGGATGAGCGACCCAATGGGTGAAATAAAAAGATGTGCAATCATCACAATGAGGAGAGCAAACACATAATTGATTGAGCAACGCATGAAAGACCACATAGCTTGGTGAATAATGAAATGGAAAAGGGTAAGAAACACATTGCGAGATGGCAACTAGGTGCGCAAGGCAAGGATGGGAAAACGTTGTTCATCACTGCAACAAGGAGAACATTGTGAGTTAGCAACACGACTAGGAGATTTAGTAAAGAATGAAGAGGGAAATAAATAGGTAATGAACAAAGGGCAAAGTAGACGAACATGACACACAATGAAGAGTGGAACGATGGGTGAGCAATAAAACAAGAGTGAAAAAAACAGTTGTGCAAGGAGCACAACGACAGGGGTACATGATGGTGACCTAAACATTTGAGTGAACAGTGCAAGAAGGGAAGAAAACATGGGAGAACCATGTGTCAAGATTGAGAAATAGAACTGCAACCAAGGCAACGAGGGGAAACAAACGGGGGCTAAAGACAATGAGAAGGTAACAAAATGAGTGTGTAGCCCAGTGAGGAAAAAACAGAAAGGTGAAAAAACACAGTGGAGAACCAGATGGGTGAACAACGCGCTGAAGAGAAACAGATGGGTGAACAGCACGCTGAGGAGAAACAGATGGGTGAACAGCGCGCTGAGGAGAAACAGATGAGTGAACAACACGCTGAGGAGAAACAGATGGGTGAACAACACGCTGAGGAGAAACAGATGAGTGAACAACACGCTGAGGAGAAACAGATGGGTGAACAACACGCTGAGGAGAAACAGATGAGTGAACAACACGTTGAGGAGAAACAGATGAGTGAACAACACGCTGAGGAGAACCAGATGTGTGAGCAACATGCTGAGGAGAAACAGATGGGTGAACAGCATGCTGAGGAGAAACAGAAGGTGAACAACACACTGAGGAGAACCAGATGGGTGAACAACATGCTGAGGAGAAACAGATGGGGGAACAACACGCTGAGGAGAACCAGATGGGGGAACAACACGCTGAGGAGAACCAGATGGGGGAACAACACGCTGAGGAGAACCAGATGGGTGAACAACACGCTGAGGAGAACCAGATGGGTGAACAACATGCTGAGGAGAAACAGATGGGTGAACAAAACGCAAAGGAGAACCAGATGGGCGAACAACACGCTGAAGAGTAACAGATGGGTGAACAACACGCTGAGGAGAACCAGATGGGTGAACAACATGCTAAGGAGAAACAGATGGGTGAACAGCACGCAGAGGAGAAACAGATGGGTGAACAAAAGATTGAGGGGAAAAGGAACAGGGAAAGAAACACAATAAGGAGAAAAATAAAGGGACGAGCAAGACAATGGAGCTTATATTCAATGAGGCGTGACAAACGAAATGCATAAAACCCATACGTAAAGCTGTTACTCATTTGTTTTACTTTACGGCTCATTTTCCATAATTTGTATGGCAGAGATGTGGCGTGCATCGTAAATTCAATCCTGCCCGCTCTTCCTCTGTGCCATACAACTACCCCATACATTTGCTGCTGCATGTATTTTCATGCTGGTGCAAATGCTGTTGATTCCTATGGAGTCTGCCTGCATTTTACACCAGTGGAAAGCAGGCGAACTCCATTGTAAACGCTGCCTGCCATGTACATTTAATAATTTTTGCACGGCAGAGTGCAAAAGCTTAGTGTGCAAGCATGTATGTCACGTTTTTGCGCTTTACAAGTTGAAAATTGCGCAGAGAGGCCTGTTTATGCAAAAGTGTAAATGTAGCAGGTCCACTCTGCACAATTTACACATAACTCAAAAAAGAGCTTAGTTGAAGGGAGAAACCGATGGGTGATTAGCTGAACAAATGGGAAAACAACAGATGTGTGCGACTTATACCACAATAATAGTAATGCGGGTGAGAAACACATAGCAGGAAAGAAATGGATGTTGAGAAATATAGTGAGCAACGGAACGAGATGTATGAGAAACACAAGAACGAAAATAGGGGTGCATTGAAGCAGATTGTTAGACAACTGCTTAGAAGGTGAACAGGTGAGTAAAAAAGTCAGCAAGACAGAGATTTGATTATGTGATTTTCGTTTTTACAAGCGCTTTTCCCACGCTTGATTTCAGGCCACATGAAATGTGATGAAATTAACCTATGCTGAGAATTAGGCGAGCAGTAAGTAACATTCTGAGCGACTTGAACTTTGCATGGTACATACTCAAGGAGACCATGAACTAGTGGCTCTTCAGATGTTATAACTGCATCTCCAATGATCCCTTAGCATTGGATGTGCTGGCTAGGGCTGATGGGAGTGTTATTCCAAAACATCTGAGGTGCCAAGGGTTGAAGAGCTCTCGCATAGAGTGTCACGGCTAAGCCACAGTTAAACTATCTGACAATGTTAATTAGTGAAGAGATAGCAACTGCACACCCACAATAAAAGGTTTAATCAGAAAACAGGGTGATTCTGCTGACTTCATCTGAAAACAAAACATTATTACACAGAATCCATGGTCATCCATGATGGATAGCCAAGATTTGTCATTCATCAAAGGCATTGGTAGGTGCATGTCGGAAATTGAGGGCAACCAGTTTCACTTAGCCACCCTCAATTCTAGCTCTGTTATCAAACATTCCTCTGACATCTGTCACCTCCTTGAAGACCTTGACGTCCTTGCTCTCACTGAGGGCCCGAATCTTAATCTGGTCTTAAGTACTGAAAAGGTTGTTAAAAGGGTTAACAACCCTTTCGGTACTTAAGACCTATTCTGAAAGTGGCACATTCTTCTGAAGTCGGTAGGAATGCGCCACTTTCAGAATACATGAGGCAGTTGCTTGGATGGGTTGGAAACCAACCGAGCAACCTCCACATTTGTTAACTGGCTTTTTAGAAGGGTATTCTTGTGGCACTCCTCCAGTTTTATATATGCGCTAAAATCACGCACATATACGGTACCATTTTGGTGCCATTATTCTGGAGGAGTGAGACAAGAAGCCTTGTGGCAGTGCAGGGTGTATATGAACACTTTCATATACACCAAAGCAAGCAGCTTCAACATTGTAACATTGAAGCTGCTTGCTTTGGTGTATATGGAAGTGTTCAAATACACCCATGGTGCATATGAACACTTTCATACACACCAAAGTAAGCAGCTTCAACTTTGCAGAACACAACGTTAAAGCTGCTTGCTTTGGTGTATATGATGGTTTTCATATACACCACACGGGTGTATAAAAACACTTTCACATACACCAAAGCAAGCAGCTTGGCCTCCCTTGGTGCCCCTAACTCCACCCCCTCACTCTCCTCCCTCCTTCTCATAGCACCTGTTGCCGTTTCTAAAGTTGTCTGCTCTACGAAGGTCTCATCCAGACAGGTGTTCCCCTGCTCTTCTAGAACCATTAAGGATAACATCTCCACTCTCGCCCCCGGCACTTGCAGATTTCTATAACCACTCCTTCGCCACTGGCTCGTTCCCTCTTTCCCACAAGCACTCCTTTGTGCACCTTCTCCTAAAAAAGCCACCTGCTGGCCCTTCTTGCCCGGCTAACTATCTCCACCACCTCCTTCCTGGGCTAACTTCTGGAGTGGTCCTCCCACAACTGATCCTTCATACTGAACTCGTTGGTTGCCTTCATGATCATCAATCTGGATTCCAGGCATCCAGAGGTACGGAAACTGCTCTCCTGAACACCTGTGAAGACATGCTCGCATATCTTGATTCTAACTCTCCTGCTGTTCGCATTCTCCTTTATCTCTCCTCTGCCTTTGACATGGTCAACCACTCTATACTTATAAAATGTCTCTGTGATACCCTCGGCATCACAGGCCGGGCACTGGATTGGCTGACCTCTTTCCTCACTAACCGCCCCTCCCAGTTGCAGCTGGGCCCTTTCTCCTCCACCACTTCACTCTCCACCTGTGGTGTTCCACAGGGCTCTATCCTATCGCCATGGCTCTTCAATATCTATCTTGCCCCTCTTGCTCACCTGATCTCCTCCTTCTCTCCTCATTTCCAGGGTTATGCTGATGACACACAGCTTTCCTTCAAACTTTCCTCTGCTACCTCATCTTCCTACTCGATAATAATTAATAATAATAATTTGGCACTTATATAGCGCTACTAACCCTCAGGTATCTGAGTGCTGCCACGTTGTCTGGTGCTCATTTATCGACCTCGGAAGGATGAAAGGCTGAGTTAGGCCCCGCCGGGATTCGAACCTGCGTTAGCAGGCTCTGCACAGATGTCAAAGCGAGTGCTCTACTCGCTGTGTCACTTGACCGGCATTCCGCATCCCGGATTGCCTGGCCACTATCCAGGCATGGTGTGCGGCTAATGACATCTGTCTTAATGCCAGTAAGATGGAGATCCTTCTTATTGCGATCCCTGCACCCTGTTTCTCTCCTACCCGCTGGCCGCTTTCCTTGGGACCTCTACCTTCGCCTACCTGTGAGGCTAAAAACCATGGGTCATCTTCGACTCCTCTCTTTCCTTCACCACTCACATCCTGGACCTTGCCAAAAAGGCCCACTTCCAGCTTCACCTCCTCAGACCAGCCTCACCACCTCAGAGGCATTCTCCCCTTCCTCACCTTTCCCCAGAAGCTCAAAGTCTACAGCGCTCTAGGCGGGGCTACTGTGACAGCCTCTTCCTCAATTTCCCACTCTCCTCCGTACACCCCCTTCAGCTAACCCAGAATAGAGCTGTAAAACGTATCCTTGGCCTCAAACCCAGGGACCATATCACTCCAACCCTAAAATCTCTCTACTGGCTCCTGGTGGCTGCAAAGATCAAATTTAAGACCTTCTGCATCATTCACAAGGCTTTCTGGGGCCTGGGACCACACTAGCTCCAACTTTATTTTCCTAAATAATCCCCTGCTAGAGCCCTGCGCTCCTCTAGCTCCAACTCTCTGTTTGTCAAACGTTTTTCCAAGCAGAGTGTGGTGGGCAGGTCTCTCTCTGCAACTGGTGCCTCTCTCTGGAACAGCCTCCCTGCCCCTCTCAGACTTGAGCTGGACCTCCTTAGGTTCCTGGAAACTTCTCAAAACTCTGCCTTTCTCCACCTCTTTCCCTTCCCTGCTAAACACCCCACTGCCGCTGAGACCAGCGGCCTGGACCTTCATGAATCGCATAGGTACAAGGCCCCTGCCCAGTAAACACCAGCACCCACACCCTGCCAGCACTGCCCTTGGGAGTCCCCCACCTGGCGAATGTGCATCGCACCTTTGGGATTCCAACGCCCTTGCACTTAGTCAGCAGCTTCCTCCCCTGTTACCTCTCGGCACTTCCCTCCCAGGCTCTCACCAGCACTTCCTCCCTTGCTCCCTCCTCCCCATCCCCCCTATCTCCCGCACTTGCCATCATTGCACTTGCACGTCCGAATGTCACAAGGTCTACTAGACGCACAATTGTATATTAACTTTTTTGTAATGACTATTTACTCCCATGTTCCCTCCCCACTTTGGCTTGTGGCGCCTGCAAACACTATTCTGTTTTAACAAATGCTCAATAAACAAATAAGTCCTGCTCCATCTCTTCATTTTTCTCTGCCAACGACATAGGCTCATACTATTCCACAATCACCAAAATAAGAGACATATTGCTCATCCTCCTAGCCCTCCCAGCTCCCCACTGCTTCTCCACATCACCATTCACTCCTTCCTCTTCACCAACCATCCTCTTCACCATTCACCTTCACCATCATCCTCTCTTCCAGTCCCAAGAGGCTGGCACCCATCTCATAAGCCGCCAATGGAACCTGTGTTCTTATTGATTCTGGTGTCCCAGAGACAAACAGGAGCTTAACACACCAAACTTGTTTGAACCTCACCTCTATGTTTAACCTCTCGAGAGAGGATCCTCTTGGCTTGCTGCAATAGTTACTATCCTACCCATTCTATAATAAAACCTCTGTGGACTCCAAATTGTTGCTAATTATCAGTGTGTGTCTCTCCTCCCTCATTACAACAAAAGACTGGACCATGCACTGTTAACCCATATTACTTTATACCTGCAGACTAATGGCTTCTGGGACCCTGCCAGTCTTGGTTCCAAAGTAGGCATTCTACAGGAATGGCACTTTCTGACAGTAAATGTTCCTCAAATCCCATCCTCCTCCTTTTTCTCAGCTGATGACTTATGTTTCCTCCACAATCACCAAAACAAGAGACACATCAACCATTCTCCTAGAACTCACAACTCCCCTCTCATACTCCACATCACCTAGGCACCTGTGTAACATCCATGAATAACACTGGGCCCAGGGTGTTGACTTTGCATATGACACAGGCTCCTCCCAGATCTCAAATATAGCCAATAAGCATAGCATGGGGCCATGCCCAGAGGTCACTGTTCCTAGGTCATGCCTCAGGTACCTCCCATACACAATGTGTAAACTGGCTTGCCCTCCGGGCATGCCCACTAGCCATTTGCATTGGCCATAGTCTATGCTCATGCCCCAGGCACCTTCTAGTCACTCAATGTGCCCGGTGAGCATAGTCTGAAGACATGCCCATTGGCGACATTACCAGGGGGATACCTTTACCATCCTAGGTGTCCCCTTGTGCTCAATCCTCATTCCACCTGATGTGGCCATTCCCAGTTGCCATTTTGCAGGGGGCATTACTTTCGACCATGTCCAATGACAACCATGTCTGGGGCATGGTCTTATGACATGCATCAAGCACCTCCATGTCAAACAGTGGCCACTTAGTCTACTGCATGGCTTTTGACCAGGTAGAGGGCACCTCCAAGTTGCTCAAAGTGCAAAATGGGCAAGAAATTGACTACATCAACCAGGGTTTGGTGTTTGTCCAAGCCTCAGGCTACTCATAACCACCCAATGTTCACATTGGGCATGGTCTATAGCCATACCGAGTCCACTTTGCCGTGGGTATGGCCATTGGCCATGCCATGTACACATCCAAACCACCCAATGGACCCCTAGGCCTAAAGCCAGGTCCACAGTCCCACACCAATGGGTTATTCCATGGCGTATATCCCTTTCCCTGTGGTTCAATTGGCACCTAGAGTACACAAACACCAAGCATGCATATACTAAGAAATGGTCAATATTATTACCACATTAAGTATGACCAGGAATCTTGTCATTACACACATCTGAAACACTTATTCCCTCAATCTAAGTGAAAAAGAGGACATGAAGATAGGGTACATGGTGGGTGCCAGATACATCTGTGGTGTCATCACTCACAGTGTCACTGCTGGATGTGTCTGAGGCCTCTTAGTGACAAAGCTATGTAAAAATATCCTGCTTCCCCTGGCTGGGTGATATTTCAAGTAGTAAAGAATCAGAAAACAAAAGTAATCTATGCGATATAGGCTAGAAGATAAAGCAGATAGGAGCAAAGCTAAGGAAAAAGATGGGTGAAAACATACCACATGGGAGACCCATACTGGGGGAAACAGTGAGTGTGGAGGCAAATGAGACAGAACAAAGCCATCAATGAAACAATTTGAGAAATACATTAAATGATTCGCAGAGACATTTTCCGGAATGTAAGGCTTTTAAGGAGCTAACGAAAACTAGTGATACCCCCAAAAAGCTCCTCCCTCAAAATGTGCCTTGCTTCAGTACAACTCCATTGATGGAATGCATGGAGTAGTTACAAGGTGCAGAAATTTACCTTGATCACCATCTCAAACGTGAAGACACCCGTGAAAATGTAATCCATGTACTTCAAAACCTACAAAAAGAAATACATTGGGGAAAGCCAGTGAAAGAGAAAAAGTAAAAAAAGAAAGAGAGAGAAACAGTAAGAAAGTGAAAAAAGGAGAATGCAAGATTAAAAGAAAGAACAAGAAAGAGGTGCAGTGAAGAGAAGGAGAGAGAGAGCAGGAAAGGAAATTAGTAAGAATGACAGTGATAGAAAATGATAGTGAGCAAAAGAAAGGGACAATGTGTGGCAAAGAACAAAGCAGAAATGAAAGACCAGGAATAGTGAGAAAGATTAACAAACACACACGTGATACAGGCAGTGAGAGAAAAAAGATAGAAGGAAACAGAGAGAATGAAGGAGACAGAAAAAGCAAGAGAGGGGCAGAGGAGAAAAGTGGAAAGAGACAAGAGGTTAATATTTATAAAACAACAGGCACAGACTCATCAGCAAGGAAGACATAATTGTGTTCTTAATGAAGCGCCATTATAGGGTCAGTGTTCAGAAAATATATCCCACTGTACGTTTCTGACATCCACTAGAGGCCTCTCGTTATCATCAACATACATGATTATCCTTTCAAGCTCAATACATTGAGTACAGTTAAGTAATAGAAATGTCTGCTATTTAAAGCACTAGGGAACAGAAAAAGACTGTGATAGCAAAAGATGTATAAAAAAACAATGTATATGCCCAGTTTACCATAGGAAATAAGGTATATATTTTCCTATATATTTTCCTACAGGAGTCCCTCTTGCTTTCCCATTCCCATCGGTTGATTTTGCAAATAAGTTTCCACTATGCTATCCACCTCGGTAGTGATTTGCTGATACTGAGCCTTATCCAGAGAGTGCACTGGGCCCATGCTTAGGGAGAGTAGGCCTCTGGAGCAGTCATGTATGTTTGCCTATATTTCTTCTGCTACCATGACCTGGCTGCAAGCATTTGGAAGGGGGCTCCTTAGTAGGAACCTTCCTCTGCATCATGAGCTCCCCGGGCGAACAGAAGACGTGTGAGGCTCTGCATCTCATCTGGGCTCCACGCAGGCTCTCTTGAGCCCACGTGACCTGCCCCATTTATTCAGATCTACACGCAACAGAGTTACGTCACTCTGCCACGTCTGCTAGCTAAAGGGACACCACACTCATCCTTTTTCATAACAACAAACAGCAATCTAACAACAACAACCACCCACTCAAAACATGTGACAAAACTAAATCAAACACACCATAACGACAGACAGTTAACACAGTCTCCATCCCCTCCTGGTTGCTTGACTCAGGGGTCCAGTACAAAGTAATTTAGGCAGGCAGATCTCCCCCTCCGAGTTTGCTGGGGATACCGCCTGCCCCTTCGCAGCTCGGCCTCTCCTCACCTGCGTCCCTTCCATCTAGGGGAATCTGAGGGCAGCCAGCCCCACCACCTTCATCCGGTTCTTCGGCACAGTCTCTGCCTGGGGACAACCCCAGTCGTGTTCCATCTCTTAGCCTCTTGAAGAAACTGGCATTTCTGGTAACAGTTGCAGTCCTATCTGAGGCCGTCATCATCGACCATTTCATCCGCAACCACGTCCATGGGGCATGGCTCATATGTCAGTGACAGCTTTCCTTGGGGATGCCTATCCCTTATGATCACCTCATTCCCTGGGGCCAACTGGTGCCGGCGAAGCCCCCCTTCTCATGTTTTCACCCTCATTCCGGCACCTCCTCTCCTCTTCCACCTGGGCGTTGCCAATTATAGGTAGCTCCCAGTCGCCTGCGTCCAGCAATAGGCCCTGGGACATCTCCTGAACATGGCTTCCACGGGGGTTACCACAGTCGAGCAGTGAGGAGTTCTGAGGAACTGGTAGAGGGCCCTACAAAGGCACTGGCCCTGTCCATGGGCGATTCTGAACACCTTATTGAGTGTCCTCATAAATTGCTTTGCCTTACCATTGGCATAGGGCCACAATGGAGTGATTTTTCTGTGGTGTACGCCATACTCCTTCAGAAACTCGGCAAAGCACTCACCTTGGAAAGGCAGTCCACTATCTGAGCATAGAGTCTGTGGGAGACCATGGGTTGCAAAGATCTTTTCTAGCACCACCACCACATTATCGAACGACACTGAGTCAACAAACTCCACCTCTGGGTACCTTGACCACTGGTCCACCACCATCAGGCAGTGGACATCCCTTCCTGTGGACCCGAAGTTTGCATGCACCGCCTCCCATGGCCGTGTTCCTCGAGGCATGGACTCAATGGGGGGATCCCTCTGCAATGGAGATGCAGCCTGGCACTAGACACAGGCCCACACAAACTCTTCCCCAAGACCGGAACCACACCTTCAGCCGCAGTGGGGCCTTGGTCGATCACTTGCTGTATCTTGTGAGCGGCCAGAGTTATACAAGTTTCTTGGGTTCTCTTGCCTGGACCTTCCAGGACTTACTTCCACTCACCTCTATGCTGTGCGTTCCTAAGGATCCGGAAGCAGTTGTCATTTTCTAACGCCCTTCCGAGCTCCTGGATGGGCAAGGAGTTCGGGATAGCCTACTCCACGACAAGCTGCATGTGTTCTTCGGCCTCCTCGACGCTGGACACATCCATGACCTCGAGGTGACACGACAGATAGTCTGTTGTGTTGTTTGCCCCCGGGCCGTAGTCCAGCAAGACCCCATATTCCAGCAGTGCCAGCATCCATCGCTCAATCCTGGCTGGTGGCTTAGAGGAAGAGCTTGCCATAATGGGCAACAGAGGCTTGTGATCCATTACGATCGGCACCGGCCTCCCTAGCACATCCGGCATGAAGAGGTGTGCCTTGATTGAGCGATTGCCATGCTCCACCTATGACATGAACACCCCCACCAACGGGATGGGCCGGTCTCCCCCGAAGGTGAATATACGTGCCTTTAGATGTTGTAGGGTCTGGGGTTCTTTCAAGGCCTCCTAGTGTACTCTGGCCATGACATTGACTGAAGCACCTGTGTCCACCAACACTGGCGACCCATCCACCTGTAAGATACACTTTGGTTGCCTCCTGGCTTTCGCCTTCAGGACGCTCACACTCGAGATGAAGAATATTTTCTTGTCATCCTCTTCTTTCTCCATGTCCTGGGTGGCTCCGTCCTCCTCCTGATCCACGAGGGCCACATTTGGTGGGCGTTGCTGTCGGAAGAAACCAGCCCAAATGGGGCCTCTCTGGACAACCACAGTCATCAAAGCCCTGCATATGCGGGCATAATGGTTATCGTTCCACACCTTCCACATGCCTTTGCTTTTGAGGGACACTCTGCAGGATGCAGCAGATCATACCGATACTTCATACATGACTCAGGCACTTGGCTGTTCCTGTCCCTATGCTGCGTAGCGGGCCAACAGGCCCCTCTAGCCCCTTGGCCACGGCCAATGGCACACACCTTTTCCTACTTGGCAGGGCGAATCGCCACGTCCATTCTTGAAACCCATGTGTTTGCCACCTCATGTGACCGTCCAAGCTCCATGATGCCGGGCAACGTGAGAACAGAATCCCGAAGGATCTGACACCAGAGTTTCTCAGACACGCAGCCCTGAATGAGCTGATTTCAAATCATGGCCTTTTCATTGTCCCAGGCACATATCGCCATTCGCCTGAAAAATGTCCAGAGACTCATCGTCCTTCTGCCTCGCACTGCACATGATGAACCTCTCATAGTCCACATTTGCTACAGAAATAAAATGTTTGCATAGTGCATACTTTGCCTCAGCATAAGACGCATCCACTAGTTGTAGTGACTGAAATATTTGATGCACTGCTAGGCCAGCGGAGTACAAAAGTGTTGCAACCTTACTTTCTTCATCAGTCTCTCCTGTAGACTTACGGTCAATCCATGATTTCCAGTGTGGAGACAGGCATGATGATGCCCCGGAAACCTCACACTCAGGCATGGGGGCTAGTGCACTCTGTTGGTGCGGAACACACGCACCCCTTTGCGCAGTTGGCGCAGCTCCAGCAGGTTCTCCTCCTGTCAGTTAATCATCTGCCATGTTGATGAGTGCATGAGCTCCCCTTCCTTGTTAGGGGGCGCACTTACACGGAATCAAAGCTAGAAGAGGATTCCACCAGAGTGTCCAGCTCCACCAGGATTCTGCACTCCCTAGTAAGACCTGCCCTTCCACACCATGTAGAGGGGTTGAAGTTAATATTTAGCAAAACTGAGAGACAGTTCCTCCCAACTGCACATAGTGGCAGATTCAATCAAAGTGACTGAAGAAAACACCACATCACCACCAGAGATGAATGAGCAAAGAAGGAAACTGGTGGGTAACAAAGCAGAGAGAGAGAAACAGAACCGTGTGCTCCTCCTCTTTGTTGCCTAGTCACACAATCCCTCAGCTTCCCCTTATTGATTGAGGGTACCAAACCTCCAGAATTCAGCAATAAGTGCACATGGCCATGGGAATTTCCAAGAATTTGGCATGGGAGGAGAACAAGCACTCCTCTATGGAGCTGCAACCTCCCCCACCATGTGCAGCAAAAATGGTGGCTGAAAACGCTGTACGCGGTGGCTAGGCGGCATGAGAGAAAGTTGTAACCTGAGCCGTAGCTCTTATCTCACCGCCGCATTAGCTCAGCTGGTCAGTGTCAGCATGGACGACTACCTCGTCACCAATGTGGAAGGGGGCTCCTTAGTAGGAACCTCCCTGTGCACTCTGAGCCCCCAGGTGAACAGAAGACTTGTGAGGCTCTGCATCTCGTCCGGCCTCCACGCATGCTCTCTCTCAAGCCCACGTGAACTGCCCCATTTATTCAGAACCACACGTGACGTAATTGCTGCATGGGCTCATTAAAGGGATGCCACACGCATTTCTGTCTGAAAAGAATACATTTTGATCTCTTGGGTAACTTCGCTTTTACCAACGGTCCTTCAGTTGTGGACCATCCCCCAGAGCCACGTTGTCATCTACTGTTTTAAGGTCAAGGTACAATAATCTGTCCCTGATACATAGGTATGGTACTGACTGTACAACAAGGATTCTGATCCCTACATCCTGCAAGGAACTCATAGTGGCAATGCTAAAAATCTATTGCCAAATCCTTACGACTAATCACAAAAAAAGTGTGCGATAGGGTTTTCAAGAAAGAAAGAAGTGTTCACAAATAATAAGTGAGGATGTGATTGCCAGGGGTCTCCCTTCCCGCACGCTTCATGGGCCGTCCAAGAAGGTAGGTGGCAGTGTTGGGGTAGGCTTGGCTTGGGGGGAAGAGAGGGAGAGATGAGATGAGAGGAGGGAGTGATCGCTCCAGGAGAGAGGAGTGGTCAGAGGGATGGAGAGGGGGAGGTCAGAGGAGATCCAGACATCCAGTGTGTGCCCTGCAGAGTGAGTTGGGCCAGAGGGGAGGATGGACAGGGAGAGGGAGTCGCAGAGGTCACGGAAGAGTATAGAGGAGGAGCAAGGAGAGTCTAAATGTATATTTAGGTCACCAAGGGGGAGGAGTTGAGTGGTAGAGGCCAGGAGGGAGGAGGAGAGGTCTGCCCACTCAGAGAGAAATGAGGTGATTTGACCAGGAGGCCGGTAGATGGTAACCACAGTAAGAGAATGGGTAGGCGAGAGAGAAAGCCTACAGACGAGGCATTCAAAAGAGGAGTAGGTCTGAGTGGGAATGATAGAGGCAGGAATCCACTCAGGAAAGATCAGGGCTACCCCCCCACTGGACCGGGAGGATCTGGGTGCTGAGAGGATCTTGTAGCCATCATTGAGAAGAGTGTCAAAGCGCGTGACAGAGCTGGCCGTGAACCATGTCTCAGTAAGACAAAGGACATCAAAGTCTAGTTCTTCAAGGAGGTGGCAGATGTCAGAGGAGTGTTTGACGGCAGAGCGAGAGTTGAGAGTGGCAATATGAAGAAGGTTGCCAGCCTTAAAGACCTTCCGGGGAGGGGTACAAATCAGCGGTACGCCCTGCGGAGAAGAAAGAGCCCTAGGAGGGGCAGAGGAGGAGGAGGAGAGAGAGGGCAAGGTAGCCAAGGGGGGAGAGGAGGGGACAGCAGGAGATGAGAGGAAATTGATGAGGCGAGGGAAGCGCCTATCAAAGAGGAGGAGATTGGCCTGAGGGCCTTGGACCATGACAGTGCCATTTAGGTAGACATTAATGATGACTTTAGAGGAGTTGAAGGAAGCCATGAGAACTTCCCAGCGAGTGCCACCATTAATGGGAGAGGAGGAGATAGGGCAGAGCAGAGAGACCATATGAGGAGTCCATAGATCTGGCGAAAGAACCAAAAAGAGGATGTCGGTAAGGGTCTGTCTGACGGAAGCATTGGAGTAGGTGTCGGCGATAGGAAGACCAGGATTAGAGGCCAAGATATCCTTTTTGAACTTCTTCCTACCAGACTTAGTGAGAAGGGAAGGATAGTCACTGGAGAAGCAGTTGGAGAAGATAGGAGAAACAGAAAGCGCCATTGGGGTGGAAGTAAGGAGAGGATGGAGATACTGGGGGGCTAAGGCAGGTAGGTGTGAGACAAAAGAGAGTGGTGAGGTCACTGGGCTGGCAAGTTACAGAGAAGAAACAGTATACAAGCAAAATACAGAGAATTTCGCAATGGGCAGCAAGATTTGACTTTTTAGCACACAGCAAAAACTTCAAGATTTGACCTTTTAGCACAAAGCAAAAACAGCAAGATTTGACTTTTTAGCACAAAGCAAAAACAGCAAGATTTGACTTTTTCAATCTTGGAATCAGATGTTAGCAAAGGGTTTTAGGAAGCACTGCGCAGCAGGATGACAACATGGGTGTAACAAGCCGAAAGAACAGTGATAGTCAAAGGCAGTAGAAGTGAGTCCATAAGGAGGGAACTAACCCATAGATCTGGAGGTGGCAAAGTCAAGGCAGTCCGGATTTCTTAGAGGAGTGAGGTGGCAGCATCATTGTAGTTAAGGTGCAGGGAGGACCCCAATTAGCGTTCCAGAAATGGACAGGGAGCAGACAGGGGCCTTAGGAGTGGGTCTTCGTTCACTTGCTTTATTTACACTCAATTACATTAACCCCTTAATCGCTCTTTTGCTTACCCATTCATTCATTTCCATGTGTGAGCATAACTCTTGGCAATTTACAGCTTGAACACACACATTTCAGCTCTTGCACAGAAACTGGAACCACAAGGTCGGACAAGAGGTGCATATGAAGATACTTACATCATTCCTTGGTGCATCAGACTGAACAGGGTCCTCTGCGGCCAGGGCAATGCTACTGAGAGCAATGACCATCAGGATGACCATCTCGAAATAGCGCATGTTCACCATATAATGGCAGAGACGTCGAACACTGGGTCAAGAGGAAGAGAAGGTGAGGCATCAAGCACTGGCAATTTATGTCTTCCATGGCAAAAAGACCCTTTCCAACCACAATGCAATGTTTCCTAAGACATTCTCTTCAATCAGTGATGACCACAGTCTACTGCATATCAGAGGGCGCACATCATAAATGCACCCCGTGCCAAATCACAGACTATTCAATACACATTCTCCTTCCAGTGATGGCCAAAGACTATCCCTACTATGCCGGTATATCCCATAGACAGAAACCTGTTAAAACACACAAAATTCTCAGCCTGATACAATGAACCCGATGCAAGATCACTAACTTCAGAGATGACCACGGACCACCAGCCCTTTATAATGTACTCTGCGCCGGATCAAGGGTGACTGTCTAACACAGCCTTAACATCCAGTAATGAACTCTGACGGTGTAGTTTATACCAATGGCAGTGACAATTCACACAATATACCCCATTTTAGACCTCTGAGTGTTCAATATGCAACCTGCATCCAGTAATGACCACATACCAGTATTACCGTGTTCTATGCTTTAACCCAGGCCCAATGAATACTGATCCCACACTTTACTACCCTGATTACACTAATACCAACTTTCTTCCAATAGCCCAACCCTATTTCCAGTGAGATCATCACCTCTGAGACATTCCATCCCAGGGACATCCCACAAACACACCCTCTCCAAACCCAGATCATTTATTTTCATTTATTTTTACTTCTCATAACACAAACCAAGCTTGAGAGCAGCGGATCACTTTACAATAAGAGGGGGCCAGCATTGTGCCTGTTTTTTTTTACAGTAGCATAGTACTGTCGGCAGACGGTGAGAGAGATTTGTATTCATCAGACAAGTATTGTTGAACAAGCCATGTATTTAGTGTTTTATGGAAATGGTGGATGGTGGGGGCATTTCGAGCTTATACCGGGATTGAGTTGCATAGGATTGGTGGTGTGGCAGGAGAAGGACTGCTTCCTAGTCTTCTCTTTATGAGATAGCTTAGACTTCAACCTTTTTATAGTTTTGCTACGTGAGGTGCAATCGCCTCCAGAGTTGTGGATTTTAGCTGGCAAGTATGTTGGCGTTCTGTTTAACGCAAAACAAAAGAGGTGATGGCTGGAAGGTTAGGAATTAATCCTAACCTCTGGCATTACTTTGGACAACCCTCCAGATCATTGTTCCTTGCCTGCCAAGACATTAGAAAAGGGGAAAGACAATATGCAAATCAGGCTTGGTCCCACCCCAAAAGGGGCAGTCCAGCCTGAACTACTTGGTCACATCCCTTCTGCAGAAGACCACAAGCATCACCAAAGATGTTTCGGTCTTGTTAGGCCTCATTATTGAAAAGCAGGTTGGGTCTCTAGGCCCAGCAGGCACGAGAACCATATCTAGGCATACCCGTCCCACTCGGGTTGACTTACGCAAAATAAAAGAGGAGATGGCTGTAAGGTTTGAAATTAATTCTAACATCTGGCATTGTGGTGGCGTTCCTCAGTGAGGATTAGGAGTAGCTTGGATCTATCTGCTGAGGCCCAACTAGGCCGAAGCATGTTTGGGGATGCCTGTGTTCTTGTGCAGAAGGGATGTGACCAAGCAGTTCAGGATGGACTGCCCCTCTTGGGGTGGGACCAGGCCTGATTTGCTTATGGTCTTTCCCCTTTTGTATTGGCTTTGCAAGCAAACAACAATGGTCTGGAGGGTTGCCCGGAGCAATGCCAGAGGTTAGGATTAATTCCAAACCTTCCAGCCATATCTCTTTTGTTTTGCAGTATTCTGTTTGAGACTGCTTTGAAGGTGATGAACAAATTACTCACTATTCAGAAATGTTCCTTATGATGGATGTTCCTACCACGGATTCCTTAAGTATGATATCCAATCCACATTGCAGCTGATCTTCAGAAACGTTTCCATCACCTGGGGGTTCAGCGAGGCTCTGCATCAGGACCACTTGATGCGTTTGGGTCACGCGCCAGACATGCCGTCAAGGCCAGTATATATAGATGTGCTGCACAGTGACCTGAGTTTTACCATTTCTCCCTAGCACTTTGACACTAAAGGACCATAGAATCAAAGGTGTACTAGCTATCTACCAAATGGGGCAGCTAGGGAGGTCAATGAGGGATCCATGGGAGAAATATCCACCAGAAAGGACATTACCAACAGGCAAGTAATTTTCTCTTCTAAAGGATTCCTTCTTCCCACAGAGTCCTCATCTATTATAGACTCCCACAGCAGTATGTGGATCCGGAGGAGAGCAAGGATACAACCTTTATAAGAAAGCTCTGGAATATTACCCTACCAAAATGGGTATCCTGCTCTAAATCTTAATCCAAGTCTGTCAAGCGTGTGCAGTGAGGCCCACATACCCGCCTGACAAATGTCCAGAACAGGGACCCCTCTCGGTAGGGCGGAGGTGTCCGCCGGTCTTCTGGTAGAACGAGGTCTAAGACCATAAGGCACATCCTTCCCAGCTAGAGCATAGCATTCCGAGATGCACAGAATTATCCACCTTAACAAGGTCTGTCTGGTCACAGCCATGCCAGCCCGTCCATTAGCATAGCCCACAAAAAGCTGGTCGTCTTTCCTGACGTCCCTCGTCCAAGAGATGTAGTAGCTGAGGGCCAACACAGTTCCAGCCGATAGAATTGTTCCTCTGTCTTTGAAGGATAAGACAAATTATTATAAAATACAGGAAGATGCATCTTGTGAGACAGAAGAAATTCTCCGACCGCTTTTGGGAGGAATGACATCTCACTCTTAATGTCACCTTCTCTTTGGAGAAAACCAAATCAAGACGTCTAACAGACAACGCCTGGAGCTTACTCACTCTTGTAGCAGAAATGATGGCCACCAGGAAGATCACCTTACGGGTAAGCAGTCTAATAGAACAAGAATGCAGAGGCTCAAACGGAACAAATATAAGAAACTTTAACACCATATTCAATCCCAGGTCAGAACCACACAAAAACTGCATTACTGTCGGGACTGTGAAGAAAGAGCCCTACTCAGAGGACTGTTCAAAAACCGAAATAGTGGCTAGGTACCCTTTCACAGTGCAAATCTGCAGATCTGATCGGGACAAAGACAGAAGAAAATTAGCACAGAGGATAAAGCACAGGAAATAGGGTCCAACTCCCTTTCCCAGTACCAAGAGGAGAATGTATGCCATCTACAAGCATACATTGACTTAGTGACAGGCCTCCGGAATAAATGGACATCGTCTGACAAGTCCCACTCCATGCATCTGTGCTACTCAGTAGCCAAGCATGAAGGTTCAGGCTGCTGAGATATGGGTAGAGGACCCGTCCCTCCATCCATTCTCCTTAGAAGGCACCAGAAAGGGCAGATGAACTCCTGGTACCAGGTACTACGGCCCAGGCCACAGCGATCAAGATCAATGTGGTCCCAAACAGACAGGGTCTCCTGAGAAGTAGCAGAATGACAGGGATCGGTGAGACTGCATTAAGGAGGTTGAATGTCCACCTACCAGTCAATGCGTCCCCCAGAGTTCCCTGATGAGGACATTTCCTCGAGCAGAATAAATAACTTGCAGTTCCTGTTTACATTGGAAGAAAAGAGACCTACATCAGGAGTCCCGCAGTGGGAGAAAATATTCACACAAATTACTGACAGAGCTCCCACTCGTGACATTCTCTCTTCTGGAAAGATTGGCAGCTGTCAGAGTGACGTTGTTCTACAGAGCCCAGAACCACAGTCGCATTGCTTCTCCACAAAGTGGCAAGGACCCAACACCACCTCGTTTGTTGAGGTAGTGCATGGCCACTGTATTGTCCTTGAGGATCAGCACACATTTCCCTTCCACAGAGAGGAAGGTGACCAGAGCCTGCCGGATTGCCCTCAGCTTCAGCAAATTGCTTGGCACCCGAGACTCTGAGGAAGACCACAGTACATTCACAGTCAAGTCCGATAGGAGAGCACCCTAACCTTTTAGGGACCCATCCATGACTTTGGCCACCTGGGGCCATCGTTGATGGAACAACATGCTTTTCAGCAGGTTTGTCCTCAGGGACCTCCATACGAGGCCTTGTGCTGCTCGACTCGATACCCGCAGACTATTTAACATGTGCCCTTGAAACTGCGACTGCTGGCAACCAAGAAGCTATTGAAACAACCTTATGTGTAGCTGAGCCTCTGGGGCAACCAAAATTCAGGAGGCTATCAGACCCAGAAAAACACAAGAAGGCTGAGGCAGAAACTTCTATCGGTAATTGAAGGACAAGCACAATCTCAGACATGTTCGCCACTCAGTCCCCGGGCGGGATGGTTATGCCAGGATAGTGTCCGAGACCGCCCAATGACTCTGAGGGACTGGGATTGCGAAACATGGGACATTTTGAAATTCTGAGAAAACCCCTAAACTGTGCAACAAGCTGCATGTGCGGAACAAGTATGCCAATGAGTGATCTGGGGAGTGAGCTTGTATGAGCCGGTCGTCCAGCTAGGAAAAGACATGAATGCCTTCCCTCCCTAAGGTGAGCCGCTAAAACTGCCAGCAGCTTGGTAAAACCCTGGGTGGCAAAGAATGGCCAAACGGCAGGACTCTGAACTGGAAGTGAGGTACTTCCTGTGTTTTCAATGAATGGGCACATGGAAGTAGGCATGACCTTGGTGTAATCTTTGTCTCCACCCTCTCCTTCTCTCCTCACATCTCTGACAAGAAGTCAAACTATCCGCTGCACTTCCTCAAGGTATTCTTCCTATTCTCACTTTCCCCCCAGAAGTTCACTGTCTCCAGAACTCTGGTCCTCTCTAGGCTGGACTATTGCAACAGCCTCTTTCTAAATGTCCTGCCTCTACTCTTCAACCTTTACAACTTATCCATAACAGGACTGCGAGACTTGTTGTTGGCCTCAAGCCCAGGGATCGTATCTCTCTAGCACTGAAATCTCTTCAATGGCTCCCCGTGGCTGCAAAGATCAAGTTCAAGACCCTATACATCGTCCACAAGGCTTTCTAGGGCCTGGGACCACTCTTCCTCCAATGTTCTCTTCCTAAACCTTTTCCTTCTCGAGCTCTCCGTTCATCCACCTCCAACTCTCTGAGGGTCAGGCACTTTGAAGCACTTCACTTGTGTATATGCGCTTTACAAATAAACAATTACAATTCTCCAGGCAGAGTGTTGGGGGCAGATCTATCTCCTCGGCTGGGGCCTCCCTGTGGAACAGCCTCCCTGCCTCTCTCAAACTTGAGCAGAACCACCTCTGGTTCCGGAAACAAGTCAAGAACTTCCTTTTCGCTTCCGCTTTCTCTATTCCTCTCCCCTGCTGATGCACCTGACTGATCCGTGCACTGGTCACATGGTCACCCTCTGAACTCGGGCCCAGGCTCCTGCATGTCCAGTTGCCCTTACACTGCCTCTGGGCTCCCCAGCACTGAAGGGTCTGTATCTGCAACCCTACAGTCCCTTTCTCTCTGCACTTATGAACCACCGGCTGGCTACACATGTGAGTTAACTGCACCTCCCCCTTCCTCTCCTCCCTGGCACTTCTCCCCTTCCCTCTTCCCCGCACTTGCTCAATCTGAATGAAACAAGGCCTAGTAAGATCGTTATTTTGTCCTCCCTTTGTTTCCCCCTCCGTGTCTTGTTGCGCCTACAAACACTTGTGTACAGGTGCTTCATAACTGCCACATCATATCAGATTCTGAAGGTACAGCACCACCAACCAGACCTGCAGATCAAGGGCTTGGAGAGTCTGAGCTAGAATTACCATCTTGAATTTGTCCTTTCATGGGTACAAATTTAGAAGCCTATGATTGAGGTGTCATGCCTTGGACATTTCAATGCAGCAACCCGTGGCGACTTACCTGGTGGATTTATCTGTGTTGGTGTTGTCTGCAAGGGGGTGTCAGAAGGCAAGACAGCAGCCGCGGTGGACGGCTCAGGCACCGTCCCGACCACAGAATCATTGCCACCAGTCATGTAAGAGGCAGCGCCATGTTGGGGGCCCTGCGCATTCGTGGAAGGCTAGTGCTATGCCTTCATGCATGCGCAACACCAATGGCGTTGCTTGTTGCCATGGCAATGATACCCGACACTGTGCACATGGCCTGGCAAGCCTTTGGGCTATTTAAACCCTGTAAGAGCACATACAGATGTTTCTTAACGTGCCCCGTATGTGGGTAGCCTGCTTGCCCTCTTCCTCCTCGTTTTCCCCTCATTCTGCTTCCTGTCTTGCTGGCTTCCCTCTTCCTGCATTCTATCCTTGGCTTTGTCAGCATGGGTCTCCCCTTAGCTGCCTCCTTCCTCTTTCCTGGCCTTCTTCTCCTGCCCCCTTCCTGCCTTCCGATTCTGTGGCAGTATGCTCCTTGATCCCAGTCTCTGCACCATCTTCAATACCTTCCTTCCATCTTCGTGGGCAAGTGTTTTGTTCCATCGTTCTGGGACACCATCGTTATTAGCTCTCTAGCAGGCACCCTGCCTGGCGCTGTTCCTGTGCCAAGTAAAATCCAGAGAGCTGTCCCATGGTGTAGGGAATCTGCCTCCGGGCACCTTTTCCGTTGCCCTACTAAGAGGGATGCTTGAAGGGTGGTCCTTACGCCATGAGCACATCCTGGTGCAGCTCTGGCTTGTCAAGGGAAACCAAAGAGTGTTACTCATGACCCCGAACACAGCAACGAAGAGACCAGGTACTTGACAGTGAGTATTGGGCAAAAGCCCCTGTCTTTCTTCCAAACCAGAAATTAAGTTGAGTACCACCCCTTGCCTTGTTCTGAGGGTGGAACCAGTTCTATTGCCCTCTTCGAGAGAAGCTGGCAGACCTCCTTCAAGAGTGTGCAGTCCAGAGGTATGGTAGTGGTGTATGGAAAGTGGTTCAGAGGGCATTGAATGAAAGGGAGACAGTAACCCAGGTGAACGACTTGTAAGGCCAATGCATCAGATGCAGTTCAAGACCATTCTGTGCCAAACAGTGAAATTCTCCCTCTAACAGGGGTCTTGTGTCATAATTCCTCACAGAAGTTGTGCACCCTGGGTGGCTGAGTGGACAGTGGCTACTGCTGTTCCACTTCAAAGGGTACCTCTGCCTATTCTTCTTTGGGAAGCATCTGCCCTGCAGTCGCTAAGAGGCAGCCTGACCTCTTCAATGGGGGGCGCAAGTGGTAGAGGGGAGCAAGCCCAGATCCCTTGCAGATAGCGCAAAAGGTTGCTGTACTGCCAAACTCAAAAGACTTCGCTATCGCCTTGGAGTACTGGAACCATTGTCATCAGCCTTGGCCCCAAATGGGTTCTGCCCATTGAAGGGCATATCCAGTAGCTATGCCTGTACATCCTCAGCAAAACACAATGTCCTCACCCATGAGTGACATTGCAACACTGTACTCGTGGCCATGGAGCATCCAACACAGTCAGCTGTGTTGAGACCTGATTGCAGGATCTGGCGGGCACCTTCCCTGCCATCCTGTACGATTGCCAGAAAACATTCTTTCATATCCCCTTCCGCATTGGCAACCACATACCAAAGATAGGAAGATAACTTTGCCAGGGTGCAGTAGGCATTCACTGCTCGGAGAGCAAGGCTGCCCGAGGCAAACACCTTCTTTCCTCGAGCGTCCAGTCTCTTACTCTCTCGGTCAGGCGGGAGAGAAGGAATGGTGTATGTCTTCATGTTGGCAGTCACAGTCTGGATCACCAAGCACTGAGGGGAGGCATGGGTGACACAAAAGCTCTCTCTCTACTGCAAGTGTTCAGGTAGGCCTTTGCCACAGCTCTAGCACCGGAGCTTCCAAGCTATGTTAAATGGTAGCAAGGTCTCCTTTATAGGTCTTCATCCAGAATGTACGATAATGTGGACTTTCTGTCTGAATGAAGACAATAACCCCGGGGTAATAGCAACCATAGTCATCAACCTCTGCCTAAGGTCTACCTGAAGTTGGAGCTGTAAGGATAACCCGCTCAGAGGAGGTGTCAGACAGCTGGTCTAATGTTCTGAGGCCAGTTCTCCGAGGTCCTCACTTTCCCTGTACAATTACTCCAGAATGTTCCTCTCCTCTCTGGAGCTAATGGTTTCCATTACAAAGGGTATAGGTTTGGTTTCCACATCGTAGATCTGGCTCTTGTTTGCCATACATGAGCTCATCGAAAGAGGAGCAAATTTCAGCTCGAAGATGAGGGCAGGATCGACAGAGGTCTTGACCTACAAAGGTGGTGAATGTTGGTGCTGGGAGACATTGTTGCAGTTGGAGCCAAGGCCTGTAGGTGTGCAGGAGTGTTATTCTGCGGGTACCTTGCCTGTGTGTGGAAAAGCAGGTGGCCCCTTTGAAGCTGTTGGCACTGGTGCCTTGGCAAAGATGTCAAGCACCTTCTAGTGGAAGTTCTCCAGTTCCGCCGATGTGGAGGATTGGAATGGAAATGGTACCTGCAGCACTGCTTTCGGGGAGCCTGCGGAGCGATGGCTCCTCATCCTAGAGGACAAAGAAGAATGATGACGAGTAGGACTGCCCAGTGAATCTTCATCTTCTTGTATTTCTTCACGGGAGACCTGTCCTCGAATAGGCGTTTCACGCCACCTTGATCAAGACTGTGCACCCTCACCCGACTCTGTGTGGATGTATGTGAAGAGCTTAGCGGCACTTTCCTAGTGTGCTTTGGGATTCATGGATCAGCACAACCACCCCCAATCGTTGACGTCGTGATTCTCCCACAAGCAATACAAACAGATGCAATGGGGATCTGACACCGACATCTCCAGGCTGCAATCCACGCAAAGTTTAAAACGTCCCATGCTCACTGCACAGACAGAAGGAGTGGAGATCACGCAGAATACATCCCTCTTCAAGCGTTTCAACAGGCCTATAGAAGAAATGTCAAGAGAAAGAAAATACAGTGGAAGGTCCGTGCCAGGAGACTCCGAAGCAGGAAGAAGCCAAACAAATACCCAAAACAGAGTCTGAAAAGATGACAACACCCCAGAACGATGAACGACCGTTACAAGCAACAAAGAGACAGCAGAGATTAGTGGAAGAGATATAAGAGAAACAACACTTCAAAGTGGGGGGAAGGTTATGTGTACAGGAACAGGACAATACCTCCTTTAGAAGCAAAGAGGAAGTAGAGGGCACGAGGAAAGGGAAGGAGGAAGGGGAGGAGTCAGGGAGGAAACTACGCTGTTGAGGCGAGAACAAATAAAGATGTATAACCCAGTTTGGCTCTGTTTGATACTTTATTTGGGTCCGTCTTTTCCCATTATTCACCCTCCCTCCTAGGAAAGGAAGATGACAGCTACTAGTCAGCATAGCTAAAACATGAAATTGTAGGACCTTTTCAGATGGAAAGCCAAGTATCATAATTGGGGAGGATGCGTGTCCCCATGTATACATTACTCAAGACCGTGCTACATAAATGTAACATGGCATAGTGAGGATTTGTAAGGTGTTGTCCATGCTAAACCACTCTCCAAAATGTCCTGCCTAAAGGTCGGACGAATACGGTCTCCAAGGGGCAGACAACCATCTGATTTCAAAAGCTGTCCAGTTACATTTACCATCTGTTTGCCATTGTGGATAGAAAACATTCAAGTCATTGCACACGCACAAGAATAATTGCATGCACTTAAAATGTGTTTTTAAAAGGTACAAGTTTGAGGCGCCCTATCTTGCCAATCCTCTGTGAAGCAGAGAAGGAAAGGGCCCCTGTAGGGACTCGTGATTTGATAGGATCCCTAGCCTTACTATCTCAAAAAAGTATGGACTGCAACATGATGTTCAAGATCGAATCGGTTTGTAGGGCTATTGCCTATCAATCTCTCATGCAGCAGGGAATAGAATATGGCACTCAAGCACTTACGGATTGGTTGGGCTGAAGACGAACATGGAGCTGTATGGCAAGATTTGCTTGGGGCCATTCCTTGTCAGGTCATCAGCCTCCATATCTTTCTTTTCTTCCAGCTTACTTTCAAAATCAATATTATTCACTAGAAAACAAGAAAATCAACACATAAGAAGTTTAAGAGGATAGAGTCCACCACGTGCATTTGCTGATAACTTCTCTATGGGCCAACCCAAAACCAGATCTAGTTAGCAAACACAGAGGCTAGGGTATTGGTTCAACACTTTTGTTAGTTCTTGTTGCCCAATGTTACACCTACTGACACAGGGTGACATCTCCAGATAGTCTCAATATGGCATGTGAAAACTGTAACCCAGTGGTCTTAATCAACATGGTTACCAGTCTAAATGCGTCGGCTAATTCCAGGAGCTCAAATAGCTGCCATTACCCACTGATAATGGCTGACAATTGAAGTACTCATATAGGCTCAGCCTGCTAACCGCCCACCTCACCAGCCCTCTATGGCTCTCTGAGTGACCCCAAATGCTTCACTCCATCCCTCACCTTATGCCCAGGTTCACTTACCTCTCCAATGCCAGCCTCCTTGCTCTTCTCCCTCGAAGCTCTCTTTACGATCGACACTAATGGAAATGAAGAAGGGATGCAGGTAGTTCCTGTCTCCATTTCAATGGAGGCCATCTTTTTTTGTATGCTATTTACACGAGAAAATGGCCATCGCACTGAGCGCATGCCATTTTGTCATGCAAAAAAGCAGCCCTGTTATTTAAATTGATTTATTTCGGGGTACTAATAGCTATGATCCCCTCGCCAGAGGGTTTAACTGTCGGTTGCAGAGCTGGTGGCCAAGTTAAAGGCCATCCCCTCTCTCAGGACCTTTATCTTGGTCCCTGGGCCATTACAGCTAGGTAAAGCCTTCAGACTCAGAGATTACTGCTTAATTATAACATTGGAATGTTGGCAGGCTATTGTAAACAATGGCGCAGCAGAGGGCCTTAACCACTGTGACAAGGCTTGCAGTTTCTTTCCCAAAATTCTGTATAAATGCTCAGTGCCTTCCTTAGCCTAAATCCCACCATGACAATTGTCACTCCAAGGTTCCAAGCACCTTATCCAACTATTTACTTTAATCTATAATGCTGCCTTGGGTGGCTCATACTGGATTTCAACAGCGCGCTGCCAAAGTTAATAACGAAGAGTGCAGAAAAGCTCTTTAACATGGGTGGATGGCCACTGTCACCCAGTATGGCCTGCTGAATGGGGTATCATAGCTATTACCACCCAGGCTAAAGTCTGGGGCGCTTAAGGACAATATTTTGTGTGAACAAAGGGCTGCGTCTAGTGCACAACCCATTTCTTCACAAAAAAGCACACCCAACATTACCACCATGGCCCTTCTGTTTCCCTGACAGGCACCGGAGAGATGCAGGTGAGAAACAGGGAGGAGCTGTGGTTAGGTGAACCAGCGATCCAGTGAAGAAGGGTTCAATATGGAGGACATGCAGGAAGAGTTAGGCGAAGGGGAGAGGTTTAATCAGGAGACAGAGGGCAGTGGAGTAGGAAGTGATTGGGATGAAGCATCTGTCAGATTGCTTCAAATGAACAAATTACTTACCTGGGCTAATGATCTTTCTGGTGGAAGGCTACTCCCACAGAATCCCCATCTTCAGATACAAGTTGTCGCTACAGCTCACATCCGAAAATGTTTGTATCCCAGGAGGTGGCGCCCTGACCGTTGGTGTCGACTTTGTCCGCAGAGCTGCTACTCGGCTCCGGAAGTGAAGACGCCACCGGTACAAAAGGGAGCCACAATGCCCTATGTCCTTCGCTTTCCTACTTTTTCCACGTGCTCAGCATCAGCTGCTGGAACTGTAAGGGTGAAAACTTTGGGCCTTATTGCACGTTTGGTGGCATCTTGGTGGTAAATCCACTGAGAAGACGGTGGTAATGCAGAGGCATGGCCGTAATTTTAGGGGGGGCAGGGGTGTTTGTCCCCCTCAACTTTCATGGCACACCATATTGTCCTCATTCATTTGACTGGGGCCCCTTTTCTTCAGATGTCGTGTCCCCCCCAACATCTTCAGCTAAGTTACTCCACTGTGCAGAGGAAACCGAGTTTTTGGCCACACCGGCAAATTCGTTATGAGGCCCCTTCTCTTTTCATATATATTCCATCTTTCCATCCTAAGGATATCCCTCAGCAGTCTCTATTTGAGGAGGTGACTGGGAGAGCAATGGGGAATCAGTGGCAGTAGCCATCAACCAGCAAGACCATTACCTCTTTTAAGGAATTTTGTTCTTCTAATGGATACCGCCCTCCCACGCATTTTTCATCTTCAGAGAGACTCCCACAGCATCTTTGAACTGCAGTGGTAGAAGTGTACGGAAAGAAGTAGTGGAAATATGTTCCCTGCTGGTCTCTCCCTGCACCTCATAAACTCCATCACCGCGTCCAGCTGCATGTGCAATACAAACCCCTAAACAAACGTGCCTGCTCTTTATGGGAATGTTCAGTGCAGCGCACTGAAGTGAAAGTCTCCA
The DNA here is from genome assembly GCF_040938575.1 of Ambystoma mexicanum. Lineage (NCBI taxonomy): Eukaryota > Metazoa > Chordata > Amphibia > Caudata > Ambystomatidae > Ambystoma > Ambystoma mexicanum. Next base: position 296,758,577 of record NC_090929.1, read on the forward strand.
CTTCTTCCCACACTTTTGTTTTAAAACAAAACCATTCTGGAATGCTTTCTTTTTAAAATAAAAGTACAGGAAAAGTACAAATTTACAAAGTAGAAGAGCACCGCCCCAGTCGCTCCCGCTCACTTCGACCACTGTTGAACTGCAGTCACTGCACTGTGTAAATCCTGAACCTTTCAATTCTGCCATAATGTTGCAGTTGAAAACAATTTCTGGAACGGAAGAGTGTTCCAAAACAGTATGGGCTTCGGGCATCGTGCCTCCCTTTTGTACTGGTTGTGTCGTCACTTCTAGAGCAGTGTAGTGGACCTGCGAACGAAGTCAATGCCAGCAGGCACGACTCCCCCCGCCAGGGTACAAACGTTTCCAATGCCAGTTACACCAGCAAATTATATTTGAAGATGAGGAATCCTTGGGAGGATGCCATCTATTAGAAGCAGGCTTTTACAGATTGGTAAACACTGGGTTTAGAGCAACCTACCTAATGGGCTGCTACACCCACCCAGAGTGCTAATTTGGTTTTAATCTGTTTTGTGATTTTGCCATATTATAATACCATTACAGCTCATGCATAAAGACTGGAAGAGGTTTTATTGCTCCTTACTCTTGTTATTCACCATCAGCTTTGTCTCAGGTTCACATTTCTGGTGAGGGCCAAAAGCAACGGTTACAGCCCACACATACTGGCCCCGCTGTGCTCTCTCCTGGAAGAACTGGGAAGTTGGCATAAAGATCACTCACTTGGTATTATAGTGGACTCCCCCAGTGGTGCTGTGACTGTGACTGGAATATGCACATTGCTTGGCTTCTCCAGCGGGGGTTGTCCCATCCTACGAACATTCTTTTGGTTGTCTGCATCCTCTGGCTGCTCTGGCACCTGGCGGAGGCCCCCTGCTCCAGCCATAGGCAACATTGGCACATTCATGGCATCCGCCTCCCCATCACCGTGATTCTCTCTGAGACATAAGGACAAAAGCAGATATCATTTGAAACAGATCAGGAGAAATGCATGTATGTGGGTGTGATGAATTCCTAAGAGGAAACAAAAGTAAAATGTATGGATTTATGGTCTATCATCTCTCACGCTGGATTGTGCCCAATTGCCCAGCATCGAGTTTTTAAGAGGTACATTTTGTAAAGTGGCTACTGTATATGCGTCTTTTTTATTTGTTGCTTTTTACCTGGTTTTCAGTCTTCGAATATGTTTTGAATATATATTTGTAAAGGTTTAATTTAAACCGTATACAAAAGAAAAAAGAAAAAGGCACCCAGTATTGTGTTTTTAATAAAGGTTCTGATCAGGGAGTAGCTCAACTCTGTATTTATGGTCACCTGTTCTACACCTGTAGAGTGTCTGTTATTGCATGTCTATTGGAGGTCTAACTATTTTGCTTTTATGGTCAAGTGGGGAGAGAAGAAAGGCTGGCCAGGAATTGGCCAGCGGTCTGAGCTCACTTTGTAATATGAAGGGGAGCAAGGCAGCAAGGTAGCACACCCCGACCCCATGCTAGATTACATCATGTTTTGAGGCTTTGTTTTTTAATTGTTCTACTCATCACATCTAGGTAGGTGGCAGAACTGATAGGAGAGCTAGCAACACTCCACTCTACAAACGTAACTATTCTAAGCATTCTAAAGTAGATACTGAGTAAACTGAGGCTCGTTGGAAATTAGAATGTGCATCAAGTGCTTAATGTGTGCTTATCGATCGTGCACTCTTGACTCAAATATGTGCACTCTAGCCTCTTGTGCACAATGGTACCTTATATCATCGTACGTAGTGGTACATCCAATTATTTCATGCCAGGCATTGTTATATATGTGTAGCATTATGATAGGTGGATCAATGTACGTTTATAAGTGGATTTGAAGAGTTGTGTTTAAAGGAAGATAGACTGGCAATGAACTATCGAACGCCTTGAAGTTCTGTGGGTATTTTTTTAAAATATCAGGCCTCTCCTTCTCACCAAGAGGCTGATCCATTCATGAATCCTCGGAAAATAGTTATTTTTCCATCAATGTTGGTCTCCAATGATGTGTCCTGACAGTTTCAATGATGTGTTACCATGGAGCAAATCTGTTTGACAAGAGCTTGGCTAGGGAAAGCTGGTTCAAAAACCAATGGGTTGTTTTTGTGCAAGTAGGTGGAAAATGAATTAAGCAACTGCTTGACAGACGCAGCTAGTAAGCGATGAAAGCTTTAAAGGCGGTTTCTGGTTTGCAACTTTGTCTTTCCTAGGTTTCTTAATGTCAGAAAATGGTGGGAAGATTTTGGCTTTCGCTAGTCTGCTATCGACCAAGTATAACGCTTAGAAGCTGGAGGTATCTGAAATGAATGATAAATAAGAACACAAATTATTATTGTTATATTGCATGGGAGAAATTAAAGTATGGGGTTATTTATTTGTTTTTGAGTTTTACAATGTGCTAACTTGCGGGGGTGCAGCTTCAATGTGCCTGGGAAAAACACAAAAGGACATTGAGTACAATACAAAGGTGTGACATACATACAAGGAATAGGAAGCAGTGACATGCTCAAGTAGTCTGCTTAGTTCTAGTCGGTATCAGATAGCTGATAGTTGGATTTCAAAGTGTGGTTGATGCCTTTGCTAAGGCACCATTGGTTAAAGAAATTTGGTGCTTTCAGGTTATTAATATTACAACAAACAAAAAACAAGTGGGCACAGGAATAAATCAGATAACATTTTGTAGGGCCAAGGCAGGCAAATTCGAGGTTATTTGGCAATGGCTAAATGCGGCCATAGGATGGAAGTGCTAATAATAAGGTATAAATGCAGTCAAGGTCAAGTATAGCAGTCATTGGGAGAGGAAATGTTATGTGGTTAATATATGCCGGCATACATGAGTTGGATCTTCTGTTCATGGAGACAGATCTTAACACTCCTTTTTAACGGCTTGAGGGTATATTCTGCTTTCAGGCTTGTGGAGAGGTTGTTGCTGTGTGGGACCTCTCTCAAGTTTCATTCTTTTGAACCTGGGTGTAGTTAGGTTCTTAACTCATGATAGTCTTGGCAGTCTTGTGGGCACATATTTGTTTATGTAAGAATGCAGGTCTTTACAAGCAATGAAATGGAGGATTTGGAAAGTAATAGCGTTGATTTTGTATGTGATTCTCTTTTAAACAGGGAGTCAGTCGTGGTTATCAGGACTGCTGAGGTAGGGTCTTAGGGCTTGAGTTACAAAATAAAAGTATATTCTTTATTTTGGACAATTTATAGGTAGTTCAGTTGTTTGGTGTTAAGTTCTATACAGAGACTATTACAATAGTCTAGGTGAGAGAGGACAGGGGCTCTGGTCACCTCAGTTTTCTGTATCATTTCCAAGTGAGGGAAGCTTGGAGCTGGAAGTGCGATTTTTGGGCTAGCGGTTCTTTTTTGGGTGTAGTGAGAGTTTGTTGTTGAAAATGATACTTTGCTTATTTACCTGTTCCGAGGGGGTGGGTCCATTATCATGAAGGGTGACCACTTGAAAAGTTGTATTGCCAGGGGTGGGCTCCAAAAGAAGATCATCTCTGTTTTAGAGGCATTCATTCAGAGATTATGATCTATGGTCCAATCATGGGTTCTCTGGAGCAGTTCAGTTATATGATGATACATCATTGGAAGACAGGGGATGCTGTGCTCATCTAACCTTTAAAATAAAATGCAAATATGTATTTCACCCTGGTCGTTGGGTGCATCCCATACTCCTTTTTCTCTAGACTGGTAGAAAGTAGTGTGGGATTGTCTCATCCCAGGTGAGATAATTGACTAGGTTTACTTCCACTCATACAATTAGTGGCCCTTTACACTACGTGTTTATGGAAGTTTAATAAGTTTGGCTTAGGCATTAAGCTAATACTGAAACACTGCTAAAACAACAAGTACCATGTTTACTCTTCCGACTATGTAAACAATAACTTGTTTGCAATGCTAGTAACTTTGGGACCAATGTGAACTTCCATCTGGGAGCACATTTTATACTGTAAGTATAAACCAACATTCATACATTGTAACATACTTTTTATTGTTTTAAATTGCTTACATATTTTAATATTTTAAAGTTATACACAGATAAATAATTTAATGGGGATGAACTTTATAATGAAAACCAAATATATCTCATATACTGGCCTATTTATCTATGTTTACCCTTAATCAAGCCTACTTACAATCTCTTGCAATAGCATCTCCATGCCTTTGGGCTGTAGTGCGCTCCACAAATCCAAAAAATAAAATAAAATAAATAGATATATTGTAGTACGTCATACATTTTAGTGGACCAGCACACACTGCATCGTCAGAAAGGATTAGCAGATTTAAAGTTGAGTTGGAGCAGCTGACGTGGAGCTGCGGTACACACAGCAAGATTATTCATTATATGTATTGGTCCTCGTGGAAGATGTGGTCCTGTAAATTAAGCCAGGATAATATCTGTTGGAACTCCAAGAGAAATGTGGGTACCACCCTGCACATGTTTTGGCAATGTAAGAAGGTTTATTTCTTCTGGGATGAGGTCCTTCAGCGTGTGGATCTTGTGATGGGTCTTTCCCTTTCTAGCACACCACTGATCTGTGTGTTGGGTCTGTTCTCTGCTGGTATCAATCTGTTTGACAGCTCCTCTGGATATATAGAGCCCTTATGATGGCCAAGATGCACATTTTGGAAGAGTGATCCTGACCTACTATTGATGATTGGCTGCATAGTGTGTTGCTTCTTTCAAGCCGGGAGACAGTCACGTTAAACAGCGGCAGGATTGGTATGATGATATTTGGGGTACTTTTAATGAATTATATGATTTTCTCCCTCAACCTCCTCTTTTTCTTCCCTTTCTTATATAATGGTGGATTTGATGATAGTTTGTATTTCCTGTGTTTTGATATGACTGACATAAGCAACTTAATTTCTGTTATTCTTTTAGCTGTTAAAATCAATAAAGAATTGTATTTAAGAAAAAGAATATATTAGTCTAATGAACTACAATATGCAATATACAATATTTCTTTCGAATTTGCTATTAAGGTATGAATATCATCAATATAAACATGTTCTATTGTACTAGCTTGTCATCAAAGATCCCTTATAAAAAAATACCCCCAAATATATTATATTAAAATAGCTAAAGAAACAAAAAAAAGATAGGATTTTATTTTCAATCCAGCAGCATACAAATAAGGCTGCAGCGTGAATTGTGTTACTCTTAGGGATATTTTCATTAAAACGCCTAAGGTTGTGTTTCGTAAATGTGAGCAGACTCAGTCCACAGCCAATGTGGTACATTAGGACATCCTTTAGTATATGTCTACTCACACATTTGCAGGGAACTTATGCTGCAAAATCACCTTCATTTATGGTTGAGCGTACCCTTAATACGGCTTGCCTTAGGGTGCATCCTCTCATTTAAGGGACATCATTCTGTGAGTATGAGATGATCAGCCGGGCATCTGTTTTAACAGCACTTTCTCACAATGACAAGTGGACTGGGCAAAAGCAGGCATGGCCCCTTTCTGAAAAAATTCTTATTTCAATAGCAATTCACTCAAATTCAACAATCATCAGTCTATCGAAAATGGTAAATGTGGCCTAACAAACAAAGCCTTCAACACACTGTGAGGAACTGACTAACACAACAGAAGAGCAGACACAGTACAAACTTTGCAGTATCTGTTTTCAGACCAATCCAGACTAAACTGATGTATGCTCTCTCTATCTCTCTCTCTCGGATTTACCTTGGCCGATGGTTCCGGTGTTCTTTATCCCCTGCCTCACCCTCTTCACCATTTTCTTTCTTCTCCTCTGAGTCATAAGTGGACTGGGCCTTGTGACGAGTTTTATGTCGCCGATGGGGCTCCTCTCCATTCTCTCCTCTTGAGCCAGGATCACCATCCCGGTTTCCTGACCGTGAGCCACCCCGGTGCCTTGATCGGCGTTCTCCTTTGGTCCCATTTGCTGTACCATTGCCTTCCTTAGGTGGTCTCTCGGCAGAGTGTCTGTGGGTCCGGTGCCGCCGATGCTCCTTCTCACCGCCTTCTTCCACAGAACCCTGCCGGTGGTGCCTCTTCCCCTGCTCCTGACTGCGGTTTCGCTCACTTTTCCCTTCCTTGCTGCTCCCCTCCCCCTCTTTGCTGTGACTCCTGTGCTGCCGGACCCCTTCTTCCTTACTGTTATTGCCAGAGTCCCCATTTTCATTTCCCCCATCACTTTTCTCTTGTTCCCCCCCTTTGTCCCGGTGCCGGTGATGCTTCCTGGGTGCTTCGGTGCTCTCAGTGGATGAGACCTTCCCTTGCTCAGTATCCTGGCTATCAGTGGGACCTTGCTTACTACCATTGTTTTTGGCATCTTCTCGTGGCTCCACCACAAGAGGTCGATCCAAATGGGTCTTCATGTCAGGCCGAATTTGCAGGGTGGTCGCATAGCGCACACGATCCTCTGGATCCAACTCGTTGTACAGAGCCTCGCAGCTGGCCCGGAAGTTGTGCATGCGGATCTGGCTGGTCCTCTGCTCCCAAACAGACTTCGACTTCAAGGAATTCTGCTGCTTGCTGTAAAAAGGGGTTGAATAGAGAGAACAACAATAAATGAATTTAGAAGTGCGTGCTTTATGCTGGAATCTTCTACGGTTTATCGGGGATTGTTCCATGAGCTAAGGGAAATGGAGGAAGATGGAGATGATCAGCAAAGTTAAACACACAAGCAAAGCAGCAGGAAGAAACAAACGTTTTTTTCTGTGGGTAAAGTTCATTTGCTGCCTTGTATCGAGTGGACAGCAAGCACATTTTGGAAGGTGCTGAGAACAGGTTTGCTCAGTTGGGGACCTGGTGTAGGCCAGTCTTTGAAGAAAATATATTGTTTTGTTAATCTGAAGTCAGAAAGTGAAGAACACACTGAGTTGATTCTTCTATGGAGTGACATGATTGTGGATTGCAAATACTAAGAGGTTAGACTTGAGGGACATCATTCATGACACTAGAGTGCATAGCTGTGGGAACAGAAATGAGGGTTGCTTTAGATAGACAATACATGGCTCGGATCACAGTCTCTCTAGAGTTGGCTTCTGCCTGTTGTGAAATGGAGGTGTATGACTGAAAGAATCCTGTGAAAGAGTGGCAGGCTTTATCTTAAAGAAACTTTGACCACAAGCCAACATATTGGTTATTTCGAGCTGGATTTGTCACATTGCGTTCACTTGGCTTGAAGTAGGAGTGCAGAAGTTGTCATGGCGCTATGAAGCCGAACTTGGAGATTGTATGGAGGATAAGAACATTTGGGATTGCCATGGTGTAGACAAGCATGGTTTTCACTCTTTATACGTGGCAAATATCAACTTTAATAATTTATGGTTTGCTGAGTGGAATTTATATTATCGAGGTTTCATGGTTTGGGTGGGGTTAGTAGAGTCAAAGTTGCAGTTACTTTAAGTGCCTTGGATGTGGTTGACTCAGATTTGCATGGCAGCATTGGAATATCCATACTTAGAGTGTTAGTGCTTAATGTAGTGTGGCTCAAAGTAGCAGAGATGGAGCATTAAGTGCTTTTTGAAAAGAATTGGGGGATGCTTTGTATAGGGGTGGAATGTTTGTAATTGCCTGTAATTCAGTATGTAGGTAATGAGTCATGCCTTTATGAAAGTTGTTTGCAGGGAGGGGAAGGGACTGTTCTGTTCTACTCTACAGAGACTGATGAAAGTGGGATGCTGGTGGCCATCACAAAATTATTGCCCAGCAGGGGTCCAGGAAAGCACAATGCTTTACATAATGATACAGTCTATGCATGGCAAAGATCACTTCCTTATCCAAGACAGCAAAAGTAATCACTCACCAAGCATGATAAGAAATTGAACTGGCTGAGCACCTGTCATCAGATAATACTGAGAGAGGGAGGCAGCACGGACAGCAATGCTGTAAAGGTGTCTGGGTTGATTTGTTGGGACGTAATGAGAATGGAAGAGGAGGGGAATGGACACATTTTCATCTGTTGAATCCAAGAAGGAAGATGCAATTTTCGTGGACGAATGAGATCTTTGATTTTTCTGGTCCTTCACTTACCAACACAACCATGACTCTGCCATGTTTAAGCTTATATGGGTGACCCCTCTTCCAAAACACCGAACACACACAATGCATGTCTCCCGATCCTCTCCCATTGTGGAAGTATACATGAACAAGTGACACCCAAGAATAAGCTTATTCTCAGTGTATGCAACACAGTTCTATAGCCCAGCTTATATAGCAGTACACAGATCAAAATGGATGTCTTGCCTCTTGAAGCCCCACCCCAAAAGAAGTGGTTGACTATCCAAGCCACATGTCCACGTCTGTGCTTCCCACCCATATATAACACAAACCTTTCCTAACTTCAATGTTCCGTCTGCCCATTCCCCAAAATACTCTGGGCAGGAGTGTAAAACCTAATCAAAATGATAGATCACAGTGTTTTTTTTATATACACGTAGCCCCTGCCTGTCAAGAAGGAGTAGTGTCTTACCTGTAACTCCATTTCTCCAGCGTTCGTATCTTTCATAGATTCACATGCTATGAATATTCCCAGTTGTCAGGCTATTCCCAGCATGACAACAGGGAATATTCACAGCATGTGAATCTATGAAAGATCCAATGCTGGAGAAAGATAATTAGAGTGGCTTTTGTAAACACAGAAATGCCACTGTTTGATGGAGACATGAAATCGGGATGACGTGTCTAAGGAGCATGTCCAGTGTGTATGGCATGCATCCTTCTTTCCAGAGACCCTCATCACCCATGTCCTCCTGTAACCCAGATATCTCATGAAAACAAACCTTCTAAAGGGTACTCCCTAAACTGACATGGCCCTCATCAAACTCATGAAGCTTTCTGAGTGGTTGGGATTTATGTGCATTTGCCTAACTGGCAACATCATTTCATTGCCAAAATAAGGGAGCCTTAACTCATCTGATTGCGCGATTCATATGTATAAAAACATACTTTCGTGTGTGGATGTGCATATTTGTGCCAATTGCTGGCAATCCAAGAGTGGCAGAGGTCAAAAGGTTAAGGAAGTAGCAAGAGAAGACACATATGTAACTAATACATTCACGGACAGTGGTGGTGTGTGTCATTTTTGGCTGAGCTAGGCTCGTCGAGCTGCCAAATGACATGCATTACTCACAGTAATAACATTTTGGATGATTGTATCTGCTTAGATTCACATGTGCCCACCCTTCCTCCCCTCGTGGAGTAGAAGGATCATAGACATCTTACACCTTCTCACCGTCTCACTGCCACTGGAACGAAACATTGGTTTGTCTTTCTTAGTGGTTTTGTCTTTTCCAGATAATAGATCAGTGTTCTCCTCACATCTAGTGTGTGGAGGCTCCTTTCTGGCATGTTAGTGGGGTTCTGGAAAAAGGTGGGTAGTTCTATGGAGTGATTCACATGAAACTTTGAAATATATTTAGGCGCAAACCGTGGGTGAGTGTGGAGGACCACTGTATCTTTGTGAATCGTAATGAATGGGTCCTGAACTAAAAGAGCTTGCAGTTCACTAACTCTCCTTATTGATGTGATCGCCACCAAGAAGGCGGTCTTGTAGGTGAGTGCTTTAAGGCTAACCTTGTGCATTGGTTCAAAGGGATGCCCCATTAATCTGGTAAGTAGAACGTTCAGGTCCCACCCGGGAGCTGGGTTGGAAATAGGGGGATGAAGTCTTTTCACCCCTTCCATAAAAGCTTTAATCACTGGAATTTTCCACCACAAAACCTTTTTATGGGACGTGGTGTATGCTGAAAGAGTAGCTAAGTGGACTTTCAGGGAATTGGAAACCAGGCCTAAATCTAACAGGTGAGACAGGTACAGGATAATATGTGTTGGTGTGCATTCCTGCATTTACACCAGATAACAAAGCGTTTCCATTTGCTGGAGTAGCAATGTCTGTTGTTAGGTTTACGTGCTTCCCTGAGTATGTCCATACATCTTTGAGGGAGTTGAAGGTTCCCGAACTCTATGATCTCAGGAGCCAGGCTGCTAAATTGAGAGTTTGAGGGCATGGGTGAAGTGTCTCCCCCTGGTCTTGCAACAGCATGTTGTAAAGGCATGGCAGCTTCATGGGAGGTGGGAGAACCAAGGTTGGCGGGCCCACATTGGGGCCACCAGAATCATCCTGACTGGCTCTTGGTGCATCTTGTGCACTATCCTGTTGAGCAGGGGAATTGGGGGAAAAGCATAGACAAATTTCCCTGACCATGTTATCCAGACAGTGTTCCCCTTGGAGCGGTTCTGACGGTACTTGGAGACGTAATCTGGGCATTGTGCGTTCTGCAGAGTTGCGAACAAGTCAATCTCTAGGAAGCCCCAGTCTGCGAAGACGTTGAGAAAAATGTCCTTGTGCAATCGCTACTCATACTCTATAGGTAGTGGAAAGTCTCTGCTGAGTATGTCCACCAGAAGATTGAGTTCCCCTGGAACGTGATGTGACAGGAGGAACATCTTGTGTTTGAGAGACCATTTCCATATGTTCTGTGACAGTTTGGACAGCCCTGGAGAGTGAGTGCCCCCTTGTTTGTTTAAGTAATACATGGCCGTAGTACTCTCCATGAGGACTTGGACTGTATTCCCTGGAGGTGTGTTTGGAATGCTTTCAGGGATTGAACACTGCTAGCAGTTCCAATATGTTTATGTGGTTGGTTGCTTCCGCTGCAGACCACACGCTGTGCGCCGTCTGATGAAGGAGGTGAGGCCCCCATCCCGTCAGAGATGCACCTGTGGTGAGAGTGGCTTCTACTGCGGGGGTGGTGAAGGATTTCCCCTGCAGAAGGTTTTCCCTTAACCTCCACTGCAGAGACTGAATGAGGGCTGCTGAGATAACCACTAGATCGTCCCATTGTCTGCTGGCCTGACACCATTGGCTCGAGAGCCACTCTTGCATGGGGCGCATGCGCAGACGTGCGTGCGGAACTTGGTAGATGCAGGAAGCCATCATCCCTAACAGTCGCATGGCTTTGCGTACGGTCACCATGTGACTGGCTATACAGTGAGGGATCTGGAACAGCATGTTTTGAACCCTCTTGTTGGACGCAAAGAAGAGGCGTCTTTGGTCCGAATTAGAGCCCCCAGTAACTGTTTGACTTGGCTGGGGTCTAGGCCGGACTTTTTCTCGTTGATCGAGAACCCTAGACTGAAGAGGAGATCTACTGCATTTTGGGTATTTGATAGGCATGTTTCATACGAATCCCCTGTTATTAGCCAGTCGTTGGTCGAGGTAAAGGTAGACTGGGAACTGTCTGGGCAGGTGTGCATCTTCTACCTCAGTACCTTCGTGAACACCCGTGGAGCTGAGGCAATGCCGAAGGGAAGAACCTTGAACTTATAGTGTGTGTCCTCTATCATGAACCTTAGGTACTTTCAGTGCGCTGGCAACATTGAAATACGAAAGTATGCATCTTTCATATCCAATGTTGCCATGTAATCCCCCTGCACCAGCAGTGGGATTACTTCCTGCAATGTTGTCATTCTGAAGTTTTGCGGTCTGACATATTTGTTCGCTGGGCGCAGGTCTAACATAGGGCGCATGGTGAGATCCTTTGTGGGTACAAGGAAGTACACTGAATAAACACCCTCATTTATGTGGTGAATGGGGACGACTTCTATGGTACCCTTTTCCAGAAGGATCTGCACTTCTTCCAGCAGGATTTGCAGGTGTGCTTGTGATAGGCGTCTTCTCTTTGGTGGGTGGTATCGATGTGGCCGGTGGAACTTGATGCAATAACCGTGGGTGAAGGTCTTGAATGATGACAACCATCCCCCGACCGGGGAGGCATGGGAGGTGACCTGGACTGGTGAGTAATTTTGATGTAGAAGCCGGGGAGCCTATTGGGGTGGGGTTTCTGCCTCCACCATTGACTATGCGCTGTTCTCTTTGCTGATACTGGCTGTTGCCAGATGAACCTTGTCCGGAGGACCATGAGGTGCCTCCAGTGCCATATTGCCCGTGGGGAGATCGTGAGAAGGACTGACCTCGAAAGGAACGACAAAAGTTTGAACCTCCCTACTGTTGGAAAGGCTTGGCTGTAATCTGGTTGATCGATTTCAGCGTCTCATGTTCTTTTTTAGCCGTCTCCAAGCAGTCATCGACAGCCTTACGAAATAAGTTTGACTCCTCTACAGGTTTATTTATCAGGGAGGCCTGAGTCTCCGGTTTGAAGCCCTCAGAGACGATCGACAGCAGGCGTGATTGCATGCATTCAGGGACCTCTTTGAGGCCTTCTTGGAGCAGGTCCCATTGTACGTCGCTGTAACTAGCGAGAAAGGTCGTATTATTCACAATTGTGGTTGAATAGGCAGCAGATGTGGTAATACGTTAGTAGAGGGCATAGAGTTTTTTGCAGTCCTTAACTGGGGGAGCCCCCGCTGTGGACAGTGGCACCTATGGCATGACCTCGAAATATACATAGGGTCAGATGGAGGGCGAAACAGTTTCTCAACCCGAGGGTTGACAGCCCTTGTGAGGGAAAGAGACAATAAAGAAGGAGCAAGGCGTTTCTTTATGGAGTTGAGCAGAGAAATAGCCTGACTAGTGGGAGGTTTTTCTTTGAGAATGTCCTCAACGACTTCAGAGTGCTGGACAGTCTCCTGTGTAGCAATCTGAAAGTGTTCTGCGGCTCTCTTTAGGATGGCATTAAATACCATCTGGTCATCTATTGGCTATGACTGCCTTTGTTGAGGTGAAGAAGGAGGTTCTAGACAAATAATGTCTGGGTCTTGGGTATGAGTGGGTGAGAGCTAAGGCCCTTGATCTGCTGGCTGATCTGGTTCCCAGTCTGGGTACTGGTCAGCTGTGTCCTGACCAAAAGTATTGTTCTCATATGTTTCTTCTGGTTCTGAATACTCAAATACCTCCTCCTGATGGGTTTGTGCCTGAATTGGAAGCTTCTGCAGCGTTGGTGGAATGGGGCAGTAGTCCTCCTCCCTAGGTCTCTTGGGTGTGATTTATTTTTCTGAGAAGTCTATGAATTGGGACATCTTATCCATATAATTGTCAAACCTCTGCCTAGTCCACAGGGATGAAGCAGAGGGGTCTGGAGGAGGGAAAGGCTGTTCAGAAGGGGGAGATTTACCTGATAAAGCCCTAGAGAGTCGAGGGGGCCTTCAGAGTACTCATCTCAATGAGAGGGGGTGCTTCTGGGCTGTTCTGCCGCCGAAATAATAGCCGTGAGACTCTCGCATATTTTCAGCAGCGGAATGTTGAGTTTCACCACGCCTGAAGGCGTTGTCACTGTTGCCGACTCCGCCGAAGCATTAGGTGCGAGAGTGCCATTGGACAACGTGTCGGTAGCTGTGAGCTTTTTTATGGGGACGCCCTTGTGAGAGGAAAGCCCAGTCACATGCGGAGAAGAAGGTTGGGGGGAAGGCATCGGACTGCGAGGTTCGGCAGGCACCGTTGATGTTTTCGGCTGGCCTGTTGGCGTTTAGAGCTTCTTTGACGTGTCCGTCGAGGAGGCCTTAGGGGTTGTGTGTTTTGCCTTGGGTGGTGCGTGTGTGCCCTTGTCGCCGGGGTGTGAACTCCCCATAACAGTCCAGGTGGCCTGTCTGTTGGGGCCGGGCATCTAGGAACCAGAGGGTTCTGCCGAAAGTGCTATGGCTTCCAGGTCAGAGCCATGGCTGCCGCTGGAGTCCTCAAGTTTTTCTGCCTGCATTGTGTAGGCCGCCCACTGCTTCATCCACCTATCCTTTAACGTCTTGGGACGAAAGAGTTTGCAGTACTTACAATAATGCTCGTCGTGATCATGAGGTAAACACCTATTGTATTGGCGATGGGTGTCTTTCCAGGGGAATTTTCTGTTACACAACGGACAAAATTTAAAGGGTGTCCTCTCCATAGCAGAGGTAGATGGCAGCCAGACCAAAGAGGGAAAGAGAAGGGAAAATTAAATGCATTTCCGAAAAAGAATCAATCTATGGCCCCACTTTCCTCTCCACTCTCCTTACACTAGTCGCCAAACAGCAGTGGATGTCTTCGGCGTAGGAGTCCACAAAGTAGTCGTCGAAAAGAAGTAACGAAGACTAGATGGTCAGTGGTCGTGGGACAAAGAAGGAATGAGCAGTATCAACGCTTGCGAGCTCCGCATAAGGCGACCAACTAGTTGGCAGAAAAAAAACAATTGGAGGGACCTCGACGTGTGAGGTATTTTGGGTACACTACACGTCACGTTAGGGATAGTGTTACAGTCACGCCCATGTTGACGTCCCCTTTTCGATCTTCGAAAGAAAAGATGCAATTACCTCTAGATGTCAGACTATATGCACAGCATGTGATTCTAAGCAGATTAACAAGCATCAGAAAATAAATTTCCGCCTGGGTTTTTGGGATATCCACAATGTACATATACAATATGAGAAAAACAAAACATAAAATCAATGGCATTTTGGATTGTTTGAGTATTTTATGATTATCCTGAAAACCCAAACTAGATTGTAATTCCCCGTGTGGACAATCACAGCCCTTGATTGCAGTTCTGACTACAGAATTAATTGCTTCTAGGAACCCTTCTGGCATATAGGGTGTGAATTGTAGGGTTGGTGGAGAATGGACAGGGACAGTGCAAGCTTCCTTCACAAATACTGCTACAGTGTAGAGTAGGAACAGTGCAATCCTTCTGCACACACAGTAAATGGAATACATTCAACAGCTGGATACACTGTTTTTAGACAGAGAAGGTATATCAGCAGCAGCACAAGCTTCAACGGCAGACAGAAGGTAGGGTAGGGGCAGCAAACACCTAATCAGTAGCAGCAGTCAAGCTTCCATCCCACTGAGTCAGTACACATGGAGAAAGGGAGTGTATGCTTTGTTTGCACACATATAAGCAGGATAGCAGTGTAGAGCAAGGCCAATAACAGAGCAATCTCCCCTCACATTAAAACCATGCCTAGCACCAACAGCAACAGTGGAGCTTCCCCCTCACATGGAAAAGACCTACACAACGCACAGTAGCAGGACAATCATCACAGACTTAATCTATAGAGGAATGATGCCAAGACGCTCAACTATCTATGTCTTGTCTATTTATCCCATGGCAAAAAAACAGAACTACCAATGTTGCTCTTGACCTCATAACATTTCTAACTTAGGCTTTGCACAATGGGTCACAGGATCTACTCACGACAGTGCTCACACTTTCTTAACTTGAATTTTACCTTCAACCGGTCTCTTACTGAAATTAACACTACATTACAACTCTGGTCACATTACCCCTGGATATCCTATCCCATTCACGGATGCAAAAAACTATCAAAAAATCACAACAGTAAACTTCAACAACTAACCAAAATGTAGACCTTTCAAAAACCCTGCAAAAACATCACCAAAGAAACCAACCTACTCAAAATCCTTCTCAACCCATACACTGGCCAAGAAAGACTCCCCAGAGTCATCCCCAGAATACAGATGCTAACTACACAGAAAGTACCTCTGGCTATCTTGGCTCCGAAAAAGAAAATAATGAAGCCTCGTTGTAAGGCAAATAACACATGATTTGCAAAGAGATAACATCCATTAAAAGACTGGCCAGGACGTTGAAGTGCATTTGGAGAAAAAACATTTCAGGAGTTGACAAAATAGCTTGCAAAATAGAGTCCACCAATACTGAAACAATCATACACATGAATGCTACGAAGCTTGCAACATGGACGACCATAAAAACACTAGAGAATTATTTATGACCGTCTATGAACTTCCCAACCCGGACCCTTTGAATACTAACCCAGATTCCACTCACAAATTTACCAATCTGATATTTGCTATCGAAAAAATAACGAACATGAATAGTCCATCCACTTCAGGAACACCACATTAATCGCAAAAAAGACTATGGCCCACCCTCATACAATGTTCCACTACTGCACAAAAAAGAACAAGGCATCCTAAAAGTCTTCCCCATATGAAGGCGCCACTGACTCAAAAAATTCAATTCCCGGCTAAGTTCACGAAAGAGCGCATTGGGCTGTAATCCTGCCTAATATAGCCTTTTGCAATTTCTCAGTTAAGCTGGGTCATTCACACTTTACTGAGAACAAGTGGCTATAATCTCTAAAATTACTGACACTAAACCAGCAATCCTCGACAAATGCTGCCCTATTGTAAAGCTGCCTCTGGAAGTGAAAGTTCTTAAAGGAGTAGTAATTATACAGGTTTTGGCCAACTAGGGGGGCAGAGTCAACCATGTTGGACATGAAACAGACATTTTTACATTCCTAGGACCAAATAATTCGAGCGATTCTCATCTTTTAATATACCTCTGATGGTTACAATACTGTGGTTCATTCCACTCTTCTTCAGGATTTCCAACATGTAAAAGGCATATGTGGAGAAGTCACACAACGGTTTCAATTGTTCCTCCAAAACAGACTTTAGCAAGTAAAGCTCTGCCAATTCCAATCCATCAGAAGGACTTTTTCAGACGTGCAGGCCTAATTGACCTCTCCTCAGATACTCAATATCCATACCAAGCCATTTGCCTCCTTCATTGTCTCCTTTGACATTCTATTAAAATTTTGTGCACACAATATCCAAATTGTGATCGACTTAGGGATGGGCACCCATCAACCAAGCGCCATCTCTGTTGTGTTGAAAAAATCCCAAAGTGCATAACTGCCAGCAGTCTTTGCGACAGAATGGAGGTTATACTCTTTGACACATCCAATAAGGACATTGTTCCATTGACATGGCCTCCCTCCTTGGGTCTTCAATCGACCCGTATGAACCAGGCCAGAAATCTCAGCATCACCATCGACTCAAAATCTCCTTCATACCACAGGTCTCCATGATGTACACTCCACGCTGGACATTGTCAAAGCATTGGCCCTTTCCCAATGAAGACTACTTTCCCTCTCCACTGCTGCCACAATGAAAACCAACAAATGAATCCAGCTCATCCAAACCTAAACAGAAAAGGAAATTAAACAGAACTATGGCTCCCTATCCGTGAAAGTGCTACATTGGTTCCATGTGGAACAGTGCATATATGCCCTTCAAATTCTTTAGCATAATCCATGAGGCTACCTGGGACATTGGTCCAAAATACCTCACCACCATAGTCAAATGATATTTACGTGAACAATTACAAAATATTTATTTGTTTTACAAATCCTGCTGTAATAGCATAACATACAACCCCACAAACAAAGAAGTGCACCCATACCTACATGCTTTCTACACAGCTTCTCTTAAAAATCGAACTACTTCCAATGTGTGAATCACAAGACAACATAAGCATGAAACCTTAACTCAATGCATCATTTTATTTACATAGATGAAACCAATACTACCATTCCTTGTATTCCACACATGTATTTAGTAAGTCTAACATGTTTCTTCCCTATCTTTTGCTATAGGAAATTCTTCACAAGGCACAAAACATGGCAGCAGGGTACAGATTCCTGAAAAGAAATAGTTAGACATGTGTCCGGTATTGGTTGTATATTTCATATCGAGAGAAAAATCTGTGTAAGCCAGTATTCTACACAGTGCATAAGAAGCATACTAGCTTGATTTATCCCAGAGGAAGACCAATGATATCAGAGGTAGGATTGATATTGGAATCATTGTCTTCATATGCTGGCTCTTTTCTTAAGAAAAACATGCTGTCAATGAAATTTAAAAAAAATCATAGAGGAATGTGCCAACCTGATTCGTTCAGTAGAGGCTTTACAACATATGGATGAGGATTGGCTTTTGATGAATATGGATATTGAGTCCTTATGCACTATGATACTGCAAGACGGATCGCTTAGAATAGTGGCAGATAAACTCAGTGACTGTCCTCCTATTGATACCTACAGGGCATTTATATGTTGATGTTCTGTGATTGCATTAAAAGAAAACTATTTTCAATTTGACAGAAAGCTATGCCACCAAATTGGAGGGGCAGCAACAGGAGCTGCTGTTGTTCCCAATCTAGCTAATTCTAGCCAATAGGTCTTGGAAATGAGATAATTTATCAGGAATCCAATTCTGTTTCCCCTCATATTTCTCTCTGAAAGAGACATATATAAGATATTTAGGTGATATGGAAGGGTTCTTGTAATGAGGCACAGACATTTATAGACGTTCACATTCAGAATTGAAGAACAGGAAATACGGTTCCTGGTCCTCACAATACTTAAATTGGAAGGAAGTCTAAAAATGGTACCTTATAACAAACCAATGGACATAAACACATTGCTTCGTTATGTTTCCTTTCATCGAAAATCTTTAAAAGGATAATCTCCTTTACAGACAGTTCCTCCGATTACACAGTAAGAATACAAACCTATTTTGAAAGTGAAGCAAAGGAGTTGTCGAATATGTTGAAAGAGAGAGACTATCCAGACAAAATGGTGAGGTGGGAATAAAGAGAGCATTAAACAATTAGAGAGAAGCAGTTCTGGTGCAAAAAACGGGAGAACCTTGTTTTGTGAGAATGTACACAACCATTTCCATGCAGATTAAGCCCATTGTATATGAACATTGGGGATCCTGAAACGTGGAGGCAGCCATTCCACCTCCTCCCCTTTATTTGCATATAAACAAGGCAAATCTATAAGGCATCTAGTTGTAAAATGTGACACACAAAAATAAGTCACTAGTATAGTAGGAAAAAGGAATGTGAAACAATTTCGGTGCTACCAACAATAAAGGGTCACAACCCATCTGGAGAGCCTCCAGTAAGCAAATTCACCAGTGAATCTCTACAGATACATATTGGTTTTAAAATACCACAGGAACAAAGAATGTTCAGCAACTGTAATGCTACCATGGCGATATTTGAGGTTCAAGCAATAATTTGTACACAGGGAACACAATAAGGAAACTAAAAAACAGAATCTGCAAACATTGCAGCTGTATTAGGAATCATATAGCTACGGCTCCCATGGTACATACGTTCATGCACTTGCACCACACAAAGAATGATTTAAAATACACAGTACTGACACAAATTAAGCACAGAGATATTAATGTGGCACAAAGTGCTTTGATCCGAGAGGAAAATAAGCTTATTTTTCTACTAAAAGCCAAGGTATGGGTCTCAATGACTATCGAAAAGGAGGAATTTTAGATCATTTAAAAAATCTGTAAGGTTACAGGTATTGTAAATCACTATCAGAGTTCTGAGATGAACACGGCTGTTAAAACAGGTATACCCCAATGACTATGAGGCAGCAGAACATGGCAAGCACACAAACAAATAGGGGTGTGCAGGCTCCCACATCAGGCACCATGTTAACATACCAGTGTAGTGACATCAGACGCAACTCTTCATCAGTGTCTATGGATTTATGTAAACGGTAGAGAGTAGCGCGTAAGTACACTACATAATTGCACTCTCAGCAACACCTACATCGGTGGCAAGAGCTCTTTGCAGCGAATGGTTGGCAAATAACGATATTGCATGTCATGAAAACAATATTCTAAAAGCTGTATTCTCATGTCCTGCACAACCAAACTGAAGGACATGGTAAGTGAATGTATTTAAAGAAGAGATTTGTTAAGCATTTTAGTCAAAACGTTTGGGGCTCTATTCCAGAGGCCTCACTCTGTTTTCCCAGTCAATCGCCATAGGGGTATGCCAACACTGGTACACGCTGATATTACAAGAAGGAGAAGCTGGCACATTGACATCATAACACATTCATCTTTTAGATCAAGGTGCAAAACAAAATCAAGGAAATACTCTCTATTAGGGAAAGTTAGTGAAAGAATAGAGTATCGTCCCATAGAGTTACGTTGGTTAAAGGCAAGTATAAATATTGGCCATGTTCCCCTTTGCAGAGGTGTAGACACAGATCAGGGGACATGTGTCTTACAGAGTTGCACAGCTGTACTTATAATGAGCATCATCTTCAGATGGAGGTCTGCAGTTTTTCAATTATTGAGTTAGAAAAGAATACATTTCTATTATCAGCGATCATAAATTATATGAAATATACAGCCAATACTAAAGATACACCATAGTTATTAACAATGTTTTTAAATATTTCTTTGCATAACGTTGTACTCTACTGCATAGTCGTGTGCCTGTGATGAATGTCCAATATCTCGGTTAGGATGATATGCTGACAGCATACAATTGCAGAATATAAGGAATGTTAGCATTAATGTAATCTATGGAACTGAAATGATGCAATGAGTTAAAGTTTCATCCTATGGTGTCCTGTATTTCACACACTGAAAGTAGCTAGATTTATACAAGGAACAGTGTAGAATGGATATACGCAGGAGTGACCTGGCTTGTTTGTGAGAGTTCACGTTATGCTATCATAGCAGGTGTATTTAAGAAAACGTTGTGATCTGTAAAATAAACTCAGTTTTTCGAAATGCTTTAAAATACATAGAATTCCATGCGTGGAAGGGTGTGGGCGCATGTCTAGTGGGCTAGTGTTGAAGAAACGGCACCATTGTCTGTTTATATGCTAGTTATTTCCGGGACAGGCTTTATCCAGCCCATTCAATGTTAGTGGGTTCCAGTTCCTTCTCTTGCAATAGTATACAAATCAAATTTGGCCCCAAACCGAAAGAGCCTAATCTGCATTGGAACCTTCAAAATATATGCTTTGGTTTGTGAAATGCTTGCTATCATGGCCCAAAAAAGTGGGCCATGATAGCATATCTCTGAACGTAGTGAGACATCAGAAGAAGTTCTGAACATTCAGAAAGTCTTTGAAGACTCACCAGTTCAAGCAGGCATTTAAGGACACTCCGATTCTTTTTCCATTATCTACTGACCATAGTGCATCATCATCCTAACCAGGAACACAGCTGAGGCCCCTGGAAAAATTCAATACCTGCAGTGTATCATAACTTTTCTACAGATTACACAAAATGTAAAACTATACTTAGTACACTGAGGTATCCATGGATGTGATTTCCTGTTTAGCTACTAATGTATCATCTTCCCTCCGGATCGCGGATCGCGTACTCCGACTGCCCCCTAACCATCACTCCTCCCTTTTTTCCTCTCACAGCACTTTCAAGGGACATCACATGCGGTATGTTACAAAAAGTCAGTAAAAATTACATTATGGTAAAACGACTGATGCTCAGAAATTATAACCACAGTTAGGAATCTGAACAAGTAGCAAGGTTTTCTGCAGCTGTGCTAAACGTATAGGTCATCAGGCCTACATAAAGACTCTTATGGAAAACGTTTTCGGCAGACGGCTCAGATTCAGTGGAAACATGGAGCCACTTCAAATCTACCTTGGAGGGATACATTCTAATGGGTGAGATGTTTTAGCACATCTCCAAATAGGTACAAATTCGCAATTACTTCTGAATAGGATCTGCCTGTGTGTGCTTGATCTTGATTAATCTATCGCCCTTTTTCTATCACCCTAGGTGGCAGTACAATCTGTAACATCTGTAGATCTTGTAAGAGATACAGCCTCATATCGTATTGTGTACATTATAGGGATAGGAGTTCCTCTGTGTACAGTCCGGCAAACAGAGGGCATGATCATGAATTATCAGCAGGCTTTCAGCGGGAAGGCTCAGACAAGCAGGGATGTCAGAGTGTAGAAAGACATTCTACCAACCCAAGAAGCTAGCATTCAGGGCACACATAAGGCACAGCATTATCCCAGTCCTAGCACGATCAGCCATAGGCTAAAGGACATGTCCATTTCCAGTGCTTCAGCACAGAAAGAACAACTATGACTTGTTAGAGCTCTTACATGCCTCGTTGTGGGAGACAGCGATTCTGATCTTTTGGGAAAAGAGGAGGCCTCACAGACCGATTTCTAGGCTCAGAAGGCACAAATATACATGCTGGAAGGGCCCTCTGAAGACTCAAACAAGTTCTGTATATGTGTCAGGACTTCAGCGCCAATGGCCAGCAACGGGAATAGATCACTCTAGTTCATTATAACAGAGAGACAACCGCAACTCTTAAGCAGAAGAGCTGGCTAAAAAAAGCATCTAATTGACATCTAAAACCTCGTGTTAGACTATGTTGCAAAATGGATGTTTGCACCTGGTAGAAACCCGAGATGTACGTGGGACGGTCCTGGAAGCAATAATGTGCATTCTGGAAAAATATGAATTCCTAGTTCAGAATTGGAGTTTTGATCGTAAACACTAAACAAGTCACTTCTGCCCGTAACCCAATTGCACAAATTATGCTACTTCAAATATGTAATAGTCCTTAGATTCTGTCCCCAAAGGTAGAAAGAGTTTGAGTCCTTAGGTTTCTATTGTCCTCTTCATGACACACCTTTATACCTAGAAAGCTTAACAACACAGGAACACGAACTTTGAAGAGTCCACATGGGAAGAGGCTCAGCCCAGGATTTTAGAGATGATCTTTAGTCAGATTGTTGGCGACAGTGGACATGTAAACTGGTTTCTCCCAGCTGACTCAACCATCTGCATTTTTACTTTCACAGAGTAATCAAGACACGTCCTCAAAAGAAACCCTTTATGAGGATATAGGCACACGTACTGCTCCATTCATTCCCTGCTCACCCACTTCCAGCACCAAGGTACAATCTTTTGTATTGAAGGGAACAAGGTTGCACTGACTCTGCTGGTGTTGCAGTGAAACTGTGGAATTCTATCCCTTTAATACTACGAGTCACTGAAAAATATTTTTAATTTCGTGGACTGCTAAAAACTTTTCTCTTTTAGATCTTTGGTTCGTTGCACCTAGCATCAAGATGCCGTTGAGCGAATGTTGCGCTTTATAGAAATCAATAACATAACACCACATAACATTATAGGGTTTTAGGATGGCTCTAGCAAACCAATACACAAATCCCTGTGGTAGTACACAATCATATCTGTCATCAATTCCGGTGCATGCTAACTTAGAAGTGACATTTAGTTGAACTTAGGCTTCTTGCGTCATGAGGCAAATAAAGATATACTCTTTATGTATTGCTAATGTATGAGTCTAAGAGGCACATGTCCTGCACAACAATTTCATACAAAAGGGAACGGTGCCGCTGCATCAACATCAGGTTCCTCTCATTCATGTTTGAAATTTGCAAAGCAGGGCACACTGGCGCAGAGCCTCTTTCAACTCTAAAAGTGTTCTGTTGTGTTCCGGTGTGCTCAGCGTGCCAGCAAAAATCTGAGTCCGCTTTCTACTGCTACTGCTACGAGTGGAATTTTGGATTTAATCACCGCGCAGGCGCGGAGCGCGGCGCGGTGTGTGGCACAGTGTGTCTGGTGGAGTCTGGAGGCTGACCGCTGTGCTTTTTCTCCCGTTTTCAGCAAAAATCTGAGTCCGCTTTCTACTGCTACTGCTACGAGTGGAATTTTGGATTTAATCACCGCGCAGGCGCGGAGCGCGGTGTGTGGCACAGTGTGTCTGGTGGAGTCTGGAGGCTGACCGCTGTGCTTTTTCTCCCGTTTTCAGCAAAAATCTGAGTCCGCTTTCTACTGCTACTGCTACGAGTGGAATTTTGGATTTAATCACCGCGCAGGCGCGGAGCGCGGCGCGGTGTGTGGCACAGTGTGTCTGGTGTCCGGTGCACCGTGCACTGAACCCGAAGTGCTGACTGAAGATCAGAGGTGAGAATCACTAAGAACTAAGAAGAACTAACAAGAGCGTTTTGTCTGGTATCAATCAAACACTGAGTGGCATCGGACTTCCAGTGGCTGCTACTTATACCATCTTCTGGGTCGCGCTAGAACTCTTTCTGCTGCCCAAGTTCCCAGCAGAAGGCGACCAACCCCTGGAAGCCGTCTCGGGCTTTCGTAACCCGTGCTTCTCAAGTGCTTCTCAAGTATAGTCCGTAGCATGGTATCGCTACCCCCTGAAGGGGGTCAAGGGCGCTGGACCCGCAGCATGAAAATCCAACAAAAGATTGCTCACAGAAGTCTGAGCTCTCTTGGAACTGATGCAGAAGGAAATGACCCCGCAGTTGAGACTGTGGTGGAGCATGGGAGTCCCTGTACTCCTCCGCCTTCCGACAGGGTCCCCCAGGTGACTAGGGCGGAGGAGGGGGGCCCAGGCTACCTTCGAGATCAGATTGAGCTACCGCTCGTAAGTACTCAGCAGCCGCCATTACTCCTAGACCAGGAAAGAAGAAAAACTGTATTTACCTTCAATAGTTCGATTGATGAAATGCCTCGTTCCCCCTCCTCCTCAACCCCTGGCCAGCCAACCGTGCAAACGAGAGGTCCCGGGCCCGAGGCTGTCGGAGGACAGCCCCGGCAGGGATCTGTCTGGCTGGGGGACCTGGGGGTGGAGGCAATCAGTGAACAGAGAAGCCAAAATCGGAAATCCAATTACCTGGGCCCGGAGAAGTCTAGAATGACACAAGGAGGAAAACAAATAGTCTCGGATAGCCCACAAATGCTCGGGCCTGCACCGAGCCAGGTGACTTCAGTGGTCATGCATAACAATAAAGACACAGGAGTTTGCATGAGCAGATAGGAAGAGGTCTGCACGGATGTACCCAGGTTCAATCGAATAGAAGAAAGCGTCATGGCGCCAGAAATTGTACTGGACTTGTGTGGAAGGGGTCACAAGGCAAATATAGATGACTTAGTGTTTGAAGCTCGGGAAGGTTCAAACGCCCCGTGTCTCAAAGCCCCCGAGAAAACACTAACTGCAACGGGCCCCTTAATGGTGCCCCTCCCAAAAATAAGTCTGGAGTGTGACGGTAACTCCGGAAGTACGACCGCCAAGGATCAGGTCTTGGAACCTACGGGGTCCGTATCAACTCACACATTAAGTGCATCAAATGATTCGCTCTCCGCTCTAGAGGAAGAAGAACAAACAACAAAATTAACAAGTCTCAAAAGAACCTGTAAAGGAACGGCAAGAAGACCCAGATCAAATAAAAAATACAGGAAAGATCATGATAAAGGAAAGATTGCAGCTGGAAGAGGACCTGCCAAAAAGAATTTACAAACAGGTCTAAAAGGGCATGGCGGAGTAAAGGGGCTATCAACTCCTCTACTGTCGACCTCCCTGAAAGACTTTTTCATAAGATCTAGTAAGCGTAAACTAGGCCCGGACCATGAAATGTCCGACGCAGAAATACTGGAGGCTATAGAAGACCCTCCCCCACTGAATACATCTCGGAAAATTAATCTAATACAGGGGAACTCGGCGCCCAGAATTAAATGGCATGCTCACACCACACCTACTGAGGTGGGGGTCACCGAGGCAGTAAAAACTGTCTCCAACGTCACTCAAAGTGCCAGTAACCAACCATCACCGGCCAAGTGTATAAACAGTCCACCAGTGACGGAACCATCGATAGGCCTGATTGTAGAACAAGGTTATCCGAGGCCTCGGGCGGGTGGAGAAGCAGGTCCGACCCCTTCACTCGAACCCCCTAATCCCACACAACTGGGATCTATATCTATACATCCCCCGGAGAAAGAACTAGAAGTAAGCATGCAGTCTGTGGTTAAGCCCCTCGAACTCCCCCCAAGCCTCGACAAACAAGAGAGACCTTCAGCTAGAGTGAGGCTTTCTTTGGGGGACGATCCGGATGGTTGGACTCGTGCGCATATACAGACTAATGCTAACAGAAGGACTGATTCATTAAGCGCCACCCAACCTCTAAAATCATTTATAGATAAAAACGCAACGGAAAGATTACCCCTTCACCAAAGTGAAAGGGGCATACACACGCCCCATAGATCGAGGAGGCAAAGCGAAATATCAGCAATCTCCGATAAAGAGATGCCGGCTTCGAAAAAAAAGACCGACCTGCTGTCCATTATGTCGGCCCTCACCATAGCACTCAACCCCTTCAGTAAATTGTACGAATCTATACACGAGGCTCTAAATGACAATACAGCAATAATCAGCACCTTAAAGGATAAACTAACCTTCATTGAAGGCTACGTAACCGCAGTAGAACAGAGCTCGGCTGTCATGCATCATAAAATCGAAGAAAAAATAGAAAACCTGGGGAGGGAGCTAGCCAACACTGCACAAAGAGTGAAGTCTACCAACTTATCTACCGCCAGAGGCACACAAACGGACGAAGCTAGCCTTATTAAAAAAAAGGACGTAGCATCCATCTTCTTAACAGGCCCACCTAAGTTACCATCATGCCCCACAAAGCAAAAACTAGCCCCAAAAAGTCAAACTAACGACAACGCCAAGACGAAGGGACCAGTGTTGTGTCTTAACACAAAAGAATCCTTAGATGGACCAGAGAGGGCGAAACCCCAGCTGCTTAAGGGCCAAACAACAAAAAAGGATGCAAGTAGCCCTCCAGAAGACTTACCACGGCAAAGCGCTGCTGTGGAGAGGGGAGGGCCTCACCACAGTCAAAGCCAACTGAGACCCGTCGTAGTGCCGTCTACACAAATGGATGGAACAGACTCATCAATCCTGGATCTGGATTCCACAAATGGCTCCCAGCCCTTGGAGTGCGTAGAAATAACGACATCATCATCTGAGAGACAGATAGTTGAAACAAGACAACCCAGCCCAGATGAGAAGGAGGGACAAAAAGAAAGGGAAAAAGAAAAAACAAAAAAAGAGGCTCAACAGCCACCGCAAAAAAAATCTAATACGGATGAAGACCGGAAGCACAGTTCCCAAAGACAACGCTCAAGCACCCCAAGCTCAGGCCTAGAGGCCATTGAAGCCCTAAAAAATAAAGAAAGAAATAGAACTCGGACCAAAGAAATGACTAAACCCACATGGAAATCACGAACACAAGATCAAAGAATTGATCGGAAGTATTCCTTCCAAGAAGATCTGAGTAGGTCTAAACAAACAGGAAAAAAAGATCAAAAATCAAATGAGATAATAATTCTCAAGTTAGAACAATCCTCTTCAGGACATAAGCACATTGTCCTGAACAGAAGAACTGTCTTAAAAATAACAGGGCAAGTGGAAACACTAAGGCACTTATCGACATCGGATCTGGTTCTGGTGGAACCGTATCACAGGGACAACACAGCGAAGGCCTACTTACACGTGAAATCAAAAGTCCTAAAGGATTGCTCTCTAGAAACATCAAAAGAGCTGCAACATTTGGGACTAAAATTAACACAAGTACAGATTACCAAAACAGCGAATGAAAATGGGACCAAAGAATATCAGACTAGCTCACAAGAACACTCGGTCAAATGGAAAAGAGAAACTCCTAGGAAAAAAGGCAGATACCGAAAATACACCCCAGAACGGTTTAGAAAAGAGAGGAAAAAACAGGGTGAATTCCACCATAAATATCGAAAACCGATACTCTCAACAACTACTATGAACGTACGACAAGAAATAAACACGATTCCAGATCAAACAACAAAAGTCCAAAGTGCTCCGTCTCACATGTCCTCTAAAGCCCAAGTGCCCTCAAAACCATGGAAATGGTTAACAGACACCTTCGGGCGCCAAAAGAAGGATTAGCAGTTAGCCCATGACGCCACCCAGCAGAAGGATACCAACTTCAATGTGTCCAATAGCCTGAACAAAACCACACTACAGATGGCGTCATGGAACACCAGAGGCTACCTTCACCTGACTAAATCTAATACTACAAACTGGAACGAATTCGATTTAATCTGTTTCCAAGAGACCTGGCTTGCGGATAAACCTTCCCTGGAGGGATTCACCTTGGAAATCTCCCCTGCTAAGAGAGCAGCCGTGGGGAGACCATCATCGGGACTACTCACGGCAGTCCGAATGGGTTCCGGAATTGAAATAAAGAAAAAAATCAGCGAAGATTACGGCATGTTAGCCATTCTAGCGAACTGGAATCACGAAGCTGTGGGAGAACTCGGAAAGTCCACTACCGAGCTGGTTGTGATAAATCTCTACTGGAACCCGGAAAAAACATCTACAAAAGAATTCTGTACCATGATTGCAAATACTATTGATGATGTGAGAATTCACTATGGCAGCCCCGACATCATCATCTGCGGGGACCTGAACGCGAAATGTGGAACGCACTCAAGAAACGAACTGGTCCACCCCGCTTTAAGGAAAGTAGATGAAAGAGGACGGGCATGGCAGTCCCTGATGAAATCAAGACACCTTTATAACATTGCAACCTTGCAGGAGGGTGTGACCAAAATCCCTACTTGGGAAAGAGATACCGCAATTGCTAATATAGATTACATCTTCATATCAGACGGGATTACACCCTTCTTTCAGGAATTTAAAGTAATAAGAACCGTAGAAAGCGACCACAATCTGCTCCAGTTCACTTGGAGGGGAGTAGTGAAAGTTCATCTTACGTATCAATTCGATATTGAAACCAACAAGCAGCAAAACAGAATCCGTATCACGTCAGAAAATCTAAAAATAATGAGGAAGGCCCTCGTTAAAAACCAAGCAGCCGGGCAGAATGAACCGGGTAAACAACGTCCAGAATATGTGTCCTTATTGATTCCACATAAAGTGGCCTTTGGAGGGAAGCCTTGTATTCAACCATCGCATACTCATACGTTCAATGCAACTTTAGTTGCAAAACGCAAAGTAATGAGAAAATTAAAAAGATTAGCGGCCAAAGAGGCGACTGAGGACGCGTGGTCTGCGTATCGCTGTGGAAAAATAACATACAAAGCATGGCTGAGAGAAGAGCGACAAAAGCTCTACCAAAATGACGCTGAGGCCATGTTAAAAACCTGGGCCTCGAAAAGTAGTCGAGACTTCTGGTCATTATTAAAGGTCGTAAAGAAACAGCGACCAGCACAGATTCTTAGCTGTGTTTCTGAACAGCAATGGGCAACCTACTTCTTAAATCTCTATGCACTCCCAGAAAACGGCACATTGAAGAAGGGACAGCAACAACATTCAGTATGCCAGACTGAACCCTGGAAAAACGTAGCCGTCTGGGGGGATATTAGGGAGACCATCACCCGCCTTAAAACCTCTAGGGCACCAGGCCCGGATGGCTTGACCAATAATGACTTGAAGCTCCATCCAGAAGCGTGTTCCGACGTGTTGTGTGAGCTGTTTGATCAATGTGCAAAGACCAAACAAATCCCCATCTCGTGGACGGAGGCGGTCCTAATACCGATTTATAAAAAGGGCCCCAGATCAGAACCGGCTAATTACAGACCAATTGTCTTACTGGACATAATCGGTAAAATATTCGCCACCTTGATACTAACCCACTTTAAAGAGTGGGTTAAGAACTCGCCAGCACAAGACATATTCCAGACTGGCTTCCAAAAAGGAGCAGGTACTGCGATTAATATCTTAATACTAAACACCATCAAGGCCAGAGTAAAAGGTGGTGGTCCCGGAGTACATATGGCAATGATTGATCTTACCCAGGCTTTTGACACCGTGGATCGTAACAAACTATGGGCAAAGCTGGAAAAGTGGAACTGTTCACCAGCTATCCTAGAACCGATCAAGGCTTTGCACACAAAAACTTCTCTCTGTGTTCGACTTTGCCAACAAGGAACCCTTTCAGATAAGATACTTACAGAAAGGGGTGTCAAACAGGGCTGTCCTCTGGCTCCGGCACTCTTTGTCGCCTTCATCGGAGACTTCCAGAACACCGAAGATCGGGTGCGATCGTTTCCTCCGAAGTTAGGTGAATCATCAATATCAAGATTATGCTACGCAGATGACCTGATCTTGTTAGACCACACTCCTATTGGTCTACAAAGACAGATTGACAAGCTCTACAATTACATGGAACAGAACAACCTTAAGATAAACACGAAAAAAACTAAAATCATCTCGTTCACCAAAACAACCCAAAAAACAAAGTCCCCCCACGCATGGTATTTGAATAAGACCAAGATTGAATCAGTAAAAGACTTCAAATACTTAGGTGTCATGCTCGACAATACTCTGAAGGATAAATCGCTCCAGCAGTCACTGTGGGAAAAAATCCACAACCTAACTGCCCAAACCAGAGCTGTGGACACCAAATTTGGGAAATTCTCCTGGGCACCGGCACTTCATTTTTATAAATCAAAGGTCCTACCAGCCTTAACTTATGGTATGGCTGCAAATCTATCACTCCCGGCAGAAATCTGGATCAAATTGGAAGGTTACTTTTGGAAGTCAGTCTTGGCTCTTCCCAAATCAGCCCCTATGCCAGCCATTCGTAGGGATTTGGGTCTGCAATCGATAAACGCAGTAATAATTCAAAGCGCAGTCCAGTTATATACAAAAATCTTGAGCCCTAGTTCGCTTCCCATCTTTCAAATTATGAGCTCTGAAATTGCCAAAGGCACCAGCAAACCCCTACGTGATTGGGTTGCAAAAATTTCTGAAAAATTGGCTGAAGTGGCCTGCACTCCAGAAATGCTGCTAATCAATCCAGGGAAGGTGAAAAGAAAATTGGAAGATCAAGATTGGATCAATACCTGTGAAAGAGTTCACCAATACAAATCCTTAAAACATCTTCCGCCGACCCATAATGGCCTGAAATCACCCTTAAAATACTGCGTAAAATTTCCAGACAAGAAGCTCAGAAAGACTTTTATGAGAGCACGTCTGAATCTTCTTATCACAAAAGAAATATTGGCAAAAAGAGCTCCCACGCAGGAGAACCATTGCAGACTATGCAAAGATCCAGACCAAGTCGAAACACCATACCATTTCATCATGAAATGTCCGGCTATGGCAAATGAAAGACACTCTTACCTGACACCACTGGCTTCTAATGAAATCATCTTAGACGATGAAACGCGCTGGTTCCGTCTAATTGCGGGAGACTCGGCAAGATGGTCTAGGATGACGGCAAAATTTCTTATTGAAGCCCTAAGAAGGGCGTCTGCTATTCCATCACACAGTGGGGACTCTAGCATCCTAGAAATTGCCGAAGCCTAAGCCGAGACTCAATTATTGATTGACAGATTCAGTGGTGTCCCAAGTAGGAAGCAGGAAGACGAAAGATAAAAGACAATGTCTTCATGTGTGAAGTTTTTGTAAAAACCTAAACGGTTAAAACAAATTAAAAAAAAAAAATAAAAAAAAAAAATAAATGTGCCGTTTGCAGATAAAACTGCAGGAGGTATCTTGTTATCAACAGGAGGATTTCCATTAGTATGAAGGAAAGTAATCTTAGAAAGTGCATTATAATTATGCCCATAGTTGAAGGGTGACTTCAGTTTAACAGTCAAGTCAGATCCTTGGAAAGAGATAGCCCAGTGGAGCAGTGTCAGGAACTCTCCCTACATGACGACTGACCATGTCAGTGGCAGGCTGTTCATCTGACTCCAGAAATGGGGTTCAAACAGGTATTGGTGGAATTTCGTTGAAGCGGATTTCATTGAAAATCATTATTTCCCTAATCTGCCCAATTGTGTTCTTGACGACTAAGACATCTGCTGATGAAGGCAGCTAAGTGATCTTTGCACTTCTCATTTAGTTAGAAGAAGGCCGCCGTCTATACCAAGGTCAGCGGACTATGTTTTTTTACAATTAACACCTCTCCAAAATCAGGTGCCTTCAGAAAGGTGGGTTCACACAGCTTTTTTCAGTTTCATAGGCTACCTGATAGCAGCAGGTCCAGTTCAAAACCTTTAGCTCATTTGGGGAGGTTAGATGTGTGGGGTAACTATGGGTCCTTCATTAACTACACATTTCTGGTACAGACCAGTGTTCCCCTACAATGCTTGAATCCAAAACTGTGCCTTGGGTGGCTCCCAATCTAAGACTGCTTGGATTTTAGTTGAATAGGGTGGGTCTTCCCAATACCCAACTGATGCCCGAGATACACACTACTGCTCTACTCCACCTGGCACTTGTTGCCTGGATGATGAATTGCGCACATTACAGGGCCTGAAACACTGAATTTAGAGGACACACATGGTCTATCAAGTCGGTACAGTAAATTATAGATTTGTGGCACAGAAGACATTGAGACCAAGTACCGCATTAACCAAACATTGTAAAGTTGCATGAGCACTCCTTAACCCAAAAGGCATCACGCTAAGCTGGTTTTGTTTCTCTGGGGTCTAGATTGCTACCTTTTCTCTGGCATCAGATGTTAAGGGTATTGGCCAGTAACTAGTGAATCGGACATGTTCGACAATAAAGCCGCACCTAACCTCTTGAGGAGATTGCCAAT
This sequence comes from Ambystoma mexicanum, assembly GCF_040938575.1. Lineage (NCBI taxonomy): Eukaryota > Metazoa > Chordata > Amphibia > Caudata > Ambystomatidae > Ambystoma > Ambystoma mexicanum. Next base: position 296,790,540 of record NC_090929.1, read on the forward strand.
ACAAATGATGGGGATGAACCTTTGTCTTTATAATGGAGGCCTGGTAATGTCAACATTAATAACTGTAGTGTCTACTGTTCTCCTAGCCCATGGTCCCTTTTCCTCCATAAAAGTGGGATGTACCTGCATGGGGACAGAACAGGGGCCTTTTTATCTGCATACAACCCTCAAATCTGATAGCTGAGCTGGAGCACATGCAATGGGTGCAGCTCCAGCCCTGCATGCCCTACCCACAAGATTCCTCTGAGGCCATGAATGTACTCATAAAAGATGTTTCAGGCACCAAATAAGGAAGCATGGGAAAAACTCTGAAAACAGGAGTACCTTAAAAGGGGGCATTCCCAGTCCACCCTCTGAATGAATTAAACCCCCTCTATCAGCGACAGAAACAAATTAAGTAAGACTGGCATGGTCCACCTGATGCATACCTGTCACGAGAGGTATTCCCTTGGCGCCTGGAGGAGCAATCTCCTCTAAAGGATAAAGCATGCTATCCCTCTGAGTGCAGGTACGCACATACTCTTCCCCCAGCCTTGTCGCTATTAGGTCTATTGCTCGACCCCCAACTAGCCTAATTTATTTTGCTCAAATTTTGTTTACTGTTTTTTAACACCAAAAAATAGATGGTGAGTTGGGGTAAGGCAATATTGGTGGGGGTTGCCAGTTGCTCCCCTTCCCTATTCTGTGGTAAGAAATCTGTTTAAAACAAATTGTGAGCAAAAGAATTTCGAGCAGCTAAATTCGAGTAATGGACATACATCCTCCTTTTCCCATTAAGGTCAAACTATGGGGATTTTGCCAAAGGCTGCTGAGGCTTTTATTTGCCTTTATTTCCTCTTCATGAGATGAGAAACATTGTACCCCCTTGTTACCTTGTGAAGAGGGTGACTAGGAATGCTTTCTAGCAGGGATTTGTCTCCTTTGTAGCTCTTCATCCGTGGTTCAGCGAGACCCACCAAAGACTCTGAATCTTTGAAGGCCCAAGCGTTCCTGAGGAAGCCTGTCTGTAAAGGGAGCCAGCTTCAGTTTCTTAACGCTTTCCTTGAGACCAAGACCTGAAATTACCTACCCATCAAAGTTCATGGACTGGGACAAGGCCCAGAGGTTGCTTCGGAGCATTTTACGATAAACGCATCTTTAACAGTGAAAGGTGCCCGAGGACATCCTCCCAACCAAGCTGCATGTGGAAAACATTTGACCCATCAGGGTACCTCTGAACCTATAGCGTGACTTACCTTATTCTGGAAAAAAGTCTTTGATGCTCTTTGGAGGAAGATTCTTAAAAATCTCCACTCACAATCTGAGGTGGCGCTTTAGCAACCGCACTGAAAGTGTGTCGCAAAAATAAAAGGTTCTAAGCATGTTCAAAGCCTAAATTCTCAAAACACTGAGCATGTGGCTCCGCTGCAGGACATAATAAAACACTTGAAACTTTTGTTTTGGGCATATAATCTGAGGCCACAAAGGAAAACATAATTTGAGCATGAAGTTGTGCAGCAGTGGCAAAAAAAGCTCACGCCACCTCAGCATGGAGAAAAAGACTTGCATTTGTGGACAGCAGCATGCACAAGAGGTGTCTTGGACATCCGGCACAAGCCAGCATTCGTTTATTCCAATTCTATTGCTGACCCACATGACGCTTCAGTCCCACCCCCTTTCCTGGGTCAACATCCCATAAGTAGCGAGGAAAGGGGACAGGGCTTAGGACAGGGCTTAGGAGTAATATTACATGAACACGAGGATAGCGGCTGAGTTGGGGAGCTTTGTCCTCATCAAAAATGGCCCAACAGATAAGTCCAGACCTAATTGGTTGCAAAAACCTCATTTTGCCATGAAATATGGCCACTGTTGTAGACACATGATTAGCACCTCAAATAGGGTGAAATAAAACATATTTCTTGCCACGGAGGGGTACAATTAGGTGTTTCTTTTCAGAGAGGAGGTGGTAGGGATCAGGAAGTTGGTTTATGTTTTATGGTACACTGGTGGTACTTAGGAGGAAATTGTGGAGAAGCTTCAGTCAGAAATGTGAGGTGCTAAGGGACGGAGATGTGAGGGAACCAGGTCGGCACAGTAAAGGAAGCTGAAGGAAGCTGTGATCATCATTATTTGCAAGGGTGTGTAATGGGTTATTTCTGGTGAATGGAATGATTTGATTCGGTTTTCTTGCAGTTATTGAGAATGTTTGGGCAGCACAGCTCACTATTACATAATTCATTCTAGGGACATTCGGGGTAATTGTAATCGTTTTGTCAGATTTCATGTACCTGTATGTATGTCAGTGATATTCTTGGAATAAATCAACACATTTATCAAATCATGGCTTAGACAACCTCCAATCTACGAACATTACAGCAGGGAGACGTGTCTTATCTTCAAGTCTACTTTTATTGAAAGGGTTCCTTCACAATTATGGTATAGAGTCTGCTCCTTTGTCCGATCTAAAGCTTTGCAATTCAAGAAATGCACCATTTGAGTCAAAAGGGGAGTTGGGTTGCAATCAGTGAAACAGTTGTGCAAATGGACTTCGAAGACAAAGAAGAAAACAGCACCAACATGTTTAATTCTAGGTTTCAAAAGTCAGACAATTTGGAAGTACTGTGTGCTTTGAAACGTTCCAAGATTAGGAAGCGTAATCTGAACCGCAGAAAGACGTACATATGGCAGAAGGAAGGTCACCATTACCCCGCCTCATAACATCCTGGGTACAGCACGTTGGACAAAAAAAAGAGGAGCTTTGCACAGTTGTTTTACTGAATAGTAGTGTCCAGAACACTTTGTTTCAGGGGCATGAGGGAACAGTGGGTACACAATTCAACATGCTATTTCACAGGGACATCTTTTGGTCACAGTGAAACGCATTTCACCTTCGTGGTTACTGCACCATGTGTGATGTGTTCCAGGCTTGTGGTGTGACTGCTTTTCTCAGTCGAGCCCTGGAATGGCAAAACAACTAAATGTGATCCGTACACCCACAGTTACTTATTGCAAGGTGGATGAAGTACAAGGGCAGAGGGGCACAGTATGTAGGCATTCCCCCTTTTGGTTCTGCACACTTCCAAAATATGTGATCCATAGAGAAACCTGTTAGCTTTTCTCTATGGTGGCAGACTTAAATAATTTAACGATAAACGTACAACATGCACAATAAAACGCTGCTGGCTGAACTGCGTTCCTACAAGTGTAAAAATGGCAAGATTAGAAGTCATTATGTAAATGCAAAACTTCAGTTCATTATGATGGCACTTACAAATTAAGAACTTTTACAATGAGATGCATATACAACTAATGTTAAATCGAATGAGGTACATAGATGAGTGAGGGAAGACGCATACATGATGAAGGCATGCTTACAAATAAATACATAGAAAGCCAGTTTCATTTCTGGTGAGATCATCCTCAAGGTATTAAACACACAAAATGTAATACGACTCTGGGAAATATGACAAACAATGGAAGCCTTTCTCCAATGATTTCATTCACCTCTCTCACAAGTCAGCTCTGCCACACACATGATAGGCGGCGGGTTGCTGTTTGGGTTGCACACAGGAGGCAGGTGACTTACATACGAGAGGATAGCTTCCAGCAAGCAGGCACAGTAACGGGGGAGGTGCAGGGATGATATGAAGGGAAATGGAGGATTCAACAGCTTAGCAGAAAATACAGAGCCTTTTGCCTTTGGTCCCTGGTTCAAATCACACCAATGTTGACAGTGATCAAATGTCTACAGCATCTAACTTCGTAATAGCCACTGTGAAACAAAAGTAGGTCGAAATCCAGCTCGTAGGGGGAGCGGGTGGTGTTTATGCCCATCGAAAAACCATCATCCAAATGAGGCTCCAATTGTTGATTATAGTTACGAGGTTATGGGAAGATGCCATCAGACCACCCTAAACTCGGATGGACATCTAAAGTAGTTTGAACCGATGGCCCAGTGGTCACAATCCAGCAGTGTTCACCTGCACTAAAATCACCATTAACATCGTACAGAAGCAACTGAGAGCAGTTCACTGCATTGTGTGCACAGTATACAAAATGCACCAGATGACTCACTTAATATAGTGGCTTCAAGGATGATATGTAATAGCTACAGAACTCAAGGGGAACCTATACGAAGGAGAGGTGTTACCTACTATAGTGATTTATTTTTATGTGTGAAGAAAAGATGACTCAGATAAAAGAAAATATGCATCCATAAACGTTAGGTAATAACATAGAGTAGAGACTAAGGGAACAAGTGCATGAGAGCGGGTAATTAAATGACCGAGATGCATAATAGAGAGGGACAGCAGGAGAGCGAATAAAAGAGAGAGTGAGAGCGCAAGAGAGACCGGGACCCACTTAGAAATTACAACAATGAGTTAGAAATGTTAAGGAAAGATGTATTCAATGGGTTACAACAACAAGGGTGAGGCCATTGCCAGGGAGGTTTAGACATAATGCAGAAGTGACATATGAAGGGCAAAGGTGCGCTTATGAGGTATCGACATGGGGTGCAACAACCCAACTGTGAAACACAAATGACAAAGTGATGATGGAATGGGGCTACACACATCATGGAGAGAACAGTAACGTTTGCATGCATAAAATACAGCTTGCCCTAGGCATTGCTTACACAAGAGAGGCATGGCTAACTCTTGGGAAGACCTAACCCAAACTGATGCAAACAACAAAAGGTGACGTGTTTCATGCAGCCACTAGAAATGACAACTGCGAGTTTGCCATATGAAAAAGACATATCTTAAGCAGTAAATTTGTTTAGGCCCAGGTACCCGCTTTACTAGAAGGAAAGCCAACACCCTAGAAAGTATCTCTACTGTTTGGGGGAGACGACCTCAAAAAGTTATCAACGGAAAAAATGGCTCTAATGAGTTGCATCTATGCTGAAGACATGATGCTAAATTGTAACAGACGGAGAGGGGACATTATATAGTTATGCATGGAAGATGTGACGGAGAGGGGACATTATATAGTTATGCATGGAAGATGTGACGGAGAGGGGACATTATATAGTTATGCATGGAAGATGTGACGGAGAGGGGACATTATATAGTTATGCATGGAAGATGTGACCAAAAGAGAAAGAGGAATATGTCACCTGAATAAGTAAAGGAAGGAGAGAAGACCCTGAAGAGTTACAGGAGAAGGTGTAATGAACTGGGTTCTGAAATATCCATCCTTGTGGGTGGTTTAAATATAAAGTGCACAGTGACCTGTATAGAAACATGGTCTTCATCAGCACACGCAAAGGATCCAAGTGCCCTATTTCACAATTTCACAAGTTCTCTATAGGTGTAACCTGTGGAAAGATGGTACTAGACGAGTATGTTGTTGGTCTAAGGTGCTCAACTTGAGTTACTATAGATGTGAAAATCTATGTTGTGTGAGGTCCAGCCCTGTACTTAGGGTGATGCACCCGCACAGGTTATGGGACTCTTCTGCAGAACTTGCACAGTTAATCCTGTTCTCACAAGTATGATACTGAGCCCCAGTTATTAAATTAACTAATGTTGTTTCTTATGCGTCGTGTGCTGTAAAGGTGCATGGCTGATTTACAGGGCAAGAAACTCCCACTTATAAACTCCACTGGAAGGAAATTCAGTATGTATGAAATATTCACCACAAACATATTCCTACATGTGTTATGCTCATTGAGGTCCCTTTCCTCCTAATTCTAATATGGGGCAACAGATATGCCTATTCGCACTAATATTTTCTTTTAATGGATATATAAAATATGTTATTTTGTCTTTCCTTACTGGTGGGTGAAAATGTGATCTCTGATTGATGTAATTATTTCTGCCAAAAATTCTTGTGTTGTTTGAAACCTGTCTGGATCATATGGTCCTTTATCGACTATGGGTGAAGTAGCTACATTGTCTGCTGATTAATGAAGCATCAAGGCCTCTTCCCTTTATGGCCCAGTCCACAGCTATGTGTTCATTGGAATTCTTGACACCTATCTTGGGCTACTGTTTTGTGGTGACCCTTCAAGAACATCTTGTGTGTATTGTAGTTTGTGTAATGGTGATGGGCCATTCCCTAGATCTACCTTCATACTGCCAGCTCATGCACGATAGGTCTGCCTTATGTCTGTCACACCTCTTCCCTTCGATTCTCGACTACATCTCTCTTACCTCTCCTATCAAATTAGCACCCATCCTTTGCAGGATCAATCCGTCTTGCATCCCCATATACCTGCTTGCTCCTCTAATGTTCACAGACATAGCCTAAATCATCTTCCTTTATCTCGCTGAGATGTTTAACCTCTCTCTCTCTCTGCTAAACTCTTTCTTGCCTCCTTCAACAGTACTAATCCTTTTGAAGAAACCATCTGCTTACCCAACTGTGCAACAAACTATTCCTCACTTTCAGTTCCCTCCTACCTCATAATATAAAGGCACTAGAGCAGGTGGTCTTCACTGGGAACACCAGGTACCTTGAGGATAATGGACTTGACGATCCACTTCAATCTGGTTTCCGTAGTAAACACTCCACCAAGACTGCACTCATGCATTCCTCCAACTTTCTCTCCGAAGACATTACTCTACATTCTCACCTATAATCATCCTTTTGGTGCTCTCTGCCACTTTCAATACTTTGGACCACTCCACCCTCCTCCTTACTGTACAAGATTTCGAATTTGTAAATCTGCTTTATTTTGGATTTCCTCCTACCTGGTAGGTCGCTTTTTTAAATTCTCCTCACCTCACAAACCTCTGACTCCACCCCACTCTCTATCCCCCCAAGGATCAGTGTTTGGACCTCTGCTCTTCACTTGATATACCTCTGCCCTAGGTAGACATATTTCATCCTTTGGATTTTGCTACCACCTCTTTACTTGTGACCGAAAACTAGTTTTCTCCTTTCCCTCCTTCACACCAGACATTTAAGAACTCATTACCAACGGTCTCACTGTACTCCATTAATGGATGGCTGTAAACTGCTTCATGCTGAATTCTTCAAACGCCATTTTTCTCCCAACTTCCCACACCATCCCTACCCTCCCTTCTTGTATCTCCTTCCCTGCCTATTTACTTATCATTCAAATAACCTCCACTTTCATGCTCAGCTAACTCGAATATTGCTCAGGTTATAATATCGCCATATATATGGTTGCCGTAAATAATATCACCGGGAAAATGTTGTGGCGATATTATTTGGGTGACCATATATATGGGGACAGGGGCAAAAAAAAAAAAAAGAAAAAAAAAAGTTTGGGGGTTGCGGGGGTGTCCCCCGTATGTTCCATGCAATAATGTTGCCACAAAAAACAGCAATTTTTCGGCAATATTTTTGCATGGCGAGATTTTTGTGGCGACATTATTACATGGAACCACTCATACCTACTTCTTGACTTTCTTCTCTACTCCGTTGCTCCCTCTAGAGTATGTTCTCAACCTTGCTACCCTCACTCCTTACAGCATTTCCAGATCCACTCCCACGTCTTCCTTCTGACATCATGCTGGATGGCTCTGCATGTACAACCACTCCTTTTTTCTCCACCTACTCTACAAAGATGTCAATGGTCTTGCTACTAGTAAATGTCTGGCTGTACATCTGTCCAAGTACCATCTTATTCTCTCCACTCTTTCTCTGCACTCAAACTCACTGGTCTACGGCCATGTACCTTCTCTAACTTTCACTCTTTCTTACTACTCGCCTTACTCCATTGGAACTCTCTGCCCATCACAATCAAAACCAGCCTGACAGTGGAACTGTTGAAAGCTAGGCTTACACTTCACCGACTGGCCAAGAAGGCAGCTATTCTAGCCTTCTCCCCATCCTCATACCTGACCCCACCAAACCCTCCAGTGATACATACAAATGTATATATAGAAAAACCTCTGTACCTCCGTAGAGAGCAGCTGGGGATGTGGTATCCTTAAAACACAAAAAAGAGTCACCACAGAATCCAGGCAACATAATATATTTTATTTTAAATGTGCCATGGAAAAAAGAAAACTTGTAGAAAGACGACGCGTTTTGCAGTTCACACACCGCTTGATCACGTATATATGATACATTACTCACCGTAATCATATTTCTGATGCTTGTATCTGGTTAGATTCACATGCTATGTATAGGCCGACATCTAGTGGTAGCTGCAGAGTTTACAGTTTTTGTTTTCGAAACTCGGAAAGGGTCGTCGACAGGGCGTGCCAGTAATATGATATGTTATATTTTATTTATAGCGTGCCTAAGCACAAGTGTTTGAAGGTGCGACGAGGCAAGGGAGGGGAACAAGGGAGGACAAGACAACGATCTTACTAGGCAAAGTGACATTGAGATTGCGCAAGTGCAGGGGAGGGGGCGCATGTGAATCTAAGCAGATACAGGCATCAGAAATACGATTACGTGAGTAATGTATCCCTTCTGATGCTTGTGGAATCTGCTTAGATAACAAGCTATGCATATATTAGTGAGCAGTGTCTGGAGAAGGTGGTGGGTTGTGAGAAGGTACAGCAGCAAATATATGTTTTAGGCCCACTTGTTCCACCTGTGAATCTGCTTTAGAATGTGTGTCAATGCAGCAGTGCTGAGTAAAAGTATGGATAGAGATCCATGTAGCTACTTTGCAAATGGCGTCCAGCGGGATGTTTGCGATAAAGGCCAAGGTAGCTCCTGTACCTCTAATAGAGTGAGCTCTTGGTGTGAAAAGCAGATTTTTATTTGACAGAGAGCAGCAGAGCTGTATGCATCCGACTATCCATCTGGAGCTAGCGTTCTTTCAAACATGGTCACCTTCCCTGCCGGATGCTATGGAGACAAACAGTTGGTCTGTCTTTCTTAGCAGTCTTGTCTTGTTTACATAGTAAAGGACTGCCCTCCTTAGATCTAGTGTATGGAGTTTTTGCTCAGATGAGCTTGAAGGGTTTTGAAAGAAAGCTGGTAGTTCGATAGACTGATTGACATGGAACTTAGATATGAACTTAGGCGAACACCTAGGGTGTGTTCTTAGTACCAATTTGTCTTTGTGAATAACAAAGAAAGGGTTTTGCACTGACAAAGCTTGCAGTTCACTGTATCTTCTTATAGAGGTGATAGCCACCAGAAAAGCTGTTGTATATGTAAGGTGTTTAAGGCTGGGCTTGTGCATAGGCTCAAAGAGGGGGTGAGGGGGTCATATGAGCTTTGAAAGTATCACATTTAGGTCCCACCCTGGGGGCAGGTTTGAAATCGGAGGGTAGAGTCTTATTACTCCCTCCATGAATGCCTCAATGACAGGGATTTTCCACCAGGACACCTTGTTTTGAGAAGTGGTGTACGCGGAGAGAGCCGATAGGTGAACCTTGATGGAGTTGAATACTAGCCCTGAGTCTAGTAAGTGAAGCATATAATGGAGAATGTGTGGTGCGATATGTGGACCTGATGGAGTTGAATACTAGCCCTGAGTCTAGTAAGTGAAGCAGATAATGGAGAATGTGTGATGGAGTACATTCTACTGGGTTTATTTCTTTTGACCTGCACCATATTACAAATACTTTCCATTCGTAAAAATAACAGTGTCTGGTTTGCGGGACTGCTGGAGGATATCCATACACCTTTGAGGTTGTTTTAAATGGCCAAATTTTATGACTTCAGGAGCCAATCTGCCAAGTTCATAGACTGGGGTTGTGGGTGGAAAGTTGTCCCCCTGTGCTTTGTAAGCATGTTGTAGGGGAACAAGATCTTGAGTTGACCGCAAATCGCCAGTTTGCGCAGATGTGGAAACCAAGGTTGTCTCACCCACATAGGAGCAACTAGGATTGGTGTCACTTGTTCCTGGTGCATTTTGTTCACCACCCTGCTCAGTAGCGAAGTCGGAGAAAAGCATAGGCACATTTGTCTGACCAGTTCATCCACAGGGCGTTCCCCTTGGATCTGTGCTGGGAAAACCAGTACGCAACGTCTGGGAATTGCATGCTTTGGCTTGTGGCGAACAAGTCTAAAGGGGGTAAGCCCATAGGGAGAAGATATCATTTAGGATATTTTTGTCGTGCTGCCACTCGTGCTCTTTGTGTAGAGGATCTTTGCTTAATGAGTCTGCCAGAGAATAGAGTTCCCCTGGAACACGTTGCAATGTTAGGAACATGCCTCCTTAAGTGCCCACTTCCAATTGTTTTGTGCTAGCCTGGACAGACCTGGAGAGTGTGTGCCCCCCTGCTTGTTTATGTAAAACATGGCAGTTATGCTGTTCGTGAGGCTTTGTACTGTCTGGCCTGACAGGTGCACTTGGAAAGCTTGCAGCGCTCTGAGCACTGCTAGCAGTTCCAGAAGGTTTATGTGATTTTGGGCTTTGACCTTTGACAACAGGCCATGCGCTGTGTGGTGAAATAATGGGCTCCCCACACAGCGAGTGGTGCATCTGTTGTGACAACTGCTTGCAGTGTAGGGTTGTGAAAATGTTTTCCCTTTAACAGGTTTTCCTTTGTCCACCAGCGTAGTGCTTGAACGAGGGTTAGCTAATCAATAGATCATCCTACTCATTCCTTGACTGAGATCACTGTTTCGCTAACCACTCTTGCAATGGTCGTATGTGCAGCCGTGCGTGTGGAACCAGGTTAATGCATGATGCCATCACCCTGGGCAAGCGCATTGCTTTGCATATGGTTATCTGGCGACCGGCTAAATACTGAGGTATTTGCAGCAGTATGCTTTGTACTCTTTCGTTTGACCGAAAGACTAGAACCTATTCTGTCTTTATGACAGCTCCTAAGAACTATTTGGTCTTGTATGGAACAAGACTTGATTTCTTCTCGCTGACTGAGAATCCCGATTGGAACAGGAGATTGATTGTTCTCTGGGTATTTTGCATGCAAATTTGGGGGTGTTCCCCAGTTATCAGCCAGTCATCCAGATAAAGGTATACTGGGATTGATTCTCTGCATAGATGCGCTGCCACTACTGCTAGTACCTTGGTAAATACCCTTGGACCGGAGGCTATGCAGAAGGGTAGTACCTTGAATTGGTAGTGTTGATTCGCTATTTTGAACTTTCTGTGCACGTGGAACATTGAAATATGATAGTATGCATCTTTCATATCCAAGGTTGCTATGTAGTCCCCCTGCTTTAGCAGTGGGATTACCTCCTGTAGTGTTGTCATACAGAATTATTGTGGCTTGAGATAGGTGTTTTCAGGATGCAGGTTTAGGACAGTGCGCATTGTTAAGTCTATTTCCGGCACAAGGAAGTACATTGAATAAATGCCCTTGTTTACTTGGTTTGCCGGGACGATTTCTATGGCTCCAGTAGGATACTTTGTTCTTCCTGTGAGGTCTGTCTTTGTCTTGGCGGGTGGTTGGCTGGTGTCTGGATCAGCTCTATGCAATACCGCCCCACTACGGTGGAAAGTACACACTTTTCCGAAGTGGTCCCCTCCCATGCGTGGGTAAAGTGTGAAATACGACCTCCCATGGAGTGGCATGGGAGGGAATCTGTAGCGGGTGGTCATTGCTTAGGGAGGGTTGAGCCCCCTCTTGAGGAAGAGGATCTGCCCCTACTTCGAGACCTTCTTTGGCCTCTTTGAAAACCTTGCTGTGAGGACTGCCCTTGTGACGAACCCCAGGATGAACCTTGGCACCTTGATTGTAATTTGAGGCCCATTGGGATGTTTGTCCTCTGAAAAGACAAGAGTTAGAGCTGCTGGTGAGCTGCCCTAGGGATATGAGGGTGTCATATTCCTCTTTGCGCTCTTATGGGCATCCTCCACTGCTTTACCAAACAAAGCATTGGGTTCAATTGGCATGTTTAGGAGGCTTGCCTGGGCTTTTAGTTTGAAGCCTGATTGCTGTAGCCATGCGTGGCATTTAATCAGTGTGCCTTCTGCCATGATTCTCCCTGCATTGTCTGCTGCAAGTTGTTCTTGAGGATGCAGTTGGCTACTTGTTTCCCCTGAGAGCTGTGTTTTCTTGAGCGCTTGCGACAATTATAAAGGGCTAATAGCGTCGTGTTATTAGCAATCCATGTTTGGTAGGCTGTAGATTTTCTTACTCTCCTTGTCAGGAGGGCCTTTGGCAGAGGCCAGAGGGGTTCTCACCCTCTTTTTTGTAGTAGTAACTACTAAAGAGTCAGGCTTTAACTGCCCCCTAATGTATAAGGGGTCTGAGGGGGCTGGTCTGAACATCTTCTCGATGCGCGGGTTTACTGCCTGTGTTAAATTGGGTGTAAGCAGAGAGGGTTGGATGCGTCTCTGTACTGATTGTAACAGGGGGTTAAATTTGTGGTAGCTGTTTTTTTTATCCTCAACAATGTCCTCCACAAAGTCTTTGTCGACTTGAGCCTCTTGTGTGTCTATTTTGAAGTGCTATGCAGCCTTTAGGAGCAGGTCATTATATTGTAACTGGTTGTCTACCGGAGATTCAGCAACCAGTGGGAGTGTGTGATCTGGGGACTGGATGACGTATCGTCGTCATCATAAAATTGGTCAAAGTCCACCGTGTCTCCTTCGTCCTCTGTGTCTGTGTGTGTGCCAGGGTCCTGTAAGCCTTGCATGGTATGGTAATAAATGACTTGCGCTAGGTCCTGATGCGAGGTGGAAGTGTGCGTGGAGTCTAGGCAGGCTTTTTTTGGCTGCTGGCTGAGTGATTGCTGCCCCGCTCTGAGTGGCTGCTGCCCCACTCTGTTGGGTTCCCTGAAGATTTTGGAGGACCTCGGAGTGGTCATCAAAAAAATTAATAAAACAGGACAACATCCTTATAACTTTATCAAACTGTTCTGATGTCCATTGTGAGGAGTTTGGCAGTACAGAGGGAGCAGGAGTAGCAGGTGTAGGTGGGGAGTCTGGGACAGGGGTTTTCTTATGGTGCATAGCCCCTGAAAGAGTGCCCTTTGCGGTAGCGAAATCCCTGCTTGGACTTTTTCCACCTGGGCATCAAAGACTTATGGTTTTTTGATGTTCTGGCCTTTAAAAGGGTACTTGGAACGTGTTTTTTAATTAGCTTGATAATTTTTTTAGCACTTTGTGCTTTTTCTCGAGGCCGTCGACGTGTCTTTTGATGCCCCATCATCTGCGCCCGAGGACTTTACAGGTTTAGACGCGGTGTCGGAAACAGATGTTGTTTCAGGGGCTCGTCATGTGGTGATTGTGACCGCGATGGCTCAGAGGATAGGGAAAGTTCGGACCTCCCCTTGAAGCCACGTGTGGCTCATCGGGCGGCGGCATGGTCGACTTTTAGCCGTGGGGGGTGTGCTTGGTGTGATGTATCTTGGTTGTGCTTGAGCCGCCGGGTGTCGTCCCCATAGCAGAACCACCGGCCTGCCTGTTGGGTTCAGGGGCTCGTACACGGGAATCCGATGGATGCTGATCAACCTTGGCGTCATATAAGACGTTGATTCTGCCATCGCTGGAGGCTCTCTTGACATCCATGGTGGCCTCGGCCTGCATAGCGTGGTGGGCCCAGCGTTTGGTCTTGTGGTACTTTAGGGTTTTAGGCCTGAACAGTTTGCAAGACTTGCACTATGGCACGGTGTGGTCCCTAGGGAGACAAAGGTTGCAAACCCGGTGCAAGTCTTTCCAGGGAATATTCCTATTACAGGAAGGCCAAAATGTAAAAGGGGTATTTTCCATGATGGATGGGGATGGCAGCCTGGTGAAATATATGGGAGTAAAGGGGAATATACATTCTCTTAACAATAATAGAATATGAACCTCCCCGCTCTCCCTACTGTGCAGGGCCAAGGCCTGATGGCGCCTTGAGAGGCAGTAGACAAAGGAGCGTCAAGCCAGGTGTTGCTGTCATCAAAGATTGAAACCTATCCTTTAAGCTGGCGCCCAAGGTCTTGCAGTAAACGTATATCGAAAGGACAGAAAGAGATAATAGAATTAAACTTTTCTAAATAATGGTGTCAGCCAAGAAGGAACTCCATGATATGCACCGACTATTATGATGGAAAAAAACAATCTGAGTGACCTCGACACGTTAAGGACCATGGGTTCAGTAGACGTTTGTTTGTTTATTTTATTTGTAATGCGCTCCTCACTCGAGGGTATCTGTGCACACACAGTAGGGATAGTATTACTGGCACACCTTGTCGATGTCCCATTTCGAGTTTCATAAAAAAAAACTGTAATACTCCTCAGCTACCACTAGATGTTGGCCTCTGCATAGCATGTGATCTAAGCAGATTCCACAAGCCTCAGAAATATATATACCACACCCTCAAACTGTCTCACCACTTGTTCTCATCTTTGTGCTACTGTACAGGCACTGTTCTGGGGAATATACTGACGCAATCTGTAATGTGTTGTTTCTGATCTTCAAATACACACAAATACGTCTGTACCTGCATGGAAAGGGTGGGTCAGGGAGCTCCAACAGCACATCCCCATCAGCAGGGAGCATCCACAGGATGTTCCAGCATCCACTTGGGGTCGCTGACCTGTGGGGCCCATAATCTTCACTCCACATTCAAACCATGGGGGACTCGTGTCTGCACTTGGCACATGAGCCGTTTACTTGGCATGTGGAATCCATGTGAGGCTTACTCCAGCTTCAGCACATAATGGAGGATACAAGAATCCAAAAGGAGCCATGCATTGTATTCCAGTGCATCTCAAACTCTTTCATTCTTTGATCCTGTGACTTTTCCTCTTGCCCTTTTTCCCGCCTGTCCTTTCCCCTTGCTTTGCTCCAGATCGAGTTATTTCTCCTCCTGACTCAGCTTTACAGTTTCTGCTTGGTATTGTCTGCCAGCTCTTCCTATTTTTTCAAATGAATTCCTCAATTCATTTTACGCGGGTAGAATGCACAAGTTATGTATCAACTGTTATATTCATGTAAGTAGTGAGGCAAGAGAACATGTACATAGATACAATGAATTGTGCACAGAAGAAGATATTTTAGAGTCCAGGCTCTTTAAGAAAATACAAAAATACTCCAGAAGATGTGACTGCGTTGCTATCTGAAATTCATGAAGAGCCTACTTGTGTATAGGCACGTTACAAATGCCTTATCATATCATTTCGTTACAAATGCCTTATCATACTTGTGCAACAGAAGAATTGCATGAAAGCATGGAAGAGAAAGCAAATAAGCTACTAAAAAGAGGTGGAAAGAACCTGATTATAAACACAAAGGAATGAGTGGGGCTGTCTTCCAGAAATCATCCCATCCATCATTTATTTAGGCAATGGGGATCTTCTTATGGCCCTTTCCTCATATGCAAACATATTTCACTAGTGTCATTTCATTTTGTCTCTGACTGTCAAACTCCTGGAAAATGTATCCAGTATTTCATGTTTTCTTCCATTACCACTATATTCTGGATCAATATGAGCATGGATGCATCCAGCTCTTCCTCATTTTAGGGATAGTCATACAGAATATGAGGTTCAAGACATTTGAAATTCCGAATAGAGGAAGGACTGTCTGTTTTCAATTACTAATTAGGAGGGTTATGCACTGTGATCATTCTTGGGAACCAAATGTCAATGTACATGCTTTACTTCTAATCTGACGTATAAATGATTTCCTTGGAAGCACAGCACCTACACTTGTATTCAAGAAGGGTGTAATGTAACACCCCAGACTGATGCTCACGTTTGCCTGTGTATTGCCAATCCATGAGCCATCGATCTGTCTGATGTCTGCTCTTAATCCCCTTGGCCATGGAGCTCTAAAAATATGGAGCACTTGCCGCAAAATTGTCAGAATTCTTCACCACCCCCATTCATTTGATGCTTTCATGGGATGTTTTGGCACTTTGCGCATGTGCAGTTTACCACATTGTGATGCGTTGCCAGGATATTGCCTCAAACAAATCTTACCCCCATTCCAACACATATTGGAGGATGAAAACAACCATGCCTTGTAGCACATTACACCTCAAACCTCGCCTGAATAAATATGTTCCCTGTTCCGGATTCTATCTGCCTTTTCCTCTTGGTCTTTGATCAGCCTGCCATTTCCTTCCTTGCTTTGATCTTGACCTACTTATTTCTTCTCCTGATGCACTATTACATTTCCCATTTGGCTCTATGGGCTAGTTCTTCCCAATTTGCTGATCCCATTCTGGATTTGGTTGGACTATTAATCCTACCAGTGTTTGAATTACTTCTTAGTCTTACTTTCCTTCAGAAGACAGAGGTCTTGGTTGCACAGAAAATAGCTCCCACCTCTGCTTGCCATTTTCAATGCAGACAGCTGGGGAAGAAGAATTCTATGAGTCATCAGAGCACACATGGTGACTCAAGAAGACCCCATAGAAATAGAGGACCTTGCACCAATAACAATAGGATTCATGACAGTTACTCTAATCAAGCTGTGTAAAACTGAAAAAATAACTTAACATGGACATCAATGGCAAGGGCGTGTGAACACTGTGATGGTTCCTCAAGATTTTCATCACTCCTGAGACTCAGTTAATTTAATATCATCTACATAGGAACATAAGCTTGAATCTAAGCCCTGGATATGTTGTGATGCTGTCGTGTTGTTTACTTTCCCTTCTGGGCTCCGATGTGCTCTTGGGACCAGAGATCCTTCCCGCTGAGTGAGGGGCTCCCAAGAAGTGGCAAACAGATTATACCATTCTTTTCTCCTAGTCCATATGGCATTAGGGTGCCAGGAAAGCACACTGAACAAGCCATACAACCCAAACATCCAAACTATAGGTAGACCTCGTACTTATTCCTGTTGACCAAGCACATTTGGGCACAATTGATTTCTCATGGACAGCACTGCAATCAGAAAGAACCACATTTGGGAGCCAAGCCGTGCTTTGTCATATGGACACTGATGGTTCTGCTCACAAGTTCAGCCGTCTCATTCTGGCTGACTCACAGTCGGAGGACAAAGGCACTTATCATTCACATAAAAGAGGCCAGGGTTCTGCAGTGGGGGTGACAGGCTGGAGCACAAGCTGGGAAGTGAAGTAGTGCCTACTGGAGAGCAGGAGTCAAGGAGGAGCAAAAGCAGAGCGTGACTGAGGCCTGTAAACAGATTGAGGAGAATCTGGAGAACTAGCCCAGCAGGGTGACCCGACAAGAGGAAGGGAATATTGACAATAACAGACCATTGGATGATCAAGAGACACGGAAGGGTGACCTGTGACTGGCAGGTAAGAATGTCACAGCCTGACAAAAAACTAAGGGTGAAGAATGTTGCAGGTATGTGTGTTTTGACATTTTATTTCCACTGACCTAGAAACGTGATCTGCAGCTAGAGGGTCCGAATATCTATGCTGCACCATTACTACAAGCAAGGGGAAGAAATGCTTGGTGCTAGATTATTATTCATCCATGCTGGCACTCTTTGCTTAGATAGTTGTCAGCAAAGAATATCCCATTTTGTTGTAGAAAGACTCACTTTTTCACAGGAATTTATCCCAACCCTATCCGGAACAAAGATAACAAACCTTGTTTGAACCTCAAGTGTGACCTTTTGATCCAATGTCACAGTGTTCAGAGCCACCCAAGCAAGGACTGCTAAAGGAAAAACATGGGGCCACAGTTGGGCCTTCTCTGAAATTACAGATACATCAAACCAATTCCTGCTAATGTATTTTAGCCACTATATTAGCTAGACCTGGACAGATGTACATCCTTTAAAGATTAAAAATCTCTCGCCAGAGTTTAGTCTGAATTGATGGCAGAGGGGGAACTTTGTATTGACCTGAAAATCCAGGAAATATCCAATCTGTACACAGTCTGCTTACTAGTGTTGCCAAAATGGGTAGGACATAGTCTCAGTAAGCAATACTACCTATGGTAAAATTATAGTGGAAGAGCTTCACCACCCTTCGTCTCCCCAACGCAGGATTGTAGATTCAGCACTCCTGGAAGAGTTCAGGTAACCTACAAAAGGTCTCATCTTTTCCCCTCTAGATCCCAGACAAAAAATGCCATAACAAGCTCCTGCCCCCTACAAAACCTCATCAACTAATCTACAGGTCCAAGTTCTAGAGTAGTGCAGTTATTGCATGGTGGTCTGTCCCCAGCTGACATACATGAGAATCTTGACTCAGTGGGACTCTGCAA
Organism: Ambystoma mexicanum; assembly: GCF_040938575.1. Lineage (NCBI taxonomy): Eukaryota > Metazoa > Chordata > Amphibia > Caudata > Ambystomatidae > Ambystoma > Ambystoma mexicanum. The sequence goes on from NC_090929.1 coordinate 296,808,499, forward strand.
TGGACGTTCTTGCTTTTGTAGGTTTCAACTGCAATAATAAGTTAACATTGATCCTTTTAATGAAGGAATGTTTGTTTGGGATTACCTTGGCATTCTATTTTCTCTGTAGATGCGAAATATTAACATTTACATTTGAAAGTAAATTCATTCACAGGAAAAGTAGACATAGTATTCAACACATTCTGCAACTTGTGTTCAGATTCAAAGTGTTGTAATGCTTGAACAGAATGTGAGGTGTAAATTGAGTTTTTACTACTCTTCATCATTTCATTTCTACGAGCTTGTTTTTTGACAAATGTTAGGCTTAATAAAGTAATTGTTTACTTTTTTCTTAACAACTAGACTGAGAATAATGTTATTAATGGGTTTACTGTGCCTATTGGTGTGCTACTGAGAACCCCCTTCCCTACAGCAGCCCAACAAGCCCTATCCTGCTCAGCTACACTGCCTTGTGAGGCTCTGCTCTGGAAACGGAACTGCTTCCTTACATTGGGTGATGGCCTACACGTCCAAGAAAAAAAGAGAATGACCCTAATATAGGGAGAGATGAGTTACTAGAGGAAGCGGGAACCATAAACAGAAAATGGATGGGGGCATGAGATAAAAGCAGTACCTGTGCAATAATGGCCTCAAAGAGATAGCAGGGTGGGGTGTGGGAGTGCAGGGGGATTTGATAATAGAAAGTTACACAATGGAGTGGTCACCATAAGAGCAAACAAGGGGACTTCTGATCATTAACAGGTACAGGAGGATAGGAAAAGAATTAAAGAATTACATTAGGGAGAGGTAATCCTAAAGATTTAAAGGAGGGAGATAACTCCCCAAATGTTACATGAGAAATATTTGACTTACAAAGGATTGGACGAAGTAGCGGTATCTCTAAAGAGCTATATAAGAATAGAAGTGATCAAAGAGTCACACAAGGTAGCATTAACATTAAAGAGGGGAAGATGGCCCTAAGGAGTTACTTATATGGGCAATGACTCAGTAGAATGAACTGTTCCAGTGAATGGCAAAGCCCTTCTTATTGTTCTTACCTGTTATATTGATAGATATCTGAGCACATCTATCTTGTCTTGCAATGTGTCTCGAGAGACACCTATCCCACTGTCTTCCTCCAACAAACATGCTAGGTAGGTACTATGCCACATCAATAGTGTGCCTTTTTACACTTCCCTGACAAGAGGTGTTTGTGAACTCCACAAGGAAAGTGAGACAATTTAACGCTTCAAAATAGCACATTTTTGTTTCCTCTTGTAGATGAAAACATGCAAGCTTGGTATGTAAGTTTCTGTCACAGCAGTAGCAACAACAAGCAACGCACAGACACATACAAACAACATCAAAGCCAGGGCGGAGAGGGCAGAAACCAGAGTACAAGTGAAACTGAACCAAGAGAAAGACTACAGAGGGACTAGCGAGAAATGTAGACGATTGGGACACCATGAATTGGAGACAAAGTGGTAAGATTTAGGGAAACAAATAAGGACTGTGAAGAGGGGAAATATGATTAATAGAGAGGAGAAGGTGAAAAGAGAACCGAGAGTAACGTACAGATAAATTCATAGAGAAAGAAATAGCAATGAGAGAAAACAGCAGAAGAAAGAGAAGGGTTGGAACCGAAAAAAATAAGGGAAAGAGAACAGAAAGAGAAACGCACACAAAGAGAGAGAGACAAAGAGAAAGGGAGCAAGAGCTCAAATAAAGTTAAGAAGCCAGATAGAAGACTGATTAAGAAATATAAAGTGAGTAAAGAAAGATAAGTTGAGAGCTAGAGGAAGATAGCGAGCAACACATCAAAAGAGATAGATACAAGAGAAAGCATGTACAGTGTGTAAATGTGCAAAGCGAGACAGAGACAGAAAACAAGAACTAGAGAGGGGCAGACTGCGGCAGGCAGAGACACAGATAGACAGATAGGTAGATAGATTCATTAATTGATAGATACATGGATAATGATAAAAATACAGGATGAAAAATCAGAAGCTGGACGCATCAAAGAAGCAGGGGTAGTGAGGAGAAGCGCAATGCATTTTGATGTAGGAGGAAGATTCAAGCACTCCTTGGCTTGGCTGCAAGGAGGAGCTCCCATGGAGGGAATGAATCTGACAGGGAGAAGGCAAGGGTGGAAGGGTTCCAAGGGAAAGCTAATAAATGTCATCAATTCACACACTGAATATTGTAACAGAGAGCAACTCACGGTGAATTTACGCTGGAGACGGACGAGCTGCGAGATACAGCACCTCGACTTTGCTTTACAAAACTGCACATGCAAAAAACAAAAAGTGAGAAGTATAGATATATATCAAATGATAAAGAGACATCGGACGCAGCGAGAGTCAAATGGAAGGAAGGCTTGGCCCTCGCAGGGAGCAGGACCCTCATCCAGCATCATGGGCCCCCGCGAGGCCTTAGGGCAGCGACCAGGGAGAAAATAACTCTTCTGTAAAAACAAACAAAGGCAAATGAAATTCCTATAAAGAAAACAAAGGAACAAAAAGGCACAACTGAAACCACAGGAACATCGTGTACACCACAGACCCCAGCTGTTCATTGCAGGATCTCAACTGAGGGAGCACAGTGCACGGGATCATGATGTCAGCCAACATAGAACCTGGTGGCAATAGTCTCACTGTGGATTTCTCCCTCGAAGGAGGAACAGACCAGAAAGGTTGGGGGGTCAGCCTAAAACTGCATAAAAGTACCCACAGTGGCTCTCACCTCTAGGGCATGTAATACTCTGCCCTGGTCCGGCAGGGTACCTTCGTATCAGAAACAAGCCATGGTCACCCCAAGCTCAGCCAAGCCCCATCTCATCGCAGCCCATACACAAGCTATCCACAGATCAGCATAGTCCCAGCTGAATCTAGCCGTCAGGGCAGCAAACCGCAAATTCACCCTAGCCCCAATCTGTGTACATGTCAGCATATATTCCTGTTTAATGGCATTACATTTAAGACTGGCATCTTATCACTGCATGTATAGGTCAGTCCGCTCCTCGTTTAGCACCTAACTTAGCCAGTTTAGTCTAAACGAGCCCACCTCCCAACTCAATTCAGGGAGAAGGTCGAATGCAACTGATAGTCAATGATGTGCCATATCTGGGTAAACCTGTAGGAAAGGCGTTAAGAGTGGAAACAAGAGAACGAAAAGAAGCATGCGAATACATCCTGGAAAATTACAAAATTTACCAAATCATAAAAATAAATGTTCTTTTGAGCTACCTTACAATGACTCTACCCCTCATCAAATAACTCGGCGTGCTCCTAGGACAAGGAACTGCAAACTCAGCACACAGTCTTGTTAACATTTAGGATGTTACTATTTTTACTTAAACTCGATTTAATTTCCAAGACGTTCGGCCATTTCAACACATACCATAAAAGCAGCAGACATAGTTCAAGCTGGGCGACGATCCCGCCCCCACTTTGCATTCAAATACAGGGATTTAGCCCCTCTTTAGGGAAAGGGACCTTTCTTCTTCGGAAGAAGACGCTAACGTAGGCAATAGCCAGCAACAAAAATAAATAAATCAGTGGATCTGCAACACGACGACTATCCACCAGAGGGCAATAGAGTTCCACCCAAGCAAAACATCAAACCCCACCCTGCAGGACTGGATGCAAGCAATTGTGTAACATACACACAGTATACCATTCTCACTTAAACACACTGAAAGCATGACATTGTAAATCGTACTGCTCTTAGTATGTCCATTTGTTATGGCAGATACGCCCCTTCTTATCAGAGGCAAATCGGGCAATGATCCCTGCTGCCATCATAAACACAAAACTGGATTACTGCAATAGTCTGTTGGTAGGGACCTCCCAGACTAACATAAGAAAATTGCAGGTGATTCAGAACAGCGCTGTACGGACGGTCTGTGGGTTGAAGCGTCTTGCCCATGTCACTGAGGCCTGGAGGTGATTACACTGGCTTCCGGTCCAACATAGGATCCAGTTTAAGGGCCTAGTTATGGTCTTCAAATGCCTCCGTGATGAAGCGCCGCCTTATCTGACCTCAAGAATAAATAGGACCCCTTTTAGACATGTCTTATGCTCTAACAGCACCGCCAGACATTGCTAAGCACGAGTTAACCTTAAGAAAATTGGTGCAGCGAGCTTTAATTTCTGGGCTTGTGCTCTGTGGAATACACTTCCTTCAGATGTTATGGAGAGCACTTCAACTACCGCGTTTAAAAAACATCTGAAGACTCTCCTTTTCGATAAAGAACTTCATTAATGTGTCTCAGTTGCCATGTCTTTTTTTGCCTCCCCTTTTTTGTTTTTTGTTGTCTGTTTTGTGAGTGCCTAGAGGCCTTTGGGCTAGTGGCGCTATATAAACATAATATAGATAGAGAGGTAACACGTTAAACAACCTCAAACAGGGCAAAGTAAGCCTTTAATTGCTTAACATCCATGCGTGAGTTGCCTGATGGTTGCATTTAAAGGCACAGCATTCAGTGAACAGCGTCAGGCATGCAGAGTTTTGCTAGAATCATTGTAGATAACAAGATGCCATGTTCCTGTCTGCCAATGAAAGCGAAACCTTTGCTTGCATCTTCATTTTGAATTGAACCCCACCGCCCCTCAAATGGGGCTGCATTGTGCAAGGTATATAGGAATCATCCCTACTCCTTTCCTGTGCTCACCATATTGTTGAAGGTTGGTTGGCATTATGCCCTTCAGCGTCATCCCTCGCAAAGAATGGTGACGACCTGGATGAGCTCCAAGATGGTAAGTGAATCTGTGAATGATGGGCATCTTTGAGATCTGGCTTAAGTCAATAGGTCACTCCTGCTTCTAGATCATGCCATTACTCTCAGACGCTCTTACTCTTTGCTTGGAATCCTGGAGGCTAACATTAGATATTTGTTACTGAGGATGAGCATAGTGGAAGCATTTTCCGGAGCTCAGATTCCGACGTGCATCCTTCGATAAACAGATAATGGTGACTTTTCAACTCTCCGTTGTCTGCGGTGAATCAATGCCTTAAATGGATTCTGCAGGTCCTCATGTTTTGGAATTAACTTCTGCAATTGTGCATTCCTATGCAAAAAGGACAAACATACTCGTCCTTGGCACTTAAAGATCTCCTCAACTACAATACCTCGGATGACCCGATTTTTCAAAACAAAAAACTAGGACAATTCTTCAAAGTTAAAGATAGAAAAGCGACTTCAAACCTGGAGGCCAGTTATATGACATATCAGAATGGCTAAGCCCACAATATGGTGAGTTTTCTCAATGTCAGTGATTTCAGAGGTCTTTTTTTTTTAACTTCTTTCTGTCTCATTTCGGGTTTATTGCAACCAATGTAGGAACACTATAAGGGAAACATCTACACAGAGCACCCGCTACAACCTACCCAGATCGTGCTCCACTTCTACCTACTGACAACATGCTGGTTGGCTCACCATACACACCCGCTCCCTTTTCAAGTTCCTTCTTCTAGCATAGAAAGCCATTAATGGTCTTACTCCTCAGTATCCATTTGATTGTATCTCAGTTTACTCATAGTCTTGTTCCATGTGACTCGACTCTGCACCCAACCTCACCTTCCCATACCCTCCGTAAGCCTCCACTCGCTTCTGCTCTACCGCCCTACTCACTCTGTTCCACTTGAACTCACGGCCCATAACAATCAAAGACAGTCCAACTGTGGATCTCTTCAAAGCTTGCCTCAAACATCATTTACTTGCTAAAGAGGGACCTCCCCCTACCCTCAATCTCAACCTCCCTACCTGACCCCACCACTCCCTACAGTGACGCTTAATAATGCAATTTTCTTTATTGAAATAGTACTCTGCTTTAGTTTAAAGACCTTGCCCCTTAGGTTAATGTTACCTTTGTAAGTAACCTGTTTTCATATAATTTCTTTATATATTGTTTGTTTTGTTCCCGGAATATAACCTACTTTTTTACACCCCCACACACTGGCTCACCACTTGTTTTGATCTTTATGCCATTGCGCAGGTCCCTTTTCTAGGAAGGCCTCTACACTCTGTAAAAGTGCCGTTGTGAGTATAAATGGACATCCCTGTCCTTCAAATACATACAAATACAAAAAAGATATGGGGTCTTCTTCTACAGAGTTCTGAGGTGCACTAATGACGTTGTACCTTGCTGGGAGCACATACACTGCATGGGTGTGCATGTATCTCTTCTATTCTTTCCTCTCTGTGAGCCCATCCTTCTTGTTGTCTTTAACTCCTTCCTCTCCTTGAGCCCATCCTTCATGTTATTGTCTTATATTCCTTCATCTCCTTGAGTCCATCCTTCATGTTATTGTCTTCTATTCCTTCCTCTCATTGAGTGCATCCTTCATGTTATTGTCTTTTATTCCTTCCTCTCCTTGAGCCCATCCTTCATGTTATTGTCTTTTATTCCTTCCCCTCCTCGAGTCCATCCTTCATGTTTTTGTCTTCTATGCCTCTCTCTGCTTGAGTCCATTCTTTATTTTGTCTTCTATTCCTTCCTCTCCTTGAGGCCATCCTTCATGTTATTGCCTTCTATTCCTTCCGTTCGACTTTTTACATCTTTCCAAACACCCCAGTACTCTCTTTTGATTTTTTTCATATCTTTAACCTTCTGTTGTTCTGGTAGCAAAACAAGCAGCTTACGTTACCTTTTCTGTCCCTCTTAGGGGACCTTTACTGCAGCTGGGACTGAACCATCAGAAGAGGAGCAGTATGATATGGGTCTAGCTTAAAAGCCTTTTAACTAAAGCTGGGACATGTCACTGACGTTTGTTTGGACAGGGGGACGTGGTGTGGAAAATTTGGACACTCCCCCCCCAAACTTGAACATCTGTTATCTGTTCACACAAGCGATGATCATGTTGCGATATGTGCGCTATATTAAGAATAATTCTCTTACATGCAGCCTTCTGTTCCTACAGTTGCGCCCAGGGTCAGAGCTTTAAGAGAAATGAGAAATTGAGGGACAGATTTTTGAAATAAACCAGGCAGGCCACGAAGGAGCTGGTGGGGGCCGGCTGGAGTTAAACTCTGATGATTTGGCTGTTACTCTAAGCATATTAAACACACAGGCTCCCCAAGCAGTCTCTGTAGCACAGTTGGTTAGTGGTATTTGACTGTAAACGGAAGGTCGCTGGTTCCTGCGCACCCAGGGATTTGTGGCAATTGGGTTAAGGCAAACTCTTATAACATTTATTTGGTGTCTATCAATTAAAGTATTTGGTAGATTTGTTGGCTAAGTCAATGCATTTGCAGCTAAACCTGACCCTCGCCCCAAAACCTGGACAGGGTTTTTAAATAAAAACTCATGGGACAGGGCACAGACCAGCCAATTCTAAGACAGTCATGGCAAAACCGGCATGTCTGGTTACCCGGAGCAGGACTCTAACAAGGAGCTGTGGCCTGATAAGTGAGCTGGGGGGCCTACTAAGGCGGTGGCGAATGGCTTAGGCATGGACCGCCTGTCCCAAACAAGCATACCTTTTTTTTTGGAGGGGCTGCAAAATTTGGAAACAGCGACCTGCGCTACATCATGAGGGCATGCAAACATGTATTTTGTGCCACTCACACTGCCTGCCATCTATTCCAGATTTTCCCCTTTCTTACCAGATGTCATATTTAGTCTTTAGCCACCTACAATTTCATGTCCCCGCAGCCACCCGATTCTTCGCATTGTCTCCTTATGCCTGTGATTTTCCCATTCACTTTTCTGAACCTAGCCGCCTGGGACCCGAGCCTTCGTGGAAACGGTAAGTTACTTTTCAAATGGCACAAAACATGGATGGTAGCAGCCACCCGACCCACGAGTTTCCTGGAACGTGTTCACTAGCTAACTAACTCATGCCGAGCCATGCGTGTGAAATCCAGCAGACACAGGAGAAATTGGGTCAGATGCTCGGGCTGCTGCTGGCTATTCAGGGAGGGGAGCCCTGGCGGAGCCCCGGCTCGGGAACAGCATTAGGAGACTGCCAGCGCTCTTCCTGGCGCAACCCCAATCCACTTAAAGCCCTGCCCAAAGCTACAGCAACATCTGAATTTGCCACTTCCCCCAAAAAAACACCATGTATAACGCAAATAGGGATTGAGCCTTTGGAATCAGGATGACGTTTAGATCTGAGGATCAAGTAAGCAGGTGAAGGAGGCTTCTCCCATTTCTGCCAAGACACCCCTATGTTAGGCACATATCAGAATCTCGCATCAACCAATAATGTATCACTTTCGCACACACACTATCAAAAACGTGGGCCAAACCACCAATTAATCGAAGCTTTTCAGGGTGCCAAGGCAACAAGCCTATTGATATCAAGTTTCAGTGAGAACATTGAAATTAATGTCTTTCCCCTCCTTTACATTTTGCCTTTTCTAGTGGCACTCAAGAGAAATGGCAGGCTCTAAAATTCCTGTGATATGCCCAAATTCCACAGCACTGCCATGTCATATCTGTAAATACCTATGGAGGGGGACATTCTACTACGATCCAGGGGTACATCTTGGGCTTTCGGGAAATCATAGTTGATGTCATAGTTGGGTGTAGGTTGAATGTAATTGACTGTCACACTAGAACCTGCTTCTTGGATCCAGACAAGCCCTTGAATCAAACAACAAGCCCTTGAATCAAACAATTCTTGTGGAATCGTACCTGCCATTATATCAACTATGCTTGTGGGAATAGTCCAACAGGCCCGTAGAGCAAGGACATGCACCTTTGACTCACATAGGAGTGTAACTGAGCTCATACCCACGTGATTTACAAAGCTTGAATTGATGGCACCGGACCGACAGGTCCAGAGCTGCTACGTTACTGGCACAGATCAAGCATTACTGAGTGCCGACTTGTCAGGCTCAGCAGTGTTTCAACGTGTTTAAAATGTGATGTGTGTGAACTCAGCTCCTTTTATGTTCTTCTTGCATGTATGGCAGCACTGATCTGCAAAAGTGACCTTCAGCAGCGTTAACCACACTAGGCTACCTGCTCTTTAGTTTCACTGTATTCAAATGGCTTTTCATAGCTCTCCTGGAAGGATGTATGTCTTTACTTTGCTAGCATTCACTTCGCTAGCACTTACTTTGTCACATTTACTTTGCCAGGCATTTATTTTCTCCACATTGACTTCGCCAAGCATTTACTTTGTGAGTGCAGGGGGTGACCAGACCCCCTGCACCGCCCTTCTTATCTACCACATATTTTTCCCCCTCCTATCCCTGACCCCAAACCTAACCGTACGCTATCTCTAACCACATCCATTACCATCTTCATAATGTGATGATGCAGACAAAGTAAAGACATGGCAAAGTAAAGGCATGACAAAGTAAAGGCATGACAAAGTAAAGGCATGACAAAGTAAATGCTAACAAAGTAAAGGCATGACAAAGTAAATGCTAACAAAGTAAAGGCATGACAAAGTAAAGGTATGACAAAGTAAAGACATGGCAAAGTAAAGGCATGACAAAGTAAAGGCATGACAAAGTAAAGGCATGACAAAGTAAATGCTAACAAAGTAAAGGCATGACAAAGTAAAGGCATGACAAAGTAAAGGCATGACAAAGTAAAGGCATGACAAAGTAAAGGCATGACAAAGTAAATGCTAACAAAGTAAATGTCTGGCGAAGAGAATGTTTGACAAAGTAAGTGTATATGAGAAGGCCAGACTTGTAAAGAACCCTGGTGAACATAAAGGATCTTTCACAAGTGCAATATCAGCCACCTGTAGAATGAAGGGGCACCAAGTCGCACACCACATGCCACACGACAGAAGCCAACTCTGACACATCTCAGGCCGTGTTTGTTTACATCTAGCTTTTCAATCCCACCTTTCCAGCTTACAATTCATATGTCACCAGTGACAGGAAGAGCCCCTTATGTTGTCTATTGCCAGTAAGTGGCACCTACCTTATAATCTGAAAGTGCCTGCTCTCTTTGTCCTGGCGCCATCCACTTGCTCAGAAAATAGCACAGATGTGCTTGCTTTGCATGTACACAATTATAAACTCAACTCGGATAACCAGAGGACAGGTACAAGGGACTCCAAAGTGTAGCAGTCACATGAGAGTTCAGGCTGGACCACCAGTGGTGCTCTTAGGCCAGCAAGCATCAATGGCTAATGAGGAAACAGGGTCTGTGGTTGAGGAAGAGCTTTCTAGGGGGGTAATTACTCCTGTATGACCTATAGATTTGGGCTGACTTCTTTGGTAGTCAAATGTCACGGTGTGGAGCGAACACAATCTTTCTATTTAAACCAAAGGTTTAAAAAAATCGATTTAGAAAGACCCTCAGAGACAGCTTGGAACACTCTTTCTAAATAAAACTGTCATGCCCTGGACTCATACGAGTTCACGGAGGGGCTGACATGCGCAGCCAATCGGAAGAACAAAGTTGCAGGTGCCCAAGATAAGTGGTGTGTGTCTGTCTGCATGTATGTATGTATGTATTATTGCGTGTCTGTGTGAGGGAGGAGGGGGACTGTCCGTGGTGGTTAATGGAGGGGGCAGAGGATAAGGTATTTACCTCCACGGAGCACCCCTTTCCCTGCAATCCCCACCAAAGACACACAAACACGCAAACATGCCTGTGGTGGGGATTGCAGGGAAAGTTCAGGGCGGGGAAGGAAGGTGGCGGGGAAGGAAGGCGGCGGGGAAGCAAAGGGGGTTATATAAAATATCCCACAAGCACAGGAGAGAGTGGGGGTGAGGGGCAGGGGATCAGCTTCCGTGGAGGTGTTTGGTGATGGGGGTGGCTGAAACCCCCCAGAAATGTCATATTTCCGCAATTGAAGGCTGCACAAAATTGGCTGAAACAATGTCATCCATGGATTGGGTGGCTTGGTGGTAATGCTCCAGTGTTGTGTGGATGTTGTGGAGACATGTGGTGGGCATATTGAGTAGAATTACCATGGCACGGCATTTGGATTGGGAAGGTCTGTGTTGGGTGGTATTACCCAGTTTGAATTATGGATGAGTAGTATGGGGTAGGTGGTGTACATTCAGTATGATCATTTGATTCATAATGGTTGAGTCATATTACCTCAGCATTATCTATTAATGAAGGGGTTGGGTTATTTTGTGGTACTATCAAATGATCTCAGGATTAGGCGAGGGTCAAATGAACATGCTTTATTGAAACTCATACGTCAGTAGATTAAAGGAAATGTTACATCAGTTGTAAGATGTAACTATGATCTATGAATGGGCTATGGTTTTGCAAGATGATTACTCCCTTGGGGAGAAGGAAAGATGATTTAAATGACAATTCTTCAGTATTTTACAAGTAAGTGCTTGAGTATAACTTCAGTAAAAACAATGAATGGATTGGGGTGAATTAGGTTGCAGCATACTAGAATGATCTGTAGAGAAATCACTCTGTTTGAGATTTTGATTAAAGCAGTTAATAAAACAGAATCTACAGTATGTCGAGGGGGAAATACTTTGACATAACCCACAGATGTAGGAGGCTCAATGATTGTTGGTGTCCTAAAAGTAGGTACAGCAGAATATGGATTGGGTGGTAATATTCTGCAATGATCTATGAACCCCTCTGATGTCTCCCCTTTTTGTGGCATAAGTTCCTGTTTCTTTAATCAAGTCATGATCACACACATGCGACAAGAGCCACCTTTGCCCATGACTAGCCTTCCAAAAAGCCCCTGATTCCCTGTCCAACCTGTGCCTTTGAACTGCTAAAACAGGCTTCTCTATAATCAGGTGCCAAGGTTCTCAAAGCTATGGTTACAGTTCTCTGCTCCAAAATACCTTTCACCCCGTCCTTCATAGAATAAGATCCTAACAGAACGTTTTACGTTCCCAGAGGCATGACCAGTAAACACTGTAGATTAACTGTCCTAATTCTCTGGTTAAACATTCCAATGAGACCAATTAATCGGCCCATGGTCACCTCCCAATTTGTTTATTCTGAACTCTGGAAATCTCTGATTCAGACGTTTTCATTTTATATTAGTGAACCATTCCCGGAAAGGCACATAGGTAGCAAAGTCTTCAAAATCCATTATTATACAACCTTGAACACTTCAATATCAACATACTACAATACCTCACCCATGCACCAATCCCCACCCCACCATATTCAACCTATTCTGAACCTGCTGTTGAAATCTTGAAGTATAGAATCCCTTATGTGACAGGCCTAGGTTCATGACCCTGTCAGGGGGTACCCGTCTCACTCTGAGGCAAGAGGCTCACCAGGACAGAAGCCAAGCCAGGCCTGGTCAAGTTTTGGGAAGTGGGTGTTGGGGGGAAACCCCTAAACTCCACATGTGCCAAATATGTCTCAACCAGCACCTCTCTGTGTCCCAATGCCTCCCGATATATTTTATGGCCACAGTTCTCTCTCTGCTATTAACTCTGACTCCTATAATACACCTGGGAGCAGCCAAGAACCCCGGACCGGAACCAGACAAACAGAAACCCGAGATGCAGCAATTAATACCCACTGTGAACCGGCACCACAACCCAACAGCGTCCAGCACCTCAGAAAAACACAGAACTCACCAAAACAGCAGAAAAATGAACTTCCAGGAAGTATAGGTGAGATATTTGTGAGAGAGAGCGGTACCAGTTGTGTGTAGTGTAGTGTACTGTAAGAAAGGGGGGTGTATAGAAGGTTGGAGAGAAAGAAATAAATAGGGCTGAGGTTTAGCGGAGTAAGGATAGTAGATAGCATGAAAGGGAGTGAGTGTTGGGAGAGAGTGAGGGTAGCAGAGAGGAGTGTATGAGTGGGGTGCAAGGAGAAGGGGGTATGAGAGAAATGGGGAGGGGTGAGAATATTGAGAGTGAGCTTAGTGGAAGTATAAGCAGGGCCATATCCCTACATTTGGGGAAGAAGATGGGAGTAGTCAGAATGAGAGAGTAGTAGTAGTGTGAAGAAGGGACGGTAGTAGTAGTACTAGTAGTGTGGAGTGTGAGAGTGGAAGTAGTGCACAGAGGGGAGAGTAGTAATAGTGCAGAGAAAATAGTAGTGTGAGGCAGGGAGTAGTAGTTCAGAGCAGGGGATTCGTAGTAAGGAGCTGAGAGAACTAAGATCGAAGAGGAGGCAGTAGGAGAGAAAGACAGAGAAAATGAAGAAAGCAAGGTCGGAAGTAGAAGGTCGATGAGTTGGACAGAGGAGATAAGGGGAGGATGAGAGCAGTAAGGAGATAGAGTGGGGCTTCAACCACCCTTTAGAACTAACGATCTGTAGTGTAGGGACAGCTAGGAAGTCGCTGAGGGAGCTTAGACAGTCGGCATTCGGGGAGCCATCAATAGTCAGGCAAGTTATAGACAGCAGGGATACCATGCCCTAGAGACTAACCTGGGATAGGGGGGCGATGGGGGGACAAAAGTAGACAAGAGAGAAGGACAAGCCTAACATCACTCCCCAAACCCATTTTCTAGCCGGGTGCGCTACATTAAAGAGCCTGTCTATCGTTTCATTGAGCCATCAGAAACTTCCTTACCTGAAGCTGAGTTTTGAGAAACAAAAAAAATTAAAACCACTGAAGTCTCTGGGAGTTGTTAAGGCCACCTGTGACACGCATGAAAGCCTTTCTGCCTTCCCTGGTGTGGCTTGTCTTGGGGACAATGTTTGTTATCTTTACCTGTAGCATGTCACCACAGTTTAGATGGGTTAGGTTGTCATTTTCTACAAATGGCTGTAGTCTGATTGCCCTACCACCCGTAAAATAAGAACGTGAAACAATTGGTTAGATGTTAGAGGGAGTCTTCGCCTGAATGATTTAGGCTAAAGTACACCAATTTGATTTATGGACTAGGGAATCTTAAAGCTTCAGTGCAATCTAGCAATAAGATGAAAGGCAGACTTAAGTGGCAGTTTATGGGGACATCTGGTTAAAATACTCCTGAATTATCAATGAAAATGGGCAAGACGGGGTGGATTAGATGACAATATCCTATGAACTGAGTTGGGTACTGAGTGGAAATGCTTCATCCCACAGACGGCAGTGGTGATTTGTGACAACCTTTCTGTACAATCTATTGCTGAGAGGTCAAACAAGAGTCTTAATGATAAAATAGTAGCATTATTAAACAGTTTTAAGGACAAGTTACTTACCTGTAACTGTTGTTCTCCAGCATGGGTCTGGCATGGATTCACATGCTCATGAATATTCCCCGTCGTCAGGCAGGGAATCCTCGGTATAGAAAAAATCAGTATCAGTTTCGTTTCTGATCTTTCTTTCTCAGTAGTAACCAATCACTGGTCTCTGGGTCATACTGCCCCCAGCCAATGACTGCCCTCTCCCTAAGCCCCGCCCCTGGCAGCCATCCTCAGATTTGGTAGCACGTGAAGTGGCAGTATGACCAAGTGAAGAGCCGCAGAGGGTTAGGCGGGAGGGTTTGCATGTGAATCCATGCCAGACCCATGCTGGAGAACAACAGTTACAGGTAAGTAACTTGTTCCTTCTCCAGCATGGGGTCTGGCATGGATTCACATGCTCATGAATATAAGAATACATAGCAGTATACATATGCACAACCACGGGAGGTGGCACAAGGCTCAATATCAAGCCATACAACAACTCAACATTAAGCAACTCTTACCTCCTCACCAGGCTCACCTTAGGCGAACAGGTTGCGCAGCACTGCCTGGCCGACTCTGGACTCCTCCCTGAAATCCCGGTCGACGCAGCAGAATCTCGTGAAGGTGTGCATCGACCTCCACGTAGCAGCCCTGCAGATGTCGAGCAGGGGCACACCAGGCAGGAACGCCGTAGTAGCAGCGATCGCTCTGGTCGAATGGGCTCTCGGACGGCCAGGCAGCGGTCGGTTAGCCAACCGGTGACAGTGCATGATGCAGCCGGAGAGCCATCTGGAAATGGAAGTCTTCGAGAGAGCCTTGCCTTGATTCACAGGTCCAAAGCTCACAAACAGCTGTGACGTCTTCCGAAAACTCTTCGTGCGGTCCACGTAGAACTTCAGCGCTCTAGCCACATCCAGCGAGTGCAAAGTCCTCTCAGCCGGCGACGAAGGCGACGGGAAGAAAACTGGCAACACCAAGGGCTCGTTTAGGTGGAAGTCCGACGGCACCTTGGGCATGAAAGAAGGGTGCGTCCTCAGCACCACCCTCGTGTCGTGAAAAGTCAAGTATGGAGGCTTGCAAGACAGGGCCTGGATCTCTCCCACTCGTCGTGCAGAGGTGATGGCCACGAGGAATGCTGTCTTCCACGACAGAAACTTCAACGGCACTGAATGCATAGGCTCGAATGGGGCCCCCATGAGCCTAGTTAGCACCACGTTGAGCTTCCACGCCGGGGCAGGGGCCTTCACCGGTGGGAATGATCGGAACAGTCCTTTCATAAATTCCTTCACCAGACGATGAGACCACAAGGACGCCCGTCCTGTAGTTCTGGTGTAACGAGAGACGGCAGCCAGATGTACCTTGATGGAAGCGTGAGATAGGCCAGCCTTGGTCAAAGACAGTAGGTACGGCAATACTTGAGGGGCCGTAATCCGCAGAGGGTTAATCTTCTGTGCACGGCACCAGACAGAGAACCTCTTCCATTTGTGTCCGTAGCACTTGAGAGTTGAGGATGCCCTGGCCTTTGCAAGAACCTCTCTGCAGTCGGCCGGGATGTCGTATCCTCCAAACTCTAGTGCTGCAGGAGCCAGGCCTGCAAGTTCAGCGACTCTGGTTCGTGATGAAGAATGGCACCTCCTTCTCTGGAGAGAAGATCCGCGTCCGTCGGCAGCTTGACTGGTGTGGACGCTGACAAGTCCAGAAGGTCCGGGAACCAGATCTGCCTTGGCCACGCCGGTGCGACGAGGATCATCCTGCACCGGGACCTCTTGAGCTGGTTGACGAGCCGGAGTTGCAACGGCAGGAATGCATAAAGGAACAGGCCGTCCCAGGGGAACGAGAAAGCATCGCCCATGGTCCTCGGTTGGGGAAACCTGCTGGCGAACCTCCGGCACTTGGAGTTTGCCGCCGTCGCGAAGAGATCGATCTGGGGTTCGCCCCATCGTCGGAAGAGTCGGTACACTTGATCCTGGCGCAGTTCCCACTCGTGGCACGAGCGCAGCTCCCTGCTGAGTGAGTCGGCGATGGTGTTTTTTATCCCTGCCAGATGAAAGGGTACCAGAAACATCCCTTGGGCGACGGCCCAATGCCACAGATCCTGGGCTTCCTTGGACAGGGCAGGGGATCTGGTTCCGCCCTGCTTCCGAATGTAAAACATCGTGGTGGTGTTGTCAGTGAAGATCCTCACCACCTTGCCCTTGAGGGACGGAAGGAAGGACCTGAGGTCCCAGAACACTGCGCGGAGCTCCAAGATGTTGATGTGGAGAGTCTTCTCCTCCGAGCAGCAAAGGCCTCTCGCGTGGAGACCCCCGGTGTGCGCTCCCCAGCCTTCCAGGGAGGCATCCGTCATCACCGTCACCTCGTGGGCCGGGGCTAGGAAGCCTGTTCCCGCTGTCAGATGAGCGCGGACACCACACCATCGTATCGCCTGACGGAACGCTTCGTCGAGCGCGATCCTGCCCTCGAAGCTACCCGTCGTCTGGATCCAGTGGGCGTTGAGGAATTCTTGCAAGGGCCGCATCCGAAGTCTGCAGTGGGACACCAGATAAATGCAGGAGGACATCATTCCGAGGAGGGACTTGATAGACCTCACTCTGGCCACGTCCGTGGCCAGTAGATGTTGCACCTTTCCTAGGATGGTCCTTATCCTTTCCTCCGACGGTGAGGCCCGCCGCGCCACTGTGTCGAGCTGTGCTCCCAGAAACAGGGCGACTTGCGACGGGACGAGGTGGGATTTTGGAAAGTTGATGGAGAACCCCAGGTCCGTGAGCAGCTGGACGGACTTCGCAGTGTGTTCCACGGCGAGCTCCCTTGTCCTTGCCCGTATGAGCCAGTCGTCCAGGTAGGGGTAGACATGGATCCCCTGCAGGCGCAGCCGCGCCGCCACCGGTGCTACGCACTTGGTGAACAACCTGGGTTCCGATTTTAATCCGAATGGGAGGGCCTTGAACTGGTAGTGCCGCCCTTTGACCACGAACCTGAGGAACCTTCGGTGCCTCTTTAGAATAGGGATGTGGAAGTAAGCATCCTCCAAGTCCAACGACGACAGGAAATCGCCCTCCTCCAGCTGTCCTAGCACATGCTGGAGGGTGACAATCCGGAACTTTTGTGCCTTGATGTATTTGTTTAGTCGTCGCAGGTCCAGGATGAGACGCCATCCTCCTGTCTTCTTCCTCACGAGGAAGTATCTTGAGTAAACTCGGGAGCCCCGAAGCCTCTTCGGGACGAGCTCGATGGCACCTTTCCTGAGCATCGCCCGTACTTCCAACAGCAGTTGAAGGACGTGATTTTCCTTCCTGGCCACGGGAGGAATGCGGGGGCACCTCTTCTGGAACTCGAGGGCGTGCCCCCGGGCCAGGCCGTCCAGCACCCAACGGGCGGTGGAGATGGACTCCCACACGCCGACGAACTTCGTCAGCCGGCCTCCCACCGGGGTGCTTCGGCGGGGGCCCAGACCCGACGGACGGTTCAATCTTGCTTGGAGGCCGGTTTGCCTCCTTTACCACCTTGGCGACGACGGCGGGATCCACCTGACTTGCCGCGTCCCCTGTAGGCCTCCTGCAACGAAGACCTTGCCGCTTGACGGTAAGTAGAGGAGCTGCTGCCGGCTCCCTTGGAGGCACCCTGTCTGCCTCCGGAGCTCCGAAAGGACGTCCGTCGCTGTTGGAGCACACCCAGTGCACGGGCCGTCTCCGTGTCCGTCTTGATCGCCTGAAGGGATTCATCAACCGCCTTGCCAAAAAGGTGGCTCCCATCGAAGGGCCTGTCCAAAACCTTGGTCTGAACGTCCTGGATGGAAATCCGTCGCCTTGAGCCATCCTCGTCGTCTCAGGCAAACGCCGTTGCCCAACTGACGGAAACCGGTGTCGGCGATGTCCGTAGCCACCGTAATGGCGTGGTCCGAGGCAATCTCACCTTCCTGCAAGATTTCCAGGGCCTCAGCCCTCTTGGCATCTGGAAGGAAGTCCAACAGAGGGGCGATCTTGAACCACAACTCCCTGTCGTAGCGGGCTACGATGGCTAGGGCGTTGGCCGCCTTGATGGTCGTCGCTGCAGATGAGATTACCCGTCATCCCATCGCATCCAGCTTCCTACCCTCGCAGTCAGGAGGGGAGGTTGAAGTCGAGGCGGATGCCCCCCCGCTTTTTTCTTGGCCGCCGCCGAAACGACCGAGTCCGGGGTAGGTTGCGCCCTAAGGCACAAGGGGGCAGCGTCGGGGACCCGGTACTTCTTCTCGTACCGGTCCCTCTTCGCAGGAGCCGTGGCAGGGTTCTTGAGGAGGGCGAGCCCCTCATCCCAGATGTCATCAAGAAGCGGTACGGCGAGGACCGTCTTCCTTTTAGCCTCGCGCCACTGGTAAAGGAACCCCTCCTTCTTCTTTTCCTTGGGGCAGAGCTGGAAGAGCTCGGATGCCCTGGAGATCATTGCATGGAAGGATCCAATCTCGTCGGGCGGGGACGCCCGGGCAAGGGGCGACAGGGGACACGTCCCGTCGTCGCCTCCGTCGTCATCCGTACCCGTCGTAGTCATGTCCATGCCTGTATCATCCCCGTGGGTAGTGGACCGGGGGGAAGGCAGAGAAGGCCGCAGAGGTGGGAGAGGAGGCCTAGGATGCGTCCTCCTCCTCTTAAGCGGTGGGCTCCCCGAAGGTCCTGGCTCCAGTTCCTCCGTCGGGTCTGGCTCAGGCATCCCCGTCGGGGAAAGGGGCAACCAAGTCCTTATCTCCAAGCATAAGGACTGGATGGCTGACAAAATGGCCGCCGAGGTGTCCTGTGGCGCAGGAAACGACGGGAGCGAGGGCTCTTGAGGAGCTTCGTCTGCGTCACCGTCGCCCTCGTCGTCGCCCTCGTCGGGATCCCTCCCGATGGGCTGGGCCTCCTCCACGACTTGGATGAGCTCCTCTTCAGAGGTCGTGTCCGTATCCACGACGGCCACCACACCCTCCCCCCCCTTTCCAACGAGGACTTCGTGGGGGTCTTCTCGATGGGCCTGAAAGACGACTCCCTCCGCGGTGGCAGGGAGACTCTGGTACCTGAGGGCGCCTCCACTGGCGTAGCCTCCACAGGCTGAGCCAGGGCCGCGGCGACATCCTCAATCGAGGTCTTAGCAGGGTGAATTAAGGCCAACGTCACGTTCTGTACGCCTGGGGCCTTCACCTTGGGGAGAGGGTCCGAGCCTCGCTCCCCCTCTGCCGGAATCTTCGAGATCGACCGGGGCCTCTCCAGAAGCTTTGCCGGGTTCTCGGACTTCCTCTTACCCAAGCCAGAGCGTTGGCTCGTGGTCGATGGCGCCGGGGAGGGTGCGCCCTGCCTGGCAGCCAAGGAGCCCGACCGTTCGGCGCTCCCGGTGCCCACGGACTCACGATGCTTAGCCTTTTGTTGGGCCCCCGTCGCCGGAGCACCCTCACAGGACTTAGAAGACCGCTCGGACTTCTTCTTCTTCTTCTCGCCTGGCGGGCTCTTACCTTCCAGCCAGTTGGCGAGATGGAGGTGGCGATCCTTCATGGTCCGTTCCGACATGTTCCCACAAAACACGCAGTCCTTTTCCTTGTGCGTCTTGTCCTCATGGAGACAGTAGAGGCATAACGAATGCTCGTCCTCCTTGAAAACGTTCTGAAGCTGGCATCCAGGGCAGGTCCTGAATAGCTTCCCGGCCGTCGAGCTCCCTTTCTCCTGGGCCATGTCCGGGGTAGGCCTCGGAACTTCTGGAATCCTCCAAAAGCGCAACTCGACGGAATCTTCACCGTTGAGGGGCGTAGAAACTCCGAAACGGATCCCCGTTGATCGGAAGTAGAAACGGTGGAGCTTGAGGCTCTATTTAACTGAAAAAATGAGAAAATCTCCTGAAAAAGCGCAAAAACGCAGCAAAAGCTCGAGAGCTAAGCACGAGGACTCCCAACACTTGAACGTGCGGTAAAAATCTGAGGATGGCTGCCAGGGGCGGGGCTTAGGGAGAGGGCAGTCATTGGCTGGGGGCAGTATGACCCAGAGACCAGTGATTGGTTACTACTGAGAAAGACAGATCAGAAACGAAACTGATACTGATTTTTTCTATACCGAGGATTCCCGGCCTGACGATGGCGAATATTCATGAGCATGTGAATCCATGCCAGACCCCATGCTGGAGAAGTGTGGGGCTTAAGTGTGTGGTTTTACTCCATTATATTCAATGGAGGATGGGGGTGAAGATACATTAGTGAGGTGGTATAATGATTGCGCAGAGGGTTGACATCTGTGGCAATGTTGCAGTGCATTAGTAGCTTTGGGTGATCTCTTCTACTTCCATCTTGCCTTCTAAAAAATTGGCTGCTTATAGACTGATGAATATCCTCGGGTGTGGGTTTTGAAAGCAAGACCATATTTCTTCCCCCGAAAACTATACTGGGTGGCATCTCATAAGGGTGTGGACCAGGGAAACCCTGTTTTTATTTAGCCATAGCCTGGACAACTGAAAATCTGATTGTGGCCTGGATCAAACCAGATTCCTCGGAGGATGTAGAGTGAACCAATCAGGGCCCATTGGAGGATTGTCTAAGTCGAAATCCAATATTGCTTTGTTCTTTCATATTTTGGACATTTATAAAGCAAAAAGCTTGCGGCAGGGACTTGGGCAAGTGGAAGAGGCAAAGAGATACATAATCCAATGCTATGCAGATGGCGAGGGGAGGTTTGTGAAGACAGACTCTTGCAGGATGTATGGATGGAGGAGATGGGTCAATGTCTTTACTTCTTCAGCATTCACTTTGCCATACATTCACTTTGTAACATTTAATTCCTTTACTTCTTCTGTCTTTCACTTCTTCTAACATTCACTACGCCATTACAGAGTGAGACATTGTTTCCCACCCGTTTTATTCCTCCACTCCACCTTGACCCCAAACCTAACCTCATAGGTAACCTTACCATATCTATTTCGACCTTGACAATGGTAAAATGAAGACGAAGTAAAGGTAAGAAGAAGTAAATACAAGTACATGTCTGATGAAGTCAATGTAGAAGAAGGTTTTCAGGCAAAGTAAATGGGGGATGTGGACGAGACAGGTTCATGTGAGTGTGCTCCAGTATGACACAGGGCAGAAGGAGTTGCGTCCAGGTAAGCACTGTGTACTCCAATATCATCTATGGATTGATGGAAATGGGTTTCTCAAAGAGCGAAGGGTTGGAGGTCAATATACAATCTATGGAAGGAGGTGATGGGTTTGTGGGAGTATACTACTGTGTAAAATACAGGTTGGAGAGGGTACACTAGAGCAATCTATGGATAGAGAGGGGTAGGGCTGTGTGTGTGTTCTGCAGTGTGATGTACAGATTGAAGGGGGGAGTGTCAGTGACCAGTCTGTGGGTAGAAAGGATTGGCTTGAGAAAGTATAATACAGTGCGATTTACAGATCTAAGGGGGTGAGTCCATGTCTGATTGATGACTGGAACCAGGTGGGTTTGTGTGAGAAAACTGCAGTGTGATATATTGATGGCATTGGGTCTGGCAAAGGGAATTGTTGGGTCTGTTTACTCCTGTATGTGGTATTTCTAGGGTGGGTGGATGTTGGTGTTTGCGAGTACACTTCAATGTAATCTATGGATGGAATGAGAAGGATTTGTGGAACTGTACTCCAAATAACCTCTTAATGGAGGAGAGGTTAAACCAAGTGTAATGAATTACAAATAGGCACATTTCGACCTGCAACTTATAGCATTGTCTGCACTTCATCATTTTCTATGTCTAGGGCAGACTGAATACTTCAGTACAACACGTGGATAGAATGGGGTGAGTTCTGTGAGTGTACACCTAGGTTGTGAATGGGGTGGTGAGTTTGTGAGTTTATGCCAGCGTGGGCTATTTGGGCACCATTCCTTATGATGGGTTTATTTATACACGTATACTCCAGTATCAGGTATGAAGGCAGGTTTCTGTGAGTATATTCCAGTACAATCTATAAAATAAAGAGGGTGGGTTGTACACGTATAATCCTTTACCATGTATGAATGGATGGTAGGTTTTATTGGTATACTCCAGTATAAAATCAGGGTGGCTTTGTACATGTATGCCGCAGCATGACATTATGTATGAAGTAAGTGTAAGTAAACTCCAACACGTTCTACGGATTGAAGGGTGTGGGTTTGCCAAATACTTATACAGACGTATAATCAGCATTTGCATGGTTATACGCTATTATGACGAACAGTATTAAACCTCTAGACAAAGAAAGACTTACCTCTGGTAATTTTCTTTTGATGGATGTTCCTTCCACATATTCCTTAGCTTAGATATATTCTTCCTGCTTTTGAATGTCTAGGAAACTTTTTTCGATAGCACAGGGCACCATGCCAGATTGCCATTGAAGTCCCTCGGCACACACCATCCTTGAGTTCGGATGTAATTTCGGCATTGTTATAAGCCGCTCGCATTGTGCCCCAGGACCTCTTCAATCGTTATTTCCTTGTGGTTAGCTGCATTAGGGAACCAGTTGTTATGACTAACAAAATGTGTAAGGGAGAGCTCTTTACCAGAGGGGCATAATGGGAGGGCGAGGAGTATTATAACATCCATCAGAAAGAACATTACCACAGGTAAGTAATTTGTTCTTCTAATGGATTGTGTCCTCCCACAGATTCCTCATGTTAGACAGACGCTCATAGCAGTTTGGTTATGTAGGGGGAGGGAAGAGTGAATTCCGAGATGAAGGTCAGACCAAGACATATTCCAAGACTGCCCTACCAAAACGAGCATCCTGGCCTGACAGAGTGTTCAGGCAGTAATGCCTTGTGAACTTATGAAGCAAGGACCATGTTGCTGCCTGTTGATGCCCAATGTCGAGACTCTTCTTTGGAGAACCGAAGTAGCAGCCATCCCTCTAGTCGAGTTTTCTGGATACCCTTGGGAATCTCCTTGCCTGCATCAGAGTAGCATTTGGGCACATATAATACTACCCATCGTGATAGTGTTTGTTTTGTCACCCCTTTGCTTAATCCAGGACCGACATATCCTACAAAGAACTGGTCCTCTATCCTGAAATCCCTCATTCTGGAGATGTAAAAGCGTAACACCCTCTAGGGTCTAGCCTGTGCAGAAACTCTTCCTCTTTGGATGGGTGAAGAAGAGGGTTAACACTAGCAGAAACATTTTCTGAGGTAGTGAATCTGAGACACCACCTTAGACATGAAGGCGGGTTGTACTCTGAGCATGATGTATTATGTTTAGACAGTGAAAGGTGGTTTGCAGGAAAGAGCTTGCAGTGCATTCATTCTACAAGCAGATGTGATTGTAACCCAAAATATAGTTTTAAATGTGGGAAGCATGAGCGGGCAAGAATACAGCAGCTCAAAAGGATCTCCCATTAGTTAAATCAAGACAAAATTGTAATCTCAGCCCAGCACTATGAAGGGAGCAAGGGAAAAAGTGTTGGTAAGGCATTTAAGAAATTGGATCACAATTGCCATAGTGAAAATGGATTCTTGTTCAGGCTTGTGCATAAAAATGGAGAGCACATCCAGATATAATTTTATTATAGTCACTTGTAACCTCTGTTGGGAGAGGTGTAAAAGAAAGGACAGTACTGTAAGTGTGTTGCACATGTAAGAGTATATGCCCTTTGATCCACAACAACTTCAAGATCTCTTCCAAAGGCAGCAGTAAAGAGCTTTGCTTGCTGGTATTCTAGCTGAAAGGAAAACCTCCATGACATCTTCAGGAAGGTCCCATTCTCTGTACATGAGCCTCTCAGTAGCCAGGACTGAAGATTGAGGGTGCTCTATTTGGATGGAGAACTAGGCCTCCTGCATGCAAGAGTAAATCCACTATCTGAGAAAGATTGTATGAAGGGCAGATGGCCATGTCCAGAAGGTCTAGGTACCACGTCCCCCTGGCGCAATCCTGAGCAATCAGGGTCATGGTTGTCCGGAACCTCCTAATGACATGAAGATGACAGAGATTCGTGGGAATGCATGTAGAAGTGGAAAATGCCAGTCCATCACAAACATGTCTCCGATTGCTCCTCTCGGAGGAAATTCCATGGAGCAGAAGAGCTTGCACTTCCTGTCGGAACTTGGGTTGTGAACAGATACACTTGAGTGGCCCCCAGAGGGAGAAGATCTCTGGAAGAACCTCCTAGCACAACTCCCACTGGGTTGGGCATGAGCCCTGCCTACTCCGGGCGTCCAGCGTTGTGTTCTCCGCTAGATGGACTGCCGACAAGGAGATCCCATTCTGTGATTACCAAAACTAGAGCTGCATTTCCTTCATGCACAGAGGTAGTAACCCCACACACCCTCTCTTCTTGAGGTGGAGCATGGCCACCATGTTGTCCATCATGATCAGGACAGTCTTCCACTATATTAAAGGCAAGAAGCCACCAGTGCCAATCTGATGGCTTTTAGATCCAACAAGGTTATGTGGAGTCTCTTCTCTGCAAGAAACCATAACCCACTCACTGTTAGCTTGTTCAGTTGTGCCCACCATCCTTCTGAAGAAGGCATTTGTAACCACAGTTGCCTCCAGGCACGGTTTCCAAAAATGTTCTCCCACCAATTCTTTCTCTCTGCATGCCCAACACAGGAGGTTGTGTGTGACCACGTACAGGGCCTGAAGTAAGTCTGTCATGCTGCCTGAGTTTTGTGGCCACTGAGATCTGAGGGCCCACTGAAGCAACCACATTCTCAGTTGGGCCTTCGGCACCAGATAATCGCAGGATGCTATGAAACCCAGCAACCGCAGGCAGTCTTGGGCCAGCAGTGTGTTGGCGTTCTGACATTTTGTGACCATCTGCAGAATGTGCAAAGCCCTGAGCACGGGATCGAAAGCCTGTCCCAAGGAGGAGTCCATGACCGCTCTCATGAACTGAAGCATTTGTGATACCTGGGACTTCTTGATGCTGAAGGAGAAGGCAAGTTCATGCAAAAAGTAACAGGTGTGGCTGAGATGTTCGCAATCCTGCTCTGGGCAGCGAGATCTGATCAGTCAATCATCCAGGCAGGGGAGGACGCAAATCTTCCCTCTCCTTAGACTGGCCGCAACTACTGACAGCAATTTGGTGAAGACATCCAGGGTGGAGGTTAGACCAAAAGGTATAACCCGAAACTGATAGTGGCTGCTGCCAACCATGAACCTCAAGTACTTCCTGTTCTTGTGATGTATGGGCACATGAAAGTAAGCATTCTGGAGGTCAAGTGCCACCAACCAATCCTGGAGCTCTAGGTCCTGGAGAATGTGTGAGAGTGTTACCGTGTTGATTTTGTCCTCCCAGAGGAACTTGTTGAAGTGCTAAAGTACAAGACCAGTTGCAGACCCAAGTGCTTTTTCTGTACAGAAAATAGAGAGCATACTATCCCTGGTTCCTTTCTGCTGAAGACACTTTATCTTTAGCATCTTCCTCCAGTAAAGAAGCAATTTCCTGCTGGAGTAGCGGATCTGGAGTCCAAAACAAATGCGCGTGGGTGGTGGGTAATCTTGGGGGCATTGCAAAAATGCAAGGCATTAGCCCTAGGTCACCACTTTACGTACTCATGCATTCGAAAGTGCCACCATTCTTCAGAGTGCAGGGCTGACCTTACTCCCACAGGAGAGGAATTCAATATTTTTTCAGAATGGTTTTGGTGTGGTTGCAGTCTTGATGGGAAAGAGGCTACACTGCTTGGGAAGAATTTCCCCCTTCTACATCTTGATGGTCGTAAACATTTTCCTTGTCCCTGTCTACGCGTGGCTTGGCATTTACTGCATTGGCTAAAATAGCTGAAATAGCAAAAAAGCCTGCCTCTCTGCCTTTGTGTAATGGGTAGTACTGGTTGCTGATTCACTGCTGCACCCATAGAGTGTGCTGCAGCTTTCTAAGCTTTTAGTTTTTCTAGGCTGTCATCAGAAGTGGAAACCGAATGCACTGCCTAACTGAATAGCCCATGATTTTGAAACAAAATTCTACCCATTTCTCTGCCAAGACAGGTTTTGATGGGAATTCTGATAGATGTCTGTTGGGCAAGGAGTCCGTCGAGGAAGAATGTCCATGCCGTCTCTTCTTCTTTGATGAAGATGAGGAGGAATGATGGAAGTCTCTTCTTGAATAAGATCTCTTCAGATGTTTTTTGGCTCTCGTTTTTTCCATCTACGGACTTCAGAGCACCTACCTCAGAAGGTTTTCTTCTTGAAGAGATAGTACTAGGCCAATTTAACGTTGAGCATCCAAGAACCAATTTATACAATCTCTATTTTAATGCCTTATGACATATCGACTGACACGAGCTGCAGTCCACGACTTCATACGTGGTACTAAGAAACCAGAGGCAGATCCTGTAAGGATCAGTGAGTGACATTTTAGCATCACAGTCTTTTGAAACCGGAAGGTTTCAGGTAGGCATTGTGAAAGAAAGTCGAGAAAATCAAAGTGAGTCATAAGAATGTGTGAGGCATGAAATAAAAGTTCAGAGAAATTTGCTGAGCATGTGGAAAAAAGGAACAGAGGTCATGGACAAGGTGCAAGCTACCTATACTAACCCCCAACATCACATCCAGCCATGAGGAAGGCGCACACCAAGGGACCTCAATGCCAGTGCTGCATGGTGCCCCTGGCTGCTGAAAATGTTTCAGAGGTCTGATAAAGCAGGAGGAATACATCTAAGATGGGGACTCTGGGAGAACACAAGCCTTTTTCGAAATATTACTTATTCAAGAAATATGCATCTTCCCACGAACTACATTTGTGAATTTGATAGACGTGAGATACTGTTTTTCTTTGGGAAAATCAGCAAAATAAGCAGTTAGAAAATAACATAAATAGAATTTTAAAAAAGGAAATGGAGAGTCTCTCTCCTTCACCTGCACACAATTGGGAGGCACTGAAATAAACGTATTAGGACGTAGGGCTCACGCGGGCACCCATGAACGCAGCACTACCACAGAGATGTAAGAAAGGATCCTTACGCTGCAATAGAAATGTTGGCTGCAGACATGGGGCTCACTTCTGCCACCTCCTTAGCTTTCTGGAGTGCTAGCTTCTGGTTCGTAGCTTCTTCCATCTCCTCTTCATCCTGTGTTAAGAAGTGAAAGACGTTGAGCAAGACTGTCACTAAAATACTAAGAACAGACGTGTGGCTGTGCTCTTTATGTCATGTGTAACACAAAAACAAGTGCAGAAAGTGAAAATGGCTCACATCATGGCCAACAGGGCTTCTATTACATTTGACATTCTCCAGGCTTCCTTCTGCTCACAACCTTTCTCTAATATTTATTTGCACCCACAGGTTGACTGCCATCATAGATACGTTTACTTATGAGATTCAAGTGCATGTGAAGGACACAGCTTGGCATACACCTCTGGGAGGGGACAGGTTCCTTCCAAATCACAAGCAGGATATGACTTTGTTGAATGAGGAGGGATGACTGCAAGACAACTATCTGGCACAGAATAGTCCTGAAACTAGGATCATGTTAGTGGTCCGGCAAATGTATCTGTCTATTCCCTTGGCCAACTTTCATGGGGACCAAACCTATTTCTATACAGTTAGACAAAAGCCTTTGTGATGGACCATTCTCTTTCAGGCCATCTACAAGGGTGACAGATAATGAAAATCTACCTCTGCCACCTACATTTTCTGAACAACAACTGGTTATATAAACTACTTGAAACCACAGAAAATGAGACCAAAGTAATCACTAATGCAGTACACCTAAACCCAAACACAGCAATCACCATGGACAATGAGAAAAAAGAACATCTCAGGATCTATACCTATTGGAAGCACAGCTATGTTCAGCAATGCACATCCACGGACAAATGAGATACAACGCCCATGGTGAGCCATTCTGCCCTTCAGTTACAGGTGCCATACTCAGTAACACTTTTTCACCACCTCCCATTCCTGCACAGCTGTCCTCTCTATGTGTGCTCAATGCTTGTAACGTTCCCAAACGCGACTACAGCCATTGTTTGGCACTGCCTTCAGATAAATGGAGCTTATAGGGGGCACACACTCAAGCTGCCCAGGGACCGGATGTGTCCTTTCCAGCCTACAGCTAGTACCCTGGGCTCAGAGACTAGGGTATTTACCCCTAGAAAAGACGACTACATGTATACCTTTTGACTCATAGCAGAGGTATGTGTTTCTTCTTTTTAATACTCTGCTCGCTATTTGTAATGGATACACTTAATTTGTTACATTATTCTGTTATAAAGGTCATTACGTCTGTGGAGCATTTCCCCCATTAGCCTCTGTGCTATTTCAAAGCCACCAGACCAACCCATTAACTGAGGTATGTGCCATCCTTATTGTTATTTGATAAGTAATTGCTTTGCCCTGGTACATGTAGTGGGTATGTCAAATATTACCTTTCATGTTGCCTTTACCTTCATAGGTCACAAAGTTTATTGAGCGTTTGTTCTACCCGTCTTTTTAACACTGAGCTGATTCTTATTAGATCAACACATTCCCTTTGAATTCTAGGTGAGTTGTGGCTTCTTTATAAATAATCATCAACCCTTTTTCCCTTTCTCTTTTTTTTCTACCAGGGTGTTTGGTCCTGAGAAAAGCGACAATATCCAGCTCACCAAAACACTTTTTGGGTGCCTTTAGTAAGTCTTATGACACATTTTAACCTCACATTCTAGCGTTGACCTTGGTTTTTCGTATTCTGGATTGCTATGGCATCTTGAACCTATAATGTTGGTTTTAGCACTCTGCTCACTCTTCACACCTGTTTAGCACTTAGGGGCATTGGTCTTTCATCTACACCAGTTATAGGTGTTTCTTCTTTTTTTGATATTGTATGTATATTGTATGTCTTAACTAATCGATGAAGAAAGATTAAATCATGTGACTCTACCATGAGTTGTTTGGTACTTTAAAATAAAAATAGTATGAGTGAATACATTACTCTGATTTTCAGTTGGTGATACCTATGAGAAATGTAATAGATTTATTAAAACATGGAACGAAGTTCTTACTCAATCCACCAGGAACATTCCCTTATGTGTTGGTTCTGGGCTTGGAGAGTGTCACAGTCTGGTCCATATCAGGCAGGGGTGGGTCATGGCCTCCCTCCCCAGAGGCCCATCTCCCTAAAGAGATTATGGGGTGTGGACCTACCAGTGTCCCCAGCTCTCCCTCCAGATTCAGCCCTAGGCTCACCAGGTAAAGGTATCAATTAGTGAAGTGCCATGAACAGGGAGGGCATTTCTGCAGTCACTGTGCGTGGAAAAGGGAGACAGCTGTACTGTGTGTGGTAAGTTTATTTAAATTCACTGTCAGACCCCGTTTCTTTTCACCGTCAACTGTGGCAATGCCAGTAACCTTGCCTTGTCAAGAGGAGTTGGCCGGGGTTGGCAGATCGGCTGGGGAGAAATCCTGAGTCAGTCATACCCCTGAGATGGGTGGTGGCAGTTAAGAGGGCCCCAATTCCTGCCACCCTGTGTGCCGGCTTGTATTATTGCAGACCGCTGTTATCGCCAACCTTGTTTCCAGTGTCTTTCTGTTGATTGATTTCAGATCACCAATACCAGAAGTACAGCCTCCAGTAATACTAGAAATATCATCTTGCTGCTATGGGAATCACCCACAAAGAGAGAGAGCCCGACTGAAAAAAAGAAAGCCTGACGCACTCCTGGTGGAGTACCTCTGAGACGCCGACTTGTCCAAGCAAAGAAAGCAAGAATCTGCAACCCTATACAGCAGTACTAGAAAACGACAAGGCAGTCGAGGGTAATCGGCGAGCCCATACGAGAGCACAGAGTTCCTCTAGATGACCATGGAAATGATGGAGAAAGGGAAACAACCCTCCCTCCCCCAACTGACCTACTGGGAGGCCACACGGGAACAGGTCACGGAACACAAACTCTAACATGGACTCCCTTACACTCTATCTTTGGTACGCGGCAAGCCCCCGTGGAAAAAGTGGGTAGGGCTTAGCCCCCTTCTTATGACTTTTCATTTCAAACACATGCCTGGGTGGGAAGTCAAAGCCAGATTGGCCAGGGAGAGTGATTTATCAAATCCAAGCAGAGGCAAGGGGATTTACTCAGGGGTCATGAAGCAGGAAGTATGGGTTTTTTTCTAGTGAGGTCAGAACAAGAGACTAACAGGACGCAGGGTGTGGCAGCTTGTGGTAAAAATTGGTGGAGCACGTGAGGTATTGGCTTAGCAGTGAAAGTGGTTCTGCCATTTGATTGCGTGTGTTTGTTTTGCTGGTGTGTAGACAAGGTAGTGTAAGAAGTGCTTGTGAAGTGAATGCTCCTGATTGAGAGGAGGGTGCTTGAGTACTGGTTCAGAGATAGGAGTGGTAGGTTTGGACCAGGGAGTGGTAGTATGAAGGATGGGGTAGTAGTGTGAAGGAGGTAGTACTGGTGTGGAAGAGACAGTAGTAGTGTGGAGAAGGGAGCAGTAGTTTGGAGGGAGTAGTTTTGTGGAGGCAGTAGCAGTAGTGTTGAGGAGGGAGTAGTAGTGTGGAAGAGGGAGTAGTGGTGTGGAAGAGGGAGTTGCACCATGAGTTGTAGAGTAGTGGAAGAAAGAGTAACATCAAATGGTGGAGGCAATACCTAGGACCTTAGAACATCAAATGGACAGAAGACTGGTGGGAGGACAGGAGAAAAGGAAAGAGTAGGAAAGGGAGAGGTAAGAGTGGGCATGTCAGAAGAAGCCTGAATTATACAGTGTGTTTGTAAGACACCACTGCATATAACCTTAGATCACTAATGACAGGATAGAGTAGGGACAGTTAGGAAGTCCCTGAGGGAATTCAGACAGTCAGCTATTAGATTATCATCTCTATCCTTAACTAGGTTTAGACAATAGGGGAAAACATTCAGTAGCACTAAACTGGGGTTTAAGAAGGCCTGGGATAGGTAGGAGGTTCATTACAAGACAAGAGCAACAGCCCTATGGCCCATCAAAGCTTCAATAAAAACCCTTGCAACTGACTAAGAGAGTTTGACTGATTCTTGTGCCATCTGTGATACAACCCACACATTTCTCTTCCAATCTCACCCCTTCATCCCAGCCTCTTATTCCTATTGCCCATCCCAAACCCTTTCCCCACCACTATAGTGCTTTGGGGGAACCATAAGGTGGTATTTCACGATATACAAGAAGTCTGCATACTGTGAAGAAAACTACAGACCCTTCACTGAAACTCTGCTTAAAGTCTCCTCGTAGGTGGCCAGGGAAAGGCAGACACATCCTGATCTTGACCTTAGGGGCGGTGTACTGCGAGAGGATCACATGCAAGGAGACAGGCCCAGGGTGGTGAGGAGATTCTGCGGGATGAGACGCTGTATTTGTCCTTTGAAAGGGAAAACCTCTCAAGATTGCCAAAGCAGGTAATAGCCTATTGCCAATTTGATGTATCTGAACCACATATAAGACCTGTGGCGCTAAGCACAAATACCCTAAAACCTGAACAAGCCTTAATAACAGAAAGATCCTTCAAGGTATTTTAGGATAAAAGTCTTCCTTACTCCCAAAGGTATAATGAAAAGGAATCTACAAATAAAGCCTTAAGCAGAGTGTCTTCTTCTGTAATAAATAATTCTAATGGTTCACCTTTGCATAATTCTAAGGGAAATAAATCTACACTTAAAATCAAGACATTATTTAAAGGAACTAACTTTGTTGTTGGGGACTACACATTCCATAATCCCATAAGTACTGGGATGAGGAAGAGGACTACAGAGTTATGCTGTAGCAGTAGTCAGGCAATTAAGTCTAACAATCCCACACCGGAAGGAACCTGGGAGGCATAAAAGGTCCAGTCAGGTGCAGGAACTCAGAACTAGCTAGAACTGTGACTGGAGTGTATGCAGTAGTAGCAGAGGCAGAAAGAAGAAGGCAGTTTTGGCAATCCAGACAGAAGTGGGAGAATCAGAGGGACGTCGGAACTTGATGCAGCATATTTCACCTGTTTGTTCCCTCAAACTATGAAGTGCAGAGGCTGCGCAGCGGAAGGCGTGCAGGAAGGCTGCCTTTCCCCATGTGAGCCTAATTGCAGAGGTTGCTGTGCAAGTAACGTGTTTGAGACTGAGGTGAGGAGCTGTTGTGAAGCTGTGGGTCTCAGGAGCAAGAGGGGCTCCTTAATTGAGAGGCTGGACTTGAGACACCTTCAACGAGGAAGGGTGTGAGTCCCAAGTGAAGCCAAAAGCAGTAGAAGTTATGCAATCCGTGGAAAGAGGATCACAGAACCCAGTGAGTCAAACCTGGTGTTCTGATTCCTTGCACAAGCATTGCCAGCAACAGTATCCAGCTCAATATTCACTCATGTATAGACAGAAGCAAGCTGAAGTTGCTCGCTGAGTCTTAAACAAGAGGACAAGGGCAAAGTAGCTCTTACGTGTGATTTGGTAATTCTCATATCACTTGTGTGAAGAGCTAACACTGCAAAGGAAATTGTTTAACCCTTAAACCCTATAAACCTTATGAAGAAGAGCTTGTGTGTCTCTCATTACGCAGAACAAACATTGTTGAACATTTAACCTTTGCAAAACGTATTAAGAAGTTGCGTGTGCCTGATTTTGCTTTTCAAAGGAAGACTGAACTCTACCTCTTTATTAATGAGAACAATCATTACTCATAAAAGAAGCTAAGTGGTTAAACATTGTATCTGCAGTTGAAGATAGAGCAAGCATTGCCTAAGCCAAGAATCTTCCCATATTAAGACTGAAAGCAGCTTTTCTCAGAGCCAGAAAGCAATCTAACCAATACTGTGAGCCCAATAGAAGTTTAACCTTGCCTAAGATACAAGTGTGCAAGCATTACCTGAAGTCAAGAGAGTGGCACCAAGGATTCTGAGTAATTACTTTGGCTAACTGTTGGCAGAGAGGTGAAGACAAATTTGAGGAAGGGAAACTTGATGTGTATAAAGATTATTTGAAGTTAACAAAACCTTTATTGCCAAAGACTGTGAGAGACAGAGAGAAGTGGGTCATAAAGGAAAATGGGTTGTTATTGTAGCAGGCAGACAAGAAAGGTAAAGAGGCTACCCCTTTTCAAGAGAGATATTCAGAGGAAGAGTGCTGTGCCTATTTGAATATCACAGTTCGCCCTGCTCGCCGGTCTAGTACCCATGTCAACCGGCCGCATCTTTCCAGAAGGGTGCTTTTGCCCTGTCGTTTCCCTCTCACCGCCACTTTTCAGTGTTGGAAGTTGTAAGGGAAACATTTCAAGCTTGCGGTTAATTCATGCTGCATTCCTCTATGGTGTGCAGCATCTCCCCGCTCGGTCATGTGGCTGTTGTGCCGCCCACAGTACAGCTCGCACCATTCACAGTTGTATAAAACACTTGCTCCTCTAT
The DNA here is from genome assembly GCF_040938575.1 of Ambystoma mexicanum. Classification (NCBI taxonomy): domain Eukaryota; kingdom Metazoa; phylum Chordata; class Amphibia; order Caudata; family Ambystomatidae; genus Ambystoma; species Ambystoma mexicanum. The sequence goes on from NC_090929.1 coordinate 296,841,762, forward strand.
TAGCCGGCACTTCTGTTTAAAGTCTTACTAACGCTTATGGTTTGTACTTTTTCGGAACTCATGACCTTGCATACTCTTATGGACTGTCTTTGCCTTGTGTTTTTGCTGTGGCTTGGCCCCACATGGAACGGATCTTCTGCCTGCCTTACGGAACTGCCTTTGCCTTGTGATTTTGCTGCAACCTTGCCCGCTCGTGGGCAAACCCGTTGCCTGCTCTACGGATTGCCGCTGCCTATTGATTTTGCTCTGGAACTGCTCGTACGGTAAACAAACCATCTGCTTGCTTAAGAACTTCCTCTGTCTTGCTGCTTTCCTGTCATCCCTCACGGAAACTACTTCTTACGGTGAACAACTCCAAGAGACTATTTGGAACTTCCAATTCGTTCTGTGCACTACCTTTGGACGCCTTGCTGCCTATCCAAGTGCACCATCCCGACACTAGCGTGACCCTCGTGCCGCCTGAGTTTAGTCCCCTACTAATGAACCCTTCCTCTTGTTGTTTTCACCTTGTGGATTGACTGGAACCCTGCCTACGACTGGCTTACCTTTCATATTTTCATTGGGTAAGATTACTGGGCCATTACTTCTCCTTTCCTTTCCAAATGATTAGAGTTTGTGCATAATACATCTGCTCTTAGATTCTGAGGGTATCATAAGAACAACCTTTACCAGACGGCCATCTTCGTCCGCATCAGTAGGTTTGTTTTTCCCATAGTGTTACATTACTCCTAGTTTTTGAGGCCTCGCTCTAATCATCTTCTTTTCTTGCAGCCTGGCGTTACTTGCGGTGTTATTGGTGTTCTTACCCGCTCTTTCAACTGATTTGCTCCTCTGCTTCAGTGGTTTTCATTATGAACATGCTTTCAATGAATTTCACAATCGTTTTGAAATATCTTTCACAACTTTCACATTCATAGAGTTAGCCTTAAAAGGTTTTAGTAACATAATTTGGTTCAATGAATTTCACTTGTTTTTTTTATAAGCATCTAAAAATGCATACTTTTAAGTGATGTACATTTGGCATTTTTAACGTTTTTCAATAAATGTTTATGAAAATGCACATATTTGCACTATTCTGAGCGAATGCAAAGAGAACCACATTGGGGGCCCAAACTGGATGAGGCTTCTTCACACCAGAAAAAGTTTGAGCAGTCCTTCTGGATGCCTCTCGAATATGGGATTCACTGAGGAGTGAATCAACCCAGCTGTATTTCTGTGCACTCCTATTGCTGCAAAGTAATTTCTGCACATGTCGATCTGTACCTCACTGAGCATGATGAGTGGAGAAAGATCAAAATCTCATCCAGTTTTCAAGAGGGTTTGAGTTCCTATCTAAAGTCTGCTCTGATACTGGGAATGGGTGGATGACTTCCTTGCAGTCTGGAATTATTTCAGATTCCCTTGAGATAAACCTAAATGGTCCAGAGTTAACTCATCAGGAACCAGGCTGCTAAGGCTGGTGATCAAGGGCAGGATAGAGAACCACCCTCCACCCACCTGCTGGAAAAGAAATGTATGAACCAGTTGAAAGAATATCCAGCCTTTCTTGGCTAGGCAAAGCATGTCCGAAGAGCCTAATTCGGGATGGCCAGAAAGTGGCCACTAATTTTATGGCGCAATGGTGAGACATCTTGAACCTGCTGAAAGGGAGTGGGGGGGAAGGCATAGAGCATCCTGCTTCTACACTTCATATGGAAAGCATCCACCAGAAATTCTCCTCTGTGGCAAACAAATCTACTGAGCGAGAGCCTCAGAGGGCAAGGAACCACTTTAGACTGGAGGGAATGTGCTCCCACTTGTAGTACTCCACATTGAGCCTGCTCAGTCTGTCTACTTCCATGTTATGACATTCTGGTAGGTGAGACGCTATCAGAAATATGTGGTGTTCTATGGCCCACACCCACACAAGTCTCACCAGATGACAAAGCTCAGGGAAGCTTGTTGACATAAAACAGAGGCTGTGTGGAAGAGCACTACCCTGTCCTGTATCCATGGGAGGAGCGACGAGATCACATTGAAGATGACTTTGATTATCAGAATATTGATGCTCGGAAAGATCTTCCCCTGACCATTGGCTGTGGACTGAGATCTATTCTAGGGTAGCACACCAGCACTTCAGAGATGGGTTGGTGGTAATCACATCAGAATGAGAGGGATCCTCCATGGGGCACCGACCAGGAGATTCTGCGACTGCTGCCCCCAACAAAGAGTCCCCCTTGGGTGAGAAGTGATGGAACTTGTGTTCTGCTGAGCGCCTGTTTCCTGTGACCAGTGCTGCACAAGATATAGCTGCACCTGCCTCATTTGGAGTCTGGCAAAGGGAACTGACAGAATGCAAGAGGCCATGGATAACACCAAGCAGAGGTGGTGGGACTGATGAGGAAATGAGAGCCTTCATAGTGTATGTCAGCTATTATCTCCTGGGTAGGAAACACCATTGCTGCTGCAGTGTCCCCTGTGAAGAAAATATAAAGGTCTGGATTGGCTGGAGCTCAGACTTTGGGAGGTTTGATAGAGAACCCCAGGTCAGACAACGAGTCGAGAAGAACCAGAAGGGTCGCAGGCATTTCTTCTGGTAGGAGACTCTCGCCATTGAGTCATCCAGATATGGCTAGACATGCATTCCCCTCACCGTCAGAACAACCACCATGGTATTCATGATCTTGGTGAATACGCGCCAGACTGATTTGATGCAGAAGGACAGAACAGTGTACCGAGATTTCAGGTCCTTAATCACAAAACATCAATATTTGTGGTGTGCTTCCCAAATTGGTAATTGCATATAAGTGTCCTTTAGGTCCAGTGAACATATCCTATTCCCTGGAAATAGTGTTTTTGCAAACTGTACTGGCATCACCATCTTGAATGTTCCTAGGGGAAGAAAAAGGTTGAAGAAAGGACGACGCAGCACTACCTTCAGGCCTGCCTAGGTTTTCCCGGGCACTAAGAAAATGCAATAGTAGAAATTAAGGCCCATCTCTGGGGCTGGGATCCATGCCACATTGTGCATTAGAAACAGTTTTGCAATTTCCAGTAACAGTGCTGGAGACCCTAGTTAACGGAGAGGGCAGGAATATGGAGGAGCAGAAGGAATGGGGTGCCGAAACACCTTGAAATGACAGAGAGGATCCAGTGATATGCAAGATGGTGATGCCCGGCCTAGATATATCAGGTCACCCATTCCGATGAAGTGGCATCTGATGGACCCTGACGGTTTATTTATTTATTTTATTTATTTAAATTTATATAGCGCGCAAGCAGCCCACGGGCATTGAGGCGCTGTTACTTGTGAGAGCTTAGGAATGGTAGCAGTTGTTGGTACATTATAAGTATTACAGACATAATACAATACTTACAGTTTATGCGATTGGTCATTACATTCCAGCTTATGCAGTGGGTCAAATGTATAGTATTCATGCTGATGCAAGGGACCTTATGTGAAGAGGATGGTTTTCATAGCTTTACGGAAGGCGATGAGGGAGGCCTCACCTCGGATAGTGGGAGGTAGGGCATTCCAGTGTGTGGGTGCAAGATATGGGAAGCTGGAACCACCCGCTCTGGCTCTTTTTACTAGTGGCACATAGAGCATGTTGGTATAGGGTGATCTGGTTGGCCTTGTGGAGGAGACAGGGTGGATCCTTTCCGAGAGGTAAACGGGAGCAGTGAGGTGAATGCACTTGTGGGTCAGTGTAAGAGCTTTGAAGATGATTCTTTCCTTAATTGGGAGCCAGTGGGCTAGTTTTCTAGCCTCCGAGATGTGTTCTCTTTTTGCAATGCCTTGGGCTTCACGGAGAGCACTATTCTGTATGACTTGTAGCCTTTCCATATTTTTGTTGGAGGTTCCTAGAAAGAGTACATTGCAGTAGTCTAGCCTTGAGCCAGTGATGGCTCTGGCTATGTTTGTGCAGTTCTCTTTGGAGAGAAAGGGCCTGAATGCGTTGATTAGTTTAGCGTGATATGCAGCCGAGGAGGCTATTGCATTGACTTGTCTCTCCATGGATAGGTTGGAATCCAAATAGACTCCAAGGGTTTTGACTGAGTCTGAGACAGGTATTTTGATGGTGTTGATGATGAAGTGACTGAATTGGGAGTCTAGATTTCTTAGTGTGTTGGTGGAACCTATCAGGAGGAGTTTGGTCTTATCGCAATTGAGGCATAGTCCATTGTCTGCCATCCAGGCTTGAATGGTGTTATAGAGGTTGTTAAGGGTCACTGAGTCAGTGTCATAGTTGCCAGTGAGGGTAAGGAGGATCTGGGTATCGTCAGCATAGTTAGTGTACGAGATACCCATAGCGTTGAGGATGAGGAAGAGGGGCCATGTGAAGATGTTGTGCAGGGTGGGAGAGAGGCAGGAGCCTTGGGGCACACCACAGAGTATGAAGGAGGGTGAGGCGGAGGCTAGGTCAGAGAATACTTGCATGGTTCTGTCTTGTAGGAAGGAAGTGATCCATGCAGTGGCGTCAGGGGAGAACTTGGCAGTGGAGGAGAGGTGGTGGCATAGGACGTTGTGATCTACAAGATCGAAAGCCACGGATAAGTCAAGAAGTAGGAGAAGTGTTGGTTTGCCCATGTCTCTGGCATCGTCCATCTGGTTTTTCAGGTCATGTAAGGCGGTTTCAGTCCCTTGTCTGGGGCGGAAGCCAGATTGACGGAGTCCCAGGAGTTAGTTCTCTTCACTGAAGTGCTGGACCTGCAGGTAAGCTGCTTTGTCCAATATATTGAGGAGGAAAGGGACAGTGGTGATAGGTCTGTAGTTGTTAGGGGATGTTGGGTCAAGAGTTGTTTTTTTAAGAGAGGGCGGACCCAGGCTTCCTTGAGGGAAGCGGGGACTTTCCCTGTGGCAAAGGACACATTGACAAAGGCTGTCAGGAAGGGAGCCAGCACTTCAGTACAGTCCTTGATGATGGTGGCTGGGCAGGTATCACCTTTACAGTTAGAGGGTTTGATATTCCTCATTATGTTGATGATATCTTTTTCCTGTATGGGTTTGAAGGAAAAAGGTTGGGGGGGGTCCGAGGCTGGGGGTGGGACAGGGATGTGTGTATTAGGCAGGGCTACTTTGGTAGCCAGTATTTTGCTTTGGAGAGTCTTCAATTTGGTTTGCATGGCCGTTTGTATTTCATCGCACCAGGCTTTGTCTTTGGTGAAGTTCTGGGGGGCGGGAGTGGGTGTCTCTAGCTCCCTGAAGATGGCGAAGATTTCTTTTGAGCTAGATTGGGCTTCCAAGATTCTGGATTCAAAGGATTTGGACTTTGCTAGGGTGATTGCCTTTTTGTATATGGTGGAGCGGGTTTTAAAGATCAGCTTATCTTTGTTGGAGTGGGATGTTTGCCACTGCGTAAGTGCAGCCTTTTTCTCATTGCGGAGTATGAGAAGGTCCGGGGTGAACCAGGAGTTGGAGTGGGTAGTTGGTTTGGATTTCCGGGGTTTGAGTGGTGCAATGGAGTTGATAGCAGCTTTGATGGCAACATCATAGGCTGTTGCGAGGGTTTCTGGGTCTGTGGAAAAAGGTGGTCTGAAGGCTGGGCCTTGGAGGAAGGGCAGTAGCCTTTCCTTAGTGAGCTGACGGGAGCTTCTTGCGAGGCAGGGAGGCAGGGGCTGTGGTGTGGGAGTGGAGGGGCTGGTGGTAAGGATGCTAAAGGTGATGATGTGGTGGTCGGACCAGGGGGTGGGAGTGTTTCCAGTGATGATGAGTGGGCAGTTATGCTGTGCGACCCAGTCGAGAGTTCTGCCCTGGGTGTGAGTTGGGAAGAAGATGGTGTTTTTGTATCCTAGTGCACTGAGTCAAGGGATTTGGCTGCTGAATCCTTGCTGTCCAGGAGGCCTAGGTTGACGTCCCCAAGGAGAATGGCTTTTGTGTGTTTTTTGAAGTTGTCGGAGAGGAGGTGGGTGAGAGAGGCTTGAAAGTCTCCTGTTGGGCCTGGAGGGTGATAGACAATGTGAATAGTAATGGTACAATGGGGAGAGATGTTGATTTTGACTTGGAGGTAGTCGCTGTTGTGTAGGGATTTCTCTACCTTTCTAATCGAAAGGGCGTCTTTGGCAATGATTGCTACACCTCCCCCTTTAGAGAGTCGATCCTGTCTAGTGATGGAGTAACCAGAGGGCAGTGCAAGGGAGAGCGCGGGGCCGGAGGCCTCGTGAAGCCAGGTTTCTGAGATCATGAGTAGATAGAGGTCATGGGTGGTGATGAGGTCATGGATGTCCAGAGCGTGGGCATTGATGGACCTAGCGTTGATCATGGCGCATTTGAGATGGGGTTCTGTAACGGCTAGGGGGGTTCCATGGGGAGAGTGGGTGCAGAGGTGGGCGTGGTTACGCTTGGGGTGGTAGAAGAGTTGCACAGTGCTGATTTTCCAGTAGTGGTGGACACATGTGGAATCACATTTGGCACAATAGCATTCAAGGTGGGGGCAGAAGAATTGCACATCACAGATTTTGCACTGGGGACCTCATTTTCGGTAGTGGTGGACACATGTGGAATCACATTTGGCACAATAGCATTCAAGGTGGGGGCAGAAGAATTGCACATCACAGATTTTGCACTGGGGACCTCATTTTCGGTAGTGGTGGACACATGTGGAATCACATTTGGCACAATAGCATTCAAAGTGGGGCAGAAGAATTGCACATCACAGATTTTGCACTTGGGACCTCATTTTCGGTAGTGGTGGACACATGTGGAATCACATTTGGCACAATAGCATTCAAAGTGGGGGCAGAAGAATTGCACATCACAGATTTTGCACTGGGGACCTCATTTTCGGTAGTGGTGGACATGTGGAATCACATTTAATATAGAAGTAATATAGTTTGGAATGGGGTGAGCTGATTCATTGACAACTATATTGTGGGTAGCTATAGTGGCTGCGGGCTTGGCGGTTGGGCGGATGATCCTGACCTTGTTAGCACCTATAGTGGGGGGCATAGTACGGGAGCATAGACATTCATTTTGGGTGCTCATGGGGGTGGGCTGGGTTCTGAGGGTGGACTCTAGCGTGCGGGCACGCAGTCTGAGGCACCTGGTAGCAGGGCCTGGGTGACAGCTGGCAAACGGGCACCTAAGCAGAGCGGCCATTTTTGAGAGGTGAGTCTCGTGCTTATAAGCAACGGGATAGTAGGCAAGGTTAATTCTGCTCAGCTCAGTACAGAGCGACAGGGGTTACAGAATGGCACTTAGCAATGGTGATGGCAACGACGATTCAGAGTTCAACATGAGGACATTTTGCAATTAAATGTTCCTGTTAATCTTGCAGAGTAACGCCCAAAGGCTTACCGTAGTGTTGGAGGCCATGCACCGAACAGGCGCCAAACAGGGCCTTTGTGTGGCCTTCGTGGCTGGCTACCGGCGAAGCAAATCGAATTATAACGAGGTTCAGCCTCGTTGTCATGCCGCGCAGCGCCCGGCATGCGTGAGTCAGGCACAGTATGGAGACAGGGTCAGGCAGGCCCTTCTCCGTTGAGGCAGCAGCTTGCCTTGCAGCACAGGATCCGCTTCTGGCATGGGGGGGCTCCTGCCCTCACCCCTCTAGGAAGATGGATGGAGTGGAGTCATTGCATTGAATTAAATAGCATTGAATGCCTTACCATCGAAAATAATGCATTAAAAAAAAGCATTGAATGCATTTAAAAAAAAAAATTAATGGGGGGCTGCCCCAACGCTCTTTTTTTAACCTTTAAAACCTGTTATAATTAAAATAAACCCTTTACCTTAAAAAAATGCATTTGATGCTTTGTTTCGATGCATTTTTTTCTATGGTAAGGCATTCAATGCTATTTAATTTGATGCAATGACTAGATACCACCCTGACACACTGTTCCTTGATTTTTAGACTCTGAGGCTGCTGAAGAGAAGGGGAGTGAATAAAACCCATATGCAGCTGTACTCAGTTGTTTACTGAGAAGTGCACTTAGATAGCTATCTAGTTGGCGTACTCATCTATGCTGGTAGCCACAAAAGCCTTCAAGGGCCCATGACCTAGATTCCTGCCTCGTATGCCCCTTTCGGTAAGCTTTGGTGTATAGCTTTGTTAGGAATGCAAAAGTCTTTGCCATCAAATAACTGGTCTTCTGATTTAATTCTTTATCCGTTGAGGAGCGAAAAAGAAATCTGTGGCATTGAAAGGGAGATTTAATATACAGTCCTGTACGTCCTTAGAGAGGTTTTCCATGAACAGAGGAAGCAGCCACCACAAAAGATAAAAGTTTGAGGATGCACTGAAGACTCAAGAAGTGACTAATGAAACCTACTGGGATGCCAAGGCAATTGCTGAATATACCATTGAAGGAAAATGATATGAACTCAGTGAACCCGAGCAAGGGGGCTGGGACAGCAAGTCAATTGTTAAATGAAGAAAGGGAAAGCGGGCCATGGACCCAATGGCTGAGTGAAGAAAACATAAAAGCGTTGAACTGTCACACATTAAGAATGTCCTGACAGGAGAGTACAACATATTTGGAAAGCGAAGGAGGAAAGTGTACCGGACTGACAGGAGGATCTGGGACTCACTCTCATGCTTGCCAAGAATCTACATATAAACTGAGGAGATCAAGAGGAGGGAGTCATGTTTATTTCGTTTTGTACCTTTTTGAACTTATGTTCGAAATTTGGAAAAGAGCTGCAGATGACCAGTTTAAAGACTATTTCCCTTTTCACTTTATATTGAGTTTAGCGTGTAAGGGTCAGGTTAGTATTTGGACACAGGACGAAGAATTTTACTTTGGACGTTCTGACACAGACATCCTTTAGTTCCATTGAGGCAGGGAAACCCCTCTTTGAGTTTGGGCGATTACTTTCTCCAACCCTCCTTTTACTTTTAGGTCTTTGCATGCCCTTGTGTATGAATCTTACTCCTGGTTCCTTACACCTGACACGAGTGATGCTTTCCCAAATCAAATTTTGGAAGCTAAGGAGAGAACTTCCTTTTGCACAGACATTTCTGAAAGGTTCACATACCGGAGAGCTAAAACCTTGGCGAGACCTCCCCCCTATGTCAGAGTAGCAGGAAGTGGAGAAATGCCAACAAAAGAGGAAATGCCTGCCATGTAATCATATCTTCATTAAATGATTTGGCCGAGGAAAGGACATCGTCCTCTTCCCCCTCATTGTCTGTATCGTCCTCCTTATTAGGCTGGCCATCAGCTATAGGACTGGTTTGGGGGTCTTACCTTGCTTTTCTGGCACTGCATCAAGGGGAGCAGCCGTTGGAGCCATTGGAGGATGTACTGACATTGGTGTTGATGAGGTAATGTGACTAATCCAGGGAATCATCCCTTCTCCCCAAGGGGGAGCCACCCCTTTTGGGACTGGGGAGGCAAGGCCGCTACACAAAACACTCACTAAGGGATTGGGCTAGTGGAATCTAAATGGGGTTGATCCCCCTCCCGCCTAGGGGATATGGAGACAAAACCACGATGCATACATGCTGGCCAGAGAGCCTGCGCAACTCTGCCGATTCCAGGAACTTTGGGTTTTCCCATCCCTGAGGTCTCTGGAAGATAGAGAGACGGTGCTGCGACCGAAGCAGCAGACCAATGTGGCCAAACCGCAGAACCCAAGAGAAGGAGGAAGCCAGGAAACCATAAAGAATGGATCCCACCAGGAAGAAAGGACCACCTCACCAGACGATGGGCCCTGCCAGAACACAGATATGCGGGCTGCAGCGAAGAGGGGGAGGCGGACAGCTAACCTCCATGAGACATCAAAAGAGAACCTAAATGCTAAGCAAGCGGAAGGAATAAAAAGGGGACACTATGGGCCTTAAAACATGCCAAAACGGAAAGAAAGTTCCAAAGACGGGGGAAAAGAATATGAGGCCCATGACATGGCTACTAGAAACCAAAGAGTAAACAAACCGTCCTGGAAGGGTTGAATCCAGAACATATAGCCCAAGAGGGGTGACTTAAAACCATACCGAAGTAGAAACAACAACAGGGGTTGAATATAAAATATACATTCTTTCAAGCTAAGACCCAAAAGGGAGATACTAGAAACCAAAGAGTAAGCAAATCACCTAGAGGGGCTTAATTCAAAATCTATATCCCAGGAGCGGTGACCGAAAACCTGAGAAAAGCAATAACAACCACAAGAGTTATATATAAAATGCACTTTCCTCAAGATAAGACCCGGGCCTTCTAGAAACCAAAGAGAGAGCCAATCGCCACAACGGGCTAAACCATACAAGATGCATTTCTCAAGATAAGACGTAGGAGGGGGCTACTAGAAACCAAAGGATAAGCAAACCTCTCACAGGTGCTGAACCCAAAATCTATATCCCTGGAGGGGTGAGTGAAAATCTGAAAGAAGCAGAAACAACCATGACGGTTGCATCTGAAGGATACATTCTGCATAAAATGGAAACTTTGGCAAAAGAGTTTTGAGCCCAGTCCGAGTTACAACCCGCAACCACACGCTGGTGCTAAGAAGCTGTAAGCAGTTAAATGAACAAGACACAGGTGGAAGGGTGGACCAAGAACAGGGGAAGAAAGAGTTACAAGATCAAATTTGTCAGTTGAAAGTCAAACTATCAGAATTGAGCCACTCATTTTGGAAGAACCCAGGAGTTTATCATTTGTGCTATTGTTACATAAAATGGTGAGTTGTTGGAACTGAGAACAAAAGCTGAAGCCTAGTTTCCTAAGAGGGTACACAGTGTTTATAACGAAAAATAAATAACACATGACATAATGAAACTAAAATAACAATAAAAAAACCTGATTTATTTTAGGGAAATATATGTGGGCTGTCGGGTAAAGGGTTCAATCTTGTGGGAAAGGGTTTGGGGTGGGTTTTTCGCAAGAGTAAACAGTAGTTAAAAAATCGTTATTTTTTGTTATTTATTTTTCATTATAATTTCATTCGTTATTAATGTATTTGTTTTTATGACATGGAACCGCCTAAGAGAAACATTCTTTTCTTTTGGATTTGTAGAAAACGTCAGGAACACACTTTTTGTTTGAACTGTAGCCAAAGCAAGAACCTGAGAGTTCAAGAGAAAGACTTTCTGAAGAGGAACCTTTGGTGAGGGGGCCACGCACCAACCAGCAGAAGCCAAGAAAGGGGAAGGAGAACCACTTCTCTAGGCCAAGTTCGTCTTTCTGTTAGTTTGTGCTTGGGCCAGTTACATAAGTATAGGTTTGTACAGAAGACTAGTTGTGTTCCATGACTTCCAGGCAAGCACTGTTTGCTATTTTGTACAATAGGGAACCTCCGCCATAGTAATAGGCCCAGGTGAGGATTTCCTATAAGTTGAATAAAACCAAGTCTTGAACCGAAATTGCTCATTTGCCCGCCTTCTATCTCTGACTTACCACAGTACGCAAGGATTTGGCATATGAGGAGAAGGTGGAATCTGGGGTGGAGGCATCAGTGAGGCAACTGTGGTAAATGGCGGACTCCCTGGGACTTAGAGCTCCTTTATCAAAGATTTGAGAAAGTCAGTCATTTCATTTGATATTATCCCATGAATCTTGGAAAGGCTTGTGCCCAATACTTTAGCTTTACAACCCTCAGCGTGAACGTCAATAGCTAGAGCCTTATAGACCTCAGAGCTGCCCCTGGTATGGCGAGAAGATTGCACCAAAGGGACAGAGGACCGACCCCACATAGCAGAGCAAGACCCCAGAAAGGCGTTCTCCTGCTGATGTACAAAGGTACTGTAACCTTGTCCACATGGGCCCTCCTTCCAACAAAATCTTTCAAATGGTCCGGAGGGGATCTAGAAATAAAATCTCTCTCCAGCATTAGAAATGATTTTTGAGCAGCCTGGGAGTAAGTGCGTCACACCCGCCCCCCTGGTGACCAGCTCTGAGGAACTCCAGATCAAGTGTGTGCGGGTCTGGCACCAGAAAGGGACTTTCACAGGATGCCCATCTGGAAAACCCTTCAGACACTGATATACACCGTGGGGACCGGGGTGCCAAAGACTGGATGTGAAAAATTGAAAACAAAAAACAACATCAAGAAAGTGGGACAAATAACAAGCTTTACATTGAAGACAACCATTACTGTCTACGCACGAAAGGGGACTGACAGGCAGCGCTAGAAGACGGGGCTTACAGGGTAGTGCCGCGCCCCATGGCCGGGCCCATTGCATGACCAAAATGTAAAGAGGAAAGCACCCTTGTGGTACCATCACTAATGGGGGGATGTGAATACAGTAGGGAAGAAAGGGGGAGAGTTGTAAGAGTATTGTTCATTTCTGGTTTGTGAGCAATGGAAACCAATTACTAAAACACTATGACCAATCCAAAACTCACTACATATCCCATTGGCAGGATTGTTGCATAGGTATCGATAAACACTCTGTTTTGGCTGCAATGTTTCAGCACTAGCCAATAATCTTTGTAATCAACATTTTTAGAATGAGCTGAAAGAAAAGATTTCTTTTTAGGTGCCAACAGCAAAGCTTTTCTCACTGTATGCGATCGTAGGTACTCATTTTGACCCGAGAATTTTGAAAGCTCAGTCTCAGTATCATGAGTTCATCACGCTCCCTGACATTAAAATCTTGGGTTGTAGGATTATGCTTTGTGTCCTTTCAGTTTTAGCTCTTGAATGAGAGTTTGTGCAGTGTATTAGAACTGCGTATACTGAGACACTGCTGAGAATGTCAAACTGGGAGCTTTCTTTGCATGTCACCCATTTTGCGAATGTCAAACTGTGAGCCCTCTGGGAATGCCAAGTGTACATGGAATGTCAAAGTTGGAGTTTATTGGGAATGCAAAACTGGGAGATTATTGGGAATGTCAAGTTTACTGGAAATGTAAAACTAAGAACTCACTATAATTATTAATGTATATTTATAGGTAGGGCGCCTGCTGCATAGCCTAGTTGTTTTTGGCACTTTTTGCAGATTTCAGCAGTTGTCCTTCCTAGGTGCCTTATTAGAACAAATGGTTCTTCGGTTTTCCACTGAAAGAAGTGAAGTTGGAGTTGAGTATTTTGGCACGAGCCAATTGTAGTGAATCATACATTCCATTGGGTCTTGCATGTTTTTTGGGATTAGCGGGAGGTTGCCCTGTGCATCACCTAGCATTCTGTTGGGTTATTTTTGTGATATTTTCTTGTAGGTAGTATGATGCAGGAACTTCAAAATATTTGCATGCAAGCATAGGATTTTGAAGCAAAAGCTGAGCTTTCCCAAAATGTTCTTCTTTGTTTAGCCTTTTGAATTGCTATTTTGGGAGGCCCGCTGTGATGGAGTCACTTATAGTGAGAGCAGGGAGAGAAACTGGGGCTATGGGATGCCACCCACTATATGACGCAATCCTTGGAGGTGGTATATCAAAGATCCTTCAGAATCCATCCGGTTGCCCCTCTCTCCCAAACACTAAAAGCCATTAGATTTCAAGGAGGGACTGGTGCAAGGAGCCTGAAGGGGCTATTGCACAGTAGCTGGAAAGTGCCAGAGAGTACTAATAAGTAGCAGCGGCATCAGCCAGTTGTAGGCCATGGCACAGATAGTGGTGGTAGTTCTAATAAGCTCAGAGGTGTGTGAGAGAGAGAGAAAGAGATGGAGAGAGGCTGAAGGGTGACGGTTGGATTCCTGTTTTCTTGTATGGACACCAATTCACCTTTTCTAGTGAAGCTCTTAAAAACTTGGGAGCCAGTCCTCAGGCTCTGTTAAACTTGTTTAATACTTTAAACAGTTTTGATGAACTAAGTAGGTCTCGGGTCCATCTTGAATTGACATCAACATCTTCAACCATTGCAATGGCTTTTGGTTGTTCACATAATTTTCAAAAGGAGTACTTCATTTTCTATAATTTCCTGTGCGAAGATCACCTTATATTGCTTGCCTTGAAGGTGATCCTTGCTTTCCCTTGACAGGAATTCTGTTCTATCTTCTCCTTCCTTTATTTACAAAGCCTTTGCCTTTGCCGTGCTTCTGTGCTGAAAGCTAAACCCCTTTTGTATGAACGCATGTTTTAAAAATCATTGTGTTTTTGCTAAATATGTATTTCGGTTCATAATGCAATGTGTGATCCTATTGTACACACGCATTGTGCAGTTATTGCCCTTTTATTTCTGTGTGTATATACTGGTCCTGCCCTTCTTTGACTTGCACTGAAAAATTAACTTCCTTTCCTCTATTCCTAATATTAAATGCTATCCAGGTGTTTTGTACAATCCCTGCTATTCTTGCGAGGTGGTTCGTGATGCTAAATTTGAACTTCTCACAAGTTAATACCCCAAAATCATGTATCGAATATTTTTTCCATAGACTTTCTAAAGGCCTCCCTTTCTTCCGGGGTAGAAAAAGATTTAGGAAAGGGAGGAGCAGTGCTTAGAGATCCTGGTGACGTTTTGTCCTTCGATTTGGATTGGTGCTTTCAATGTTTCTTTTCGTGAGGATGAGGAATTGACTCACTAGGAAAGTGAGGTCTCTCCTTTTGTTTCCTTTTCTCCCAGTCACTGCTACATACTCGTTCCCCTGAAACATGAGTTTGGGGAACTGACTTTAGAGTGGATCGTTTTATTGGGGGAGATTTTGTGGCGCCCAACAGAAGTCTATCAGTTCTATCATGGACCGCTTTTAGGTGCATGAATTGGCATGATCCACATCCCTCTGCAACGTGATCTTTGCAGTGGTAAAGAAGACAGGTGTTGTTTGGCTTTGAAACCCGATGTAAGCATTTTGGAAATCCGAAAACAAGAAGAAACAAAAAGTTAGTTTACTGTTGGTGTTCCTTTGAATAACTGTAGAAGAAAGGAGATATGGTGCCAATGGCTGCTGATATAAACTGGGGTGACATGAGATGATGCCGACGGAAAAACCCTGGCTGATGTATAGCCATGTATCCACCTACTGGACGGTGAAAAATGTTCTGGACCATACGTGACCGAGGTATATTTTAGAAAATAAGCAATCTATCTGAGGAATGCATCCATTAGAAAGAAGGATCGTGAAAATGAACAAATGCAGAGAGAGGGGTTGAAGAACGATCGGTAATGCACACAGGAGAGGCTGAGAATGGGGAGAGGCACATGGAAAGGGCTATGGGCTAATGTTTGCAGGATGCATGCAGATAAACAAACCCTTAAGAGTAGACAGTAAAGTAATGAAAGGACAGAAGATTTTTGAGGGCACTACATGGATACAAGTAATTATAATAAAAAATAAGAAGGAGACATGGCTAAAAATTGTGTTTTTGATTTGTAATCTTCGCCCCTCTTTTATATGCTTCCATCAAGGTTTTGCAGGATTAAAGATACATACAAATAAGCTTTCAGCATGCAATTGGTTAATGTTTCATGTTGAAAACGTCAGCAACTGAAAAAGGAATTGACATAGCTGTGCTACAATGCCCTACAAATATTGGATAACAGTACAGGTTGGCTGCATACTTAATAGAAATTTGAAGTGAGCTTCAAAAGGCACTTCCATATAAAAACGACTTGTACCAATCTCTGCAAGCCTGAAACCGTTTCAAAAGTGTTTAAGAAGGTATGCACCAAAAGTGCAGCTTTAATTGGGGTATCCCTTGTGCATGCTACCCGTGGCAGCTGCCAGACCGTTGGTCCATAAGCAGAGATAGTGGAAAGGGGACTATGGGCTAGTCAGAGAGTAGTAAAAACTGAGTAACATTTACTTACTCCTACATCCGGTCCCCTTTCCTAAGCACTCTACCAATCAGGTGGATAGTACAAAAGATCCACAAACCCAAATCAGGCAACCTGAAAATGGAAAATCCAGTGAAGTATTTAACCAAATCAGCTACCAGCCGTGGAGCAGGAGTCCAATTAATAATGTTTGCAGAATGCATGCAGATTAACCAACCCTTCCTTAGGAATGTGCCTCTGATGGGCTACCAAAGTCAAGTTAGCCTTTAACAGATGGGAAGTCATGCTTTTTGGTGGTGGTCCTTTATCTATCTTGTTAGACCCCAGTGTAAAGGACACCACCCACCTGGTTCTGGAAGGCTTGGGAGGCCCTGCACCCTGGGGATATTCTGAAACAGGTGAGAAAGAGATGATCTGAGACCTAGTCCTTAGTATGTTCAAGATAATATTGCATAGCCCAAGCCACCATCAAGAGGTACAATGTCCTCTCTCCTTAAGTCTGAGAGGAAGATGAGAGATACATCTCTTGATTAATGTGAAATTCCAAGAAAACCTTGGACACAAAAGAGAGGCGTGTGCAGCACTAACTTCACTTTATGAAATTTTAGAAAAGGTTCCAGCGCGCATAGGGCCAGCAATCTCCTAACTCTGCAAGTGGAGGTTAACGCCACTCAGAAAGCTGTCTTTCAAGTCAACAGACTAATACCAGCTTAAGGTTTGTGTAAGATGACAGACAGACCCCAATTAAAATCCCAACAGGGAGGAGGAACCCTAAATTGTGTATGCCATTGAAGCCATTGAAGTCCACTTAACCACCCGATTAGCCTTGGGATATCCTCCAAACTCGGGCTCACATATGCAGAGATGGCTGACAGGTATGTTCTGCTCTAGCTTTATTCCTGAACTTGCCAAATAGGACATTAAGGAAAGTACATCTTCCAGAGATGTTCTCTACGGGAGCACCTCGCTTTCAGCGCATCTGCAACACAACCTTGCCCACTAGTCTCCCAGCTCCTTTCACAATTTGATATTGCATGCCACCATGATGGCATTAACATATGTTTAACATAGATGCAGGGAGATGTAATTATATACGTTTTGCCCCAGCTATTGAAGACCTTCTCAAAGAGCGGTCAAAGAGGCCTTTTCTGAAGGCGTACTGATGATACTACAGCAGAGTGAGGCAATGGAGTACTGCAAAGATACAGCTTTTCCTTCACCATGAGATAGAATTTCATCTCTAGACGTTTGTTCATAGATGCCATCTGCTGTGGGGGCTCCCACAACTTTCTTGCCTCCATGAGGACATCTGAATGTAATGTAATACCCAATTTGTCTTGACTTGCAGACAAGATCGGCCCCAATCCGCCAATCTCAAAGGAAGGTGCAACCAGTTCTTCCAGGTCCAATAAATTAATGATGGATACAATCCGCTCAGGGAAGGATCTAATGCCTGTTGGGATGTTCCCACCCACAGCATCCTGGTCACCTTCCATACCTGGACACTGATCCCTCAGTTTATATATAGGAAATATGGTCAACTGGATAACCTGAAGGTCCCAATTTCATACTAGAGTCCTCCCTAGCACTTGGAGGTGAGGGAGGGACCGATTGGAGGAAATGAAGAGGACAACGGGCAATGGGAGGTAAAGAATGAAGCACAGTGGCAACGGAGGTCTCAGGAAACACCTCTTCACAACACCCTTGAAATAAATCCTCATTTGAGTGGAAGTTATGAAGATTTGAAACCTTATTAATAGGGCTGACTCATCCATAGGGGCATGGGCTAAAGGACAGTTAGTAATAGTATTAGTGGCGATAATCAGTCTAATCTATGTCCACTCTATGTGGGATGGAGAAGATCACATCGGACTGATCAGGATCACTACTGCCATCCAAATTGGCACCTGTATTTGAAACTCGAGGAACCTCTTCTGAAGTCCCTTGAGGAGGTATTTCCCCTTACGGGAAAAGCTCACTATCCAATTCCGCAAGCGCCCCTGAGTGAGTCTTGACCTGAGACAAATGTGATCAGTGGGTTTATCCTAGGCAGCAGAATCCTTGGTATGCCTCTTTTCCTTTTTTTTATAGGATTGTCTCCCTTTTTTCAGACTCTTCCATATAGGTGCTTCGTATGGTGTGCACCTTCCTCGTGAGAGGCAGAGCATTGTGCACAGTCCAGCTTGCAATGGCTAAAGCCTTTATCCTATCATCATTTAATTCATAAGCACTGAATATCTCCTCCTGATGCAAAAACTCAAATGTATTTTGTATAATAATTACTAAACAACTCTGGCCAGTTGCATCTTCCAGTGGTTCTCTATGAAAAGTACAAGCAGAGCTTTTCCCTGCTTACCTCATAAAACATACCACCATAAAAACCCAATGGTTACACGGGCAGCTTTAACCATGTATCTCAGAAAAGACATCTGTCCCTTTAAAGTTCCAGGAGTGCCTGACTCCCATCATACAACGTAGTGGCAGTTACAACCAGTTCTGTTAAATGTGGAGTGTCGAATCGAAGGATATTCTTAACTTTTTACAATCCAATTTCTCACTCTGAGGTCTTCGAGGATGTGGGTGGGTTGTTTCCAAATTCACTATTCCCGAGTTGGAGAACTTGGATTACATGTAAGTAACTGTCCCTTCTCCATCATGGGATTTTATCTATAGTCGTAACCCTGGAATAGAATAACAAGCTCATCCCTCAGACGTGCGGCAGGAACATCAGCATCAGGCAAAAGCATAATCGGGAGGTTGAAATGTGTAGATACAACTCATGTCATAAACATAAGCAAAAAGATTCCTTAAGGGCACTTGGCCAACTACTTGTGTTTCATCTTTGACATCAGAATCTAAGTAGTAATGCATGGTGAATGCTTGGACGAACCTGCAAGGGGCTGCAGTAGTTAGCTGCTGTTTCTGCAATATCCTTAGCCACACCAAACATTTCTGTCCTCATTGTCCAACCCTCCTGAATTATTTCTAAGAGGTTCTGTTGCTTGCCTATAAGTGAGAGTGCAGTCATACTTTCAGCTGAATCCGACAGTGACTGGTGGTACCTCCTGAGCAGTGCAATTGAACTTGCTGTTCTAATGGTAATAGGTGAAGTCAAGAACACCTTTCTTCCACTAGCATCCATCCATCTGCTCTCCTTCTCTGCTGGGGCAGATTTCTTTCTAGCTGCTGTGTCAATTAAATAATCTGCTGCTGGATCCTTTCTTAAAAGACAGTGCAGAAGAGGGTGTGAAGCAGCTGAAAAGTATCCATAATAGGCTCTGCTTTCAGAATACAAACCGTGAAGTTACGCTTTAATGCAACCCTGATTTGAACTTTCATAAAAGTCAGAAGATCGTCTGTGGGAAAGAATATCTTCAGAAAAGACCCAGGTGTTTGAGAATAATCTAACCACTCAAACCATCACGTGCTGGAGAATCTGGGGTTGTAACAGACTTTGAAGATCCGGTACAACATCCTTTCATCGCCTGCAATTTCATCCCCTGACATTTTAACATGTATATTACAACAAATATGCTCATCAAATTTTTTAGGGGCGTGGGAAAGGGCAGATAAGGGTTTGGGTGGGATAGGGAATAGCTAAAAATAAGTGGGGAGGGAGGGAACCACCCCATAAAAACAATAAAAAACAATGAGCGTTTTCGTTAGAATGTACACGTTAAAATGATAGGGGATGTAATTGCAGGCGATTAAATGACATAGAACCGGAGATTCTATGGCCCTTAGAGGAGACACATGTTTTAATGTGTCTTCTCTGGAGGAGCTTCCCTGGTCTTTCTGGCCTATTCTGTTGTTTTCGGAAGCTTTGCAGGCTTCTGGATGTTTCAACATTGAGATGTGGTGCTTCGTAGGTGCTGGTGGTAAGCATGAAGCCTGATTACCTTTTGATGTTGTGTCCTGCGACACAGAGCGTGTTCATTGATGTTGGAAAAAAAAATCTTGAAGTCTCTGAGAAACCCTGTGGAAGTCAGAGATTGGCTTTTCTGTGCCCCCAAGCCTAGAGCTGCTCATGTTTGATGTTTTAGAGGGAATGAACCCTTTGTTCTGGGTCTCTCATGCTTGGATCTTAGCCTTATGTCCACTTCGTCCTTAAGCCCATGATAGGACTTTTTTGGCAATTGTGGCACCCCAGAATGGTATAAATGTCAGCAAGACAACCAATATGCTAGACTTGGTAATCATTTTTTGATTTCTTGCCAACACAGGATGCACATTTGTCAACAATCAACAATGTGTCTCTAGGAAGAAGACGGAGGTGAAAAGTGTCCAAAAAACACATATTCACAAAAGAAATGCATTTACTAGGTAGCCCACGGTAACAGACTGGGTGCAAGGGTTAGCATCCACAAATAAAGGTTTTAAACCTGAGAAAAGCTTAATAGAAACGGGGAGAGTGTATTCACAGAGTCGAAAAAACCTGGCTGTACCAGAACAGATGTCTTTTCTGAGATACATAGTTAAAGCTGCCCATCTAGCCAGTAGATTTCTATGGTTGTAGATTTTGGGTTAGATACGTGGGTCAAGAATCTAGATATACTTTTCACTGGTGCTGTCAACAGCTGCAATGCATGTCTGGGAAGTGGCTTGTAAGAAATGTACGTTAAGTAATGAAAATTGAGTACGACAATGATTTTATGTTTTTGAAATTGGTTATGAGTTGATGCTTTGGGGAGCTACCCCTAATTTTATAATGTAAATGTATCAAACCATACTTTATTTTATGTTGAAGTTTTATTGTGTATTATTTTATATGTTTTGTATGTGTTAGTGTGAAAAGGTTGTAAAGCAATCAAATCACACTTTAAACTAATTTAAAAAAAGATATACTTTAAATAGAGCAAAATTGAAAGACGCAACTAGCCAGAAAGGCTAAATTTCATAATGTTTTTATTAAATCAAATGTCTGTCTGTACATATATATATATATATATATATATATATATATATATATATATATATATATATACAAAACTCCGAGAAGCCCTGGAAAATTCAGGAAATTGCTCACCAGGGGCACCCGAATGGATAGCTTCATTCCTTCAAAACAAGCAATCTAGGATTGTCTGGGGAAATAAAACATCTAACACCAAACCGGTGGATTGTGGCGTCCCACAAGGGGCCAGTTTCTCCCCTCTTCTTTTTAATCTTTATATGCACTGCCTTTGTACCATGCTCTCCCAAATGGGTATTTTCTTTACGAACTTTGCTGATGATACCCAGCTAGTCTTCGAACTCAGTGGGGATTACAACAAGGACTGTGACACTCTTTCATCTTTATACAACATCATAGAATGCTGGATGAAAGAAAATTGGATGTGTTTAAACAGCTCCAAGACCGAGCTCATGATATTCGATTCTACACAGGCCAGAAAAAAATTGAGCCCACTCTACTCTTCATTCTCCATTAAAAACACCTCTATTCCGATTTCAGGAAAAGTGAAGACTCTAGGAGTATATCTTCAAACTACATTAGGTGCTGAAGCACATACAGCCTACCTAAAGAAAAATTGTCAATATCACCAAATACTACTGAAAAAAATCAGACCACTGCTAGACCAAAAAAATAGCACGACCATTGCTAGAGCTTCAATACTAACCAGATTGGATTATGGTAATGCCCTACTCTTAGGAGCTAATAGCAACTGCATGAAGAAATGCCAAATAATTCAAAATAACGCCATCAGGACCATCAAAGGAAGAACTTGGAGGGAACACATCACCGGCGAAAGGAAGGCCCTCCATTGATTGGCTATGAAAGAAAGAATTACGTTTAAGTCTCTCACATTGGTTCACCGTTGCTTATATGGCAATGCACCAGCTTACCTCAAGAAATATTTCAAGTGGTATGCGCCGACAAGGCTGCTCAGATCCTCTAATACAGGCCAACTGCAAACCATCACAACAAAAAAGCAGCACAGACTCGGTAAAACCTTTCCGACTCTAAGCATAAAAAAATTGAACAAACTTCCTACCTCACTGAAACTCGAGTCCAACTACACTCTCTTCCGGAAAAAATTGAAAACATTACTTTTCAATTAACTCTGCTAAACAGGTCAAATCGTTCACGAGGAAATCTGTCAATACACACTGTGTCCTGTTTTTCACTATTCGTTGTCCTGTCTCCTTGTCAGCGCTCTGATGCCCGCAGGCTTTCAGCGCTTTACAAACATATAAATAAATAAATAAATAAATATATATATATATATATATATACACACACATATATATATATATATATCACTAACAAAAACATTAAAAACATTGTTAAAGGGACGTTATGGTTACAGGTAAAACCGAAAAGAAAACGAAATTCGACAGTTATGGTAAGCCAAGCAACCATAACTCGTGCCACCAGTGTGCACTGCAAGAACTAACACCCAGGACATTGAAGATGCCATCACAAATCTCATTCATGACATCACTGATGACATCACATGTGGCTCCCTCTGTTTTGTTCACTGCCATAAGTAGGCCTGGTGCTTTTCTTCACTAACAGTCAGGAACAAATAATTTGAAAGGTTCTATATTTGTGTACGGCACCCTTCTCATATGTTATTACCCTACTCTCCTTATGGTTCACTCACATCATATGATACATATGCATATAGGGGAAGAGGAAAGGGTAAAACACAGCACTGGTTTCTGTGCATGTAGATAAACAGTTATGTTATGAACAGTTTCTGGTAATACTGCTCCTTTTTAGCTCATTTTTATTCCCTTGTATATGGTCATGTTTGTATGTATTGTTGTGTCTTTATGGTTTCTGTGCAGTAGTGCAATTATGTAGTTATAAAGGAAATGGTAGCTACTTCTTACATGTTTCACAGTACCCAACACTCTAAAACGAAATCATTAATGATTTCACTATGTAACATGGAAACATTTTGAAGGTTACACTAACATGAGGCATGGTGCAGACAATGGCTACGTTTCCACATAAGTTCCTTCATGTACAGTGAAGAAGTGTGTAATACAATGGAGTGTACAGCAATGCATTCCTCCATGACCTACTTATCTCATGATAGTTATTCCAATAAGCTTTCATAGTTTTCTGCCACCATTACAATAACAATCCCTTGTGGAAGCTTCTTATTAAAATCAGTGATGTCATGAATGAGATTTGTGATGGCATTTTTGATGTCATGGGTTTTAGTCCTTGCAGTGCACACTGGTGGCACAAGTTATGGTTGCTTAGCTTAGCATAACTGTCGAATTTCGTTTTTTTTCTCGGTTTTACCTGTAACCATAATGTCCCTGTAACAATGTTTTTCCATTGAATTTCAAAGGTTTTTTCTAGTGCAACTTAACCATAACGTCCCTTTAACAATGTTTTTGTTAGTGAATTTCATAGGTTTTTAGTAGGACACTGTAAGCAGAATGTTCCTTTAGTATAGCGTTTTCTGTAAAGAGGATAGTTGCTGGTACGCCAACATAACCATAACATCCAGTTAACAAAGGTTTGTTACTGATTCCTTGGCTGACCTCATGATAAACGGGTGGAAAGGGCAAATTGTTTGCTGTATGTATCCATTTGCGATACCCCTTACTTTTCCGAATACAGTTATTGTATCGTAGCAATTACAGATGTACTTAGTAAATGTTGTTTAGTGTGTCAGCAGGCTCTTTTTTTTGTTAACAGTGCATGATAAATCTGAGGCGCACACTACTGGCCGAGATCACTACAGATGAGCAGTATGAACGTTTCCAAGGGAGACTGCACCTGGTTGGCGTATGTGCAACCACAGTGCAAGTATCCGTAGGACTCCATTAGTGACTGCATGTCTGCATCTTCAAATGCACTTTTAAGGAGTTGTGGAAGTGCACGTTTCCGTTCCACACCTAGACCCATGCATGGGTCATCCACTATATGCTGGTAACACTACCCCTGTCGCCAGCTCTACTGATTCATGCAGTAGGCTACCGCTTTTAAAGAACTGCTGCCGACTTCGTGTGTGGCTCTGCAAATTTACCAATGTGTGGCAAAAGCACTCCTAACTGTATAACGGCCACTCCTAAACAAGGAACAGCAACCTGCAGTGTCACGTGGGTGTGTTAAATGTCGCATTACTTTGATTTATCTGCTGCTTGCCTTTCCATCACCTGTTAAACAGATACATTTTGTCTGCACTCAGCAGTGTGATGGAAAGTATCAATAGGTCGCCTGCCGGTCGTACAGTTGAAGAAAACAAGTAACTGCAAGTGGGACAGTTTGTAGTAAGTATGCAAATTGGCAAAGCTGGTGCACCTTCCTCACGCACATACTAGTGCATGTAACAGCAAGTAAGGAAACAGCAGAATTTGCAGAGCGCAAACAATCTTAGTGGTGGTTAGAAAATTTCTGTAGCTACATGGGTTGCACACAATAAATGGCTTCCTGCTGCACGTAATGAAGCTCTGTTTTGCGTTGTTGTAAAAAATGTTGTATTCCACAATGTATGTATATCCGTGAATGCTACCCCTAACACTAATGTGTAGCATAAACTGTTTGTACTGCATGTCACAACAACTGAAATGAAAGCACAAGGGACCAGTGGGCAGGCTACCGCCCTTCCAACAATTACGTAGGGTACTTACATGTACAGCATTTGCCACATCTGCTGCAGACAACAAGAGGGGCACTCCTGTAGGGCAGCAGAGCTGTAAAACAACCTTTGCAAACCATGTGCGGTGATACAGACCCTTACCCGGCAAAGGGCATAGTATTGTGCATATACTGCAACACGCTACTGTGCAGAGGGAAGGTACTTGGAAGTGCGTGGGAACAGTCCTTACGGGAGCATTACAATGACTGCCGCCTATGTAGGTGAGGGCCCCCCAATAATTCCATCGCCGGCACGTCCCCTATAGTATCCATACAGGTGCTGCCCCTTTTCAACGTGATCCTATCCTGCCGTTCCTTCTGTGGCGTGTGTGAGACATCATAATAAATTAAAATGAACTGGGAAAGGAAAAAAGGTAAATAAAAAAGCACCTTTCACAGATCAACAACTGAATTGCCAATGCACGCATGCAGGGCGGGAGGTGTGGCAGTGTGTAGTAGTTTAATCGGTTATAAAGGGGGGGTCGCTGTACAAAGAGGTTTCTTTACGTGTTGCAGAGCGTTTTCAAGAGAGTCAGTGTGCAACACGTTCTACAAAAAAATATCACTACTTTCAAGAAGGGCACCAAGACAATTTAGATGGGGTGGGCAGAAATCAGGATGGCTGGCATAGTAAGATGAACGTTATAGCTGGGGAAAAGTATTCATGCTGTGAAACGTCATATTCCCATGGGCAAAGTATGCCGTAGGCACATGTCGGACAAAGGCACAAATACACTTCTTTACAATGTACCACGCTGTCTGCATTCAGGGAACAAATAGAACATTATGCTGCCACATCAGTGGCTGCATAATGTGATAGAAACTTATGCAAGAGATTGGAAACAAACAAATGAACTGGCCAAGTGCCTCCTTCATCACAAATGGCACTGAAACTCGTGTAACATCTTGTGCAATGTTCCCTCTACAATGAACAACAATAAAACCGGCATGATTGCGTGTCACCAAAGTGTCACACAGAGAAACTAAAATCAGGCACTTCATTGTAGCTACTCCATAGCACTACACATGCACGTTATAGATTACAAAATATGTAGCCACCACACATTGTCTTCCATTCACTTTCAATCAATGTATGTCGGAATCCACTAAAACCTGCACGCTGTGCCTCATGAAACACACAGCCATAACCACACCCTCTGCATTTCTGTCGACAATGACATTTAGCTTGACCTCCTCCCCTCACAAGGACCCCTCACCTTGCCACCTGCTACAGAGACCCCTGATGATTGTAACTATGTCAACTGGTTTCTGCTCTACTAGCTTTAACTGTATCCTCGTACTTAGTTCCGTACATGTACTCTGCTTCTAATTGAACTGCATAACTCTAATTTCCTGTAACCAAGTTCTCAAGTATCCTTGTAATGTCTGCGCCCAGCTACCCTTTGGGTTTGGTTCTGCGCTATACCAAATAAACAAACAAACAAACAAACAAATACACTGTGTAGCACAGTCTGTCTGTACACACCACACCCACAAACTTCATTGCCCAATGCCATAGCCTCTGCAGGCCCATTTCTATAGCAGTCATCTTCAAAAGGGGCGTATGTAACACATGCCACGCTGCAACTATCGCGATATTCGCTGACATTTTGTGCTGTGCGCGTGCGGGTGGGGGGAATAACTTTCAACCACGGGAGCGGACGTTGTTAGTTGTGGTGGCTCTTAAAAGAGTCTTTAAGGGGCTTTTGTTTTTTTTTAAAAACATTTTTTTGCGATTTTCATACGTAAATGTGTGTTTTCAACGTCAGCTCACATTCTTACAATAGGGTATTCAGTGCAGTTGATAGATTGTGAAACAACATTTCATTGCCACTGTGCAACAAAGACATGCCATTTTCCTTGAAAATGGTGTATGTATCGCAAACCAATGTTCTCATTCTCACAGGAGAACATCCCAGCAGCACTCAAGAAGTCACACATGCTTCTGTTGATGAGACCCCTTCCTACCTCTGGCTGGTGACAGAAATCATTGGAATACTTCCACATAATTCTCGGGGGTATACATGAGAAAAGCACCTTGGCAGTAGGAAAGATGTGCTGCACTGCTTTCATCATAATCTTCAGTTGACGGAATATATGGGAACAAGGCATGTAACCCAAAAAGAAGGCTCCAAAGTGCACAATAACAAAATGTACAGTTGCCGAAAAGGCAGCGAGTCAAAATACTACAAGCAGTCCGCCGGAACAGCACTATTCGACACTACACCACAAAGCATCCACTCCCTCCAAACCGAAATAGCCAGACAAGTCTTCTTGGAGGGCATACACGCAGAGATCTTCCACAAAGCCATCAACCACAACTAAAACTGTGCGTCTTGCCATGTTTGCCAGCCGCAGTACACAAAGTAATGGAAAAAGTGAATGCTGCCCTTTTTTGTGACGCATAACCTGAGCACCTGATTGGCCAAAGGCCATAGTCCCATTTCCATTGGCCAGCATGCTGAGAAGCGCAGAATGTGGCATGTGCCTTTCTCCAAGTACTGCGAGGGTTGCGCCCCAGTAAACCAGGAGGAGTCCTTTTTCCTATTGGCGTGCTTTCCTGTGACGTACACCCTGGGCACTACCTGAAAGGACAATCGCTACAGTCCCATTTTCATAGGCCAGCATGGTGAGAAGCGCCGAATGTGTCACGTACGGGTCCCCAAGTATGTTGGGGGCCGGGCCCGAGTGAAGCAGGAGTCCCTCTTCCTATTGCCGCACACCCTAAGCATCTGATTGGACAATCCCCACAGTTCAATTTTTGTAGCCGCCACCCGCAAAATCCCCGGATGTGGCTTTATTGCTGCGTGCGGGCATGGGGGAATAACTTGCAACCAGGGCAGGGGGAGTTTGTGGTAAGGGGCGACTCTTAAAAGAGCCTGTTTTATTTTTGTTAAGATGCTTCTACAGAAACACTTGTTGGTTTTTATTAGCTTTTGTGTTTTCTTGTGCTCACATTTGTACAGCAAACTCTTCACTGCATCCTGTAGACAAGCAAACAAAACTGCATTGCCAATGGTTGACACCAAAATACCATTTTCTTGGAAAAACTCTGCATTTCCACAACTGATGAGGTCCTTGATGCAGAAGAACTTTCCACGAGCGGACAAAAAAGTATACATGCTCTGTTGATGAGACACCTTCCTGCGTCTGGCTCGGAACAATATCCATGAGCAGTGGGCCATACTCTTTGTGGTATTATGGTTGAGAAAAGCACCTTAGCAGTGGAAAAACCGTCCTCAAGACATCCAGCAATCTCCCTAATCTACGGAACAAATCTAAGCAAGCCAGGTAACACATTCTGGTCAATGCTTCTTGCGCAGTGTAAAAAAAAATGGCATTGCCTGTAGCGCTCAAATAAATGCCATTTCTACAGAACCACTGCATATTTTGCGACCTCATGATCTCATAGTGGGTGGAAAACATGCCAGCAGTCTGCATAAACTCACGCATAATTCTGTTTATAGCACACCTTCCGACCTCTGGCTGGGGACAAATCACACTGTCATGGACGCATACTCTTCTTGGTGTTATGCATGAGAAAAGGACCTTGGCAGTAGGAAAAATATGAGTCACTGCGGTCAGCAACCTCTTCAGGTGACGGATTAATTGTCCACAAGACATGTAACCCAAATGTAGACTTCCATAGTGCACCACGACAAATTCAACATTTGTGACGAAAGCCACATATCTGCAAAGGCAAACCATCCTGCCGAAACTGCAGTCACCCTGACAGACCCAGAAAGCGTCCACTCTTCCCAACCCGAAATTAACAGCAACGTCTCTTTGCACACAACACCTGTGCAGATGGCGCACAAAGGTATCACCGACGATAAGAACTATGCATCTCTCCATCTCAACCACCCTCACGACACAGTATTGGGACAAAATCGGACCGCCCCTTCCTGTGAACCACACCCTATGCTCCCATTTGCCTATTTCCCACAATTCCATTTGCATTTTCACCCTGCTCATAATGGCAGAATGTGCATGTGCACTTTCCCATCTACAGTTAAGCCCACGTCCCAGTAAAGCTCAGATAATACTTCTTCCCTTTGCACGGTCACTTTTTGCAGCACTCCCCCATTGGGTGCTGTCAAAGTTTCAAACACGCATTCAGCAATCACATACAAAACCTCTGCATTGCACACTGTCATTTCTATACATAACGCCATATTTACCGTTAAACACTCTCAGTACACGTTCCGTTTTATTGCAAAGCCCCTCCACCAGAAACTTCTGTGAAATAATGCATGATTACAGCATCCACAAAGATCCTAAGACGCAGCCAGCACTCCTTTGTCCATGCACACAACATTGAAGCCCTTTCCACACCCACCACAACACTATACATCCATGCAAGCGACCATGTGGGCACCTAACATTATGCACAAATGTAAGATACGTGGCAGCACTTCTACCCAACTCCCCCACACCATAAAACACCCATTCACAAAAACGTATCTCACTTAGCAGAATCCACAAACATACCACAACCTGCACCACCCCTACGCACTGCCATTCATAAAGTATTGTGTCACTGGCAAGTTATGCACAACAGCTTCACAACATTGGGCTTACTTCAATAAATCTGCACATAGCAGAGTAACCAACCACATATAAACTGCACTTCAACCATACCCACTTCCATACTCACATTACGTACACACTGCACCCTGTGGCCACACTACACAACTTCTCACTGCACCATCTCCTGCCGCACACCAAATACTGTAGCATGTTGCAACTATCACCACAATCATGGAATGCACAATACATGCTTTGCAACTCACTTGTGGTGCTGTAGCACGTCGACAATGTGCTCCATGCCCATTCTCCAAAGATCACCACTCTGTGCCTCATCCACTGTCAAACCTGCATTGTGCCAGTGGGTATGCCTCCTTGCACACATTCCCCGCACCGTAATGTAACCATGCATGTCAGCATGTCACCAACTGCCACTATGCACATACGTACCACTGGCACCAGCACTCCTAACCAACCTCCACACTGCAATGGACATGCACAGCGGTACATGCAACTTTTACCATAATGTATAAACACTACACTGTCTCTGGCACCCCTACGCAGTTTCATTCACATACTATTGTCTTACCCACTTCCACCCAGAAAGTATTGTGTCACTGCCAACTTAAGCACAAACTGTTTACAACATTGCCCATACGGCAAGCATTGTGCACACAGCACACTATCCAAGCACATATAAGCTGCCCTTCAACCATACCCTTTACCATACTGACAGTATGCAAAGACTGCACCCAGTGCCCACACTGCATGGCTTGTCACAGCATCTCCAACCACAGCGCACAGCCATGGAGCTATGCAGCAACACATTGCAACAGTTACCATAATGTACAAACAAAACACTCTCTCCTGCATCCCTGTGCACTTTCAATCACATACTATGGGCGTACCCACTTCCATTCACAAAGTATTGTGCCACGGCCAACCTACCCACATTCTGTTTGCAACACTGGCCTATAACGGCTGAAATGTGCTCCACAACCATTCCTTACATATCACCACCCTCTAACTGATGCACAATAAAAAATGCATTACTGCGGTGGGTGTCCTCAAGGCCTACGCTCTTGAGTGCATGGCCTACGGCCTTCGGCCATGCACCCAATAGTCTAGGCTTTGAACACACCCACAGCAACGTAATGCCACCATGCATGTCACCATGTCAGCAACTACGACCATCCACATACACACCACTGCCACCAGCACTCCTACCCTGCCACTGCCAACCTACCCACATTATGTTTGCAACACTGGCATATAACAGCTGAAATGTGCTCCACAACCCTTCCTTACATGTCACCACCCTCTAACTGATGCACAATAAAAAATGCATTACTGCTATGGGTGTCCTCAAGGCCTAGGCTCTTGAGTGCATGGCCTACGGCCTTCGGGCATGCACCCAATAGTCTAGACCTTGAACACACCCACAGCAACGTAATGCCACCATTCATGTCATCATGTCAGCAACTATGACAATCCGCATACAGACCACTGCCACCAGCACTCCTACCCAACCTGTACACCGCCATGGCGCTATGCAGCAACAAAATGCAACAGTTAACACAATGTACAAAGAAAAAACTATCTCCTGCACCCCTGTGCGCTTTCATTCACATACTATGGGCGTACTCACTTCCATTCACAAAGTGCTGTGTCACTGCCAACCTACCCACATTCTGTTCACAACACTGGCCCTACTGCAACCAGTCTGGACACACCACACTATGCAAGCACCACCCTCTACTAAATGCGGAGTCAAACATGCGTTCCTGCGGTGGGTATGTTGCAGCCCTATGCTCTTGAGTGCATGCCCTACACCCTATAGCCTACGGCCATGCACCCAATAGTCTATTCCTTCCACAGACCCACCGCACCTTCATTCACTCATGCATGCCACCATGTGCCCAACTACCGCATTCCATCCGCAGCGCACAGCCACATGCGCTCCCACCCAACCTACGTCATGTGCAATTCAGTCCCCTTCTGCAACAGACCTGCCACCACTCACCACGAAAACAGGTCGCTGCAAACAGCTCGCGACAGAAGCTATGGGGTCGTTACGACAGCAGCCTTCAATCACCACACAAAGTACTCACCTATATATGTCACATGAACCACTTCTCACTCCCCCACCCGTTCCCTCCCTTATTGCCGCCAACACATTGCGTCCAGACCCTTCCGCTGCCGCACTGTCCTCTGATACACCATGGCGTCTTTCCCAATAAATGTTGATGCACACCACGCTTTCCTCCAGCCAACCACAGGCCGCGTCCAAACTTCTTCGACAGCATGCCGTACTGGGAGCCAATGAGACTTCTGTCCGCGAAACGGACCCAGATATCACTCATTTTTTGGGACGTGCATTTCAGTTCTTTGCAACAAAAGTACTGGTCGGATTTCCACCAAACACCCAAGCCCCTGCTCCTGCCGCAAATTTGGTGAGAATCCGTCCAGCCGTTCGGCCTGTGCACAAGTTTTTCCCAATTCAGTCTATGGAGAAAAATAAATGTGGGACACCCCCCCTATAACTTTGACTCCTCCGCATGAAACCTCACCCAACCTGGTGAAAAAATTCAGAGACAGCCATATACTTTTTTTTGCAAAGTTTGGTGAGGATTCGTCCAGGGGGAGCAAAGATATATGCCGCCGAAAAAGTGCTCTTCCTATGAGTTTAGCAACTTAACCATAACGACACGGTCGCTACCGCGGCCACACACACATATACACAAAAAACCATTTCACTCTATAATTAAAATCGGTGTTCTGCGATATCACCCGTGGGAGGAGAGATTACATCCGAACAAATATCAACAAAGATCCCATGATGAAGACAAATTATTTGAGATGCAATAAAGTATGGCTGATACAAAAAAATATCCTGCCCCTTAGGGAGTATGCACAAGGGATGTCCCACGTGTGCTACATTTAGCAGAACACAGGCGCCCCATGTTGTATTTTCAATTCATTGCTGCTGCACATCAAGCCCTTTCTTGTCCCCTGCTCACAGATGACATTCTATAACTATGGAGGAAAGGGGACAATACGTAGGATGACAATTAGCTGTTTTCCAATGCACAGCAGCGTTTTGTGTTGTAACTTATTAATTGTATTAACAAATGTGTAAATCCCATAAACTGCACTAACTCCACTTTTCAAATTGCACAATATTTAGGTGATACTGCCCACCAGGGCTGGCTGTCCTTGCCGGCAACTGCACATCATCCCGAGTTAGGAGCCTAAGCACTGGGAGAGCACTTGAGGTCTGTACGACCAATCATTCCAGGTTTTATCATTATTAGCACTCTCAAGTTTCGGATGGGAAAGCTTGAAGGTTGAGGCATGTTAAAAAAGAAACATGAAAACTCCCCTGACGTTTTGTGTTCATCTCAATTTCTAGTGGATTTTTACTTTGCATGCTGAGATTTGCAGTCCCATAGTTGTAATGGAAAAAAGAAACTGCAGATTCCAGCATGCAAAGTCAAAATTCATGACACAGGGCCACTTGCCAGCGATGCATCTGCCTTAACAATGTGTCATTATTACTTCCTATTACAGAGGGCTGCACATAACTCTCCCAGGCCGTTAACAAACAGACAACTTTCAGAAGACTCTCACAGAGTAGCGGGTTTTTCAAAAACCTCACATACAGAGTTGCAGTTAGTGAAACTAGTAAATATATATATATATATCTCCGGGCCGGCGTCGAGTGTGGAAGTTCGGTGACTCGACGTTGGGGTGGAGAAATGGGGAAATATAACAATATTTTGCAAAAGTATGGCTAAGGCCAGGGAAATGCGTGGAATGCTTCCAACCAGTATGGCAGAAAAAAATAATCTGAGCGTCCTAGACGCGTGAGGGGTCATGGGTACAGTGGACGTCACACTAGGGATAGTATTACTGGCACGCCCTGTGTCGACGGCCATTTTCGAGTTTCGAAAAACAAACTGTAATACTCTGCAGCTTCCACTAGATGTCGGCCTATGCACAGCACGTGATCTAAGCAGATTCCACAAGCCTCAGAATATATATATATATATACTGCAATTTACGGACCTCTCATTATTAGGGTGAATCAATACAGAAGAGACCATTATTCACTTAAAAGGGCTTCTAACTGAATCCCTATATGAGACACGTTTACCATTTAAAATTCTGGACATTATGATGTTCCCGTAATGCTCTTTGCTTTTATGCAAATCTCTAGGATTGGGTTCCATGTAGAGATACATACAGCGCTGCGCAACCTTACCGGGGGCCACAGCCCTTGGCCCTGCTGCCTCCATCCAACAGCCCCTCGAAGGTGACAGTTCGCCCAATCCATTTTTTTCCAATTCCGGCACTGCCCTGACTGAGGTGCGAAACCAATCAGGCGGCTTTGAACACGGGTTGTATTTACTGGGACAAGCCCCCTTTCGCAGCAGCTTCAGGGATGCTGCCCCTGGTCCTGGCAGCCTATCATTAGCAACGCAAATTCAAACCGTGGACGCTGAGGCCATTTTTATCCCCAAAAAAAGTGAAAAAATAACCGTACCGTCAAATCGGGAAAACTGCTACTCTTAACTGGAATCCATTTTTGGTGTAGTTTATGTCAAGTTAATCAACACTGAAAACAGACCAATAGCCAAGAGCAGCGAGTTCCTGCTGCTGAAGGTACATTCAGTATTTTTTTCAAAATTGCTTTAACACTGGCGGTTTGTATTCGCGTGTGCAAATGGCATTATCACCATCCAGGGATGACCGGGCACTTGGTCAGGTCGTTACCGAGAGGGACAGCTGCCCCATCAGATAACATTCAATTGGTTGATTCAGCTGGCAATTTATTGTAAAGTGTCAGCGATGTATCCCAGGCTTGACAGAATAGTGTATGTTTTGCTCTGTTCTTTTAGGCGTATATCTGTTTTGTATGACGTACTTTAATGATTGTTTCTACTTGTAATGGTGTAACTTTTATTACTGTTTTTTTGGCCAAGGCATGACGTTTATTGGAGTATTTGAGCATGAACTTGACATGACAGCCAAATCTATTAACTTTGCTAATGCGTGTTTATCATGGATGGGACACCCGTCTGCAGGGATCAATGGGGAGGTTGATGTCAGGAATCATAGTCCCCTTCTAAGTCTCCTGTTCAATCCCTCAACGATCCAACTGCAAATGGCAGTCCTGGAAATTACACAGCCAGTTTCACTGCACAGCTAATATAGACTCTCAATGCACAAGTCGGTTAACGGTAAGGTGATGGGTTTCCATGTAACAATCTAATGCATTCTGGAAGTTGTAGTCTAGGTTCACTTAACTACATTTGAAAGAAGTGACATATTGCTATGGTTTTTAAAGTGAATGTCCAGGAGTTTCCAGTGAAAATAATGAACCTGCTAACTATAGGCTTGTTGGTATGTATGCATTGCACAAAAATACACTTCTTTATTTTGCAACACATTTGGTAGGATATCCAGTCGACTACACCATTCTTCCGGTCCCAGGCCTTGATTTAACAAATGCATTCATTCTGGGGTTTCTATTCCTGGTTAACTTCAAATTAAACATATTTAAGCACCTGATGACAATGATTTGTACAATAAAATGCCAGCACTGGAAAGGTGATTTGCCATTGTCACAGAACCACATGATACACCTATATTTTGGGTCCATTTACAGTTTGCGAATGATTGCCCTTAGATGTGATCCCAGCTTTTTATTTTAACCAAGCTTTGGAAGTGAACATATTATTGAGTGTGCTTTCCATCTATAAAGCCTCTAGTAAAAAATCATGGCTTTTGGAAGCATGGCCCAATTTGTCTGGTTGGATGGAAAAGTACCAATGGTTTTCTGTCCCACTGATCAACTCGGCCTTCCTTTTAAAGTTGGGAAAATCGAGTGGGAAGGAGGGCTTCAAGGAACTGTGTGGTATTGATTGACAGCTGCCAAGTAGTAAAAACTGTCAATGCCCTGGCGATAACAGTAATTCAGATCCACTCAGAAATGGAACTGTGAGAAGAAGCCTGCAGCAGCATTTCAACTGCTCCTCTGTAATTAGATAAGTGCCCATCTCTGACCCTGCTTCTTTCTTCCCTTGATCACGTTAAGTCTCTTTCTCTCTCTTGGGGTAGGGCGCCTAATGAAATTACCAGGCTCTTGCTCTTCCCTCCTCCGTTGTAGAGTGCCATTCTGTGAACTTGATAGCAATACAGTGGACTTCCACTGGAGACCCAGACACTGCCAAGGCGTGTTCTCTCCCCTGCATTTATCAATGCTTAATTTACCTACAGGAAAACCAGAGAGAGGACACCTCAGCACTTTACTGGGTGCTACTGAAACATTCAATGAACGGGGAGCAGAGGATGAAGGGGTGGCTATTGAATTCACAGTCCATCTGCATGGACCTGTACTGTTCCTAATACCCGGGCCTGGAATTGCTGGGACCTATTTAGCTCATGCCTGTAGCCCAGAAGAGCCTTGTTATCTTGCCTGGGGCTCTTTTTGTCCACCCAGGACTACTTAGAACAACTGGTGCCATAGAAACATAATTCACATTACCATTGTGGTTTGATAATTTCTGTAAAGGTACATTGAGACACACCCAGAAGGCATTTAAAGCATAATGTGTCATGTGTAATGTATTCTCTGTGTACAAACTTCTCCTTCTCCCGAGCTTCTCCCGAGCTTGCTCCTTCTCACAGCATTAGGCTGATTTAGCTCCAGTTGATAAAATCTTTCTTTAGATCCTTCTATTGTCAGTTTACATATAAATTAACATTTTTTACGGTCAAAGGAAATCCACAACCAATCATGCGTTTTCGATAGTCAACTATGGTTGGACTATGAAATTGTCCATCGGCATCTGCAGGGATATATATGCACAGCCAATACAAACCTGTGCACGAGATGTTGCACCTAAGGGAACAGAGTATTTCAATTCTCTTGTGTTGGTTTTCTACACAGTGCTCGTGATGCCTCAGCACAGCATATAACACTTTCAAGGGGCTCATAGAAAACAGCTAAGAAGATTTAGAGATTTAGGCACCCAGTCAATAGGCTAGTTAGAAATTGTGGGTATTTCCCACTTTTCACAAGTTTTTCACCCCCCCCACATTTTTACCACTTTTTTTCCACAAAAATGCAGATGGCAGGTTGGGCTAAAGTTTAAAGGGGGAGGTACAGTGGACCTATTTCCACATACAGCAGGATAGGCAATAGGATATCATGGAACCGAGGCTCTGCCCTACGGGGGAATAACACACTTGCAAATTTCCTAGCCTCTACTTCCCAAGATTGGAAATAAAATACCTTGACAGTGGACAATTTAGAAGGATTTGTGAGTGGTATGATAAAGTCGAGCTTGACCATGAGGAAATCGGGCAGGGTATTAAGAAATAAGAAACATCTTCATGCCTACAATGAGTAGGTAGCCTCTAGAAAAAAAGATATGAGAATCGTTGTAAGACAGACAAAGAATAGGGCTGATCTATCACTGATTGAGAAAGGGGCTAGGATCAAACAGGCCCGACAGTCCTATGTGGCAGGCAAACCAAAAAGAGCCAGGAAGAAGCTGAAGTTATGCTGTTGACTCTGCGCAACAGAAATATGCAGGTTTTTTTAGGCTTATTAACAAATTGGACATCTCCCAACCTACCAAACAGATAAACGTGTCCAAAAATGATTGGGTGCTTCCTTTTCAGTCTCTGTATGTTCAGCCTGAAGGGAAAGATTTCAGTCAGAGTAAAGAACCCTATAGTAAAGTCATGAGTAATAAATTAAATATCAATTACGAGAGTGTACTTGAAGTAACTAATTAGATCAGTACCTCTCGTGCCCCCGGTCCGAATAAGCTTTCCAACTTTCTATTCAAGTGTGAACCGGCAGCCTGTGCAACGACAGTGACTTTTCTATTTGAAAAAATGGTTAACACTGAATCCTTTCCTGACTCTTAGTCATCAGCGCATATTGTGCCCATATATAAAAAGGGAGCCAGATCAGACCCTTTAAACTATAGACCGATCGCCATCTTGGATGGCAACAGCAACGTGTTTGCTTCCATTTTATTACAGCACCTTGAGCTGTGGGCAAACGAAATTGGGAAAATTGACAAATGGCAGATTGGGTTTAGGAGAAATAAGGGCACATCCTTTAACGGTCTTATTTTAAAGTGCATACAACATCTAGCCTGGGGGGCGGGGGGAACTTTGACTCCATTTATATTGCATCCATAGACCTTACGGATGCTTTCAACGCTGTGGACCACAATGTGTTATGGTCTTAACTTAACATGTGGGGAATTCCCAATGGTCTTTTAAGGAAGATAATCGGACTCTATGAGAACTCTACCATCCAAGTCCGACTAAATCACAAAGGGTTATTGTCTTGCCAAATCCCCAGTTTTCGGGATGATCAGGCAGGGGTGATAACTAGCACCGTAACGGTTTGATCTATGCATGGCAGACAAAGCTAATTACTTGGAGCCAGCAGTCTTTGCACAAAATGAGAACACTCTGGATAGCTTACGCCGATTACTTTTTAATCTTTGACTGCACCCCAATAGGACTGTGTAGTATCGAGTAAGCATGATGCCGTCAGCAATGGAACGAAGTATGAGGTTCGCGGATGGAACATGAAAGCGAACCGGAGAAGAAGCTGTGATGATGGCATTCATGTCCTCAATGCCCATTATACTTTGAATTACTATAAAATATATGTTATACTTCCTAGTTATTTATACCTGTTATAACCCAGTTACCGTTCACCCCGTGTCCGCCCATGCTTCAGTGGGGATGAGGTTTGCCCACTGCCTGCCGTTGAGAAGGATCTGTGGCCAACAAGTGCAGGTGAGGGCGCAGCAGCAGGGGCCCCACAGTAATCGAGGGGGTGCAGCG
Source organism: Ambystoma mexicanum (assembly GCF_040938575.1). Lineage (NCBI taxonomy): Eukaryota > Metazoa > Chordata > Amphibia > Caudata > Ambystomatidae > Ambystoma > Ambystoma mexicanum. The sequence continues at coordinate 296,879,336 of NC_090929.1, forward strand.
ACAACATACCACCCAGAATCATTATCAGAATTCAATCACCTTCTTCTTCGTCGCAGTGTTCTGTCCTCTGTGGGTTTTTTTTTGTTTCAGTACTTCATGAGTCTACATACATAGTGAAAGCAACAGAGTGAAGAGGGATTAAGTGACATTCTATCTGAAGATTAAGAGAGAGGGAAGACAGAAGGAAAGCAGTATTATATTGAGCTGGTAAAAGTACAAGGAAGCAATCACAGCCCATTGTGTCACGCTTATATAGGTCGCCGGTATAATTAGCTACCAAAACAATATAACTGAGTGCAACAGTCAAACTAACACGGCTCACAGGTGTGCTGGAGACATGTCAATACACAGCGTCCCAGCTCCCCAAATGTTTTTACCAGAGCCGAGTGAACCTATATTACCATGGAAAAGATGGCTCAAAACATTTGAGCATTATGCCAATGTGGTGTGTGGTACTAACTACAGTGTGAAGAGAAAAAAATCCCTGCCACTGGACTGTTTGCAACCGGCTGGTCAAGAGAAATATGAGGATTTGCCAGACATTCCAGTAGGAGAAAGTGGGGACATGAACGAGTATGAGAAGGCTATCCACAAGATGAACAAGCATTAAGAAAAGAAAATTAGCACAATTTTAAAGAGATATAAATTTGGAAAAAGGGTGCAAGAGGAAGGAGAAATCGTTGAGCAGTACGTCACAGCATTGAGAAAAATTGGCTAGAACATGTAAATTTGACCAGCAAGTGGAGGAGAGAATAAGAGATCAATTTATGTTGGAGTGTAGCAGTAACAAGGTTAGGGAAAAACTATGGACTGAGGATGACACATCACGGATGTAGTATTGAAAATGGCGAAGGAAGTGGAGCACACTGAAAAATGTGTGAAAACATTGGAAAGCAGAGTAAAAGACAATTCAGTCAAGACATTTGCCAATGGCGTACAACCGTGTCTGGAGGAGACCATAGCAGCGGTTGGCAACCAAGATAGGAGGACAAGTCCCAGCAACCAAATGGATGGGAGAACAAGGTATGATGGAACATTCAACACTGAACGAAGAGACATTCGGGAAGGAACATACAGAAATAGGAGGCAGGATTGGGAGCACCAGAACCGAGGTAGAGGTGCACACAGAGGAAGAGGACGGACATTATTGAGAACATGTTACAGATGTGGGAGTCCGTCGCATTGGGCGAGCAGTCCTACTTGTCCTGCTCTGAAAATCATATGCAGAAATTGTAATGGAAGAGGGCAACTGGCCAGGTGCTGTAGGAGCAGAAGGGAAGGCTCAGGCATGAATTGGAATGGAAATGGCGAAAGCGATGAAGGTGAGGAATGTGTATTCATGGTATCGGATGATGGCAAGTAAATAGATAGCCCAAGAACGACAATTGTGATTAATGGACATCCCATCATCATGATGGTAGATTCAGGAGCCAGATATACGTTCATTCCAGAGAAGGTATACAAGAGTTGTGGACCAGAGTTTCTACATGAAGTGGACCTTTAGACTGAAGGCATATGGGGGAGCCAAGATTGAGCCTATAGGATGGTTTAGTGCTGTATTGATGTTCAAAGAAAGACAAGCTGAAGGTCGCATCTATGTTTCGAAAAGTGGAGGATCCTCATTCCTCAGTTGGACTCACCAGAAATTACTGAGAGTCCGGCTAGACCATCTCCTCCTCCCCAGTCTCTACCCTTCCCAACTATGTTTCTGACCATGCCTTACTCTCTTTCTCCCTCACTCCTCTTCTCCCTCCGTCCACTCCATCCTCCCTCATATCCTTCTCTCAACGGGATCTCCGTAACTTTAGCCCTTCACTTTTCCTCGATACCTGCTCTTCCTCCCTCCCCCCCTCTCTGATTTCTCCTCTCTCTTGGCTAATGAAGCTTTATCCTCTCTGTCCTCCTCTATCTCCTTCAGCCTCGATCAACTTCACCCTCTCTTCTCTTCCGCCCTACCCGCAAGCCCTCTCAATCCTGGCTTTCCCCTCACCTAATGTCTAGGCGCCGCCTCCTCGATCGCCTTGAGCGACGTTGGCTCAAGCTCCGCTCGCCTGCTGATCAAGCCTCCTATTTCTCATACCACTCTCTTTATGACTCCTGCCTTAGCTTAGCTAAACGTTCCTACTACTCTAACCTCCTCCAATCCCAATCCTCCCATCCACATCGTATCTTTCAGACCCTATCTCGTCTTCTCTCCCCGCCTAATCCTGACCATTCTACTACCTCCCCTCTCTCTTTCTGATTTCGCTCACTTTTTCTCATCCAAGATACTCACTCTACGCCAAAACATTCTTCGCTCCCCTTCTTACTCCCCTTCTCTTACTACCCCTTCCTCTTACATGTCTAACTTTGCCCTGTTACTCCTTCTGATGTTTCTCCTCCTGTCCAAAACTCACCCTACTGCTGCCCCCTCTGATTCCCTCCCCACCCCCCTGATCCCTAAAACCTATCCTTTTCTCATTCCTTACCTCACCTCCTTCTTGAACATCTGTCTCTCCTCTGCCACCATCCCTTCCGCCTTCAAACACGCTACTATCATCCGTATTCTGAAAAAACCCTCTGCTAACCCCCTCTTTGCTTCCAACTTTCGTCCAATCTCTCTTCTTCCATTCCTTTCTAAGCTTCTTGAACGCTTACTCTACTCCCAGCTTTTGTATCGAATCTCTCTCTTCTTCCCCCTTCTCAATCTGGATTCCACCCTAAGCACTCCACTGAAACTGCCCTCACCTCTGTTCTCAACTCCCTCCTTACCGCTCGCTACTCTAAGCAATTCTCTGTCCTCGTCCTCCTTGATATCTCTGCTGCCTTTGATACCGTTGATCACCCCTTACTCCTCAACACTATTTCTTCCTTTGGTCTCAAAGGCCCTGTTCTCCTCTTATCTCTCCAACTATTCTTTTGTTGTCTCTTGGGGTGGTCGTACCTCCCCTACTCTTCCCCTGGACTTCGGTGATCCCCAAGGCTCTGTACTTGGCCCTTTCCTTTTCTCACTTTACACTTCCCTTCTTGCCCTTATCATCTCTTCCTTCGGTATCTCTCACCATTTCTATGCTGATGACACCCAGCTCTTTCTCTCTTGCTCTTCTTTCACTCCTAACATTCACCTTAATCTTTCTTCCTGCCCTACTGCTATCAAAAACTGGATGTCATCCCACTTTCTCTCCCTCAACACTGATAATACTGAAGTCTTATTCTTTCGCTCTAACACGCTCCCCCCTCCCTCTTCCCCTCCTTTTATTCCCTTTCCCCCTTCTAATCTCCCCATCTTTGCCTCTGCTCACAATCTAGGCCTCCACTTCGACTCCTCCCTCTCCTTTACCCACCACATTTCTTTTACCTCCCGCGCCTGTCGCTACCACCTCTTCAATGCTCGTAAAATCCGTTCCTCCCTCACCTTCCATGCCACTAAACTCTTAATCTCTTCCCTCATCTTATCTCGTCTTTTCTATTGCTCTACTCTCCTCTTTGGCCTCCTTGCCTCTCATCTTGCTCCCCTCAAATCCCTCTATCACTCTGCTATCCGTACCCTTTGTCTTCTCTCTCCCCACAATTCCATTTCCTCTTCGCTCTCTTATCTTGGCTGGCTTCCCTTTCATTCTCAACTTAGACTTAACTTTCTCTGTTTCATCTTTAAATCTCTTCATGATTTCACCCCTCCACCTTTCCTCTCTCCTCTCGTTCTATGCTCGCTCTCGCCCCCTGCGATCTGCTGATCGCTTCCTACTACTGTTCCCGTCTCCTTGCACCCCTTCAGCTCCTTGCCCTCCTACACTGGAACTCTCTACCTCTCTCTATCCGCTCCATTTCCTCTTACTCCTCCTTCCGTTCCTCCTTGAAATCTCACCTTCTTCATCACCCGTCCTCTTAACCTCATTAGTTCCTTCTTACTCTTCCTCTGTTCGTTTTCTCTTCTACAGTCCCAGGTAAATTGTTCTACATATTATTTTTGAGGGTTTGTCTCATGTTTTGCAATTATGCTTCCAATTTATTTTGATGTATTCTTGTTGTTATAATGTAAAGCGCTTTGGCGTAAAGCGCTATATAAACTTAATAAATACAAATACAAATCCTAATGCAAGTGACTCAGTGTTTCTAGTAGTGAACTCAAAAATGAACACCAAAAAGATACTTGTGGAAGTATTCAAGGAGGATGCTATTGGATGCGTGAAAGGTTTCTCTCATCGCATTCTGCTCAAACATGATGCAAAGCCAGTTGCACAGAAGTTACTCAATATACCATTGGCACTTAGGGAAGAAGTGAAACAGGAACTTAAAAAGCTTGAAGAACAAGGGATTATAGAGAGTATTGATGTGTCTGAATCGGTATCCCCATTGGTTGTGGTCAGAAAGAGTTCCGGAAAGTTAGTGTGCATTGATGTGAGAGAATTGAATAAGTGCATTATACCGGAGCGACACCCGTTACCTAATATACAGGAGTTGACCTCAATGATGGGTGCAGCGAAAATATTCTCGATGCTAAACCTAACTGCTGCTTATCATCAAGTGAAATTGCATAAAGAATCTAGGCACTTAATGGCGTTCATCACCCCGGAGGGGCTATATCAGTATCGAAGGATGCCGTTTGGGCTAATCTCTGCGGCATCTGTATTCCAGAAGATCATGTACCGTATTTTGGATGGTGAACCTGGAGTTATATTTTTTCAGGATGATATTTTGATTTATGCAGAGGACGAAGAGGAACACAATAGGAGATTGGGAAGAGTATTTAAGATACTGCATGAAGCAGGAATGGTACTCAGTAGAGAAAAATCCAAAATCAATAGAAGAGAGATTGAGTATTTGGGATGTGTGATTTCCGAAGAAGGAATTTCACCAAAAAAGGAGTTGGACTCAATTAGACTCATGGTGACAGCCAGTAGCAAGGAGCAACTCAGAACGTTTCTTTGCATGGCTGAGTACTATGCCAAATTTATTAGATGATTTTCAGATCACACAGTTGTTTTGAGAAGTATGTTAAAGATGAACAAGAAATGTATGTGCGATGGAGAATGAGAAAGTGAATTCAAGTGTATTAAGGAAGCTCTTGCTGAAGCTCCCACTCTGAAAAATGATGTGAGGGGAAGACAAACAGTCCTAACCACCGATGCCAGCAATGTGGGGTTGGGAGCGACCCTAATATAATTTCATGAAGAAAGAGAATTTACTAAATCCTTTGCCTCATGCTTCATCAAAGGTGCGGAGAAAGCCTATGCAACAATCGAGGAAGAGGCATTAGCCATTAGGTGGGCCCAACTGAGAAATTCAGGAGTTTTGTCTGGGGTGTCGAGTTTGAAATACACACAGATCACAAGCCTTTGGTAGAGGTCTTTGCTACGAAGGGTCTGGATAAAGTTTCAAGCAGAATTATGAAGGTTACAAGAATTCAATTTTACCATTGTATACATTCCTAGTGCAAAGAACTATACGGCGGACTGCCTGTCAAGATTGACCAATTATAATGACTTGACTGAGGAATTTGAACATGAAATGATATGCGAGTTGTCAGATGCATCAATATCAAGAAAAGAATGGGATGAAGAGATGTTAAAAGATCCTGTGTTATTAGGAGTCATGAAAAATGAAGAGGAAGGACGGTGGCACAAAACTGAGATGCAAGGAGCAGGAGCTAGTTCTTTTTGGAGTGTCAGAGATAAACTATATATTCAAGGCGGATGCCTCATGAGAAGTGACATGCTAGTACCTCCGGAGGGTCTTAAGGAGGAAATCATACATCTTGGTCTTGGTGAAAATGAAACGCAGAATAAGGAACACATATTGGTGGCCAGCGTGTGACTGGCAAGTGGAAAGAAGAGTCAGGAATCGTATCCTTTGTATGAAAAGTGATAAAGTGTGTGCGGGTGCAAAATATCCCATGGTGTTGAGAGACATACTGGAAGGGGCATGGAAGAAAATAGTGATTGACATGTTGGGTCCTATATGGAGTGAGGGGTATGCTACGTATTGTATTGGAGAGCAGTGGTGAGGGAGACAGTGGTAGCTCATAGATTTACACTGCACAGTACCACAGGGGTCTCTCCCTTCGAACTAAGCAGGGGAAGGGAGGCCACCACAAAATTGTTTCCAGGATGGATGAGTGCGATGGCTGGCAGGAATGTGGAGATAGATGGAGTGGAGAGCAATATTTGGCAGAAGCAGGTGAACAAGTTGCAGCATGATAGCAAGAGATTTAGAAGAGGAACGGTGCCAGTTGTTGGGTGCTTGGTTAGAATCAAGGTTCCTGTTGTGTTGAAAGAGAATGGCTGTCAGTGGTCAACGCCGGTCAAGTGTTTCGGCATGCGATTAGGACCAGTGATGGCAGAGTGTGGAGCAATGAAAGGGTAATGGTGATGTCGGAAGAGGAAAATGTGGGTGCTGGGTCGGTGCATGAAAGAGGCTCGGTACAGAGCAGAGTGGATGTTGGTAGTGGGTCTGCAGGGGGTAGTTCTGTGAGGATACTTTCCTTGGCAGAGAATACAGAAATGCCACGAGGGACATCAAGAGCTGCAGGAGGCCCAGACACTTAATGGACCATGTGAATATCTTAATTTGGGCAGTGTTCATTATGAAAGAGAGGGGATGTGTAATATCGAGTAAGTATGATGCCGTCAGCAGTGGAACGAAGTATGAGGCTCGCGGATCGGACATGGAGCGAGAGAAGACGACGGTTTCGAGAAGGCAACCCGGAGAAGAGGCTGTGATGATGGTGTTCATGTCCCCAATGCCCATTATACTTTAAATTACTAAAATATATATGTTATACTTCCTTTTCGTTAATACAACCCAATTACCGTTCACCTCGTGTCCGCCCATGCTTCAGAATGCAATGTCTAATTCATGGCTTCTCCAACTTTGTGGATATACATTCCCCAAGGATTAACTCAGCAAAGACCAAAATAATGCAGTGCTCTAGACAAAATAAAGGTGCTACCTTCCGGTGGCGGATTCGGACCGAGCCGGTGGAGGCGGTTGATAGCCTCCTCTATCTGTCCTTCTTGATCACTTCCAAAATATGTAAACGTAAGTTACAGAAGTGGTTGAGTTGTCGTGCTACTGCCCTCGCAAATAAACTAAGCAGAGTGGATGCGCGCTATGGCAAATTCTCACAGTTGCCATGTATTTGATACTATGAGGGGAACATTATTCCTAAAATCTTATAGAAGATGGAAGTCTATGCCCTAGCCATCCTTGAATATTTGCCTTCCCTTGTCGCTTTGATCTGGAGGAGAGCTTTGAGTATACCAGGTTTGGTACCCCTATACGCTTTATAAAATATGAGCTTGGTCTAGTCTCAATGAAAGCAAGAGCACACTGGAAATGTCTCTCTCTTTTCAGGAAGAAGATTCCCCGTTTGTAGACCTAAAGGAAACATTGTTGGAGAAAGGTAGCAGGTTAGCGCAAGAACTCAATGAGTTTTGCTGTGACTACTTTTTATTTTAGAGCAGGCAGCTCACTGTGTGAACTGATTGAAAACCCAACTAAAGCCAAGCTTTCCCTGTACAATCTTGATTGGATTAACACCATAGAGGGCATGCATAAGTACACGTCATTGGGTCACTTACACAACGACCATAAAAAGGTGAGGACATTAGCACCATATTTACCAATTTATCTTGACAAAAGCACTTGACCGCTCTTTCTGCGTTTCCATTGGAACCTTGTGTTGACTAAACAGATCTTGGTTAGAAATGGCATGTTGCAAGCCGAACAAGCCTTGTGTAGATTTTGTAAAGAGAAAGAGCAATGTGAACATCTAAAACATATGTTGGTTTTTTGCCCTGCTGTACAAGGCTTAAGGTGGAATTCCCTGAAAATAAATCAGGCTTTTTTCACCTTGGGTGAGGAAGAACTGACTTAGAAATGTTGCCTGGCTGGACACACCACATCCACCGTACTTGCAGTAAATGTCTCCTTAAAATCTTTAAAGCTTGAAGTACTGAACGACACTACATCTACTTCAACTATTGTTACTTCCTTTCCTCGCTTGTACACACATTATGTGCGTGTGCACCTGGTTACAATTTGTGTAGTAGAGTGGTGGGGTAGAAGTTATTTCTTGGTTAGTGTGTTTTCCTTTTGTCAATGCGATGTGGTTATGAAGGATTCATTCTGTTTTTAGAAATGTACATATGAATTTAGTTTTTTGTTTATGTTTGCCATATTGAAATTAATAGTATATGATTTCTTTGAAGACATTTTTATCAGTACTTTGTTATTTAAAAAACATTTTAAGGTTACATTTTTACTTTTTTAACCATATAACAATAGAAAACACACATTTTGCATTAAAATAGTTGTACAATTCTACAAAAATATTCAGCAAAAGTATATTTCGGCAAAGAAAAGTTGAGAAAAATCCTCTTGTGTCCAAATTGTGCATTTCTGTTGTTTTCCGCAAGAGCAGGCAACCACAATCACTACAGAGTTGCTAGCGAACAGACTAGCCTTTGAAGTTAAATGATCTAACCCCAAAATATTTGTATCTGGTTTGACAAGTGACAAGCAGTTTGTGAGAGGCCGATTCAGGCCGCCTGGGTGGCTGCTAGTGAGGGAGTACCCTTCTAAAGGAGTCCTGGGCAATGTTGTGAAAGGAGTGAAAGGATTTAGACCTCCTCAAAGGAAGGGGCTTTACATCTGATGAGAGAAGCTAGGCACAATGCTTCTGAAGTGAGTGAGGAATGATGCAGTGCTTAACTAGTGGGGGTGTTTGCCAGGGCTCAGACATGTCAACACTGTGGGGAGCAGCAGTGGTGGGGAACTGCACACCCACAGTGTCACAGGAGTGCTAAAGAATATTTGGGCCCCGCCACTTTCTTTTTTTACAAATTATCACTGGGGTGATGTATATGAGAAAGGTAGTGTGACAGGGTGTCTGTGGAAGGTGTAAGCAGCATGAATCAAATGAAGTAAGGAGGAAAAGAAAGGGAAATGAGGGAGCGATGCACCTGAGTGGCAGGAATCACAGGATGCATCAGAATGGATGGGAGCGGAAAGGGAGCGTCCAATGATAAAATAGTGGGAAGACAAATCTAATTGTTTGAGAGAGGCTGAAACTGAGATGTGAAGAAAGGAAGTATACATTGGATGAGGCATAGGAGGGAGAATACACCTCAGATGAGTAAAGAGGATGAATTGCATGAGTGAAGGAAAAGAGGGTGAATATCATGAGGGAAGGGTGATAGGATGAACCACAGGAAGGTAGGAAATGAGTTTAAAACTGAGGAGGTAAAGGATGAACTTCAAAAAGGAAAGGAAGGTGAATGGACCTTATGAAGAAAGGGGCAGGGACGGTGGTGAATCTGTGAAAGGAAAGTTAATTGTCAGGAGGGAAAGAGGGGATGAATCAGCTACATGATAGGACGAAAGATGAATTGGTAGGTGTGTAAGAATTTGATGAATCTGAGGCAGGAAAGGAGGAATGATTACCATCCTTTACTGGGCAGGAGATGGTAGTGATGTCATGAGCGATGAGAGGGAGGGAAACCTTCATGAGGTGCAGAGAGAAAAGGCATATGGAAATCGGAAATAGGGCTTCGTCAACTATTAAAAAAAAGAAAGTTAATGAACTGGAATAAATCAAGTGAGGATCCCAGGTAGTCCTAGTGCTACAAGAATAAAAGATATCGTAGTGCTGCACTCTCTACACAACGGGGGTCGGCCTGTGAAAATTGCAATGCCAGTCTGTGATCCTGCCTTTATGAATCATGCAACGTTGTACAGGAGACTAGGTGCACACACAGACACACACGTGAGCACGCACACACGTACCCTCTTATCCAAATGAAGTAAAGTTACTGAAAAAGACCCTAAAACCACAGCATGCTGCTGTACTGGCCCCATTGTCTATTTCACACACATGGCTACCAATGTGTAGAGGCACATTATAAATACCAGTAAATAAATGACAACAAAGCAAATATGAGACAAATGAATGGCATAAAAGCCATTGGACTGTCCCAATAAAGGTCATAATAATATTTCTTAAGTGTAGCCATTTTCTTCACTCGAAATGTTCACCGGGAAGAATATTCGTCTCAATCCGACTTCATTCTATTCACTATGATTGAAGACTTGGGCACCGACTCTGTATGGTATGTTTGCAGTGACCAGCATTAAAAGAGATTGATTCAGTTCCAGCTAATCTGCATCCACAGCCTTCCACACTGTCACTGGCAATCCTATGGGTGTCATGAATCGCGAACCCACATGGTCCCTTTGGCGCAAGTGGAAGAGAAGTGGAGTGAGAAGTACGATTCCCTCTTCCAAGATGGTGTCGAATTGCTAATTATTGATGAAGCATCTTCAGCAGTCTAGTCATTCTCAAAATGGCGACCAGCCAATCTGTAGCGAGTTAGAAGCCCCCCGACTGCAGTATACAATGGAACACTGCAGCCAGCTCTGTGCGTCGCTTCAATCTTGACTTCACACTCCTGTGAGTTTTTCCCTAAACTCCTTCTTGCTTTCCTACTTGCTATGTCATTCACCCTTTCTCCTGTCCCATCTTCCTCTTCCCTTCCTCCCGCTTTCTTTCCGCTCTTCTTGCCGCTCAACCAACGTGGGACGCCAGGACTTCATCCCCATTGATCCTTTCTACACCCAGTGAACTCCTACACCACTCCTGGCAGGCTGCAGTTGAACTCTCTCTGCCCTCTTCCTGGAGTGAAATGCTATATTCCGCCTATACAGCACCCGCTCCACCTTTTTGACTGCCTGTGCATTACTCGTGCTCATTTTCTGGGTCGTTCTCCCTTGTGAACCAGTTGAGGGGTGAATCTCCTTGTAGCTTATCCTTCTTTGCTCATCTGGTGAATATCTTCCTCTCGGGACTTCTTCTCCTGTTGGACAACATGGAGATCTTCCCGAGGTGCAGACCCCAGGTCCATCATTTGGGTTTTATTGCCCAGGATGGTTTCCCAGATTCTTCACCAGGCTCCATCTATTTATATACCAGAGAACAGTGAGGGGTGTGGCAGTCTCTCTATTTTTCATCATTGGCAGACACAACCACACACAGGTAGGTGGTCATTGTATATTTTAAAGGATATGCTTTGTGGTCATAACAATGGGTCTCATTATGAATATGGAGTACATTGGTTGTACCTAATAATGAGCTAGGATCACATGGAATATTGACTGCATGTGGTACTTAGAAATTACTGCATAGATCAAATATCGGTTAGTTATTATGTACCAATACTTTGCAGGTATTAAATATTTTAAATGCTAATTGTGTGATGGGATCACATGGGACATTTTCTTCCTAGGACACACAATGTACCACATGGACAACTTTCTATTTACTCAATGGAGTACTTTCTATCCCCATGTATTAAGTATCCCATGAGATCCTAACCTATAATTGGATGGTACATTTAAAATCAGTATAATTATAACAACGCCCTGTCAATTATCTGTAATGTTAAAGGGCTCTTATCTTCTCGTATTATGCTTCAAAATTCAGTTACTGTCCAGCGTGCGTAAAGCAGAGGATAATAACATATCATGTTCATTGCCGCCTTACATATTACACTGTGGCTTGAGAGTAAAATACAACATTAAAAGGCATGTGCATAGCTCCTTAGGTTTCCACTTTGGAGGCCCTGATTCATTGACTTCCAGGTTCTTCCACAATGGCCCACAACAAACTCATTGGTCAGCTGAGGGCACACGTCTGGTTGCTTTAAATTCTACAGAGGAGAGACCACTAGGGGGCGCGGACGGCAATGGCTGCCTGAAGTGAAGCTCCACAAGCCAAAGGGGCAAATGTGATGAAATAGAGCGATTCCCAATGCCAAAAAGCGGCTGCAATGGGGGCCGAACGCCAGATGAACTCAAGAGGACGCAGCGCCCCCCAAAGTGAGAGGAGACCCCAACAAAGACATCAAAGACCGCAGCGGAGAGGAGCCGTGGCCTGGCCAAGACCAACGGGCCACCACGGGCGGGAACCCAAGAGGAGGTGGGGGAAGTGCGGCATCACAGAGCTCGGTGCAGAGATCCCTGCAACAAGAAAGAAGCTCAAACGCCAATGTCTATGGCGAGGGTGGAGGTGCAGAGCAGTGTCAGGAAAGAGGGCCAGCGGGGGCCCAGTGGAAAATTGCAGACATCACAAGCAAAACGTCCCCAACGGCCCTACACGGGCGGACGCCGATGCAGAGGTGGGGGAAATGTGGCAGCCCTGAGGTCAGCGCTGGCAAGCCAATGCACGCGACCCCAGCAGTGGTGGAGGAGTAAAAGAAACAAGGCCCCTCATGAGAGATCCCCGAACTGCCAACCCGCATCAGGGAAGAAAGAGTGTCAGGAGATAGCCGCTGAGGGAGACAGGAGGAGCCGCGAACAACGTGAGCCGGCAAAAGCAGGAAGGTGAGAGAGCCCCGGTGCCCCAAACCGCATAGAGCACAGCAGGCGCGGGAGGGGCGGCACCATCCTCCATAAAGCCCCCCCACTGCAATACAACCAAGTGGACAGCGAGATCCGGGGACAGTGTGGTGTGCCCCAGCAAAGGCCCCCCACCTCATGGAGCGCATTAAAACTCAGCAGGCATCAAAGAAGGCAAGGAAAGAAAGCCTGACTTCCACGCCATACAGCGAAAGTCGAAGAGCACCCACACAACCCTGCAGGGCCGACCCTTCGAGCCCTGCAGCATAGAAGGGACATATCCACCCAAGACCTGACAGAAACAGTGGAGCCTACTCCAAATTAGAACATCACGGGGCAAATACGGAAAGAGGACTGGTGAGGGCACCAGGAGCGACCAAGCCCCGACTTCTGGAGGTGAGAGAGCCAGGGAAGAGGCCCAATAAAAGGGCAGGGGCAAACTCCCAATGCGGGACTCACCTATAGCAGCAACAGGGACACTTAAAATTGGAGGGACAGCATAAAGGCCCGTGGAAAAAGCACAGCTAAAGAGGAACCCAAACAGAGCTATGCCACACGGGGAATACCAAGGAAAGAATGCCAAAACCCCACACCCGAATGGAAAAAAAAACACCCATCAAAGCAGGGCAACAGGGGACAGGCACTAACCCACAGCAGAGTTCTTGGAGTAGGACAAACAAAACTCCACCATAGGCTCCCAAGAAGGAGATCGGCTGCCGATGCCAGGCCCCCCCTCAAGAGGACTGGAAGCACTGCAACAATACAGAAGGCAAGAGGGCCATCAAACGAGGGACACTTCCAACTTGGTCCCAAAAATGAGCGACGCATCCATAAAGGAAGACATAGCGGGGGTAATGGTGGAAATAAGAGCCCTGCGCACTGACATCCAAACATCCATTGTGGAACTGCGAGGTAAGGTGGGGAAAATGGAGGGAAAGGTGGAGAACCTCAAACACAACCAGATCAATGCTGACCTGGAGATGGAATTAAATCCCAGAATGACAGACATTGAGTTAAGCGAGGAGGAGTTCACCCTGAAATTAGACGACCTAGAAAACAGAGAACGTAGAACAAACTTATGGGTAATTGGCCTGGAAGAAACAGACCAGGAAACGCTGGCTCAATTCGAGAAAAAAGTGCAGGACATTGTGAACCTCCTCTATCAAGCGGAAGGAGGGAAAAAAGTACATATCGAAAGAGCCCACAGAGGAGGAAGAGCCTTCAGCGGCGGTCCACGCTCTGCAGTAGTGAAATTCCTGCAATACAAAGAAAAAGCAGTCCTCCTCAGGGCGAAGCAGGCTCAAGAAATCGACTATCAGGGATCTAAGGTCAAAGTGTTTCAGGATCTGTCAGGCTTCACCTTGGGGCATAGGAGAGAATGCAGACCACTCACCACATGGCTCACGGACAAAAAAATAGGGTACAGGTGGGGGTATCCCGTCACACTGCTGTTTGAGGTGAAAGGAGAAGAATACAGAGTCACCACAGCAGAGGAATCTAAGCAAGTCCTGCAACCCCTAACAGAGAGCACGGAAACAAGAGCCCTAATAGGCCCACAGGGGGCTCACTCTCCCAGGACAAAGCAAGCTGAAATAAGGCCAGAGAGGCACAAAAGAAGTAAAGCGGGAAGGAAGTATGTGAAAATGAGCACCCCGTCACCGTTGAAGCCGCCCTGATCCTAAAGGGGGCACTGAGGTGGCTCTAAAAAGGAAAATCCCAGGAGGTAAACGGAAAAGGCAAAGGGAATGCATAAGACCACCCTAGGCAGTGGGGAATTCCTAACCTAGTGGCTCTCAGTTGAAAGAGGGGGACTCAATACAGTGTACCACGGTTTGGGTACACGATTGTTGGATCATTTTCTTAGTTATGCTATCAGTTATCAGGGGGGAAACGGGTACACAGATGGGGTTGAGACAACAAGAAAGTAAGGGGTCAGAGGGATATGGATGGGGAAACGGAGGATCCTCGGTACAGGTTCATACGCGAGAGGAAGTAGCCCAGGAATGGAAGGAAAATTAGTGGAAACGGAAGGAAGCAGCCACCTAAGGGTGGGAAAACTAAATGTCAAGGTAATGAACTCTCCCACCAAAAGGTCTTTGGTAGTAAGAGATTTTGAGAGGGCGTTAGTTGATGTTCTCTTCATTCAAGAGACCAGATTTAAAGCCGGGGAGGAAAGGCCACGGAGAGGAAAGGGGGTGGGACAGACCTATTGGGCCTCGGCCATGAATAAAAAAGGAGGGGTAGGTCTGATATTACACAGGCGTGTCCGGCTGCTCAATCCTGGCGTTCACTAATTGATGGGGGGCAGGCTCTTGCTAGTCCAGGGGACCTGGGTAACCCTAGACAGAGTATACACCCCCAACCAGGGCCAGGGCGCCTTTAATGATGAGGCCCTCACCACCATACTGACCAGGAGTAGGGGGGTAGTCATAATTGGAGGAGACTTTAACACATGGGCTGACCCACAAATGGACAGACAAGTGACGAGAGCAGATCACAGGGGGCCGGCACTTGGAGGGAGAGACACATTTAAAAAGAGCCTGGAAAGCAGAGCCCTACTAGACGTCTGGAGGACCCGACACCTGGACAGGAAGGGATACACATTCCCATCGAGTGTGCACTCGACTTTCACTAGAATGGACTACTTGCTATTAAGCAGCGAGCATAAGTCACAAATAAGAAATAGCACAATCCGCTCGGTGGGATGGTCGGACCATGACATGGTCACCATGGACCTCGAGATGGAGGGCATAAGTAGAGGTGACTCCAAATGGTGCAGCAACGAGTACCTGTGGCGAGATAAGCTCTTCGCCCAGGAGCTCACCGCCGTGATAGAGGAATATTTCCAGATTCATGACAACAGAGAAGTAGGGGAGACAACACTCTGGGAGGCAGGAAAAGCAACATGGAGAGGGACCCTAATAAGAGAAGGAGCCAAGAAGAAACGAGAGCGAAGGTTGCAGGAGGAGAAACTGTCAAGAAAATTAAGAATCTAAAGGGCAGATTACATTCCCATGGGATCTACTGAGATGAAGACATGAGAGCACTAAAACAAAAAAGGGCTGTACTGAACGCGCTGGGAGTAGGGGACACAGTACGGAAATAAAAATCCTTAAAGCAAACATTTTACAAAAAGAGAGACAAGGCGGATAGGATGTTGGCCACCAGGTTGAGGGCTCATAGGGCAGAGCGATGGGTGGAACGAGTGAAGGGGGAAGACAGACACTGGACCTCCTCCCCGGGAGAGATAGCAAACCACTTTGTCAAATACTATGATGAGCTCTATGAAAGTGAAGGCTCCGGGGATAGATCAGAGATGCACAAATATATCACTGGGGCAGAGTTGACACAACTGACCCCAGCAGAGAGAGACCTCCTAGTCCCTATTCGTCCCGAAGAAATAAAGGCAGCGATAAATAGGTTACCATCAGGGGGAGCGCCAGGGGAAGACGGCTACACAATGGGATTTTATAAGAATTTTGCAGGAACCTTAGCCCACCACATGACCAGATTATTTAATCAAATACGGGACTCAGGTCATGCCCCAACCACCAAAGAACACATAGTAGTCATCCCAAAAATGGCAAAGACCCCACCAACTTTCATAGTCATATTGCCCGATATACCTCTTGAATACAGATGCAAAGGTCTATACCAGAGCCCTGGCCACCCGTATGGAGGGAATCCTGCCCCGCCTAATTTCCCCTGACCAAACAGGGAGCATTCGAGGGGCGTGAGGGGGGAAACCATGCCTTGCTCAGTTTAAACTCAGAGAAAGCATTCGATCGGGTGGAGTGGGAGTTCCTTTGGGCCACATTGGAGAGCTCTGGATTTGGGGAGCGGTTCATGACAGGGATTCAAGAGATATATAATGCCCCTACCGCAAGGGTGGTAGTCAACGGGGGAACTTACAGAGAATTCAACCTCACAAGGGGAATCAAAAAGGGCTGCCCGCTCTCACCCCTCATGTACGCATTCTCTATAGAACCCCTAGGGAACATGGTCAGGAAGGAAACCTCCATAGAAGGAATCAGGGTGGGGGACTAAGAGTATAAACTGGGAATGTTCGCTGATGATATGATCCTTTACATGGCCAACCCAACCGCCTCCATACCAAAAGTACTTCAGACCATAAGGGAATACGGCCGATGGGTGGGATTGAAGGTTAACATAGAGAAATTCCTAATTTTCCCATACAACAACCCAAAGGACACTGTAGAGGAGGATTGATCCAGCCTAGGAATCCCAGTCGCCCCGAAAATGCTTAAATACTTGGGAATTTGCATCACAAAAGATGCAAGGGACCTCTATGAGGCAAACCTCCCCCCGCTCATGTCAGAGCTAAGCGCCACACTGGACAGGTGAACAAAACTGACTATCTCTTGGTTAGGTCGCCTCAATGCAATTAAAAAGGCAATCCTCCCCAGAGTCCTCTATCACTATCATCTGATCTCCCAATAGAGATCCCAAGGGACCACTTCACTGAACTGAAAAGCAAAATCAGCAAGTTCCTATGGCAAGGGAAGAAACAGAGAATAGCATAAAATACCCTGATTCAGGGCAAGGAGGAGGGGGAGTAGACCTTCCGGACTGTTACACATACTATCGCGCAGCCTAGTTCCAGGCTCTGGTGCCACATCTCAGAGGATACAAAGGAAAGCAGTGGGTGGAAATAGAAAACTATTTACTGAGGCCAGAGACACTTGGAGAACGGTTCTGGGCGCCAAAATCAGCATACCCAAATAAGGCCATAAACCACAGGATGCTGGGCCTGCTCCTTTAACTGTGGTGGAACAAAGGCAAAATTAAGGGACACACACATGGCCCATTCCCATGAGCCACATCTGGGCTCCCCTGATCAGAAATGAGATTCAAGAACCGCAGCGCTTCCAAGAATGGTATGAAGCAGGCCTGGAAAGAGTTGGTCAGATGATAAAGGGCAAATCATGTGTCTCTCTCCAAGGATTAGAAGAAGGACTAAAAATGAAATCCATACCAGCCTTCCACTTCTTGCAACTGAAGGGGGTCCGGACGTCCCCCGAAATGGAAGGGCAAACTGCAAAGAGACCTGTTTCCGCTTGAAAAGATATTGAGTGAAACCACGTCATCGAGTGGCCTCATCTCTCAATTATACAAAATCCTTTTGAACAAGGAAACAAATACAAACAAAGCCCTCAGGAAAAGGTGTGAAAAGGATTTGGGTGACTCAATCCACAAAGACCTTTGGAATCGCCTCTGCAAGAACACACACAAAACCTCCATCTCGTGCCAATACAAACTGCATGGACTGAAATTTCTCCATAGGTGGCAATATGATCCCAAGCGCCTCTCCAAGATGTTCAGAGGGTGGAGCACACTATGCTGGACAGGATGTGGCGAACAAGCAGACTACTGGCATGTGTGGTGGTCGTGTCGGAAGGCGCAGGCATTCTGGAAGGAAGTTCTGGATTGGATAAAAAGCATAGATGGAGTGGAGGCAAGCTGCAAACTTTGGCTAGTCCTTTTTGGGCTGGAAGAATCGGAGGGCCGATGGTCACGTCTCCCGCACATGCCACACTTCCTACTACTGGTGACAAGAGTATGCCTCACGATAAGATGGAAAGCCCAGACCCTACCGTCAGAAAGAATGTGGGCCAGAAGGCCAAAGAGATTATAGGGCACTCCACGACCTCACTCCGGCAAGAGAAATGGAATGGTTACCCTTCCTCAACGTGTACAAATAAATCACCCCCATGTTCCACCACAGACTACTCTCCGGCCCATCCGACCTCCATGGATACCAATTGACATTCTCGATCCATCTCGTCCCAGGGAGGAGGGGGTGGTGGGGTAAGAAGGGGTTACCTCGTTTAAACAGAGATGTGTAGAATCAACGTTATACGTTTTGATAATTACCCAAGTTCACTCATTTGCAGAGGGGATGTGGGTTATTCGGTGGATGATACCTTTACATATGTGCATTGTTAACCTCAAAAATGCTTAATAAAGAAAGATTATAAAAAACTAATTCTACAGAGAAGTCGAGGGTTACATAACCATTTCCTATGCTCAGTGAGCAGTTGTTGCTTTCTTCTATTCATATGATTTCTTAAAGAGCACTAAATCTTCTACAAACATGTAAAAACCTGCATCTTTCCAATATTCTGGTTGAGTGAAGTCAATGCTCTGCATCTGCATCCGACTAGAAGGCCCCTGGTAGTCGCATACCAAGCAGCAAACAATCACTTTCTCCACTGGAGCTGGTTAATTCTTATTACTGCATGAGGAAGAGACCCAAATGGCTTTGAAAGCGGACAGACATAAATAAGGGGCTAGCCTAATAAAGGTATCAACTCTTCAAGATTCTGCATTTTTTTCAACCTTTTTCTAAAAAACAAACCTGTACCGGTTTTTTGGATAACACGTTACTTTTTTATTTGGGGAGAGTTGTTCAGATTCATTCCATTCACTAATTCATATACAGAGGTATAACACCTACCATGCGCCGTTAAGGGGGAGGCACAGATTGATCATGCCATTCTTTTAAAGATATCAATGAAAGGGACCCAACTGTTCATCTTTTCTGCCATTTGGTTCTATAGATTCTGAATAATGGGAATATTGTATGTTATAAACAGAAATGGTGGGTGGGTTGATAACAAAGAAGCAGTGTAGTAGGTCAAGAGACAAACCGCTTCATAGCTTTGTATTTACCTATTTCTTACCCTTACGTACCTTTGTGAGCTCCTGAGCGTTTGCAAGGTTGTCAACAGCGATGGCCAAGAAGACATTAAGAAGGGTGTCTGTTCAGGCTTCAGTTAAGGAAGGGCTGTTTTAACATTAGACGTACATGACACAGACATGCGGACAGGATGACTGAATGGCTGAGAGGCTTGTGCTCTATGGGAAGGCTGGGAGGAGGCTACATGGGTGCTGAAGTAGTGGCAATGAGAAAGCATTGATCTGGAACTGTTCTGATGCAAACATTCTGATGCAGGTAGAACTGGCAAGGGAAATACCACTTTGACTTGCATAACAGTTAGCACAATAGTAGACTAGATAAGATGAAGTCCGGATAAATCCGGGCGCTGCTGTCTGCTTTCTGGACCAAATGTGTTGTCTTACTGTGTCTGTGTGCCAGGTTCTGACGCTCCTGTGTCATATTTTCCTGGTTGTTAGGACAAACTACGATCAGCATTGCAGCCCTTTTGAAGGTCTGCCATTTGCTTGCCTGCTCCTGTGGGATTCCTGGACGCCGCCCCTGTTTACTTTGGGCGTGAGCTTGAAAAACCTGGACACGACCCATTGTCAGCCCACCAACCGGCCATGGACCTTGCATAACATATTGCCCTGGGTGAAGCCCAGGCGAAGTCTGGATAAGCCTGGAAAAGTCCAGGAGCAGCTGTCTGCTGCTGTCCACTGATGGACGCAATCTGCTATACTTCTTCATACACCTAAATACTATAATGTTTTCTGCCCATCTAAGTCCTTCTAGTCCATCACGTTTGGCTTCCTAACTTGCAGCATGCCCAGCTTGCCTATTAGCTGGTGCCGTTCTATTCCATCTTAGTGCTGCTCCCATCATTGCATGGTTCCTCTGATATTTGTTTTAATCATACTCCTATTGTTATGCCTAGCCCAATTCCCACATTCTGGATAAATCATAGGCATTCTCATTCCTCAACGTCTCATAATTGTTCTAATCAAGTTGATCCATCCCCTGACTCTCAATTCTCTTGCACTAATGTTGCACTCTGGAACGGTCAGTCTATCTTCCAAAAATCTCATTCTATCCTTGATATGTTTTTGTATTTTAACTTACACTTTGTGTCTCACTGAGACTTGGCTTTCTTCTTTTAACTCTGCTATCGCTGCATCTTCTTTGTTCACATCTGATACGGCCTTTACACACATTCCTCACATTCTGGGCCGTGGTGGAGGCACTGGTATTCTTTATCGGCCAGCCTCCATAATTAACTCTCTCATTCTTTTCACCTTTTACTTCTTTCGACTATTCTCTTTCTACTTTTTCTAAGCCCTGTGCAGTGACTTCTTTTAATTTACCATACTCTTGGTCTTCTTACCATCTTTTGTGACGACATTGACGCCCTACTTAGTGCAGTTTTACCTTGCTAAAATTCTTTTATACTCTTATTTTAATCTTCATCTTTCCTCCACTCATTCCATTCCTAGCTATTATTGAATCGTATCACCTCTTAGCTCTCGCCACTCCTCCATCTCATATTTCTGGTTACTGCTTGGATCTTATTTTTACCTCCTCTTTGTCCAAATCTATGGTCTCTGTTCGTCCTGTCTATTCTTCAGACCATCACCTGCTTTTCTTCTCAATTTTCTCCTCTGTTTCTACTACTTATTCTTCTCCCCCGTCTCCACCCCCTCTCTTCTTTGTCACGATCTTCGTGCTTTTAATACTCCTGTCTTTGTATCGTCTTGCTGTTCTACTCTTCCATCTCATTCTGCTTTTCTTGCGCTTCAAATGGACGAAGCTGCCTTGGTCCTCACTACTTCTCTTTCATCGTCACTTTACACCTTATACCCTCTGTAAGGATCTCATGGTGGCAACAGTAAAGACAGACACAAGTGATCACAATTCACGGGTGCTTATTTAAACAATAAGCAGGTTGGAAAAATGCCTAACCTAAATCTAAGATGGGAGCAAGCGTCGACCATCAAATGAAAAATGAGGTAGTCCTTGTGGCGTCTTTTCAAAGTAAAAAGGCCTATACTAATAAAACCTATTGCCAAATCCTTACAACTAATTATAGAAAGAGTGTGGAATAGGGGTTTCAATAAAGAAGGAAGTGTTCACGAATAGAAGCCACAATGTGATTGCCAGTGGTCTCCCTTCCCCATGTTTTTAGCACGGAACAAGGTGGGTCTCCTAAGCACAGCACACACTAGAGCTTTCCCAGCACGAGCCGACAGCTCCGTTCCAGTTATCAGGTTCTTCAATGGTTAATTCTCTTTTCAATAAAAAGTCTCTTGCCTTCGAGGGCCTGATGGTTTCAACAAACAAACATAAAGTTCTGTTCCACGTATGGCTTTGGGTGAAGGCTTCACCCCTGGGTCCCCCTCTTCCAGGTGCAGACCCCTGACCTTAGTATTCAGCAACTCAATTAAACAGTTCCTTTCTCAACAAACTTTGGGTGGTGACTTTCCACCCCTGGATCTGCCTCTTTCGGGTTTGGACCCCTTTTCAATTCCCAGCTTCCCTCCTTTGGGTTCAAAATGGATTTTCTTTTGTGTTCTCCCTCTGCCAGGCTTGGAGCCCAATGCCAATGGGCAATCCACTTCCCCTGGCCTTACAACACTTTTGTATTCAAGAAAACTAAATGTCTCTTTAAACAGTTATTTTAGGCTTTGCCCCTTTTTTCACAACAGTTCACTGTGGACATCCCTCTGACGGGTTCACTCCTGTCAACACACTGTTCATAGCACTGTAGACACTTACACTCATGAGTCTTAATGTCTTTTCAAACAATTCTCTTTGGACTTCCCTCCACCAGGTACACTCCTGTCAACACAATGCTCATGGGACTTCAGATTTCGTCCCCTCCTGTTAGCATCCCTCCGACGGATTCACTCTTGACAACCTTTACAAAACTTCTCATACCATGCAGGATTAGTTTCCCTTCGCTTCACAATCATCCGTCGGCCAAAGACTTTAGACTGTACGGAGGATTTTACAAGACCACCGTATGACCACTTTGATCCCTCTTCTCGCCTTTCTCCCAAGGCCTTCTGGTAAAAGTAGTTCAATAGCGGGGTAATCGCCTAGCGTTTCTCGAATATACACCCACGTGGTGTTTGATTCTGCTATGCTGGCTTTCCCCTTTTTTATCAACAGTTCTTTGTTTATCCAAAGTTCAATTAGCCACTTGCTACTTTCGTTCAACACAGTTCGGTTTCTTTATCGGCTCTCCCCTCGACTGGCTGTGATGAACTGCTTTGCTTTCTTCTCAGTAGAGTGAAGGCCGGTACCATTGGGCCATGCGTCTCTCCCCAGATTGGCTGTCAGCAGAGGAGGCATCAGGACAACATTGACATCTGCTGCAATACACGCTGGCTATTGTTCGCGGTCTTATGATTGCTTCTTTTGAGGCTTTGCGGGTCTCTGTCGATAAGGGCAAGGTCACTTCTCCCCTTGGTATCCTCTCGACTTACGCCATCTTTCTCCACCTCTTGAACTGCCATGCTGAGTTAGCTCTCATGTCGTGCGGTCTGCCTTACTCCTCCTGTGCTCTCGTGCTCCACCCTTTATCCCTGTGGGGAAGGGAAAGGGCCGTCATGTGTATGCAATTGTGGTTAATTGCCTGACTTTGTCTGACCTTTGTATTGGGACATGTCAGGTAAACGTGTTGTGCAAAAGTGTTTGTGTCGGAAAAGGGGAGGAGGGCAGTGTTTTGGAATATCCTATGTGGTAGGATGGGGAAAAGGTGTTTAAAGAAGGAGGATACTGCGGCTCTCTCGTCGGTGTCCCACTCCCCAAGGACCCCCATCCAGGTGATCATCCCGCACTGGTCCACCCACAGGAACTGGATCCAAAAGTAATGGCTGTGTCCTGGCGACCTGCATGACAGATCCGCGGGGACTAGATAGGGAGACACCTTCATGTTTCTCACACCTCCCTCTGTATTTTCTCCTTCTCACAAGCCTTCTCAGCCTTGGATTACCTCTCAACATCGCTCAATGCAAAGAGCCCTCCATTGTCTTGAGCAGCATTGGCACAAGTCTCGCTCTAAGGTTGATTGTGTATTATTCTCTTCCAACCATAACCTCTATGATGATACACTTCTTTCTTCCAAGTGCTCCTCTTACTCTGACCTCCTTCATTCTCAATCTGCTCATCAATGCCTTTTCCAGTCCCTTTCTTGTCTTCCAACTCCTCCGTCTCCTGACTACACCCTTCAGTCGACGCTTACTGCTCTTGACTTCTAAAGTTGACTCTTCAAGCTGCTATTTCTCTTACTTCCCCTCCTTCCTTTCATTTTTCTTTTCCTTCTTCTTCTACCACGACTATGTCTTCATTCTCCCCTATCTCTAATTCTGATACTTCATTGCTCCTTTCTCAGGTTCATCCTACTGCCTCATCTAAATATTCTGTTCCTTCCACTCTTATTCCAAAAATCTACCCTTCTCTTAATTTCTATTTTACCAGTCTCTTTAATATTTCTCTTGCCAAGTCTACTTTTCCTCTCTGATTTAAACATGCTATTATCCTTCCTATTTTGAAAACCCCCTCTCTAGATCCACCCTTACTCTCTAATTTTCATCCTCTCCCTTCTTCCTTATCTTTCTAAATTACTGGAATGTCTTGTTTACTCTCAGGTTTCCTCCTTTGTCACGTTAAACTCTATACTTCCTCGTTTCCAGTCTGGGTTTCGACCTCTTCACTCTAATGAAACTGCTTTTCTCTCTGTCAATGACTCTTTGCTTCTGCTTGTTACTCTAAACACACTTCTATTCTCATACTTTTGGGGCTATCCCCTGTCCTTGACACGGTAGACCATACCCTACTTCTTCAGTCTCTTTCTTCTTTTCGGTTCTCTGGTTCTGTTTTATCCTGGTTTCAAGTTTGTTTATCCAATCGTACTTACTCAATCTCTTGGGGCAGCACTTGCTCTGATGCCTTTTCTCTTTCCCATGGCGTCCCACAGGGGTCTGTCCTGGGTCCTTTTCTTTTCTCTCTTTATACTGGCTGATGCTTTTCTCTCTCCACTGGCTAATGTTATCTCTTCCTTTAGGTTATCTCTTCACTTCTATGCTGATGGTACCTAACTCTTTTTATATTTCTCTTCCTTTATATCTACCATTGACACAAATCTTTCTGTCGGTCTACCTGCTATTAAACCCTGGATGTCTGATCACGTTCTTGCTCTTAATGCTTCAAAAACTGAAGTTCTTTTCTTCCCAACTTGTACTGTCCCTCCTCCTGTTTCTCCTTTCTTTGTTCTGTTTGTTTCTACCTTCTCGTCTTCCCTTCTCTTACTGGCGTAATCTTGGTCTTCATCTTGATACTGACCTATCTTTCATTTATCACATTTATATTATTTCTCGCTCATGTTGATTGCATTTTCTTAAGATCTGTAAAGTTTGGGCTTTGCTTACTTTTAGCGCTACTAAACTTGCAATATCTTCTCTAATTTTCCCACGATTATTCTATTGTTCTGCATTTCTCTTTGGCCTTCCTTTCTCTCCCTTGGCTCCTTTTAAAGTCTGTCTTCAATTCTTCATTTGTCTCTTGTAACCTGTTCCTATTTGTGACTCTATTTCTACTTCTTCAGCCTCTCTTCGATGGCTACCTTACCATTCTCTACTGAAATTAAACTTTGTCTGTATTTTATTCAAATCCCTCCATGGTCTTACTCCTGTCTATCTTTCATCCCTTGTCTCTTTCAATGTCTTCTCCTGTGTTCTTTGTTCTCAGTCCTAGTTTCTATTAACTGTACCTCGTCCTCCTTGGGCGCAATCACGCTTTTGCTATTTTTCTTTGCTTGCTCCTCTCCATTGGAATGACCCCCTCTTTCTCTTCGATCTATTGACTTTTATTCTGCCTTTCGTGCTGCTTTGAAAACCTTTCTACTTCAATCGTAATTGTGTATTTATCTGCTGTGTATTGCACTACAACATACTCTAATAATTGTACTGTAAATTGGCATCTGTAGAGCCCCTTGGAATAAGGCGCTATATAAATAACAAATAAATACAAATAACAAAGGGACTCCTGCAAAACTCCCCTCACTGTACGCACCTACTAACCCTATCTCAGCAATGTCTCCTCAGGACTTTATTCATCTACTTATGCACCTTAGGATGACCTTGTTGAGTTGACCTTTTTAAACTAGTTACCAACGAGCCACAGAGTTTGCATAAAAAAGACTATGGGCCTCATTACACGGTAGGCGCTAAGGGATTACCGGCACCGGTAAGGTCACGGGTGCCGGTAATCCCTTAGCGCCCTACTACGAGGTCCCTCAGCGGGTCCCGTCCATAACGCCTGGTCTGACCAGGCGTTAAGGACGGGACCCGCTGAGGGACTTCAGAGCTAATAACGGTACCGCAAATTGCGGTACCGTTATTAGCTCCTTCCCCATTTCCATTGAGCCCTATGGGGGCTCAAATGGGAATGGGGAATGGTATTTGGAATAGGGACTTACCGGCTCGTCCAGGATCGGAATGACCCGGTAACTCCCCGTACCGCCTACCCGGACCCGGTATGTGGTAAAGGAGTAGCCATGCCGCTAATAGTGGCATGGTTACCTCCTACCGTGTAATGAGGCCCTATGTCTGGAATGAAATAGCATTTGTCAAAAACACCACACAATAAGTCCATGACAGTTCCAAGCAGGCTCAGACTGGCCTATTGGGAAATATAGCAATGCCAGCCTGACTGGCCAGTGTGTGCCACATTTGGGGACTACATTGACCCATTTTATTGACTTAGTGCAGCATGAATCTGGTAGATTTGAACAGGTGTGCCGTCCCAATGTTCTTTAAAAATACTGCTTGCCACAAATGTTTCCATAATTGTGGCTCAAGTACTACTAACACACTTTTGACTTTTTTGTGCCACATGCTATTTTTTGTACTTTACTCACAAAACTGGGGAATGCTGACAACTTACAGCAGCCACTTAACCGCCCGCCTAGCCCGTACACACACCTGGAATAACTGAAAATGTGTTCTTGTGTGTCCTTCAAAACTGCTGGCCAGTGGCTACCGAGCAGCAAGTCATTGGGGACTACAGCAAAAGCTGCTTGGTTGTTTCAGGATGGAAGAGAGTGGATATCTGGTCTAGGAGCTTATTGTCACGGCTCGGGGAGCCTGGAAGCTCTGGAATAGGTGGAAGCGGCGTACGGATATCCCGATCACGCTTCCTCTACCCAGTGCAGCGGTCTAGTCTTTTCAGCAACGTATCCCGACACAGGTTATAGCCCGCCCCTTCCTGTGTTCGGGTGCGTTGCAACGCTCCTGTTTTTCGGCTGCTGCTTGTCTTTCGTGCTCGTGTCCCCTGCTACCGTTTTGTTTTCCGTACTCTAACCCCCCCTTCCTTGTTAGTTTTCTTGTACCTTCTCCGGTCACCCCGCTCCGGCTCTAGGTACTCTCCTTCCCAGGTTTCTCTTTCCGGAGCTCGCTCCGATTCTTGATTCCTCCCTCTCCCCCTTTCCTCGCTCCCGTTCTCCATTCCCTTCCCGTCCTACCGCCTAACTAACTTCCCTCTATTACTTCGTTCCCGTTTCCTTACCTCCCCTTCCGCCCGCCTTTGTTTACTATTCTTGCCTTTCCGTCTTTTCTATCCTTCCGCCTTTCTTACTTACCTTCCTCCACTCGCCTTTTCTTGTTTATTGGCTCCTTCTGTGTACCGTACCCAGTAATACACTTCGGATTTGCCTTGCCTAGCCCTCTTACCTTGTTGCTGATACTTCGGACTTCCGATTTCTTACCTGCCTCTGCTATTCCTCCTTGGAGGCCTGCTGCCCAGTTCTGGAAGGGTGTGTGCCTCTTCTCCAGCAGATACTCAGCTCCTGCAAGTGTCAAGTGCTTCCTACTACAGACGATTCATCTACAGATCTCTGGGGTTTTTTCAGCCTCTGGCTTTTTCCCCCAACTCCGCGGCCGCGGAGGGTCACCACCGCTCACCCTTGGGGTGTCGCGGTGGCGGCCTCCTTCGGCCGCTCTCATCTACAAAAAAAAGGGAAGGCCAAGCCTAAGGAGAACCAGACCCTGAACCTACGCCGGGGAATACGAGGTGAGGAGGAAAGGGAAGTAAGGGAGGCCGAGATCCTACAGGATCAAGAGGAGATTCTCGATACCCTTGACAGTTTGCAACGCCATAATACCGCCATGGCCTCCCCTCAACAGATCCAAGAACTGATAGCCGCAGTTCAAAACCTCAACCTAGAAGTGCAAAATCTTAAAGGGGCCAATGCTACACTACAGCAACGGATCGCAGAACGAGATCTTCCGTCCACCGACCTGCCTCCCTTACCTCTTGTGTCGGGAAAATTTGATGGAACCCCCAAGAAACTCCAGGAATTTTTGGATGCATGTCATCTGCATTTTTCATTCCGTACACATACTTTCACCTCTGGTCACGCCAAGGTGGGGTTTATGATTACCCATATGTCCAGTAACGCCTTGGCCTGGGCCACTCCTCTAGTGAACAGATCTGATCCCGTCCTCCTAGATTACGAGGCCTTCAAGACTTTGATGAAACAGACGTTTCTACGTACCGAGAGTACCTACTTGGCATCCGAAGATCTGCTAGACATCAGACAAGGAAACAATGATGTTATGTCATATATCACCTCCTTCAAGCAAATCGCTGCGGAAGCAGGATGGCAAGAACAAGCACAGTATGCCATCTTTAGAAGGGGGCTGCGTGAGGAGTTGAAGGACGAACTAGCCAGGATAGAACGTCCTCTTACCTTTGCTGACCTGATCTCGGCTACTCTCCGGATAGATTTCCGACTGGCAGAACGTCGAGCAGAACGCCGCAAGACTAAGAGCAGTACATCAATACCCCCTGGCCCTTCTCTTTCCTTCCCCCCTACCTCCACTCGTCTCACAAGAGAAGAGCCTATGCAGATCGGAACCACACGTTCCCCTCTCACCGCAGAGGAACGTAGAAGAAGACGAGAAGGGAACCTGTGCATGTATTGCGGATCGCCGCTTCACCTGCTCAGGGATTGCCCCGACGTTCCACCCAGGCGTTCGGGAAACGAACACCCTCGGTAAAGCTGGGGACGCATTACCGAGGGAGCGAAGCTAGTCCCTTTGTCACCCTTTCTGTTACTTCTCCAGAGTGCACCGAAGACCACCGTCTTATGGTTATGGCTGTCACCTTGATCATCAACAAGACTACCATTCAGACACAAGCCCTGTTGGACTGCGGAGCCGCAGGCAACTTCATGGACACTCTCTGGGCCGAAAGGCAAGGCATTTCCCGTGTTGCCAAGGCCGAAGACCAAAAGGTAGAAGGCGTGGACGGAAGGCCTTTGAGCTCGGGTCTCATCACGCACACTACAGAAGTCCTTGCCTTACACATCATGCAACATTCTGAACGTTTGTCTTTCGACTTGATCAGGGCTGCTCACTTCCCATTAATCCTCGGGATTGGGTGGTTACGAAGACACAATCCTACCATTCTCTGGTCCGAGAACATTTTGAGTTTCCAATCCACCTTTTGCAAGACCAACTGTCTACCTCAAACAGAATTCTCTACAGTACACACCTTTTGTGGTGAAGATCCCAAAACTATCCATTGTTTGCCTGCTTATCTCGCTGAGTATGCCGACGTAGTTACAGAGAAGATCCCCCTGGATCTTCCTCCGCATAGGCCAGAAGACTGTGCCATTGATCTTCATCCAGGGTCCTTGGTTCCGTTTGGTCGCCTGTACCCGCTAACCCTCCAGGAAAAACACCATTTGAAGGAATACCTGGACAAGAACTTAGCCAACGAACTCATTAGACCTTCTAAATCCCCTGCCGGTGCATCATTGTTTTTCATCCCCAAGAAGGACACCAAAGAACTTCGTCCTTGTATTGACTACAGGGGTCTCAACAAGGTCACCATCAAAGATCGCTATCCCATGCCCCTCATCTCCGAGATCATTCAGGCCGTACATTCTGCCACTGTCTTTACTAAACTGGACCTGCGCAATGCGTATCACCTGCTCAGGGTACAAACCGGAGACGAGTGGAAGACGGCTTTTAGGACACCTTTTGGGTTGTACGAGTACCAGGTGATGCCGTTTGGGTTAGTCAACGCTCCATCTATCTTCCAGCGCTTTATGGATAGGCTCTTCTCGGATCTCCTAGGCAACTCGGTCATCGTCTATCTCGATGATATTTTGGTTTACTCTCGCACCCAAGAAGAACACTGTCTACACGTAGGGGAAGTTTTTCACAGACTCCAGGACCATCAACTCTCAGTTAAGTTGGAGAAATGTGTTTTCTCAGCATCAACTATACCCTATTTGGGATACATTCTTTCTTCGGCAGGGATAGCCGTTGATCCACGCAAGGTCAGTTCCATTTTGGAGTGGCCATCCCCTGCTTCTGTGAAGGACATTCAGAGATTCTTAGGACTCTCGAACTTTTATCGGAAGTTCGTTCCGAACTTCTCCCAATTGGTGCTCCCGATGACCTCTCTCCTCAAAAAGACCTCTTCGCCATTCCGGTGGACTACCGAAGCAGAAAGAAACTTTCAGCTGCTAAAACAATCCTTCTGTGTGGCTCCTATTTTACGTCAACCCAATCAAAACCTTCCCTTTGTGGTGGAAACTGATGCCTCTTCAGCCGCTGTGGGAGCCGTCCTACTTCAGGAATTCCAAGGGAAGGAACACCCGGTATCATACTATTCCAAGACTTTGAATCCCAGTCAACGTAACTACTCTGTGATTGAGAAAGAACTGCTGGCAATGAAATTGGCCTGTATAGAGTGGCGTCATCTACTCCAAGGGGGAATGCACCCGTTCACACTCCGAACGGACCATAAGAATCTCCAGGTGTTACGCCAGTTTGAATGCTACAACACTAGACAAGCAAGATGGGCGCATTTCTTCGCGCAGTTTGACTTTAACATCACATACATTCCGGGCAACCAGAATGTAGTAGCCGATGCCCTATCACGACGTAGTGACTATCTTATGGAACTGGAGACCAAGCCTGAGCTAATGTTTCCTGAGTCCCGTACCATAGGAACGTTATCCGCGTTCCTACAACAAGTCAAGGAAGACTCTACCGGAAGGTTTGAGGCCGATACCGGTCTAAAGAAGAAGAAGAATTATGTTATCCAAGACGGCCTATACATTGTGGACAAGAGATTGTATCTACCAACCCCTTCTCTCCGGGAAAAAGCTCTTTCCTGGTGCCACGATGCCAAGGTGGCAGGTCATCGTGGCATCCACAACACTCAGGAACTCCTACTGCGCCATTTCTTCTGGCCTCGAATAAGGGAAGAAGCCAGGCTATACGTCCAGTCATGTATTACCTGCCTACGCAATAAAGCCTCCACTCAAAGACCTTTAGGTCTGCTTGAACCGGATTCTATACCTACCGGTCCATGGACCACTGTCTCTACCGACTTCATCGTAGAGTTACCTGAATCCAGTGGTTGTACCTGTATCATGGTTGTCGTTGACTAATTCACCAAGATGGCCCATTTTTCCCCCCTACCAGGCATACCAACCGCTTCAAGTATGGCCGAGGTGTTCCTAAAAGACATTTTCAAACTGCACGGGATTCCTACTAAGATCATCTCTGATCGTGGCAGCCAATATACTTCCCGATTTTGGTCCTCTCTCTGCGAAAGACTAGGCATCGAGAGGGCTTTAACGTCCGGGTACCATCCCCAATCAAACGGCCAGACTGAACGTCTAAATGGTACACTTGAGCAATACCTAAGGTGTTTCGTCAATCAACGCCAAGATAACTGGGTTCAACTGTTGCCGACGGCCGAATTCTCGTACAACAACTCTTGTCATTCAGCCCTCGGTATGAGTCCTTTTTTCTGCACCTACGGTTACCATCCCCGTGCCTTACTTCCTTTGACCGGCATTGAATCCACAGTCCCTTCTGTAGAATCCATTGCGGAAAGCCTCCAAGAAGCTCATCGTAAGGCCAAACTAGGGCTCCAGGAAGCTCAAAACAGACACCGTTACCAGGCGAACAAACATCGGAGATCAGTTCCTGAATGGGACGTGGATTCCAAGGTTCTGCTATCAACCAAATATTCGCCAAGGTGGGTGCGCCCTTCCAAGTTGTCTCCCAGATACATAGGGCCTTATAAGATAACCCAGATAATTAATCCAGTGGCCTTCCGCTTACAATTACCCTCTCAATTACATCGTATACATCCCGTTTTCCACTCTTCTCAGCTTAAAGACTTTCATGAGGACAAATGGTCTCGTAGGAAGACTGCCTCTCCTGTGCCAAAAAGTCCAAAGACCGACATCTTTGAAGTCTCTCAGATATGCGATTCACGTTATCACAAGGGTCGTCTAGAGTATCTGGTCCACTGGAAAGGATACCCACGATCAGAAGACTCCTGGGAACCTAAAGGACATCTGGACTCGCCCCTCTTGTTACGCAAATATCATCGTAGTCACCCTGGCAAGCCAGGAGGGGTGGACCATAGGAGGGGGCATACTGTCACGGCTCGGGGAGCCTGGAAGCTCTGGAATAGGTGGAAGCGGCGTACGGATATCCCGATCACGCTTCCTCTACCCAGTGCAGCGGTCTAGTCTTTTCAGCAACGTATCCCGACACAGGTTATAGCCCGCCCCTTCCTGTGTTCGGGTGCGTTGCAACGCTCCTGTTTTTCGGCTGCTGCTTGTCTTTCGTGCTCGTGTCCCCTGCTACCGTTTTGTTTTCCGTACTCTAACCCCCCCTTCCTTGTTAGTTTTCTTGTACATTCTCCGGTCACCCCGCTCCGGCTCTAGGTACTCTCCTTCCCAGGTTTCTCTTTCCGGAGCTCGCTCCGATTCTTGATTCCTCGCTCCCGTTCTCCATTCCCTTCCCGTCCTACCGCCTAACTAACTTCCCTCTATTACTTCGTTCCCGTTTCCTTACCTCCCCTTCCGCCCGCCTTTGTTTACTATTCTTGCCTTTCCGTCTTTTCTATCCTTCCGCCTTTCTTACTTACCTTCCTCCACTCGCCTTTTCTTGTTTATTGGCTCCTTCTGTGTACCGTACCCAGTAATACACTTCGGATTTGCCTTGCCTAGCCCTCTTACCTTGTTGCTGATACTTCGGACTTCCGATTTCTTACCTGCCTCTGCTATTCCTCCTTGGAGGCCTGCTGCCCAGTTCTGGAAGGGTGTGTGCCTCTTCTCCAGCAGATACTCAGCTCCTGCAAGTGTCAAGTGCTTCCTACTACAGACGATTCATCTACAGATCTCTGGGGTTTTTTCAGCCTCTGGCTTTTTCCCCCAACTCCGCGGCCGCGGAGGGTCACCACCGCTCACCCTTGGGGTGTCGCGGTGGCGGCCTCCTTCGGCCGCTCTCATCTACAAAAAAAAGGGAAGGCCAAGCCTAAGGAGAACCAGACCCTGAACCTACGCCGGGGAATACGAGGTGAGGAGGAAAGGGAAGTAAGGGAGGCCGAGATCCTACAGGATCAAGAGGAGATTCTCGATACCCTTGACACTTATTTATGATAGAGAAGTCGGTAAGAACTGAGGCCCTCATTACAAGTTTTGTAGTATTGGTAAAAGATTCGGCATTAGTAAATATCGTCCATTTTACTACTCCATCCATTTATGGATCCTGGCATCTTTTTGAGCTACTCTTATTTATAATAGAGTAACATGGAATAACATCAACATATGTCCCCTATGGGGCCAGCCACTGTTGTTTTTTAAGCAGTCTTCTGAGAGTTACGGCTTCATTGCCACTGTTAATGAGCACTTGGTATAATAAAAATGTTTTAACCAAGTTTACCTTCAGCCACTTCATTTATTAAGCAATATGTGACTTCTTACATCTATCCGTTCCTTTCATAGAAGTCCTGTTTAAAACAAAGGAAAAAGCTACGGTTGTGGCTTTTACACACTTTAGAAAGGCATTTGCCAGGTACTGACATCATATGACCAAGTGCTCACACCATTTCCCGGCTGTTGTCATATTATGGCAAGGTAGTACCATTGTAGCTAGCAAAAGCCTATCTCATGCCTACAGAAAAACCCAAACTGTTAGCTTTGGCAATGGTTGTTTCTCGTGAGCATTAGTCCCCTCTCTTTTACCACTGCATAAAGGGATGATAATACCTTGACTTGCTCATGGATTTCACTGTCATCAAATAGAAACCCTACAGACAGGATAGGGTAATCAACTGATATTACCATGGCACTTGAGCAGACTTATAGTGGTGTGCAGAACAAAATGGAGTGTAGAGTTTAAATATACTTGTAAGGGCTAAGCACATTTATATATGTATATTAACAGCTAAACATACGATGTACAAAGGCTGTAACTATATATATATATAAAAAGTCAAAATGTGTTTGTTTGAGCGTTGTTCCTTATACAATTCCACAACGTTTCACCAATCTGCACCACACCTGTTAAGACCCTTAAGACATTACTGGCTACATGACATTTGGACACCACATCCCATTTCCCGGATGTAAGCACAAGTCAAAATGTGTTTGTGGCTTGGCAAAGCGTTGTTCCTTTTACAATTCGACATCGTTTCACCAATCTGCACAAAACGTTGCGGTACCTGTTAGGACCCTGCGGACGTTACTAGCTACATGACACTTGGACACCCAACCCCTTTCACCGGATTTCAGCACATTCACACGAGACGGTTCTCTGAAATCGGCAAAACATCAATACGGTTGTAGGAAGACCGGTCCTGACAGAAGGAACACGACTCGAGGTCCAGGCCCTAGGATGCACTGTTTCCAAGACATTTGCACCGCAATGCCCCGCAATGAACTGCACCACCCCAGGGTGAGGTGACAGGTTGGGAGAGAACACAGAAGTTCCCAATATGCAGCAGCACACCAACTTTCGCCTCCCCCCAACTTCTGCTCCAGGGTATGCCAGCCAGCCACATGCGCCTATTCTCAGTGCAGTTTACTTCAGGTTGCAAAGCACATCAAGCGATAAGCGAATCCGAACAGCGACCTACAGGATCAGTGTTAACCGGTCTGTCTAAGCATTATGGTTAAGAGATCACAGTTGCTGTCCCTCGGTTAAATTACCTGCAATTAAAGTTTGTAAAACAGG
Source organism: Ambystoma mexicanum (assembly GCF_040938575.1). Classification (NCBI taxonomy): domain Eukaryota; kingdom Metazoa; phylum Chordata; class Amphibia; order Caudata; family Ambystomatidae; genus Ambystoma; species Ambystoma mexicanum. The sequence goes on from NC_090929.1 coordinate 296,913,446, forward strand.
CAGTAAACATACAATTGAGTTATGGGGTTAAGGGATTGATGGCTACAGAGGTTGCACCTAAAGCACACCTGCCTGGTGAAGGATACAGTTCCCAAACAAGGTGAGGATGATGAAGTAAACGCAGGAGAACATGCCACCCTGGACGCCGCCCTGAGACTGGATCCCATGGTACATCACTGCATTCCAGTCTTCACCAGTCAGGATCTGCAAAGAAAAGCAGCAGAGACACATAAGATAAATGAGGAGACAGCAACCAACAAACAATGCCATGACAGCACACCATAAAGTGCTGTGACCATCAACTCTCAATATTGATGGCACCCATGAAGTAAGGGTGTAATAGAGTAGCATAACACAGTATCTTAAAATGACCAAACGCATCTGGATTTTAGCATAAATCAGGCAGAAACACATTGACGCCAATATGTAGTGCAACAACAAGACAAAATGGCAAACAGAGCTCCCAAAACACACAACAGCTAGGAAAGGCAAGTTCTAGTTCGGGGGTCTGCAACCTTTGGCTCTCCAGATATTCTAGGCCTCATTCCGAGTTTGGCGATACAGAAAAGAAGTGGCAGTAAATCCCTTACCGCCACTTTTCCCGCACCACCAAATAATATTTTCAGCGGAATTACCACCAGCAGAATTACAGAGTGATAATTCGGCCCTTTTTTCCTCCAAAGATTGGCAGAATTACCACTTAGTAGTTCCGTTGGTATTCATTTTGCTGCAAATCCCAAATTACAACTTGGAATCCCGTGGTAAACCTAGGGGACCAAGTAGCGGTAATAGTAACCGAGTTTGGCAGTATTTCGATGGATTTACTGCTGAAATACCGCCAAACATGGAATGAGGCCCATTGTGCTACAACTGCCATCAGCCCTAGCCAGCATATTCATTGGGAGGAATCAAAGGAGTCAGAGGGCCTCATTACGAGTCCGGCGGTAACCTGCCAGTTTTTCCGGCTCGGTTACTGCTGGACTCGAATTACCATTCCGCCTCCGTGATTCCCAGAATTCCAGAGGCGGAATTCCAGAGGCGGAATTTGGTAAATCCCCATTCCCATTGAGTCCCATAGGACTCAATGGGAATGGGGACCATGGAAAGACCGCCACCATCTCGTGATGGTGCCAGTGTTTCCACGTCCGCCTGCAGGCGGGCAGTGTTAAACCCGCCAGGTCAGACCTGGCGGGAATGACACCTCCGCCTGCAGGACTCCGAATCACCCGGTATGGAAATAACGGTGGCGGCGGGTTTACCGCCACCGTTATTTCCATACCGGGTGACTCGTAATGAGGCCCAGAGTCTAAAACATCTCGAGGACAGCAGGTTCTTTTTTTTAAAGAGTTTGAATTCTGATACCGCCGTAGGCAAGAAAGAAGACTTAACACTCAAAGTCACCTTCTCTTCCATAACTGCAAGAAGGGGTCAGACATTGGAAGAGCTTAAAGGTCTGACACTCACCTTGCAGATGTGAGAGCCTGCAAGAAAGCCACCTTTAAGGAAAGGAGCATAAACAATTGAGCCTTAAGAATTGTCAGGACAAATTCAAGTCACAGGAGGGCTTAGGTGGATTAGCATATGTGAGCCCTTTCTGGTACTAAAGAATAATGGCAATGGAGAAGTAAGAAACCTGGTCAGGGGCCCTCATAAAAATGGAGCGGGCAGCCAAGTAGCATTTACTTCTGCCAATATTGCATCCTCATGTGGCCAAAGATAACAATTCCAAAACTGAGCCAGCGGCATAAAACAATGGGTCGAGCTCCCTACCGTGGCAACAACTCCCAAATCTGTACCACCTACCTGCATAGATAAGCTTAGTGAATGTGTGCCTTGCAGAGAGCAAGAGAGCAACACACCAAGAACATCCTTGGAGAGATCCCAATCCGAGGACGTCAACACTACAGCATTTAGTGTTAAGCATCCTGGCATTGTGGTGAAGCACTCTGCCGCTAGCCTGCATCAGAGGATCCTCTCTCTACAGGCTCCTTGAACAGAGGAAAAGCAGCATGTCCAGTAGTAATGGATGCAACATCCTCTGTGCCCAGGCCAGTGCAATTTAGCTTGTGTATGTTCTGCCTAAACTTCCTCAGCAACAAAGCAATCATCAGGAATGGAAAACAAGTGCTGAAGTCCCAGGGAATCATCAGTGTATTGGCCAGGAAGCTCTCTGCCGGTAACTGCTTAGAGCAGAAGGACTAACACTGCTGGTCACAAACAGGTCGATCTGGACAAGTCCCCACATGGAGAAGATCTGCTCCACAATCTCCCTGCTCGGCTCCCCCTCATTTAGTGTTCAGAATGCTGACAGGATAAGAAGAGTTCCCCACCGTCTTCCAGAGGGAGAGGAGCCTCTCGGGCGTGGGGAAGATCCGCTGCACCGCTGTGTCCCAGCGCACTTCCAGGAAGACCAGATCCTGGGCGGGAGTCAGCTACAACTTCTGCCGGTTGAGGGAAAACCCAACCTGGTGCAAAATGACTGCCATCCGTTGGCAGGAGTGCACCAACCCCTCAGGAGAGCTGGCCCTGACTAGCCAGTCATCCAGACAAAGGTATAAGTGATGGTCCACCGCATTCATCAGTTTCGTGAACACACAAGGCGTGGAATTGAGGCCGAAAGGCAGCACCTTGTACTGGAAGCGATACGACATAATCATGAACCGCAGAAACTTCTGATGCGGTTCGTAAATGGGGACATGAAGGTACGCATCCTTGAGGTCTAGGTAACACATACAGTCCCATGCGCGCAGGGATTGCGCTATGTGCACGGGAGTAAGCATCTTGAAGCGTTGGAGTGGTAAAGACGGGTTGAGAAATGACAGGTCGAGGACTACACTCAGGCCAGCCTGGTTGTTCTTGGGTGTCGCAAAAATCCTGGAGTAGAAATCAGAAACCCTGTATGACTGAGGAGCTGGTTCCACCTCCATGATCTCCGCAAGGGAAAGGATCTCCCGTAAAAGGGCCGGGGACCCTGTCTGATGTGGAGGAGGAGAGGATGGTAGTGGTAGTGGAAGAGGAAGAGGAAGACTGAAGTCTGTGAAGACTATAGAAAGTATCCAGGGATGCAAGGTACGGAACCGAGACTGCTTTGTTAGATCTTAAATCTAATATTGCAGAGATTATTGGCAAGGGTGGCCAGGCATTGCTACTTTTTCTTGATCTGTCGGCCACCTTTGATCTGGTGGATCATGCTCTTTTGGCTGATAGACTGGTCAAGGTCGGTAGATGTACCGGTTTCGCAGCGGGCTGGTTTAGATAGTTTCTTGGTCCTGCCTCTTGCCGCTTTTGTTTAATGTCTATATCAAACCATTGTGTGATTTGCTATCCTCTCTGGGGGTAAGTTTTGAGAATTATGCAGCTGACACCCAGATTGTGATTGAATTCCCGAGCATCTATAGTAAAGACTTAGAAAGGGTAAATGGAGTCTTTGGTGCTATGCAGTTTTGGGTGGCCACTAACTCTCTGGTCTTAAACAACAAGAAAACAGAACTGCTAGTGTTAGGCACTCCAACAAAGCTTAATCGTCTTGATTCATCCTATAATAGTTTTACTATTGCGGGAAACATCATCACTGTTTCTGATTCAGTAAAAACATTGGGGGTCTAAGTCTTCCTGCACGTACTAAATGCATCTATTGTGGCAGATACGTCCATACCTCTCCAAGTTGTGGCTATGATTGCTCCAGCCATTATCAATGCCAAATTGGATTACTGCAATAGCCTGCTGGTTGGATCCTCTCAGGCAAACGTTGAGTCTTCAGGTGATCCAGAATGGAGCTGTCCATGCCGTTTGTGGTATTGGTCGTCGGCTCCATGTCACGGAGGCCCGTAGGAAACACCACTGGCTGCCTGTCAGTCAAAGAATCAGGTTTAAAGGCATCACCTTAGTCTTTAAGTGCTTGGCAGGTGAAGCCCCTAACTATCTTTCAGCCAGAGTTTCTAAGGTGCCTGTTAGACAGACCCTTTGTTGCAATAAAGACATGGGGCCTCATTACGAGTCCGGCGGTAACCGAGGTGGTAAAACCACCTGGTTACCGCCGGACTCTTATTACCATTCCGCCTCCGTGACTCCCAGAAATACCAGGGCATTACGACCCTGGTGTTCCGGGAATTCCGGAGGCGGAATTCGGTAAATCCCCATTGCCATTGAGTCCCATAGGACTCAATGGGAATGGGGAAGTGGAAACACCGGCACCATCTTGTGATGGTGCTGGTGTTTCTACGTCCACCTGCAGGCGGGCGGTGTTAAACCTGCCAGGTCAGACCTGGCGGGAACATCACCTCCCACCTGCAGGACTCGGGATCGGGCGGTCTGGAATTAACAGTGGCGGCGGGTTTACCGCCACTGTTAATTCCGGACCGCCCGACCTGTAATGAGGCCCATAATCTTACAGCAGTCTCAAGTCTTCCTGGAAAAGATTGGAGGCTCAAGCTTCCATGCGTGGGCCCCAAGTCTTTGGAATCCGCTCCCTTCTGCTCTGAATGGTTGTGTGTCGAATGCCCAGTTAAAAAGAACAATTAAAAACGTACAGGTTAAGCTTTTTTTCTCTCTTGAGCCTAACCACATCCCCAAACCTATTCCTCTGCATCTGGCATATTGTGTTTTCTTTTTGTTGTCTTTGTCATGTGAGCGCTTTGAGGCCCAAGGGCGTATAGCGCTATATAAAAATTTAACAGATAGACTCTTGAAAAAACACTTCCAGAGGTCCTGGAAAAGAGCCAGCCACCCCCTTACTCGGGAGCTGTGTTCCCCGACCGTGACGTCACTGCTTCTTGGCGTCAGAGGCGGGAGCAAAAGAGGTGGAGCGGAAAAACCCACACAATGCACTCTACTGCTTCCTCCTGTTGTCGCTCGGCGACCTGTCGGGACTCTGCATACTGCGGTCCCGAAACCCCTTGAAGCCGGTGAAAGTTCAGGGTTTTAACTTGTTCCCTCCATGAGACTGAGGAAGGACTTCGGCCCTGGCTTTGTCAGGATGGCCATGGACTTGGCAGTTTGAGTGGAGGTTTTCTTCTTCGTCAACTCGTCATCGTTTGACGAATGAAAGAGGTCCACACCCTCAAAGGGCAGATCTAGAATCCGCTCTTGCACATCAGACGAAAATGTAGTGGCATGTATCCACACTGCCTTCCTCATTTCAACACCCAGGCGCAGCTATCTGCTAGCTGTGTCCATGTGGGAGACCGAAGACTCCATGATGTCCTGTGCAATGGCGGGGCATCCGACAGACCGGCCTTGAAGGAGGCCTGCCTCTCTAGAGGGAGGTCAGGCAGAAACTCCCTTAGCTCCTGCCACAGCTTCTGGCTAGCCACAGCTAAAAGGGTTTCAGCATTGGCTTGCCACAGATTCAGCCATGATATGGCATAGCAGCATTTGCCCAAAGACTGAAGGACTTGGTCTTCCTTCGAAAGATAACTGGGGGCAGCTCCCGAGGCAGAAGACAACGAACACGATGGTTTAGAATAGAGTGAGGCCACAGCCACCACTGAAGAATGCGGCTGAGGATGAGAGGCCAGGAGGACTGTATCCCCATCCATCAGCCTGAACCTGCTGTCCAACTTCTTGTCCATCTCGGCGTTGACGCTAGGCTTTTTTGCCACCTGCAGGACATCTTTCTGGAGAGGGATGCCAGAACGGATCGTGATGCGCTTGCCCAAAACCTCTGCTAGTACTCTCTACTCCTGGGGGGCTTCCTCGGGCAGAGGGCACCCCCAAGAACTCCGCCAGGCCCTGAAGGCAGTCATGAAAGGCTGTAACAGATGCTGAGGGTTCATCGTCCTGGGCGTCAACGTAGTCATCAGCGTAAACGGTCTCCCCACTTTTTTTTACAGACAGAGTCGAGTCCGGGCCCTGGGACAGAGGTGCCGGTGGGGTCCCCATAGGTCCGGAGCCAAAGACAGGTCCAACGGCTGTTGAGGGGGGGCGTTGGTGGTACAGGAGGAGGTGGAGGGGTCTGAACAACCGGTAAGGCCTGAACTGGAGGAGGGACAGGCACTAGCACCAGTAGCGCTGGAGGAACAGGTGGAGGGCCCAGAGGAGGAGGCCAGGGAGGCACCACCTGCGGGTTCACCTCCTTCACAATGTCCTTGAGGAGCCCAGTCACCTGCAGGGAAAGCATGAGGAAGAAGAAGTGCTCGAAGATGTGGTCCTTGCTAGCCCCGGGAGACCCCTGGGTCTTTGCTCCTGGTCAAAGCACTGAGGCATGTAGCCATAAGGCTGCGATGGTTAGATGTACCCCTGAGGTGACCAGATGCCTGTACCATACAGTCCGCCAACGCTTCCAGTGCAAAGTGGACTGTAACCTTCTTGCAAAGCCCATTCAAATTGAGCGCAAGATGGCCACCGGCCTAGCAGGCTGCGCCACGTGCATATCTGCCATTTTGAAGCCTTGTGCCATGCCCTTGCTGGGAGGGCGTGAAGGCCCTGAGCCACGTGCAGGCTCAGACATGGGAGGACATGCCTTGGGTCCCGAACCCGAAACAGAAGCATTGATCTCAGAGATCACTCTGGTAGGTGCTGAGCCCTCGGCTGGCTGGCCAGTAGTCGAATCGACCTGACTCACAACCTCGGAGTAAGCTCCATTAGGCCGTGCACCCTCGGTACCTGCGCCGGTAGCCATGCTGGATCATGCCAAGGGCAGACTCTCGTTGGTAGAAGCCGATCCTTTACTCCTTGGGGTTGAAGAAGAGGATGAACTTGATTGGTCTTTTGAGGACAGCCTGGTAGGGCCCCTGGGTCCCTCGGCTTGGGAGCCATTAGCCTTGACAGCCTCAGGTCTGCCTATGGATCGCACAGAAGATTCCCTGGGCCCCTCAGCCTGGGAGCCGGTAGCCTTAGAGGCCTCAGGCCTGCCAGAACCTGAATCCAAGGTACCCTTACCCATGGGAACCCATGGAAGGAGTCGCCGCTTTGAGGAGCCGCACTAAACTAAGGGCCTACCTTGTCTTGATGAGAGGTCCTGGAGACGAAATGTCTTTAAGGTGCGCTGGAGGAGAAGTGTTGAAGATCTCCCTCCAAGGCAACAACCGATTCTTCAATGCCCGGTGACTGAGAGCACTGCTAGCCGCACACGCGTCCCAGCGGTGGTCGGGCCCCAGGCACTCAAGACAGAGTGCATGGGGGTCCAAGGCAGGGGAACGAGCAGTCGCATGAGGCACATCTCATGAATCCTCTTGCAGCTGACATGCACCGGGAGAGGCAAGGCACCGAAAGGAAGTGAATAAGATTGAAAAACAAAATAACGGGGCGCAAACGGAAAGTTAATAAAGTATCTGCACCTAGCTGCCAAGGCTGACACCGTCCACCGTCCTCATGGAAAAAGGGACTGAGGTGAGGCACCGGAGGGCAGGGCCTGGGGAGGGGGGGCATTCCCATGCTTGGGGCCGCCCCCCCACCTCACGCGCTGTACTAAATTTCAAGGGGAAGCTCATGTTTTCCCTGCCAAAGGTTCCGGTACCTTCCCCATGTTGGGGGATACCCACAAGGATGGAGGAAAGGGGACGGGACGTATGAGTATGATAAAGCATCATGAGGATGTGAGAAGAGAATAAACCAAGCACCACTGTAGAGTTGAAACAGTGGCAACATGTCTACAAGGAAGAAGAGGCAAGGCAGGTGTCACGGTTGGGTGAACTGTAATGGGTGGACAGTGTGGTCTGACAACTGCGCCTAGACCGAGGACACCTACCTGTGAAAAAGCCACTCAAAATATCAGTAAAGAAGCTTGTGTTTGAATATAAAGGAAATTAGGAGTGAAAAGAAATTAAGGAACTGTACTTTATGAACTGGGTGAAAGATAACCAAACCAGAAGCTCTGGAAATGATCACCAAGAACTGTGTTGTAGAAAAGTTGAAATACTTAAAAGCTTGGGGAAGGAAACCCCTTTGCATTGTGAACTGCCTTGAACTTTGGGGAAAGGAAAACCTTTCCAAACCAAGAGCTGGAAGAAGCTCTGAACTTTTATTTGAACACTTTTCATTTTGACACTGACATCCCTACACATTGTATACAAATAGATGTGAGGGCAAGTATATGTTTTGGACACAGACAGATTTTTACTTCAGACTTCCTGACACAGACTATCACTAGTTTATTTATGCAGGGAAATCCCTCCTTAGCATAGGGCAAGATAGGGATTTTCCCAACCCTTTTTCTGTTAATAAATGTTTGTAAGTTAAACTTTAAATTCAGTTGTCTGTGTCTACTTCATGATGCCTTCACAACTGACAGCCCTGAAAATGTTCTGATCAGTACAATGAAAGGACATGTCCAATAGTTTTGGCTGGATATCAGCAGAAAGAATTGCCTTTGCCATCCATGAGTGGAGACAGATCACTGCTTCTGTGGTCGTAGATTCCCCCACAAAGTCCATCCTGTCAAGACCTGTCTGTAACATTGTGGTATTCAAACATTTTCATCCCAAGCTCTCCCCCAAATCCCTTTGAGTATAATATTGTTTCTGGGGCCTCCACCTAGGAGTTGCCCACCTAAAGGGCCTAAAGGATGTCCAGGGGGACCCAGACTCTTTAAAAAAGGATTGGGGAGACTACTTTTAATCAAAATTATAAGCAGTAGAAAAACTGCTTCTATTTTAGATTAGAAGCAGTCACCTTCATCCATTTTTAAAGAGTCTGTGGTCCCCTGGACATTCTTAGGGCCCCCTATGGGAAGGCAGCCCCCAGTTTGAAGACCACTGCTGTAAAAGATGTCTTGCTGTGTCTTTGCCATCCAAAATTAATGATTTAAATTGATCTTGCACATCAGCAGGGAGATGGTGTCCAGCCATTTCTGCTACTTTCCACATGTAGTGGGTATATCTGGGAAGAGTGCATGAAGAATTCAAAGTAAGACATGCCAAGCTCCCTGCAGTGAATACCCTGCTACACCGCACACCAATTATTTTGACTTCCTGTTGCAGGCCATCAAAGGGAAGGCTGTTAGCCCAGGGCCTACAGTGGCTGCTTATGTTGACAAAAATGTAGGCAGTAGATGAGCAGATAGGAAAAGTGGATCTGAAGGAACTGCTTTTTGTTTCAGAGACAAATCTTCATGAACAATTGATGAACACGCTAGGGGTAATTGGTTTTGGAATGAATTGCCCGTTTTGGGTGGGACCAAGCCTGATTTGCATATGGTCTTCCCCCTTTCTATAATGTCTTGGCAGGTGAAGAACAATGGTATGGGGTTTGTCCAGAGTGATGCCAGAGGTTAACATTAATTGTAAAGTTTCCAGCCATCACCTCTTCTGTTATGTTGACAAGAGCCTTCAACCTCCATTGCTGAAGTCAATGCATTCAAAGGGGAGTACACAGAATTAGGAAGATGCACAAAGGAATAGGCCCATCCGGGCTTTTAAAATCCTTTTCATCAGAGACTCAGATCGACAGAAGATTGGAATCAAATGCCGGAAACTTTCCTACCCAGGACAGATAGCTATGCTCCTATGTCAAGAGTAGAACTAGGAACTGCAAGTGCTGAACTGACCAGTTGGATTCATTGACACTAAAGTCCAAAGGAGGAACAAGTTGAAAACAAATGTTTTATGATTGGCCTTGAGAAATGAAGCTTCTGAGAGTGCCATTGAGCATCAGACAAATGTAACTCCTCATCATTGCATAATTGGGTGGCGCCAACTGCTAATCTGTCTGAGAACATAGCCAATTCCAATGTTATACTGCAAGGCAAGATAATAAACTACTAATAGCCTCCTATAAGAAAAGTGTTTTGGTTCTTTCAAGATAGACAATAATTTATTTCTGCCTGTAGTTCAAGTAGCTAAGAAGCCTCACACAAGCAGATTGAGTCAGTGGTTGCTAGAAATGGGATAAAACCCAAAGGGAAGATAATGCCATATTGATGACACGTGGAGGGGAAACACTTGATAGCCCCTTTCGCAAAAAGAACAGGACTCACATTTGGAAATGGTGAAGCTGATGGAATTTTGTGTGTCACAAAAAAGGCCCGTGCAGCAAGTTGGGGTTAATTGGATATCAAGCATACTGCAGAATCTTGTCTAAAACGATTGATCTTTTTAAAGAGTCACAAGCCTAGGAATAAAGGCACACCTCGCCTGTTATCAATAATGGGGATAGTCGTGGCAGGGAATATGTCGGAAAATGAAAAGCTAAGATCCTTGGCTAGCCCGCTGCCACTTTTCCTTTTTTCCTACAATCTCCTGTCTCTGGAAAAAATGTTGCATTGTCGTGCTGGATCAAGGGGATATTGTGGGGTTCAGACATGGTGATGAAAACAACCACAAGCAGACAGTTGAGGTTTAGGATGGGGACCGTATCCTTATGAAAAGGACAAATAGCTTTTACGTAATCATTATCAGTGACATCACGGTCATGACTGTATCTGCATAAATGGTCCAAATAGTGGAACCAATAAAGGATGTATTGAGTATTTCAAATCACCTATAGAGCCAGAATGCGAAAACAAAGAACCACTAAAGAAAGGGGACAGCATGACATCATCCAGGGTCTGTTTGACATTCAGATCCACCAAATTCAGAAGATCTCATTTAGAGATTTGGAAAGTGAGCGTGCCCTCTCTAAAAGGGTAAACTCATCAAGTTTGTAATCTTCTATGAGTCCTTCAGCATTTGTGTGGACTTGCCGCAGAGACCTCTTTTGTAGGAGACAATATTAATGGTTGCAGGAGTCTGACATAACGTTCTGTAGCAGAAACTGTGGAGAAACATTTTCATCTCCAACTATTCAACCTGGTGCAATGCTTCTTCAGAGAAACAGAAACTTAAGAAGCAGAACTGGAAAAAGATACTGAGCCTCCATGATTATCACTAAATCAGAGCGTGCATGCCTCTAAAACAAAGCTTCATCAATGGAGTAGTATGGTATTCTTTATCAGAATGAGGCATAGTAGAGCGGGCAGTCATGGGAGTCTAAAAGACCTAACTGGAAACAGCAACATCTTTTAAGGCAGATGAGATTAAATCGAAGCGGGCTTTGTAGGGGACTGGAGCATCTCGACAAAAACACTATTTGCATCCTGCTCTTTGTATATCATTATCTGGCTTATTGAGCAATGTGAAGGAGGTAGCTGCAAGAATGCTGGCTCTCCTGAGCATTCTCTGCCTAGATGTCAAAGAAGAACCTCCTTATCAGAAAGATCTAGAAGAGCCTCACATATCAGAGGCAAAGGCCGCCACATCAGTGGTGCTATAGATATCTACAATAAAGGTGTTATAAATATATTTATATCAGTGTTTTAGGTATAGATGTATACACGTGTAGAATATCTCAACGTGAATCTAGGTGAAGAGACCTCCAGCTAAATCATTTTTTATTCCATCTTTTCTCCTCTGTCCCGGTTCCCGGTTCTGCTTTGTAACCCCCTCTCCTATCCCCTCTAAAGAATTCCAGAGCTGTAAATTCGGACTCATACTGGCAAGAGCATCTCTCCCTATCAACCAGAACAGGGTAGGTACCATCTTCACCACCTAGTAATACGATGCATATGTCATTCATTTAATTGAATGAAGCCCACTCTTGACCTAAAGTTTTAGACTCTGATTAATCTGCTTTAAAAGGTCTCAGTTTCAGGTGGAAACGTGTGCACACAATGCTCTTTTATGCTCCCTTTATAGAAACACGCAGTGGTTGAATTAAGAAAATAACTGTCATTTAAATAAAGGCAAATTGTTGAATTGTCTTTTGAAAATGAATTCTCAACGTCATGTGTTAACATAACATTTAATGTTAAGTTAGATATAGATATATACATATGTTATGTATGCTATGTTAAGTTGACTTATGCCGTGCACCGTTGCCATTAGCATGGTCACCATGGCTCTAAATGTTAAGTGTTCCTGTGTGATTGAAAAAAACGTATGTCAAAAATGGCTTCACCGCTGGCACTTTTTCCACAAGATGCTGTCACGTTCCAATTTTAACTGATGTTGAAGGCTGAACTCTCAACTTTCTGCATGATGTTAATGTAGACATAGAGGGACCCAATAAAGAACATGTAAAGGCCAAAGGAGACAAAGTATAATATGACAAAACCAGCAAAGGGGCCACTTCTGGCAATGAAGACTGAAATTGGGGAGAAGATAGTCCCTGCAACTTCTTGAAGGCCAACATCCCAGCCCCAGTCAACTTAGACTTTAACTTGACACTCAAAAGTGATCTCTTCCATCCTATATTTGAGATCAGAGGTACAATGTCTCACCTTCAAACTCCCAAACAGGAGCCAAACAGACAATGACCATATTCTGCCCCCTCTTCTCCACTATGGTTGTAGCCTCCTTCAAATTCATGGTTTACGTTTAAGGATGCTCCAATGTTTGAAACCACCAGTCATTGTGCTAGCTATAGCCATCTTCTTTGAGCCGAGACTGCCACACTTGGACCTGATTCCACACCACTCAAATATCTGAAAAACATGAACTTAAGTGCCAAAACAAACCCCTGAAGTCACTGTGGAAAAGTGCTATTAAAACACCATGATCTGTCTACAAGGAGCCTCTAAAAAAACAAGAATTGCTCTCTGAAACGGCCGAGGCATCATCAAAATCAAATGAAGAAAACAAAATAAGAAGTGAAAATGTAAATGTTTCAAAAAAAACAAGATAATACTGGACTGGTGTCTAGAGATACAGTGATAACAGGCAAAGTGGATCCAGATTTTGGGCAGTGGTACAGGGCAGTAGAGCAGTCTATAAAGATCTCTTGAGCTGTTCAAGACAATTGAACCAATTGGAAAATAAAAGGGCCAATGCCTCGCCAACCTGATATCCAAGACATGAGTATGTGAATATATAGAACAATGGATGCTAGAGGGACTTAACTAAACCGGAGTTAGAAGAATAAAAGCTAAGCAAGATCCCATAGCCAGTAGAGACACAGCTCTACGAAAATGTAACCAGCAAAGGGAAGCATCCCCAGGAACATAGGCCACAGAAGAGACAAATCTCAATAAAAACACCAAAACCACGAGACATGCATTTCAACATCTAGCAAAGGACCAGCTTGTGAAAATAGCACATTATAGATATCTCTATGAAATATTGATTTATCGTCTCTCGGTCATACAAATTCTTTCTGCATTCCCCTTTTTCTTTTCCAAGTGTCTTGATAGGGGGAAGGTTTGTGTGAAGTGGCACCATGAGGTGTAAATCCAGCTACTATGGAGCACAGTGGTCTCTTGACTACTTGCATTCTGTAGTCTTTAATATGTGTCCCTGATCCCTGCATTGTTTTCCTTCTTGCAACAAGCACAGATTTGCTCACTCCTCATGGGATGTATAGTTCAATACATGTTTTTGCTTGTGTGTGTGGGATTGGGTGTGTGTTTGTGGGGGGTGTATGTGTGTGTGTGTGTGTGGGGGAATGTGTGTGGGAGTGTATGGGCCTCATTACGAGTTTTATTTAGGGGATGGCTACCCCCAAACTCGGGTCCGGGTTCCCTGAATGGGGAAATACCGGGCCATTCCGACTTTGGAGGGCCCGGTATTTCCCCACTCAGGGAACCTAGACCCGGTACATCCCCATTCCCATTTGAGCCCCCATAGTGCACAATGGGAATGGGGAGGATGCTAACAATGGGCCCATAATGACGGGCCCGTTGTTAGCATCCTAGTCTGCACGCGGGACCCGCTAAGGATGCCTGGTTTCACCAGGTGTCCTTAGCGGGTACCGCGAGCAGACCTCGTAATGAGGCCGTAGGGGGTTAACGGCGCCGGCAGTTCTACCAGCGCCGTTAACCCCCTACCGCCAGGGTTGTAATGAGGCCCTATGTGTGTGTGTGTGTGTGAGAGAGAGACAGAGAGAGAGAGAGAGAGAGAGAGAGAGAGAGAGAGAGAGGGAGAGAGAGAGAGAGAGAGATCAGAAACAGTTTTTGTGGCCAGAGAGTTGTTTTACAGATGTAAAGCAGAACTGAGTATAGGCTTTACTCTCATATGGGGGATGGGGGTAAAGGGTTAAAAGGTGTGAAGGGGAGTTTGGAGTGGGGTAGGAAGCGTGGGGAAACAGAGGGTTTGGGGGGGGGGAAGTTCCCCAATTTAAAAAATAAATAAAATCAATAATGTTTTTTTAATTAACATTGAATTCGCTATTTTTTCATTTGTTCAAATCACATGTTCCAGTGTTGCGCACCATTCAAAAAGCAAATGACAGAGTGGCTGAATCTAGAAAAGGTTATTATTCATAAATTCCTATCAAATACCCATCCAGTGGAATTAGAGGCCATTAGGCAGGGCTAAATGGTTGTATTCATATGGATGCATCTTTCTCCATTATACATGGACTATCTTTTACACCATTATCATATTTTATGTTTTAATGCAGCTGCCCTTGTTCAGCACCATCAGCGGTTGCAGATGGACAGTTGGGTACTGGAGGCAGACTGGCCTCAGTTTCTTCAGTGGCTCAACTGACTGCCCTCACAGGGAATTGTGTCATGACACATTTCTGGCTTTGAGAGGTTTATGGGGACAACAGAACAGTTGCCTTCTCTGGCCACATAATTGGCATCTGGGATGATGCAGCTGAACCCGTAGGCCCTTTTAATGAGGTAACGCTTTATTGAATGGATGGGGATGCAGAATTTACTCTTACACCAATAATAAGACCGACTCAGGAAGTTGGCAAAACATAGCTGTTTTATTGTCAATTGTGTAAAACAGGGAGTACAACAGACATCAACGGACATCTCAAAGCATATCTCTCAATGTTTTACATGAAAAATACACTTGTATAGCAAAAACTCTTCATCATATCATCATACTACATGGCAAACTAAGAAAACCTATCTGGGATTGTGGTTGGTCTACGGGGAACCTATAGGTATACTTTACTTTCTATGGGGGATAGGATTATGATTGGGTCTCTATAGTCAGGTGGACAACTATGCCCATCCCTAGTGCAAATCATCTTCATTGTCATCAAATACACAACATTTTATTGGCTCTCAAACTATAGAGCTCTTTACTACGTGGCCCTCCACAATTGATTGGCACGCTTGTACCCTTCTGTAATATTCCACTCGCTAGCAGCACACAAGCTGGTACCCCAGGTGCTTTTTGGTGGACTTGACCATGCCTCCCCACCCAATTAGCCCATCATCGATCATCACTCCTGCTGTCTGCCATTCGAATTGTCTTTGAACTCGGCCTTGCAAATTATCACTGCGCCTGAGAATAGAAGGGAGTGTGAGCACGTTCTTATCTTCAGTCTCGATGTAGCTTGCCCAAAGTCCATTTCCATCTACCCCGTGTGACAGGATACCGTGTTTTTGCTCCATCTTCGTATTTAATGCTATCAAATAAATAAAACCTGGCACTCATAGTGTTCTTCTATTGCACCTCAACAGGAGCTTGCCTCGCTTCTCACAGTCATTGTATCTTCTCGAATAGATAACCAATGTCTTGGCTGTCTCAACCCTTGACACTGGCCAGACAAGCCTTCTCGATTCTTCCTCCATCTTCAGCTGCTTTTCTCTGTTGCACCACACTTTCAGCCCTTTTTTCTACTCAGGTCCTGGTTTGCTAAAATGCGACGTGGACCATCCAGATTCTATACACATATATATATATATATATATATATTGGCGGCACCGCCTGCAATCTATTCACTACGTATAGCCAGCCTTCATAGTTACTTAGTCTACTTGCGTTGCAGCATCTGTACAGTTATAAAGCAACTTATATTTTCTTCAGTGTTCTTCGCACGTGCAATCTTCATTTCGCACATGAAATGTTACTCAACTCTTTATTTCGTCATCAGATTCTGGCCCTCATTACAACACCGGCGGTAACCAATGGCGCTATTAGCACCATGGTTGCTGCCGGTATTGTAACAAGTACGCCAATGGTAAATGGGGAAATACCGCCCCATTCCAAGGTTGGCATGGCGGTAATTCCCCATTTACCATTGTCCCTTCCCCATTCCCATTTTTGCCCCATAGGGCTCAATGGGACTGGGGAAGGCGGTAATTACGGTACTGCAAATTGCGGTACCGTAATTACCTCGGAAGTCCCTTTGCGGGTCCCTACTTTAACGGCTGGTCCAGACCAGCCGTTAAGGTCGGGAGCCGCAAAGGGACCTCGTAATCAGGCATTAAGGGTTTAACGGCGCCGACACCTTTTACGGCACCGTTAAACCCTTAACGCCAGGGTCCTAATGACCCCCTCTATAAGGTCCATTCGCCTGCTCTCTTGGCATCTTTTCTTGGCGCATCGTCTTTGCTTCATGTGACATCACCAATCTCCTCTTTCATTCATCTCTGAACTTCTTCCAGGACCTCTCCTTCGAGGCTGTCAACTCTCGAAGGATACATGAAGAACGGTTTTCTCAATGGATACCTTGTCTCAAAGGCTTTTCGTGTTATAGGCATCATTACTGGTGTTTTGCTTATCACAATTTCCAGTTCCCAACATATAAGCAAGGCGGGGGCAGGATTTCCGGTAGAGGCACTTGGCTCCTCCTCTACACAGCCATATGTTGTGAGTGGGTTGGGTCATTCTCAGGGCCCATAGGCATAGCCTGCAGGGGGCAATACACTAGCAGAACTCAAGAATGCTGAACTTCACACTTTCCTCAGGAAGAGGTTAAAGCAACCTCCCTAGTTTTTGGCTAAATGTGAAAAGGGAGCTACCTGTAATTAATGGGTTTAGCTTCGCCAGATGAGGCTTCATATTCTGGAGGAGGTGCAGCTGCCGGGAGAGTGTTGGGTAAGACATGAGTATCGACGACCTTTGATAATGCCAAAGAAACCTTGTGAGAAAAGGGGTAAGGGATCTGACGTCCATCAGGGCAAGGTCTGGATGGAAACAACAACAAGGTGCCACCAGATACCCTAGCAGTGAAGACAGATGTAGGGAGAAGAGGTGAATCACAAATATGGGTACTTTATTTTGAAGGGGAAAAGGGAGCAGGGAGGGGGCACATGTGACACATTTGCTTGGAATTCTGTGAAGCACTGGCAATTTATTTCTGTAATGGGGCTTTATAATGTGCCAGATGTGGGACTGCGTTAGAGCGCAGGAAAACTGGCTGACTTTCACTAGTGCTGCCGTTTTCCTCTTTTTTGGCACACAACATTGAGGCACGAGGCAGTCTCACGACGAGCACTGGGGAGAAGGTCCCCAGCATCGTTTGCAGAAACGTTTGGCATAAAATGAAGTAGGATGCTGCAGGGAGCCAATGCATGGAGTGGATACGGATCTGCATTTCTTTGCCAGTTTGAAATGAGGAATTGTGTGTCATTTCATAAACATGCATTTGCAAAAAAGGCACAACCTGGGAAGTGCCTGAAGGTCAGCGTTAAGTGCTGCAATTGTATTTATTTATGGGGTATTTATGGGGTATTTTAATGCGCTGATACACATAATATGTGTTTCGAGGCGCAAAAAAGCTTGTCTATTTTTCATATTCCGAATTTGGAGAGGAGGATAGCTAAATGATCGACGCATTGGTCTCTGATATGATGGCAGTCTGTACTTCATAAGTTTGAATCCAACTTAACCTTTCACCCTTCCGAGGTTGATAAATCAAAAATTACTTAAAATGGGGTAATAATATCTCCTGTTGTTACAGTGCCTTGAAGCTCGAGGAGTATGACAGGAAGTGCTACATCATTTTATCACTGCTTGAACTTCAGCTCCCATAATGCGCTTGCACTTCCACTGATAAAAGTCTATGTAAGAACCTTGTAGTACTCCTACTATCAATAAACTATACAAGTACTCTCTCCCACTTCACTAAACACACGTGATACCTTACATTCAACTCAGATCCTTAAAAAGCACCCCAAAGTACAAAAACGACTTTCAAGAATGAAGACAAGGGGCCTCATTACACGGAAGGCGGTGAGCCATGGCGCTATTAGCGCCATGGCTCATGCCGGTAAAATACCGGCACCGCCTTGGAGGAAAGGGGATTTACCGCCCCATTCCAAGGTTGGTGGGGCGGTAAATCCCCCTTCCGCCATTGCCCTTCCCCATTCCCATTTCTGCCCCATAGGGCTCTATGGGAATGTAGAAGGCGCTAATTACGGCACCGCAATTTTGCGGTGCCGTAATTAGCTCCGAGGTCCCTTAGCGGGTTGGTTTTTAACGCCTGCAAAAAGCAGGCGTTAAAGCACCAACCCGCTAAGGGACCTCGTAGTGCGGCGGTAAGGGTTAACGGTCACCGTTGCCATTAACGGTGACCGTTAACCCTTACCGCCGTCCGTGTAATGAGGCCCAATACCTTCATTTTGGCAGAAAACATTGAGGCACCACAAGAGAAGGTGCTCTGCGCAAGCGCTGAGCCTGGAGTTTTACAGGAGGCCTTGAGTTAAAATCTACTTAAGAGGGAAGCCTGGAAGACGAAGAGAAGATAGAGAAAGGATAAATAGTCAACACCTGTTCTTATTCTGCATCTAGCCCATGTAAACGTGGCCAGAGGAGGCGTCTACCAAATGAAGTGAGTTGTTCGTATTGAAATAAAGCAGATGGACTGTGGATACAGTAAAATCCCATCAGTTCCATTGAAAGACATCTGAACAGATATTCTGTTCTTTGTTGGAGATAAATAAAAGCTTCTATCTCAATAGCTTATCTTCTGTCCCTTGTGTCCACATTTCCAACGTGAACACTGCTCTGGAAGGAGTTGAAGGCCATGCTCACTATGTGATTAGCTGCAACTGTCTGTCAGACTCAAATCCCTGTGTGTACATAAGCTAGCCATATATGACCCACATTCTGAAGTCCACAAGGCCTCAAAATGTGACCGCAACACCAGGGAGTGATAATTGACTCTTATTGATTAAGAAATTGTGTGCTGTATGCATTTGAGGAACTGGAAAGTGACTTTGTATGCCTGGATAGCAGCTTGTAACTTGCTTTGTATAACTACTCTACCTCTATAATCATCTTTAGGTTTGGGTCCAGGAATGTACTTCCCTTTGGTCTGCCCTGTATGCTATTGTGGTGCTATCACTAGGTATGCTGTTAAAGCCATTAGCCCACTGGACTCCAATTCCACCTTACTAATCCCAGAGTGTCTTCACGGGTAGTTTTCCATTGAAATAGAAGCAGTCCTGTTACCTCCCAAGCTGTCATAAACCATGTACTTTTACCAATTAGGATTGTCTTGGCTAAATCAGGAAGCCTTTTCTCTGAAGACAATTTTCACAGAATATTCTAGGACAGGTGTCAGCAAGCTTTGGATCTAAAGGTGCTTTGGACTCCAACTCCCATCAGATCAAGACAGCATAGTCAGTGGTGAGGGATCATGGGACTAGTAGTCCAAAAAAGCCAGAGAGCTGCGGGTTGCAGGCTCCTGTCCTAGGAATATAATCCTCTGCACAGGTTGCATGCAGGGATTTTTCTTGTAGACAACAAAGTCAAGAATGCAACAGTGGTACAGTCTGTGACAATGTGTCTCGAAATGTCTCTTCATCAAACAATTATCTAAATAATATACTACTGTGGATTACATGCCTTCTATAATGTGCAACATTACAAACATTTTTCAAATACTCTGGGGCAGATTCTATAAATTGAGCGACTCAAAGGGTACTCTTTTGAAAGCACTGTAAATACCATAGTCATTGTGCCACTGATTAAATGAAACATGAATTTACAAACATTTTTAAAACCTATGCTGGCCTTAAAATCACCTCCTTGGACCAATGGCATAACAGTATGCAAGGATGTCCACTTGAACGTCTTTGTTTTTGTCCACTTGTCTACAAGTATTACATTTGTCCTTGTTTGTTGGTAGGAAGCACTTCCTGCACTGCTCCTTTTTCTACTTAAACTTTCACTTCATATTGTAAAGGGTGGATGTGCTGTGGGTTCACATGCCTTTCTGTTGATAATTTGTTTCTGGGCTTACTGAAAAAGTGTATGCAGTATCTAGCACCCCCTTTCATTCTTTATCATGGATCTAGCCTCAAAGGCTTTGGGATGTGTTTGTGGGATGCTCGTGAGAGCCAATGTTGTCGGGCACTGTAACTTTTCCAATAGCCCCTCTTCAATAATTCCTGGTGTGTGAAGTTCCCTACATGGAATCTGTTACCACTGTGAACATGTTATTTATTAGCTGTGCCCCTAAAGAGACAATGTGGTCTCAGAGTGCACCTATGCAGTGAGGCTTGCAAATAAAAATTGGGCATCTGTTGTAGAAATTCCATCGCCACTGTAGCTTCTACCACCTTATTATCATTGCATTCATTGTAATTGTTAACTGAAAAATGGCCATCAAAAGGCACATTCAATGAGCATGCATTCTCTAAAACCCACCAGATCTGTAGTCCTGAATAGCTTCTAAGACATCCCTATAGTACATTGCTTACTTGATGTATCAGCCACATTAAAGGTGGATTTAATACAAAGGGCCTGACTATTAAGTTCAGCAGTGCAGTAAGAAAGTGGCAGCAATTCCTTAACTGCCACCTTTTTTGGTGGACACAGAATTACCACCACTTTTCCCACACTGCCGGATTCCAAGTTGTGAACTTACAGTAAATCCTCCACTTTAAGGCCATATATATTGGTCTATTTACCACAACAGAATTAACACTCGCAGAAAATCTAAAAAAAATGTTCATGGAGTCCTAGAGACACAAAAATGGGGATTTACATCAATTTACCACCACTTGTAATCCAGCAGTTATTCCACCACTCCGCATGAAGTTAACTAATGATGTAAGTATACATTTTACAGATTTACCACCAAACTCGTAAGGAGGCCCAAAGGCTGGCAACAATGTATCCTCATTGTACAAATATGGCTTGTTTGCTACAGTGCACTTCTGGGAGATGCTGTAGCAGATCACCCATGCCCTCTCTTTGGCCATGGTCATAATGGGATAGCAATTACACAGAATTAGCCATGCAGAGGTTTATTTATATACAGGGATATGTACAGGGAGGAACAATGTTCTTTTGATCACAAAAGAACGTACACTAGAATTACAAATTTGGTGTATATTCTCCACACCCAAACCTCTATCTTGCCCGAATGGGTGATTTCTCACAAATAATGGTTCTTGGATATACATTTCATCCTCACAGTAGATTCAAGCCTATGTTTCTCCCAGATGCACCATTATTATGTGTTTGTGGTTTATTACAATCCACTGCTGTATGTATGCCCCTCCCGGGCTGTATACCTACATCCAATAGATATTGTGGTTCTGGATTAGGTTCTCTATGTTGGCTTATTGGGGTACATTTGTTCCAAGAAGATGCGCAGCACTCGCTTTAGCAATTTCTTTGTGTGTCTGAGGAAAACATACATTTGTGTCTCCATACAACACTGAAATAAGTGGTTCCGAAAAAAGGGGAAAGATCTTGATCCTTCAAGCACCTATCTTTTCTCTGAAACATTTGTTGCTGAAATGACTGGTTTTGATTCTTTTGAAATGTCCCAATCTTTTCAAGCATGGCTGTTGTTGCCATTCAATTATCGGTCTTCTTCAGGGTTGATGACGTCAACAGATTCTGGTGCTTAGTAGCCGATGAGCCAGAGTTCTTAGGTGTTTAACTGAAGATGGTACACCTGACGATTAAGGGGGCAAGAGAAGGGCCAATTTTGTATTTGCTGAGCTTAGTTCATGTGGCTTGTATGCTGCAAATGACAATGAGCTTGTGGGTTCCATTTAAGCAATAAGCTCCAGTCCGGGGGGCATTACCGCATCAGGCAATGGCAGGGGGGCATTACTGCATCAGGTAATGTCCCGGGGCCCATAGGTACAAGGCCCGGGGCATTACCTGCGACGGTAATGCCCCCCGCCCCAGCAAGGGGCTTATTGCTATTTGTACCCTGGCCCAATAGACCAGGGTACTAATAGTGTATTTATTTTAGTTGCAAAACAGTATTGTTTCGCAATTGAATAAAGGAACAAAAAGATGGCTGCTGTGGAACGGGGTTATGAAGTCCCTTTTTCTTTTCCAAGGCAGCCATGCAAAAAAGAAAAAAAAAGAAAAGGAAGAAGATGGCCGCCATGGAAAGGCGAGAAGGGACTACATGTAGTCCCTTCTCCCTTTGCATGGCGGCTAGTCAAGAAAGGAACACCGAGGGACAGTGCTTTTTCGGGCTGATAAGGACATGGCGAGGGCCAATCAAATTGTCTGCAACAATCTGATTGTCCCTCGCCAGGTGCTAATGTAAGAAAAACTATTTTTCATCATTGTGTATCTATCTTCGGCTGTCTCGTCAAAGGCGTCCATGCTGGAATCAGTGTTAGATGTCATAGTGCTCATAGCACAACATTTCCACAGACACATTTCTGAGGGAAGTCGCTGACATCCCACACATTGTGGGGACCTAAAAGCACAAGCAACTTTATATTTATCTCATTTCTTCATTTTAAAAACGACACAATCCTCAAAATTAGTATAAAAAGGAATCTTTTTATATGATTCAGTTGAAGAGAAATTCCTGAAAACGAAGTGATTGCCAATGTTGTTTCATTACTACTTGTGGCTGTCTTTTTGTGTTTTTGTTCAACAATTCTGCCTTAGACTAAATTTGATAACAGAAACATAATCTGAAGTTGGTGCAGATGCATGAGACACTGGTGGTTTTTGGTTCATGTCATATGGTCGTTTTATTACAGAGAGGACCACAGTTGAAAAAACAACACTTACATTTGACTGTTGTCATGTACATAGTAGAGGGCTGAGGAGATTGTTTGAGGCATTCATTGCATGTGCAGTGGGCTTACCTGGTCAATAGTTGTCCACTAACCCCAAGTGTTAGGCCAGAGATCCTGTGATGGCCATCAAGGTCATTAGCAGCCATTAGGTGCTGGGTGTAATGTGTTTGGGTGACTCAGAGAGCAGTGGCATGGCAAGACAGGAGACCGAGACCGAGATTGAGAGGGTTGACAAGCGTGCATTGAAGGTCGTTGGGAACAGAGAAAAGCAGCAGCCAGCGAAAGCAAGGAATCACAGATGCAACAATAGAGGAGCACTCGCCAAATGCGGCCACCGTTCACCTCCAGTGATGGACCAGTGCTGGGAGACGGCGAGAGAAAATGGGAGCACCAGAAAGAGGACCAAGCAGCACAGGTTTATACCGTCAATTTAATCCCGCGTTACCTGATCACTGATTCCCTACAGCCTGCAATGTGTTTGCAGGGTGCTAATGGAGTAAATACAACATTCCTAAGACGACATACAGTGTGCATTATTCTACCGCAAAATGAGTGTGTTGCACAAGGACACACAAAGCATTGAACTCTGTGGAGTGCATGCTCCCAATGCATGGCGGACCAATGTGTGTCTTTACTGTAGAAGTGCTGCACCGTATTTACTATCCATGAGTCACAATATATGGCCAGTGATGAGAGTATGTGATGTGTGAGCTAATAAATCGTGAAAGCATGGACGATGCCTATACAATAATAAAGCAATAGAACCCGAGGAGGGGGTGCATTACTTGTAGGGTAATGCCCCAGCAGCGATAGTTAGGCCCCGGGGCCATTACCCAACCGGTAATGACCCCTGCGAGGGTTCTATTGCTATTAGTACCCCAGCATGTTTGTACCGGAGTACTAATAGTAATTTTACTCGACTTGACAAACAGCGTGTAAACCGTTTGCCAACTTGAGCAAAATAAAATGTCCACCATGGATTGGGGAGAAGGGACTGCACATAGTCCCTCCTCCCTTACCATGGTGGCCATTAAAACAATAGGGGAAACAAGTTAACAAAAATAAAATGCTGCCATGTATCGTTGCAAAGGGACTTCATGTGGTCCCTTTCCATGGCGGCCAGCCGTTGAAAGGGAAGGTTGTGGCAGCACACAGAATGGTGCAGGTGAGTCTTTGTGGGCCTGGTAAGGACCCTGCTGATGCCAATCAGGTTGATTGTTACAATCTGATTTTCCCTTGCCGGGTACTAAATATAAAGAAGTCAAATCTGTTTACATTGTCCATGACTGTTAGTACTAAGACATACAATTCCATTGCACAACACCTGCATCGGTAAAAGACCCACACTGCAAAACTGGCTGAAACATGGTTCAACGAAAATACAATGGCCATCACAGACACAACTGAACAAGGGAATATTAGCTATCTAGTAGAGAAACATCACAATCACTCGATGATGAAAGACGTAGATCAACAAGAACACATATCTAGAAGACGCACAACTTAAGAAAATACACGAGAGCTGAGAAACAGCTAAAACAATAAAATGTGGCTCAACGGAAAGAGATGTCCAGCAGAGCCTCACTTCACAAGAACAAATTAGAAAACAGAAATGGAAATTTTGCCTGAACTCAAAATGTGTAAACTTCTCCAAAGGATATTTGTTGCTACAAAGGGGAACTGCCATGAGAGGTTTTATTTTAAAACATTGAAACAATGTAACAGTGGCACACTTGAGAACACTAACAGACATGTAAAAAAAAAAAAAAACTAAATAGCCTCAAAAATACTCCTCCCAGTTCCCTCCTGGAAGCTGCCAACTTTCCCACTGCCTCTCATGGTGCTCTTGCCCTTGTTACATAGCATCAATAATAAACTGAGCTGATCACGGCAGGGCTCCTTACAACGGGAGGAAATGGCGACTGTTAGAATGTATCAATAACAGAAGCGATTATGGGAATCATACCGTGAAACGCAATGAAGCAATTCTGAAACTGACTCATCCACTGTGCTATTTTGCAATGGCATGTGGGCCCCCTTTCCATCTGTCCTTTCTTCTTTCTGGTCTTCTTTCTTTTTGTTCTATTTTCTATATATACTTGTATTTCTCTTTCCTTTTCTCTTTTGTTCCTTTAGTCCTCTTTCATCTAACCTTCTCCCTTTCCTTTCTTAATTTTTAAAAATGTTTTCGCTTCTCATTCCATTTTTCCTTATCCTCTCTTTTTCCTCTTTTATATTTTGCCTTGTAATTGTTGCAATTTTCTAGTGGTAAAAAAACGTTAGAAAATCTGACAAATCATAATTAAAAATGTGCCAATAAAGAAAGACTAACCTTACTTCCTGTCACTAAATATCATGATCAGAGAAATTAGGTATCATCAGCCCTTTCTATGACTGGAAGCAAAGTCTTTGCAATCCTCCAACCTAGGAATAAAAATAACGTCTAGAAGTTTCAAGCTTGAAGTGAGCCTGTTAGATATAGAGCAACAACATGTTTCCTATTAGGTATTATGCCCCTTGTATTAGTTAATTATCCCTCTCCTCCTTTCTCACATGAACGTATCAAAGGCTACTTAATTGTGGTATTTGTTACGTATGTGTCACCATTACATTATCTTGTGAGCCTGATGGAGATTTTTTCATTCGCTATTTTTTGAGAGCGTTCTGTAGTGATGGCGAAGGGGTTTTGAATGAAGTATTTCAGTATTAAGTTATTTTATAAGCTCCTTAAATTTGTAGCCAAAAAAAACCCAGGGGTGATTTAGATGTTTTTTTTTCCCTAAAGTTCCAACAATGCTGTCTTTTCAACTTGGTTTACAAAGACAAAGGCTGCTGGCATGTACTGGTTTAGCAAAGGACTTACCCAACCACAAAAGAGAGAGAGAACACCTGTCCCTCCACTGAGCCTGAATGAAAACAGGAATAATAATTCATAGGAAACGGTTTTGTTACATAGTGAACCACTGCGCTATCAGGCCTCCTTCAGACATAATACTTCCAGTCTTCAGCTCATTCTAGGTTGGAAGAGTAGGAATAATTTGCTTCCATCGTAGGAAGGGCTAATGCGCGATTATTTTCATCATAAAGTTGGGATAGAAAGGAAGGTTGGTCATCCGTTTTTGAAACAAGATTGGCAAAAATGTCACTTTAATTTATCGGATTTTCTAAAGCATAATCCTCCAGATATTTGTATTGATGTCAACAACTGGAAGACCATTAAACGCGGTGGAGCTAATTCTCTAATCAGTTGAAAGAACAAAAGAAATAAAGAAATAAAGAAACAAACAAACAAACAAAGAAATAAAGAATTGACTTG
Organism: Ambystoma mexicanum; assembly: GCF_040938575.1. Lineage (NCBI taxonomy): Eukaryota > Metazoa > Chordata > Amphibia > Caudata > Ambystomatidae > Ambystoma > Ambystoma mexicanum. The sequence goes on from NC_090929.1 coordinate 296,939,374, forward strand.
GAATTTTAAAATTAAGAGGAAAAATGGAACGAAAGATATCGATAAAAGGGAGGAAGAAAATAAATGAATAATTGGTACATGGAATGACATAAGGAAAGAGAATGAAATACAAAGAAAGAAAGTAAAAACAAAAAGCACAAAAGGAAAGATGAAAGAAAGAATGGGTGACAGAAGGAAACAAGGAAAGAATGAAAGATGGAATGAAGAACCCAGGCTGATGGCATGAAGGAATCAAGCATTGGCAATGCCAATAGTTTGGTTTTTTTTATAGACATGGGAAAGGAACATACCAAGCACTGCTGTGGTGTTATTGACTGGCCATGGATGGTAGGAGGTGCAAAATGGTGTGAGTACCCAGGGTTCTAATAGCAGTGTCTGGCAAATGCCTAATACTTATACAAAAGTCAAAACTATTGGCTTTGTCAATGCTTGTTTTTAAAAGGACTACAGTGAAGGACATGCATAGTGCTTATACATCAAGTGGCTGAAGGCAGACCTGTTTTAGACATTTTTAATACACTAGTAAGTAGTTTACAGCCCCAATTAAGTTATCAGGCCTTATTATAGTGTTAGCGTTGCCGGTAATTCCGGCAATCCCCATTTCGCCCTTTCCACCGCTTGTAATATCCTGGTAATTCCAGGATATCAGGCGGCGAAAACGTAAGGGGCAGTTTGCCGGTATCCTGCCGGTACAAACAAAATGGTAATAAGGCCTATTAACTCTCAGATGACTGTTTTGAAAAAACAGTAGCAGGCACTTCGAGGGCAAAGTTCCCTTCTCCTTCATACACAGAACACTTGCTGTAATCTCTCTTGTCATGTCAAGAATAGACTATAACAACAGCATCTACCAGAGAATGCCAGAATACCTCATGAGGAAACTACAACGAATACAGAGCACAGCAGCAATACTACTCTTTAGACTCACTAGAAGAGAACACATCACTCTGGTGCTAAGAACGCTGCAATGGTTATCAGTCAAAAAACAGATCTTCAAAATTATCTGCATAACACACAGAGCAATCCATGGCCCAGGAGCAGAATTCATACAAGAAAAAATCAGCAACCACAAACCAACACGAAGACTAAGATCCAGCAACACCATCCGCCTTGAACAGAAATAATGCGCAAAACAAAAATTCAGGGGATTAGCATTCTCCTGCATAGCGGTGAAACTCTCAAACTCTGTCCCAAAGGAAATAAGAACAACAGAAGATCGCCTACAGTTCAGGAAACTTTTCAAAACATGGCTATTTAATGCCCCAAGCTGAAGAAACCACCATAGAGATAAACCCACCATTGCAAGGCAAGAAAACAATACCACACTGGACCACCCAAATAAATATTTGACGCTAAAAGGAAAAAAATAAGCTGAAGGGTTAACCCAACACAAAACAACCCTGACAGCCCCTAATTAACCCTGCTAAAAACTCTTTGACACTCTGCATACACCCCACCCAACCCAAACCTTTGCCACAAAACACCCAAACTACACACACTCTACCAACTCTCCACAATACCCAACACACACATGAAACACCCACATACAACCACCCACAAAACACCCCACAAATGTTAATCGACTAAATTCATACCAGCACACAGTGATCATTTTCCGAACTGAAGCTACCAACAGTACATGAAATCTCCTTGCGCTTTTCCAACTCAACTGTAACTAACCACCCCAACTCCCTTCCTTTTCAGATCCACCTGATGGCCTGGAGACCATGATAAATGACTGCAGTGTGCAGTACAAATCCCAATAACATAACATAACAAAATGTAATGGTAAACCTTGATTAAAGTGATCTGAAAGAGTTCACATGAGGTGTTCTGGGCGGGAAGGGGCAGGGACTAAGTGGGTAAGGCCATAGGGATTAGCATGGCCATGGGCAGTCAATGGGTGGTCCAATGACCAAATTACACCTACAAGGTTTGTGTTCCTCTTCATGTGACATTTCTCGCTATCTGTACTGTAATGCAATAGTTTTGGCTTATAGGTGGCTCTGCCATCAAATAGCGCAAACTAGGGGGCGTGGCCAACTGCGGGGCAATGCGGACGTGAGTCTCCTCGGCTCCCGCCACCGCTCTATACATCCTGCATTTACAGCCTGTTTTACGATCGCCAGCAGTATAACAAAGAGACCTTCTGAAAGCTGAGGCTCCGCGGCGTACACACAGGAAGTTTGACGGCTCAAGGTGCCGGCAGCCCTGAATCCTGGCGTGTCGAAATTTGGGACGCGAGCGGTGCCTTTGGCACAAGATGGCCGCCAACTGATCTTCGCGCCAACGATCTGGGCTGGGAGAGCTGGCTGGAGGAGATCCGGAGCCGCGAGCCTGTCCCAGCTGTGAGGTGCAGCCCGGCGACTGCAGCGGAGACCGCCCTCGGTGCCTTCTGTTTGGAACCGGATCGAGCTGCCTGGACTGCGGGGGGTGACGAGGGCTGGGAATCGGCACACCCGCCGTGGCTCTCCTCCGCTGCACGGCTCACCACAACCGCGACCCGCGGTACCCGGTGGCCTTTTGGGTGCATCAGAGTGGCAACCATGCGCAAAGAAAAAACAAAGAAACCCACCTTGCAAAACAGGATTGAGCAATACACTGTCCCCGCATCGCAGCCCGCCGACTCCCAACCGCAGCCCTCTGGAGACTCTGATCCCACGCATACGCTCTCCCTTAAAGACGTCATGGTGGCATAGCCGACTCTCGCTCATCTATGGAGCTGAAGATAGACCGAATAAGCCTAGATGTGTCCCTGCTTAGGCATGATTTACAGAAACTGTCCGCACGCACTGGAGAAGCAGAACATTGCATCTCAAATACAGAAGATGGCTTACATACCATGCAACAACAGCTCCAGAGGGTCTCGACTAAGCTCAAGTCTGTAGAGGCAAGGGTGGAAGAGGGCGAAGGAAGATCCAGGCGGAATAACGTTTGCATACTTGGCATCCCCGAAAAGGAGGAGGGACCATGCATTGAACTGTTTCTGGAACAATTACTAACGGACCTGTTCGACCTGCAATCCTTCTCAAAAATGTTCTCTATAGAAAGAGCACACCGTATGCCTAGGGGACGACCGCTGCCTGGTGCTCCTCCACGCACAGTGATTGCAAGGTTCTTAAACTACCGAGATCGGGATGCACTGTTATAACTAGCACGCTCGAAGGGCATGATTACTTTCAACGGGTCCAGGCTGGCCTTTTTCCCCGACTATACGAGGGAGGTACAGAAGGCGAGGCAATCCTTTGGAAAGCTTAAAAAACAATTGCAAACGCTTGGTGTTCAGTATGGCTTGCTTTTCCCGGCACAGCTGAAATTTTATCACAAAGGGACAACGGTCCACTTTGATGACCCTGGGGAGGCATGCCGCTGGGCAGAGCAACACATCGAAGGAGACTGGTCAAAATCCCGAGGCCCTAAAGACAGAAACCCTGGACCACCACCGGAGCAGCATCGAATACCAGACCAACCACTGCCGCTGGACTGACCGAGAGATTGGGATGATGGAGCCCGCCCTGATCCCTGATGTGGATTCATCCTCCAGTCGGCAGGCGGTCACTTTATTTTTCGATACTGCGGGAGGCCCTCGGTGACCCACACACGGCGTTTCAAATATCCACAGGGCAGTAAGCGGGGGACTGATACCCTTGCGTCTGGGTGCCACCCCCTCCAAACTCTTGTTTTTTGTTGAGCTACAGTTGGGACTGTTAGTGCTGGCACCAAACTGTTTTTGAATGTCAGCAAGGTTAGGGCGACAGGTACTTCGAGTTGGGGTGGAGTATGGGGAGGGGGAGGGTGGGAACATTTGGGAAGAGTTTTGAGTTACTCCAGGGCCACCTTACTCCTATAGGTTTCAGGGAGTGATGGGGTTCCTGGCCAGTTGGGACCGTAGCACGCTCGAACAGCATTTCAGTCACCAGTCACTGTTGATTCTATACTACACCGGCACACACCGGGATTCTACCCCCATATTTCACTCGCCAACCCTTCTTATGCTCTTGCTAGATGGCACCTGACCAATCTCAACTGCCAGTGACTACAAGTCCCAAATCCCTTAAGGTCCTCACCTGGAACATGAACGGGATGGGGTCCGCGATTAAGCGACGCTTTGTTAAACAACTGCTCAAGAGATACTTGCCCGATGTGGCCCTGCTTACCGAGACAGACCTTGCAGGTTCACACTGTAACTTCTTCCTGCGGACCAACTATAGGGCCGCCTTTCACTCGGGGTACACCATGGGATCCAGGGGCACCCTTGTTCTTATACATAAGCGCGTCCCATTTGCCCCGCAAGAAGTGGAGAGGGACCCTAGGGGTCGTTATGTGCTGGTCCTTGGGACACTCGGGGGGAGAGCTTTGGGTTCATCTCGGTCTACTCCCCATCGGGTCCGGGGCAGGAGCTTCTGGTGGAACTGACCACCCTGTTGGACAAGTATCAACCCGATAAGTGGTTTCTGGGTGGAGACTTTAATGATGTGATGTGTAACACCATGGACCGATCCCACCTTAGACACCGTAACCCGGATGCCCCCACGGGCCTATCCAACTTTGCATCCGCCTTGGGTCTCTGTGATGTGTGGCGGGAATTGCACCGAGGAATCAGAGGGTTTTCATTCCACTCGGGCGCCCACGGCTCCCTTTCTAGGCTCGACTACCTATTTGTTCCGCACACTGAGCTCTTTCGAGTAATCTCGGCAGATTTACTTCCCAGGGGAATCTCTGACCACTCGCCTCTGGTGGTGGAGACGCGGCTGCAGGGTACGATCCCCCCCCAGGACATGGCGGCTGAACAACTATTATCTGGGTTGTCCGGAATTGGTGGATCGCCTCACAGAAATCTCGACGGAGTATTTCGAGATTAACGATACTGGCGAAGGCGACCCAGTGGTGGTATGGGAGGCCTATAATACCATGCTGCGAGGTGAAATAATCTCCTGGACGGCAAATAGGAAAAGGGAAAGGCTTCAGAAGATAGGCGAGGCAAAGAAAGAGGTGACCCTCCAGGAGAATGACCATATCCTTGACCCAACCCCCCAGACCCACACTTCCCTCACACGGGTCACCGAACGCCTCCGGAACCTTATGCTAGACAACGCCAAACAATCCCACTGGGAATCCAGAGCAAGGATATATGAGGTTGGGGACAAGGCTGGGAAACTGCTGGCCTGGCTGGAGAGGCGAGACGAAGGACAGCAATTTGTCCGGGAGATCCTCACCCCAAGGGGAGAGAGATGCCAGTCAGACACTGACATAGCAGAGGCCTTTGCCCAATTCTACACAGAATTGTATCAGGCTCCGACTCTGCCCCTTAACCCAACCCTTCTTGATAACATAGGAATCCCTACCCTGTCGGAGCAACAGAAGGAGGTACTTGACTCCGAGCTCACGGAAGCCGAAGTAGCAGAGGCCCTAGCGCAACTGCAATCGGGGAAAACCCCAGGGTCTAACGGGGTCCCGATTGAAATCTGGCAGAAGTTAGGAAGTAACAACATAGCACCTCCCCTGCACCAGATGCTGTTGAACGCCCGAGACCAGAGTTCTCTCCCACAGGACCTTTGTAAGGCTACCATTGTAGTCATTCCTAAACCGGACAAACCCCCGGAGATATGTGCCTCTTATAGGCCGATCTCGTTAATTAATGGCGAAGCCAAAGTCTTAGCCAAGCTCTTAGCCAACCGGCTCCAACCGGTGGCGGACACCCTGATACACCCAGATCAGTGTGGCTTCATGCCTCATAAATCAACCCGATTGAATCTGCGCCGACTCCACCTGGCGATGGAACGGGCTCCTATCCTTGAAACTCCACTGGCCCTCTTAGCAATTAATTTTGAAAAGGCATTTGATTCAATACGGTGGGACAGCCTTTGGGAAATGATGGTACGCCTGGGGTTTGGAGAGGGCTTTCTGGGCTGGGTAAAACTGCTATACACGAACCTACAGGCAGAGGTCAGAGTGAATGGGTGGACTTCCCGATCCTTCCCCCTGGGCAAGGGTACACGACAGGGATGTCCCCTTTCCCCCCTCCTCTTTGCCCTTGCAATTGAACCGTTGGCTCTCTGGCTCCGTCAGAGTGGGGCATGGCCTGAGGGACACGAAGATCGAATATCGCTTTACGCTGACGACCTTCTGTTGTATCTGGCTGTACCGACTCGGAACTGCCCGCTGGTAACCCAGATGCTCGTGGACTATGGGGAGTTTAGCGGGTTGAAAATTAACTGGAAGAAATCTGTACTCTTCCCGGTGAAGGGGGGGGGGGAACAGGCCATCCCGCCGGACTGCCCATATCAGCTGGAAAGGCAGGGCTTTAAATACTTGGGAATCTGGATAGCACTCTTTAAAATGATGGCACTCCCACGATATCTCTATGTCCTGCAGAACACCCCACTCACGATCCCCACCTCCGAATTCAACCGGATAGATACCCTCCTTAGGGAACTCATCTGGGGGGGAGGCCAGTCACGTATAGCTTTGAGCACTTTGCAGAGATCTATCTGGGAGGGAGGGATAGGAGTACCCCGCCTCCAAACCTACTACTGGGCCTCACAACTCGTAGTGGTCAATGACCTGCTTCACGGTGACCAGGCAGTGCCTCACATCAAGGCTGAGGTGGACGCCATGCAATGTACAGATCCAATACATCTATTATCCCAATCCCCACAGCGGCCCTCTCTTCCGTCGATTGGGTCGCACACCACTGCCGTCTGGAAGCAGGCACACGTGTTTGTGGGGTGGGCAAACAGGATTACCTCGGCACAACCCCTATGGTATAACAGCAACCTGAAAGAAATAGAGAAGTTCGAACCGTGGCCACGCTGGGTGAGAACAGGAATCTTGAGGGTAGAAGACATCCTGAGGGACGGGAAGTTAATCTCGTTCGAAGACTTACAGGACAAATTCCAACTGCCAAATACCGAACGGTACTACTTTATGCAATTGATTCACGCTCTGCGAACCCACATACCTCGGGAGGAGGTAGTCCCCGACTACACACCCATAGAACGTAATATACTCCCAGCCTACATCCCCGCCAAATGCACGTCCATCGTGAGGCTTGTGCAGTTTAAGATCCTGCACAGGGTGTATTAGGACCACCCTGTATGGCTGGAGGAGGGCAACAAACCCGAAATGTCTCCGGTGTGGAGAGGAAGAAGGAACGTTGTTTCATATCCTTTGGTCATGCCCCCAGATCCACGTATTTTTGGAACGCTTGCTGCACAGAACTGTCTAGGGTACTCAATCGCTCTATCGAGCTGGACCCACAGGTGCTGGTCCTTGGGGTACCTGATGAATCCGACTCCAATAAATGGGAGAAACTGCTTTTGAATACCACAGCGGCCCTAATGAAATGTAACATTGCACAAAAGTGAGGAGTCCCGGACCCCCCCAACCCTGGAGCGGTGGGTACTGGATATGGACTTGTGCGCCATGATGGAACGACGGATCTACAGTATGAGAGGATGCCCAACTAAAGCATCCAAAATATGGGGGAAATGGGAAGAATATGGGCCCTGAGGGCTGGACGCTGGTAGTCATCGTATGACTGGCTTGAAAGCAGGCCTGGGGGGAGGAATGATGGTGGTCGGTGACATTAATACTTGGCAGAGCTTTGACGGGGGATGCTGTTCTGTAATGCTTTTGCTTTCCTTTTTGTTTGTTTTTGCTTTCTTGTTTTGTGGTTGTTTCGACCTTGTTATGAAAAACAATAAAATGTTTTATTAAAAAAAAAATAGCAAAAAACTAAAAAGAAGAAAGATGGAATGAAGTAAAGAAGGATTAAATTAAAGACACAGAAAGGAGGAAAGAAAAATACAGGAAAGAGGAACGATCAAGTAAGGAAAGAGATGGAAAGAAAAAATGAAGCAAGGTGAGAAGATACGACAAAGGAAAAAAGGATGTACAAGAAGAAAATTGGCAAAGAAGTAGAGAAAAGAAAAAAAAGAAAAAGATCATGAATTAGACAATGAAATAAAATGATAGCAAAAAGAAGAAAAAGGAAGCTGTGCAGAAAGAAGGGAAGGCAGGCAGAAAAAGGGTCAAAATATCATTATAATATAGCATTATACAGCACTAGCTGTGATTTAGCACATTTCAGAAAGGTATCGCTGTACTTCAGAGTTGAAAATCCATAGTCCAACAGCCAAATACATAAGTAATGCCTTGTACAAGCAGCCAGTCCCTTTCATCGTTGTAGAAAACGTCCTACAGTGATCATTTGAGTCTATTGTGGACACTTTGTTAGAGGAGCTGGGCACCATGCTAGTCAGTGGGACAGATGGCAGGCTCTAGAAGCTAACTGGAGGGTTCATCTCTGGGGCTATTTACATTTCTTTACTAGACTGTAAGTGTTATCTAAAGTACAGCAGGTAATTACCTAATGTATTAAAATAACACTTTTCATTACAGTGCCCCAATGAATATTTGATGATGCGTTCAGGTGTGGATGGCAACGCATCCTTTAATGTTGAACATGATAAAGACAGGATCTATTATAAAGTGAAGCAATACATATACCCTGCAAACACAATCCTACATACGAGAACTTTTACTGCATGATTCACTGTCGTTTCTCAATGGTGAAGCTCATAGACGTTTGCCAGACCATTGTACAGTCTTTGGTCCAGTCCAGTGTTAACTCCGTCGGATTTTTTTTGGTAAGCCTTCTTACGTCTATATGTGCACCACTCAATACTCTCCGTTCTGCAGCTAGGTAAACAATAGTAGCTATGAATTCAGGCAACATTATCCGCTGTTCTGTGATAAGTTAATTGGCTCCCACTGAACGCTAGGCCTTAAGGTGCCTTTGGAGCAATAATATATGTGCTATATTTGAGGGCGGGTTAGAAGAGGTGGGCGATGGTGTTGAGCCTTCAAACAGCAGCGAAATCAAGTTGTCAGGTTATAAGAACATGAATTTGTTTGGCGCTAACGCGGGTACAGAAAAATACTAAAATCATGAACCAGTGCTTTCCATGAGATATTCTTAAAGATTGGAATTGCACTCTACTAGTGATTCAGATCACCCCATACATTGCTTCCTTTCAGGAAAAAGATGAAAACAGATATTTTCAGAAACATCTTGGAAGGTAGCGTGTGTGAGCTTCAAGAGGTGAGGGCACGTTTTCTTTGTACGAGTGGGGTATGATGAATTATGCTATTTAGAATATATATTTCATTTCTTTGTATTGCTCAGTGTCAATATTATGCTTTACATCGTTTTATTGCCTGAGGACATCTGCCAGTAAGGTAAAATAAAGAAATTAATACTTCTCATTTTTAAAACATTTTTTTTTTTTTTTACTGATTAGGGTATTTTTTGAGCGTGGACCTAGCATCAGGAAGTAACAGAATGCTTTACAATCATGAGGGAAGAACAGATTAGGGGAGCAGAGAACTCAGAGGGAAGGGTGAGGGTGGGCAATTGGCCGCAAGGGATATACAAGCAACCGGGAAGGAGAAGTGGGGAGCAGATCACTGAGTCTCAGGTAGCGTGTACCCTTCTCTTTAGTGCAGAGAGGTGTGTGGTTGATAAACCGGAGCAGGGGAGTACATGCAGGGCTAGATGTATTTGGGAAATTCGCCTTCGAACATCATCACCCGACTAAAGGGTTGTTTGCTTTAGGAGAACTGCTGTAAAATGATTGCACTGGACGGACGGGATTCAAAGGAGGGGATTTAAGGAATCCCATATTCAGTGCCAAGTAGTGCTTCAGACAAGGTTGGTGGGTATCCCTGGTGCCCAGAGCACTTTTATGCCCCAAAAGTGTTTTTCCCAGTGTGAATTTGCTACATTAGAGAGGAAGACAATTCATCAGCATTGTGCAGTGAGATACGGGACGAGAACCAGGGTGGAAACAACTCAATGAAAAGACAACCACCAAATCAGAGGCCACTGTCCAAGAAACAGAATAGTTACAGCTCAACAGAAACACAACTGACAGAAGGACCAACTCGCAATAAGAAACCAGCCAGACAAAGAGTTCTATAACAACTGGGATGGGTACATCTCAAACAGAACACAACCATGGGCAGAGAGATACGAGCAAAACATGACTAATAAAGAGAATAACAAACAGGCAGCAAGAAGTTTGACAATATCACTGGACATGTTTCTGCCACCTCACACTGTGGAAACCCCAAGTGAGTGGTTTGATTAATCACTTATTTTAGTAGGACTGGCTTTTTTATAGATAGGATAGGCCTTCTCTGCCGTCTCCCATATTGTGGTTCTAGCAAATTATCACCTGATGTTCCAGATCTACACATTGGTAATCTTTGCTGAACGCATCTGAAAAAGATCCAGCTAGCTAGTGGGTGGCACACTTTTTCCTGCCCGTTGCCTGGTAGTGTTTGCCCTACATCCACAATGCTTTGAAGTCATTCTTACCTGAAACACAGTGAGAATGGCAGCAGGAAACGTGTCGAAATTTGTAGTTGGCGTTTCATCTTCAAAATTAAACCTACGGGAAGTTCAGAGAAAAGAGAGTTGATTGCATATGTACAGTGAACTGCAGGTGTTAGTAAGATGACCAAGGAGAGAATGCCTTTTAAGCATATATCATCTCTGCAATGGCTTTCATTGCATGCTCCCTCTACCCACAAGAAATGACAATCATGTAGGCATTGCCTACCGCTTCCTTGACAAACAAATAGCTGCTTTCCTCAGGACAGTTCACCATTTTGTGTCTCTCCAGGAAAATCTTCTGAACACTACCTCACTGGTACTCCAGTAATGCTGACAGAATCTTGGTGTCTGTGAGTGATTGACAGCTCAGGAGAATGATAGAAGTGTGAAGATGTGTGCACGATTATCTTATTCTAATTTGGCCCAGAACTGGAATGAATAAGGATGGACCAGAAGGTCTTCTCCCTGTCTTCAAAAAGTTCTGCAAGTACTTGGAACCTGTAACATATGTATGAATTAAGCTCCATGTTTTCTCTGTTTTGGTCCTGAATCATTAGGGACTGCAGAAAAACTATCTTTGTTATAACTCTGGCAACAAGGTTGGACCCACACTATTGACCTGTGAAGGAACTATTGACCTGTGAAGGAACTACTGGCCTGTGAAGGAAGCAGTCTGTTGACGCTGCACCCCAGTCTGAACGCTCCATGAACTATTGCACATGGCCTCAGTGCAGTGAGCTTGATGTAGTTGGTGCATGGAACTTAAAGAAGAGAGGAGTTTGTTCCACATGGGGCATTTTGATATTCTGTGCATCTGTCAAAAGCCCCTTTCCTGTGGCCTGAGAGGTGCCTGCCATTCTTTTGTGTCCTGTCGCCTATCTAGCACTGGTTGATTTCGTGTGTGTGTGTGTGTATTAGCTGCATATCTTGGTAACAGTGCATGCTACTTTATGTTATCCTTCTTTGGAGATGTATGAGTCAGCTTCATACTAGGTGCTTTTGGATTAGGAAGCAGTCTTCTTTGTTGATAACGTATGGGCGTGTCTACAGTTCAACACCGGCTGACGATGTGTACTGGTGTTAACTCTTGCTCTGCTTACGTCTACTTTGCTCGTATGGTTGTCGTGTTGGCTAGAAATTGTTCACCCTTGTGTCAGACTAAGAAATCGCTTGTCGACTGGGGTGTTTTCTCTGTTCATACACCTGGAGGAGAGTGTTGGTACAATCCCTTTTTGGTTTTACTGCACACACCTACTGGTGAGCCTGTTGGGTTTCGGGCACTTCTACCACAGTGTGGTGTGGAGTTTGCATTGCAGATGCTGGTCTCCTGAATGATACCCATAGTGTGTACTGTTGAGACATCTGCCTCTTTCATTTTTAAGACTACTCTTGCTTTTGCTTCTTGGTGTGAATGGTATCAGACTTGAACCATATTTATATGTGTGGTATGTGTTGTCCCTCCTTTTCTATATTGCGAGATGTTTTGAAACCTGAGTATAGAGTGTGACGTGTGTGCTATATTTCGATTTGTATACTGTGATAAGATGAGAGGTTTCTTGCGACTTGGGTTATGTTTGGCATGAATGTGTATTGCATAGAATTTTTCCTGCTGGCCCTCCATGTATGCTGATTAAATCTTGGTTTATGTGAGTGATTGACAGCTCTGGATAATGTTTGATGTGTGATGATACGTGCAAAGTTCTGTGAGTGTCAATGAACGAGGATGGGTTGGTGGGTGTTCTTATACTGTACGTAGAAGGAACCGGTAACATTTCTATGAATAACATTATAGTGGTCATTTTCGTCAAATGACCACCTATGTTTTCTACAACTTGGTCCTGAATCACCGTCACCACAGAGAGTATTTTTGATATAGCACCCCTCCCCAACCTGATACTTCCATGCGTATACATCTCCAAATGACAGTCTTCCATGCTCACCTTCATCCACCAAGGGCATCCTCGATGTCCAGCCTCCCCAACCAAGAATCTTCTTATGCACTGACAACCTAGTGAGAACCCTATTTGTTCTGTTTGAGGAAAGCCATCTTTACTGCATTCTGGCCCTGGACTGGATCCCTGTGCCCACGCTGCCATGAGAAGGATGAGACTGCATGTCTTGTATTGGCTTTGTACCCTTGGGGGCAACGTACTCGCTTGGAAGCAAGACGACACGAAGCAACACAGGTTCGATCCCCGGGTCTGTGCTTAGAAACCTCTGGGTATTAAACGTGTTATAAATAACCTATCATATCATATCATATCATACAGTGAACCTCTATGCCTTATTCTGAGGGTTGTCTTCTGTAAACTGGGGCTGCTGGTTACTGTGGGCCTGCATGTCATTCACCTCGAGGTTGAGCTTCTAAGCCAACATTCTTTCTTCAGTATGTGGTTCCTATCCTGCCTATGGTGGGATCCCCGTCCCTCCCTTCAGGTAGGCATGGTGCATGTCCTATCCATGTCCCTGTTTCTAAAAGCTCTTATCCCAGAAAAGCCTTTTCTTGATTAAAAAATGGGTGTCAGTCACACGGGTGCAACTAGCGCCTGCATTTGATGATCCCCCCCCACCCCCACAGCAGATTCTCTGGGACTATGCATCTCTTTCTGGACGATTTCTCCTTGGCCACCTCCACTGATGGATCCATATACCCATGTGCCACTGTAGAGTTGCCTCCCTATGTTGACTTTTCTTTCCGAACTTCATTAAAAGAAGTTCCAAACTCTCGCTGGGAAACCTCTCATTTACCACATCTCCATAGGGAGTCCACTATCAGATGTTTTATCTTAATTTGAGAATTTCCTGTCTCTATCTTTGGACTGGACCCCTGCCTTCCTGGGATTTCTGGCAGTTTTTGCTGCACCTTTCTGGTCATGCAATGAAGTGCGACTTACAATCCCCCAAAGAGCTGCATCCCCAGCAAAGCAAAAACAACGATGAAAAGGAAGAGTAGAAAGAGCAGGCTGACAATGGACTTCATGGAGTTCAGCAGTGACACTACCAGGTTCCTGAGCGAGTTCCAATACCTGGCAGAAAAAGAAAAGCAGCACCATCAGTCAGAGACAGACAATGTAGGAAGGTCTTATTATCCAATTAAAACACGCATAAGCTATTTTCTGGCTGCATGCTGAAAAAGGAGGCACACTTAACCATTGTTCACAAAACAACCCAATGTCACAGACCATCTTGCTGGCGAAGTGGAATGGCCAGTGCATGAGTGTGAGATGCTAAAAGCAGATGTTGCACAGAAAGGAATGGGCTTGGCATGTGTGGCGAGTCCACTGTCATGTATTCGAGAACCCTCTTACCTTATAGTTCCTCCCTATCCTTCGTTTATGGCAGCATCTGCAGATTACAGCAGGCCCTGCTTTGCAGAGTCCCTCCATAGGCACAGATCACTAGTCATTGCGTACAGATACACTTTCCTTTCTAGCCTTCTCTCATGTCAAGACCTAGTAGCTACGCTTACGGTGATTTCTGATAGATTGCCAATAGTAGTCCAAGCTCGACATATCTGTTCTCCATCCCCCAGAACAAAACGTTCAACCCGTTCCCACTCTTCCCAAATTATAATTGTACATTTGTAAAACATACATTGGCGAAGGTAACTATGGTTGTTAATATGAACAGATTCAAAAGTGTGTGGATTGTCAGACAGTGGTTGGACGCACCTGCGCCCGTATTCTAATAATTACAGGATGTCAGAAGAGCCCTTGTATCTGGTAAGGGACCAACACACAACCAAGTGATGATAGATGTACAAGAAAACAATACAATCTTATCATACTCTCTCATTTATGGGCTCGTGTGTTAGTAATATAGTGGTAATGACTTTTAGTGAATTAAAAAGTTGCCATAAATGAGAAAGTGTTAGGAATTTATGTAACAAAATAAAATAAGCTATGTGCAATATTGTTTTACTCTTAAAGCTTATATTGTAGAAAAGAGTGCTAATCGAGATACATTGGTAATCTCAACAGAGACCACCACTCTTTCTCCAATGGTCCCTATTTTTCTGCATTTATTGATGTATTTATTTATTATATTTATAATACGCCCAAACCCTTGGGTATCACGGCGTAGTTACAGACATAATAAAGTATAATTATGACAATACATATACCATGATTACAAGATTATAAACAGATTAAGATGCATGGACAAGACAAGATTATAGTAGATTAAGATACATAGACAAAACAATCCATCAGATCTTATGATGTGTCATGGGAAACCAGGTGTACTAGACATTCGACTGAGTGTGGAATAGTCATTATTCAAGGATGCTACCTTGCAGTTCCTGTCCTAAAAGTCTAGGGAGGGCATTGGGCTCGAATTCATTAAATAACCATGGTCTGAGTGTCTTCTTGAAGCGTTGGATTGAGGGCTCGGATCTGACACGCTGAGGGAGGGTGTTCCAGAGTTTAGGAGTCATTACTGAGAAGCTGCTACCCCCAGCTTTGGAAAGTTTGAATCGAGGAATAGATACGTGTGCCATCTTGTTAGATCTTAAGGTTACGTGGTTTTGTTCATGGTAACAGGGTTGTTGATGTATAGAGGGGCCTTTTTAGCAAGACATTTGTATGTGATGCAGAGCATTTTGAAGATAATTCTGGCTTTGATCGGGAGCCAGTGGGTTTCCCTTCTGCTGACGGAAATGTGATCAGATTTTGTTTAGCCCAATGGCAGCTCTTAATGCTTTGTTTTGTGACAATTGTAGTTTGGCTACATTAGCCTTAGAGGTACCTAACAGTAGCACATTGCAGTAATCTAACTTTGACAAAATGAGGGCTCTGGCCAGTGTTGTACAGTTTTGTGGTGTCAGAAATTGTCGGCTTAGTGCTATGAGTTTGGACGTGCATGCCTTGGTAGAGGAGAGGGCGTTGACATGTTTAGACATTGTTAGGTTGGCGTCTAAGTAAACTCCTAGCGTTTTAACGGGTTTGGAGACTGGAATCTAGGTGCCGTCAATGGTGATTGAGGCCTGCTCCGTGGGGAGAGCAGAGATTTTTGCAGAGGAACCTACTATGAAAATCTCTGTTTTTTCCTCATTTAGGCATAAACTGTTTATTGCCATCCAGTTTTGAATGATCGAGTATATTTGATTGATGATGATGGTGTCTTGATCATAATTCCCAGTTAGGGGTATTAGGATCTGGGTGTCATCGGCAAAGTTTGTATAGATGACACCCAATGCATCCAAGGTGGCGAATAGAAGCTTGGTATAAGCGTTGTAGAGGGTGGGCGATAGGCATGACCTTTGCAGGACTCCTAGTGGCACTGGTATGGGGTCTGCTGCTTCCCTGCCAATGGAGACTCGGGATGTACGATCAAGTGGCTGAAGTGTTAGGACACTTAATACAACAGTAGCACATTCAAAGCTGCAATTAAACCATGAACTCTAAGCAGACTGGTTACAAATAATTATGGCAGGCCAAAGTTTGATATTACGACTTGACAGAGATAGGCCAAACAGATCCCAGGAAAATGTGTTTGGGGTAGAGGGGCATGTGGGGGGCAGGAATGGCCATAAGGATTAACAAAGCCATGCGCAATCAAGGGTGGGTAAAAAACCAAACAACACCCACAAGGTGTGTCTCAGCCCCTGCATGTCATCTCCCTCATAGCTGTACTCAAATGCAATAGTTTTTACTTATATGTGGAGCTGAAGTGCCAACTAACAGATAAAACTAAAAAGCAAGAATGGAAACCAATATATTGATCAACTAGAGAGCTCTGTTAAAAGCCTAAGAGGCCTGTAGCATCAATAGGCAGCATCTTGCTTCCCCCGCTTGTGGCACCATTGGCCAGAAGGAAGTTGACATAGTGGGCCAAAGAGGAGAGCAATCTGCTTTAAGGGGGCCTCAAGCAGAAGCATTCAAAAATCAATTTTCCATACCAGAGAAATATATTTAAACCCCTGCATGGAGTAAACATAAATTCTCAGAACATAAAAAAATGACTTAACATTTAAAACATTTTAGAAGATTAGAAACCACTCATAAATCAGATGGAAGTAAATTCTGAACAAGCCCAGCCATGCTGGTAACATATTGCGATATGGCAGACGTTTTCTGAAATGTGTTGGTCTCAGGACACAGCAGATCGCTATTCCCTAGCCTTCAAAATTATCCGGTAAAAGCAATCAGCAAGGCTGAGACAGAAGAAATATAAATGGATTTTAAAGTGAGGCATATCATTTTAAACTAAAATATGCCGCATGGGGAGTAAATCCAATTCTCTCGAAACAGGATTTATATGGTCATGGAACACAGCCCTCAACGAAGAGACTGTGCCTAGGATACTCACCGGAAAGAAATATTACCAAAATCAGTGGGTGAACTTATTTCATGGTGGATTGAAAGGTAGGTCAAAGCAGTAGTCAAAGAGTTGATGGAACACACTAGTACGAATAGTATTGATATTTGTGTGTCTCATCCGCTCCTTCGGCGTCAGATGTTACTCATATGCAGACGACACTCAGATCCTGATCCGACTGGATATTAATCAGGCTGAGATGTTGTCGGGCCTGAGGAGATGTCTGACAGCTGTGGGTGATTGGATGAACCGCAACTGGCTGAAGTTGAATTGGAATAAGACTGAAGTGTTGGTGGTGGGACCCCCCCCTGATCCTTCACTTTGGGTGTCTTCCTTTTGGCCTTCCTCTTTGGGTCCCCTTCCGATCCCGAATGATAAAATTAGAAATCTGGGGGTAATAATCTTGTCAACTCTTTCCATGGAGCCCCAGGTTGCTGCTGTATGCAAAGCCGGGCATTTACACCTACGTATTTTCAGGAAGGTTCTCCCTTTTGTCCCCACTCATCTTCATCCTCCTGTTGTGGCTGCTCTTGTGTTTAGTCGCTTAGACTATTGCAACTCCCTTCCTCTATCCCAACCTAAGGGACTCATCCAGCGGTTGCAACGATTACAGAATATGGCTGCTCGGGTTGTCACTGGTTCCCCTTATGGTGCTCACATCTCCCTGGTGTTGCGTACCCTGCATTGGTTGCCGGTTGCCCAGCGCATTGTTTTTAAAACTCTATGCTTGGTTCACTGTGCCCTCCAGTCCCAAGGGCCGGAATATCTGTGTGCTAAGTTCTCACGCTATGTTCCATCGCGGCCTCTGCGGTTGGCATCAACTGGCCTACTTGTTGCTCCTGTCTTTCGCGGTTCACGCTTTGGTGGGCGGGCCTTCTTTGTTGTTGCACCCCGACTCTGGAATGGCCTGCCGCCCCATCTAAAACTCTTGAATAAATATCTTGCCTTCAGAAAGGCTTTCAAAAATCATTTGTTCTAGTGGTGTTGCGGTGTGCATACTGATCCTCTCTCCTCCCCAGCGCCAAGATGCCTTTGGCGAACGTGCGCTTAATAAGTATGCATAACATAACACTGAACACAAATGCTTTGGTAATTCTACTTTTCACATGTAAATCCAGGTGCATTAGTAGATCGCAATCAGCAGTCAATGGTTCAAGATGTATAACGGAGCCAGGGTGATTCAGCAACCTCTTTCAGCAATAACTGAATCAGAGCTTGAAGTTTAGAGCACCATTGCATTCCCAAAGGTCCATTTAAATGGCTTAAACCACTGAAGGTAGGCCAAAGCAGTAGTCAAAGTGTTGATGGAACACACTGAACGCAGATGCATTGGTAATTATAATTTTCACATGTAAATCTAGGTGCATTAGCGGATCTAAAGCAGCAGTCAATGGTTCAAGAGGGATAACGGAGCTAGGGTTATACTATATGCAGCTTTCTCTTTCAGCAATAACTGGATCAGAGCTTGATGTTCAAGCCACCATTACATTCCCAGTTCTAGGTAAATACTGTAATATCTGGGTGACGTGGTGATTTGATTGGATTATCTCCTGTGACACCTCAAAGGGCACAGAGACATGCAAACGCACAGTGCTCCAATTTTTGGAAGTTAGCATTTGTACCTTGGAAGACGGTGAACTAGTTTAATGCCGTGCACCAAGTGTCAACCAAATTTCCATTGTTGATTATTTTTAAGGTCATGGAGGTAAAAATAGGTAGGCGTCCCCATTAACCACAGCGACCATCATCCCAAAAGGGCACTGTCGCCATTTTCATGTTGCAAATCGAATGGATATCCAGACTAGGAGATGGTGATGCAAGATTTACATGTTCACATTTTGTGAAAAGTCTTCCGGATTCAAATGAACATAGAGGCAACCGTAATGGGAAGATCATCCTGACGTCAAGCCTGGAATTGTTTTTATTTTTTTAAGAGGAGTGTAGTTTGACCCCATTTTCAGACACCCCTTAACTCAGCAATGTGCAATGATTGATAACCACTGAAGAGAGCAGACTAGTGACCCGCCAAAAGGAGAGAAAATAGAGGCCCGTAGAAAGGAACCCCATCAGAAATAGGGCATTTATTTTCGATTCCCTTTACTTATTGCTGATTTGTAAGACATTGCACACATCTTCTACAGTCATCTCACAGCAAGCAATGCAATAACACTAGGTACTGTAGGAATGCTACAAAAACCTGAGTGATTTGCTCAAAAAAGGGAGAAAAGTCTTGCCATCTAGTGTCAGAAACCTGACAGAGCTCAGTGGCAGCGGGTTCTTTATTAAATATGCCATAGTTACAAGGGGATGTGCTTTGTTGTCAGCTGCACATTTCTGATTCAACATCGACCTTTAACAGTGGTGTGTGTACTACCACAAACCCAACCGTTAAGGCAGCAGCAGGGAAGAAACTTGCAGATGTCACATATTAGTGAAGAAAATAAGTGTTATATCTGGGCTGAGGAAGGTCAGCAAAGACGATATGTCTGCAAATGTGTTCATCACTGGCCCATGAGGGGTGGGGGCGGGATGCCCTTCGCTGTCATGGAGAGGACGGTCAGCCTGTGCTTGCTCTGTTTGCACTGCCTGGCTTCACGTCATTAGGTCCTGAGAGATGTCCCCAGTGGCATTAGTGCTGTTATCCTGCACAGCTTGGCAAGACAATCAAAAAGCCATTTTCGCACAAAGTAACAGAGTTGTCGTTCCATATCAGCTATTTAGAATGTTCACTTTCCTTTCCTGCAACCTGACTGGCTGAAAAATAGGGTGTGAAGTCCCAGGAAAGGACGTTCTGAAGACAGCTCCTGATCAGAGCTATTAAGATGAAAAACCTCTATGCAGTACATTTGTCAGATAACATCCGGGTCTCCTGGGCAGGGTACTAACTCTGACAGAAGCTCCACCTCAGGAAAGTTCCATTAGATTGAGACACGATATGGGGTTCCTGCAAGGGATATAGCTGCCAGTTCATGTGCAAAGTGCAGTTCTTATGTGGGGAAAAGAGAGAGGCCAGCACTGAGATATGAGAACTCCCTACAAATAGAGGAAATGCTGTGTCCCAATGAACGTTTCTAATACTCTGCAGCTCCTAGGAAAAAAAAGCAATGTTGTGTCCCAATGGAACTTCCACGAACTCAGACCCTTTACAATAAGACAATTATGTGTCCCTACAGGCCTTCCTACTACACTCACCTATGAAATAAGTCAATGCCTGGTCACAATAACCCTGACTGCCATCCCCAAAGAAGCTATGAATGCTGTGGCAAATTGCCTTTCTACCATTCACCGGTCCCTAAAGGGTCGGATGATGTTTGTCTGTGAGTCGTCTTACTACTCCCCAGTAACTATGCAAAGAGGCAATGCTGTGTCACAATGAACCTTGCTAGCAGTCCCCAACAAAGCTATGAATTGTGTGGGTGAATGAGCAACTCTTCCCAATGAATCTCATTGAAGACGTGTTTGAAAGAGCCTTTCTGCCATTTACCGGTCTTAGGTAAGCCAGACACAGCGTGAGTGCCACTGAGCCTTACTACCACTAACCAGTCCCCATGTACACAAGGACAAGATATTTGTCAGTGAGGCTTTGAACCGTTCCTCAATGAAGCCAGGAATTATATGTATCTATGACCCTTCCTAATAACCACCACTGAAGCCAGGAAATGTGTGCATCAACAAGCCTTCCTACCACAGTCCAATGACACCAGGAATTACGTTTGTCAATGAGCCTTCTCACCACTCCACAATAAAGCCAGGAAGTATGTGCTATAAAGAGCCTCCCCACCATTCCCCAGAAGCCCCCAAATCAAACCAGAGATGGAGTGTGTCACTGAGCAATACCACCACTCCTAAATTAAGCCAGGACTTGTGTGTGACTGGGCTTTCATACCACTCCCTAATCCTTGCTAAAAACCAGGAATGATGTCTGGGAATGTCCCTCACGAAAATAGTATTTATGTGTTTGATAGAGAGTCTCCCTACCATTGCCTAATATTCTATAATGAAGCCAGGAATGGTGTGCATCAATGCGCTTTCCTACCATGGCTCAAAGAAGTCAGGAATTGTATGTATCAAGCAGTCAAGTGAAATGCATCAATGAGTTTTTCTACAATCACTCAATAATGCCACGAACTATGAGTTGGTTAACAAGCCTTTCTACCACCTCTTACAAAGCCAGGAATTATGTATATTATGAATGAGCCTCCCTACCAACTTCAAAAAAAGACAAAATCAATGTGGGGCAATACGACGTCCATAGCGCAGCGGTGTCAGCAGTTGCCCGCAGTGAATCTCATGGAGCAAGCAGTCCTGTGACAAGTGAAGGAGAAGTCTATTCACAACGGGAGGCAATGCTGAGGATTGAAAGCTCTAAACCTCCTCGAGTGGAGCACCAGCAGTGTCAGCAGTTGCACGCAGTTTCCCACGGGAAATGCAGAGAATGGAGCTGGGGTCAAGCCTAGGGAAATATTGTACTTCTCAATTCACCTGCGACTTGATATAACTTGATTGCAGATTGAAGACGCATCGAAGGGGAACTCGAAAGGGACTTGTTTAACTTTATTGATTTCCCTTATTGATCCATTGAAGTAAGGTGTACTGGAGTTTCCGGGAGTCTGTCGGAAGTGGCTGATAGAGTGAGTCAGCATAGCTTGACATCACCGGTGCTGCGTGCTGTGCTTGGAAACACTCAGAGTACATGAAAATACTGTAAGAGCACAGTTGTTTGATAATACTGGGAGCAGATAAAGACTGGATAATGTAGCTGGCTATAGACTATCACCCACAGCTAATTGACACCAGCAGCCAGCCAGCGTTTCATGAAACGTCTAAACGCTGAAACTCAATTTCAGAAGGTAGTTCCAACATTAGTCTATGGAGGCGAAGTAGGACTGAATCTTTCATGGAGAGTCTGGCCAAAATTGGAAAGCTTTTTTTGGAAACCGATCTTGAAACTTCCAAAAAGCATGCCAATCGATGCGATAAGATCAGAACTAGGGCTGCAATCACTATATTCCAAAATAAAATGGAAGTCACTGGATCTACTATGGAAAATCAGTATGGAAAACCCAGTGGTTGGATATAAAATTCTAGAAGCAACAATCTATGGGAAAAGTGCAACCACATTAAATATATGGAAAGAAGAATGGCAATTCCAACTGTCTGCTCTTGATTCTTCACTAGAATAGCTTGTGTCAAATCCTGATCACGTAAAAGAAAAGCTAAAGAGACAAGACTGGATTCAGACAAGAGAAGCCAAACTCTTGTTTAGGTTACATATTAATATGTCGAATGAACATCGAGAAAGAGATACTGTTCCAAAATACATTTGAGCATTTCCATCTAAACATCTACGTGAGAGAATGATGAAAATTCGTTTAGGGGTCTATCCTACAAACGAATGCAAGCACATCAATGGGAAACGAGGAACAATCAAAGGGAAGTGCAGATTTTGTCGAGATGCAAACAATATGGAATCGACTTAGCATCTCATACTTGAATGCATAGCCATAGCTGACATAAGACACTGATGCCTCCACAGTTATATGGACCCATTCAAAGTCACAACAATCGAAGAGTGGTGGGAAGATTTTAGGCTGGAACGGAACCCCGCGTTGTACATGTGCGGGAATACATTTTTAGACAACTTGCTAAAGAGTCAAGAGACCAACGAAGAAGGAAAGAAATAAGGACAGCCTTTACTGTGTTCAAAAACACTTTTACCAAGCTAATTTACATATAGAGTGGTATGTTACATAGTAAAATTGGCTAGGTTCTTCTTTATGGAGGGTTAAGAAACAATAATGTTCGATGATTCTGTTTACTCTTTAATTATCATTGTCATTGTATCAATTGTTTTCAATGTTTTGGCTTTGTTATGTGGATGCGATAAAACGTTTTTGTGTTAAACTAATTCACAATAAAAAAAAGAAACTCAATTTTACAATGCTGACACGCTGACAACGTCTATCGCGACGGGAAAAGCTGGGAAAAGAAGCAATGTGCCCATAAGCCCCTGATGAAGAAGTCGACCAAAAGGGCACAAAGGTACGTGACGAGAAGTGCTGTGCATGCCACCATGGAAACTGTGTTTATTTCTGATCAAACACAATATTCACTGATATACAAGCTCCCTCTGAAGTGGGTTTAGCTAATGGTGTAAATAAGACCGTGACAAATGTGTGCAAGATAGTTACAACCCCCTGCCCCTTGGCCCAGAGATAATTAAATAGGTCGGAGCTGGTAAATTCGGGTTGGGGGGCCCTATGAAGGGAAAGATCACTGCTTTCTTTTCTAGAGTGAATGAACAAGCAGAAAAACCTGGGAGCTCACTAGAAAAGCAATCAATAAAAAGCAGTGAGAGAGTACCTGCTGACATCATTATTCATCAAAGTGAAAATGAACTATTGCAGCAGCAGCAGGCGAAAAATTCACCAGGCATAGATAACAATAATTCCCTCTTGAGATTCTGCAATAGTCTCCAAAAAGAACCGAGAAGCACGAATGAGTCGGAGCCATCACCAATGGACCCTTCCACTGCAATGGGCATTGTGATTAGTGGGGGTGAACCCATGAACACACGTGAAGAAAAAGTTAATATGTCTGCCAACTCTACGGGATCTGAGGACTAGGACTCAGTCTCAGAATCTGAGTCTTTGGGCCCGATGCAAATCACCACCAGGCCACGCAATACAGCAGATTGAACAAAAGGTGAGATCCGTTCCCTGCTCAAAGCAACATTAGAGTTATGTGCTGAGATACATACAAAACAGGAATATTGCAGTGACAAAATAACATTGCTGCTGAAGTCTATAGCACCGTTAAAATATTACTATCCTCCAAGTTTGCAGGGGAGGGAGATGATTCCCTGCAGATTGGAGGCCTCACAGAGGCTGAAGTAGCAAATTAAATGTCAGTTATAGAAATTATACCAACGGAAGATAGAAGGACTGAAGACTCTCTAATCCAATTGAGTGCCAAAAAGATCCAGGAGAAGGAACATCTTGATAGTGGAATTGAAAACAGAAACCAGCTTGCGGACCGTCTAGAGCAGGTGAATACACCACAGAACCCACTTCTTGAAGAAGTGGAAGAAAACCAATATCAAGAGGACATCACATTATACCGCCCTAAGTGGAGCGTAGGTGCAGAAACAAGCGAAGAAAGCAGCTGATCCTGGAAAAAGAGCCTGTGTACGGTACAAAGAAAACAAGGAGAAATGCTAACTCACTGGCTGAGGAAGCCTCTGAACGTTTCGAATATGTCAGTTTGGAGGAGATCAGAGATACAAACCTCAGAAAAAATGAAGGCAAAGACAACTAAACATTACAGGTCACGTGTAAGTGGCACTTTGGACCATTGGATACAACAACAAGGTAGATCCATGTCCTGTAATGCAACACAAATGAGTATATCAATGTCAACAGCAATTAGAACAGTACATGAGTCGCAAAAAAATGAAGACTTTCCCGAACACGGGACGAGGACAACAAGGGAACGATGAATGTATCAAACCAGAAGGCCACACAAAGGAAAGAACTGAATGATAGAGACCTATTGACTCAAAACTTACAAAGGGAAAAAATGCTAAAAGGACACACTGGCATGGTGAAGACATGCATGGCTATGGACAAAGAAAAGATTACGATTAAGGACTTATTTCCTACAGTTGACTTGCATTCTTAAATAGACAGATAGTTCTTAAAATGATACAGACGTTACCGCGTTTGAGGGTGATCACAACAAAAGATATTTCCCTGGTAGAAATACTAGACTCTGTGCCAGATGAAACCTGGGCATGCCTCCTTATAGGATATAGAAATACAGCAGAATACCTAATGGCATCAGCAGCCGATTTCTCCGCGTATGGGGTATAGCCTAGAGTATGGTATCATCCGTAATCCCCGCCCAGAGAACAAGTCTAAACAGCAGGTTAAGGAGAATCTATATGAAGCCAAAGTTGTCAACGAGGAGCCAAATGTCCCCCTTAAAGGGGGTTGGGTCTTGGTTTCCCATATGTCCAAGGAAAGAAATATTAATTGACGGAAGGGAACGAGTACTTCAAACCAACATTTGCTTCTAAGTTGGAATACAAGGGGACCGTCACATTTTGTTTATAAAAAGGAGGGTCTTAACAAACTATTAGAAAATGACATTCCTCCTACAGGAGACATGACTTACAAGGAAATTAGCTATAGACGGGTATGCTACAACGCCCCTGCGAAAAAAAGCAAAGTGGGACGGCCGAAGAGTGGCTTTATTTATTGGTATTTCCTTTAGAATAGAGTCAATGAGAATTAAAACTTGCTTAGCTAAGGAAAACATAGTGGCTGTTCAGTTTAGCAAAAAAGTGCCAAGTTCGGGGCAAATTAATTTGAGGGTGAACATATACGATCCTCCGAGTGGAGGAAGAACCAAAGAAATAGTAAGAGCTACAGAAATAATTCTTGCACGTTATTTTATGTTAATTGAACGTTTAAAGCGCGCGGTCACCAAAGGTATCTTGGCGCTGAGGAGGAGGTGAGGAGGACAGCCGGAAGAAGCCACATAGAATTAAAATAGCAGGGTCGTCAGAGATTTTCTAAAGGCTAGATGGTTGGATATAGCCTTGATCGTAGGGGGAAGGTTATTCCACATTTGAGCCGCCGCTGTGTTACTCCTCAGTGGTAAGAGGGGACTACCAGCAGCTCCGCTGAGGAGGAACACAGCATACAAGCGGGCTGGTAGCGAACAAACTTAGACTGAAGATATTCTGCTCCCAGTCCGTGGAGTGCTCGATGAACAATGCACAGTGACTTAAACTCAATTCTTCGACTGACCAGAACCCAGTGCAAAGCACACAGCACCGGGGAAATATGAGCTCCATAGGGAGATACTGTATCGACACGAGCAGCCAGATATTGGAGGCGCTGAAGCTGCTGGATTAAGCCCTTTGGTTGCGCGAGATACAGCGAGTTGCAGTCATCTAGACGGCTAAGTACCATGGCTGCAACAACTGGAGGATGAAGAGTGGCAGGAAGAAGCGGTAGAACCTTTTTCAAAATCTTAAAATGGATTTGGCCTGTCGTGCACACAGCAGAGACCTGGTCGTGCATTGAAAGAGAGGCAGAGAGAATAACACCCAGATTCCTAACCTTTGTCACCGGGACCATTAGAGAACCCAGACAAGAGGGCCAGAAAGAGGAAACCCAAAGTGAAGGATCAGGGGGGGAACCAACCACCAACACTTCTGTCTTGTCACCATTCAGCTTCAGCCAGTTCCGACTCATACACTTGGCTACAGGAGGCAGGCACTGATGGAAGCACGACGATACCTCAGTAGGAGCTAAATCCAGACGAATTAGAAACTGGGTGTTGTCGGCATAGGAATAGCACCTGACGCAGAAGTTGCGGATGAGACAGATAAGAGGCCAGATGTATAGTATATATTGAAGAGAATGGGTGACAAGGCCGAACCCTGTGGCACTCCACAAGTGAGGTTAAAGGAGCGGGACAGAAAAGGAGGAAGAGAGCGCACCTGGGTGCGATCAGACAGAAAAGAAGAGAACCACAAGAGGACCTGGCCCGTAATCCCAATCTGGGACAGGCAAATTAGCAAGATGGGATGATCGACCGTATCAAAGGCTGCTGAAAGATCCCACAAAATCAGAGCCCCAACTCCACCAGCATCAACCAGCCTGGCAATGTCATTCAGAACTGACACCAATACGCTTTCTGTACCCCGACCAGGCCTAAAGCCAGATTGGGTGGGATCAAGCAGTGTAGATGACTCTAAAAAAGAAGAGAGAAGAGGGGAGACCAGAGATTCCAACAATTTACTAGAAAACGGAAGAAGAGAAATATGGTGGAAATTGTAGAGGAGAGAAGGGTCTACAAAGGGATAGCTGTAGCAATTTTAAGTTCAGCTGGGATTGTTCCTGTCTAGCAGGAGACATTCACAGATGTAGTAAGTTCCGTAAGGATGTCGCCAGCAATTTCTTTTTCTGTCTCCATGTTGGATAACCTCACACCCCATGGGAAGAATATTTGTTGCAGGAGATTTTAACGGCAACTGCTATGAGGCCCAACAGTATGTAGATCTCCTATACATTGATGTGAATATTGGCAAGAGCAAAAGATACAACTCATGGGCAGTCAAATTGTTAAATGCATTGACAAACCTAGGCTTGAAACCATTGACCCCAAAGGGTGGTAAGGAAGAATATACATGGGGAAATGGCAAAAGCAAAAGCTGGATTGATAACATTTTCATGAGTTCAGATGTAAATCACAGTAAAACTACTCTTAAACATAAACTCACAAAATTAAGTGACCATAAAATGTTGCTTGCTGGTAACATTCCCAGGTAAGCAGAGCATCAACATCCCTGTAATGAGTGTCAATTACGAAGTGTCCAAAGAGAAAAATAGAATTAGATGGACCAATAAAAACATTGCTGCTATGAGCAATACGCTGACGTTAGATCAATTTCAAAGAGAGATTATGAAACATGAAATTAAGCACACATCAAAAAAAGAAAATGGACAATGTCGCCATGTCGTCATGTAATATAGTATTATTAAAAAGACTCATGTAGGAAATGGGACAAACAGGGAAAGGCAATTTGACCCAGTCATTGCGGTAGCCAAGAGGATTAAAGCATGGAAGATTTGAGCTATTAAATCTTTACAACGTACGGGGTCTCTGTTGGAAGGAGAAGCCAATAGACTGACCACATCTCTACAGACTAAACACAGAAACAGGGTAAAGGGGCAGAAGGCATTATGCCAGACAGTCAGGTGCCATTCACTGTTTGTGCTATTAAGAAAAAATTATGTGCGTAAATTCTGGTTTGAGTTGAAGGGAATTATGGAACCTAAGGATACAGTAACAATCAATCCAATACAGGAGAGTGAGTGGGAGAAGTATGTGCAGAGCTTATATGGGGCAAACGGTATAGTCCTAATAGAACATCTCAGAGAAACTCAAGTTACTTACCGTATAGCGCACAGGGGTGCAGCCTCGGGCGTGGGTATGCCCCACCTCAGACCTGCCCTCCAGCGCCTCACCTCAGCCCCTTGGAACATATCGGACGCTTAGATGCCTGGCTATTCTTAGTACATATTAGTCCTTGGCATACTAGTGGGGGAAGGCAGGTGAGACGTATGGAGGAAAGTGGACTATGGACTATGAGTACTCTAGTCATTACGGTGAGTAACTTTAATTACTCATATGCCCCGTTCCCTTTCCTCCATCCTTGTGGGTGATTCCATCGAACAAGTACATAAGGTGGATTTGTGATAACCCGCCTCATATCTAGGATGAAGCAAAAAGGTTCTTCAGAACCGCCTGACCAAACTCTGCATCTGGAGTTAGTGTCCAGTGAGTAGTGCTTGGGAAAGGCTGATGGGGTGGCCCAGGAAGCCGCCTTGCTGACGACCTCTCAAGAAGCATGTCCCTGAAACGGGATGGATGTGGCCTTAGCTCTGACTAAATGGGAATTAATCCCCTGCGGAACAGGTTTGCCCATGGCTGTGTACATCTCTGAAATGGCCTGAACCATCCAACTGTCACGGCTCGCTCCCTTCGCTCCCGTTCCCGTCACCTGGGGGCATGTTTTTTTTTTTCTTTTCCCTACTGGACATTTCCTCCGAACCTTATGCTACAGTGCTGTGATGAATTGGGAGCGCTAAAACCTTATTTTCCAAGTTACTTCCCTTCCGGATCCATTCCAGGTTTTTGGCAGCCAGCATGTTAATCTAATGACTATGCTTCCCAGAATGCCTGGCTCACTGCCTCACCTCCTCCCTTGCAGGACAAGGTTGGGTGGAGGATAGGCAACACATGTGGCTGCAGGTACAGCAGGCGGCACACCTGAGGGGTGTGCTCGTTAAGGAGCTTTAAAAGCCTCAGTTTACATCAGTCCAGCGCTGGTCATTGTTGCAGTGTTCCTGTTGTGACTGGTCCCTTGTTCCTGGTTCCTAGTTTTTGTGCCTGGTTCCTAGTTCCTGTTTCTTGTTCCTCTGCCCTGGATTTCGAATTTATGTGCTTAATTGATTTCTGCTTTCTGGATTTCCCTTTCTGTCTTCCTCTGTCTGCAGGCAGTCTTTCTCTGTGCTTTACCCTTTGATGCTGCCCAATTTGCCTGTGTTCTCTGTTTCTTTGAAGCTGTTCTTTGCTACTGAAAAACTTGATGCATTAGTCTTTCCCTTTATAGATTTAGCTTCCTGCCTTTTCTCCTTGGAAGGGTGGGAAAGGTTTCCTTTTGTGATATCATTTTCCTGGCTCCTGATCCATACTTTCTATTGGGATCCATTCCATGTTTTCCATTGCACTTCTACATTTATTTCCCATTGATTATTAGGTGTGGGGTGCTGTTGTAACTAGTCCCAGTGTGAATGCCCTTTGTTTTCCTCACTATTCTATAATCACTATTCCTACTTGCCCCTTGACTTGGGTCTTATGTATTTAGTTTCCTCCACCCATTGCTGTTATAGCCTTCAGGGTCCCTGTTTGATCAACTGGGTGTGTGGGTTTACTGACATTCAAGTGGTCTTACCAGTCCTCGTGAGTACTGTTTCTAAGTTCCTTATTCAGTATCATCCAGAGTGTCAGCTCACAGATCCTGTCCTTGCTTGCCCTCTACGTGGGTTTAGCGCTGTCAGTATCTGTAATAGCATAGTGGGTAAGGAGTTTGCTGTAACGCTCACCTGATTCTCGCAGAGGCGCCGGTCTTGACTGGGCGACTACCGTATCTTCAAAGGTGATATGTAGCACCCGGTTGGCTCTTTGGGCTGGACCTCTGTGCACTGTATGCCTGACGTGTAGAGTAAGATGTCTGCAGATAGAAAATATGGGGTTAATGAACTGGGGTTATTGGGGTGTCCCTATCTCTTTCCTCTTCTCCTCTCCTGTAGACCCCCAAAGGTTAACGCTCTCACCTTAGGTAAGTGAATGCCGAGCTCTCCATCTGTTTCGGGGCAGGGTGCTGTAACCAGTTTCTTCACTGGATAGGTAGCGCAGGCCTCTTGACTTCAGAGGACTGCTGTCCGTCGTTTACTGCACGTACGGTAAGTTTCGAGTCATTCAAATGTCTTTAAAGTCTTTAGTAATGATGTCTCTTGTTTTGCAGGGTTCCGGCGATGGCGGATGACGGGCTGAAGTGAGTTAAAGATGGAGCCCGTGTGATGAATAGAAGCGCCTGGAAGCACGTAAGTAAGCGCTTGTTGCCTGCTTCACTATGCGCTCTAACTGTCTTTTTATTTTGCAGGTACGAGTTCGGAGCGGCTGCAGGGTGCCGGAATACCCACTGGATTAGATGTGGAAAGGAGTAATGGCACGTGAGTATTAAAGTTCCCCAATGTCTTTAAACGCACCTTGTTTTGTCTTTCAGATGCGGGATGCAGCGCCGAAGGCCTCCGGAGCGTACGAAGAGTAGGTAAGCCTTTGCCTTTCAGATGCCGGAATGCTAACCTGTTCTTTCTTGTCTTTATAGGTGTTGCTGAAGACTGGATTCAGGATGGTAAGCCTTTGCCTTTCAGATGCCGGAATGCTAACCTGTTCTTTCTTGTCTTTATAGGTGTTGCTGAAGACTGGATTCAGGATGGTAAGCCTTTTTCCTTAGGCCCAGGACCGGATGCAGAAGACACGATGAGCGTTCTGCTGCAGAGGTTGCAGAATAACGCAAAGCAAGATTCATCCACCGGGTGTGGTTTAAATAGCCTCCTGTAGTGCTTAGGTGTCTCCTTCCACAGCCACGCCTAAGTAAGAAAAGAGTTCCTGGTAAGAAAAGAGTTCCTGCCTTCCAGAAGAGTTCCAGTGTTCTGAATCTAGGGAGTGGCTCCAGCCCCACCCAACAGGAAAAGTAGTTCCAAACAGAAGAGGATCAGAGGCTCAACTGGCAGGCAAGTAAGCAGCATGGTCTGCTGAAGGTAAGTCCACCCAAGCATTATGAGCCCGGCGCTTCCAGCGCTGGGACTGGGCATATTTATGAGCCTGGTGCCACTGGCGCCAGGACTGGGTCCAAAAGGTCCCAATTGGGACTGGTTGGCACTCGGAACCTGGGTTATGGATCTGCTTCCAAGGGAGTTGGGAAAACCCTGACCTTTTGGAAGCAGAGATCATGACAGTACCCCCCCTCAAGGCCCCTCCCAAACCGGGCTTCTCCGGGGGTTTTGGCTTGTTAGGAAATGTTCGGTGAAATCTTTTGATTAGGCGAGGAGCGTGGACATATTCAGCAGGTTCCCAGGATCTCTCTTGGGGGCCGTAGCCTTTCCAGTCAATTAGGTAGAATAGTTTAGATTTGGAGATCTTGGAGTCCAGAATGCTTTTGACTTCAAACTCGAGTTCTCCATCCACTAGGATAGGTTTTGGAGATTTGGTTAGTCGGGTTTGAGGTTGCACGGGTTTTAATAGAGAGACGTGGAAGACCGGATGTATCTTCATGTGCGGGGGCAAGTCCAACTTGATCGCTACTGGGTTTACTATGGTAGTGATGGAATAGGGACCAAGGTATCTTGGGTTGAATGTGCGTGGCCCTTTTAGAGATAGATATTTGGTGGATAACCAGACTTGATCCCCTACTTGATAGTGAGGGGCTTCCTTCCGATGTTGATCTGCTCCTTTCTTGTATTGTTCTTTAGCCCTTTGAAGGTGAGAAACAGCTTCCTTAAAGGCTTGGGTGATTGTAGAATGCAGGTAGTCTACTGCTGGTGTTTCAAGATCTTGGAGGGGATCCAACTCCGAGGTTCGAGGGTGACTGCCGTACAAAAGAAAAAACGGGGTTTTCCCAGTTCCCGAATGGACAGAGTTATTGTAGGCATACTCGGCTATCCAAAGGATATCTTTCCAAGTTTTTTCAGTTTGTTGCAGCATGCAGCGTAAATACTGTTCCAGAGTTTGATTGGTCCTCTCGGTTTGTCCGTCGGTCTGAGGGTGGTGACTGGTCGATAGTCTCACATCAATTTGAGCCGACCGACAGCAACTTCGCCAAAAATGAGAAATAAATTGACTACCTCGATCCGAAATTAGAACCGAAGGAAAACCGTGCAGTCGGACGATGTTTTCGAGAAATTCTCGGGCCAGAGTTGCTGCTGTTGGCAAGCCTTTGAGCGGAATGAAATGCGCCATCTTGGAGAATAAGTCCACGATTACTAGAATCGTATTGTATCCGGAGCATGGAGGTAGATCGGTGATGAAGTCCATAGAAAGCGTATGCCAAGGGCGAGGTGGGATGTCAATAGGGCGTAAGAGGCCTGCTGGTCTTTCCTTTTGACTCTTGTTTTGGGCGCATACTCCACAGGACATTATAAAGTCTCTGATATCTTTTTTCCAAGACGGCCACCAGAAGTAGCGCTTGATCTTTTCTGAGGTCTTGGCTATACCGGGATGACCTTCCATTAAAGAGTCGTGATAACAAGAGATTACTTTTTTCTGTAAATCTGTGCTGGGTAGGTATAATCGTTCTTGGAAATACAATAAGTTGTCCTTTACTGCAAAGTCCTTTCCCTGCAGATGCCAATTCTGTATGTCTGCTGGAGTTACAAGTTGCCTGGCTTTATCCTTAACTTCCTCTATGGATTCTGTGGCGATTACACCCAGAATTCTTTGTTCGGGAATGATTGGTACAGGTTTAGGGTTGACCAAGTGTTCTTCCACTCCCATCCGAGAAAGGGCATCGGCTTTACCGTTCTTTGTACCAGGTCGATAGGTAATTATGAAGTCAAACTCGGCAAAGAATAATGCCCAACGGAGTTGTCTAGAGGATTGGGCTTTTGCGGTCTTCAAATATTGCAGGTTTCGGTGATCCGTAATCACAGTAACGGTGTGTCGGGCCCCCAGCAGATAATGCCGCCAAGCCTTAAAGGCAGACTTGATAGCCAGAAGTTCCTTGTCAGTAATCGTGTAATTGATTTCAGGAGGCGAGAATTTGCGGGACCAAAATGCCACGGGATGCAACTGATTGGTTACCGGGTCCTTTTGTGATAGAACTGCCCCCATGGCAAGGCTTGAAGCATCAGTTTCCACGATGTAGGGGAGTTCGGGGCAGGGTGTTTTAAGATTGGTGCAGAGATAAATTTAGTCTTCATATCCTGGAAAGCTTGTTCCGCCTCGGTAGACCATTCAAAACGTTTGTTTTTCTTTAACAAGGCAGTGATGGGCTGGACTATTCGAGAGAATTCGGGGATAAACCTGCGGTAAAAGTTAGCGAAGCCTAACATGCTTTGCACACCTTTTACGGAGGATGGTGATGGCCATTTGAGAACTGCATCGACCTTCTTTGAATCCATACGCACTCCGCCAGGTGATAATATGAATCCCAAGAATTCAACTTCAGTCACGTTGAAAACACATTTTTCCAACTTAGCGAAAAGTTTGTGTTGACGCAATCTTTCGAGGACCATTTTCACATGTTTCCGATGTTCAGATTCCGATGAAGAATAAACGAGGATGTCGTCAATGTAAACAACAACACATACATCTATGAGCTCTCTGAGGACATCGTTCATAAAATATTGAAAGGCGGCCGGGGCATTGCAAAGTCCGAAGGGCATGACCTGATATTCAAATAGCCCATACTTGGTGCGGAAGGCCGTCTTCCATTCATCGCCCTCTTTTACTCGTACCAAGTGGTAAGCTCCTCTAAGATCCAGCTTTGTATATATGCATGCTTTTCTGACTTGGTCAAGGAGTTCAGGGATCAAAGGTAACGGATATCTATTCTTAACGGTGATCTGGTTCAGGGAGCGATAATCGATACAAGTTCTAAGGTCTCCTTCCTTTTTTGGAACGAAGAACAAAGCTGAAGAAGCAGGGGACTTGGAAGGACGAATAAACCCATTTGCCAGGTATTGATCCAGGTATTGTCGAAGGTGAAGGTTCTCAGGCTCGGTGAGGGCATAAATTCTACTACAAGGAGGAGTAGATCCAGGTATCAGGTCTATCTGGCAGTCATAAGACCTATGAGGAGGTAGAGAGTTAGCCTGATCCTTCCGGAAAACATCTTGGTATTCTAGGTATTCGGGAGGTAACTGGGGAGTCTCTGAAGAAATTGCGGCCAGTGCAACACCAGGTGGAGGGTGACAAGTAGAGACACATTCTGGAAACTGGACCGTTCTTGCTCGCCAATCGATCAGAGGATTGTGTTTCTCTAACCAAGGTATTCCTAGAATAATCTGAAACTGAGGGGCCTTGATCACATCGAACACGATCTTCTCATGGTGTCCATCTTGACTTACTAGCGTCACCTCTTGAGTGGTATGCGTTACTGGCCCGGAGGCTATCTCCGTACCATCCACCGTAGTAATGACGTCCTTTACAGCCTTGGGACAAAGAGTTAGATTCATCCTCAAAACCATTTCATGATCCACATAATTGCCGATGGCACCGCTGTCGACGTAAGCTTCAATTGCATGTAATCGATCCGGATTATCAGGGCTAATGAGGACCATAGGTATCACGAAATGCGAGGTCACGGAACTGGTTTTCACGCTCGGCAAGAGGACCTCTATTCTTGTCGGGCGAGGTCGTTTCCCTGCTCAGAGTTTGTAACTTTGGTAACTGCAGCTCCTACTGCCTTCTTGGCAGGTTTCACCGGACAGTCTCGAAGAAAGTGCCCTGAGTTTCCGCAATATAGGCATAATTGCAACTGTTTCCTCCTTTCCCGCTCCCTTTGTGTTAGAGGACCTTTCAGACCCCCTATTTGCATGGGTTCCCCGGAGTCTACTCCTTTGGAAGGAGTTGGCAGTTTGGAAAATACTCGAGCATCAAACTTGGAACGATCGGCCTTCCTGTTCTGCAGCCTGTGATCAATTTGAACGACCAAGTCTATATAATCCGAACAGTCTTGTGGGGGATTCACTACTTGGGCTAAAACGTCTTTGAGCTCTCCACGTAGACCTCTATAAAACAGCGTAATCCTTTTGTCCTCAGGCCATTGAGTTTCCACTATTAGTCTATTGAAAGATGCAATATAAGCCAAAAGGTCTTGATTACCCTGTCGCAACGAAAGAAGCTCATTGTCCAAGGCCTGCCCCTGTGAATGTCTTGCGAACAGTTTTTCCATACTAAGCTGAAAGGCTTGAAAATCATGGAGAACCGGATCATCTTGATTAACTAGAGGGATCGACCAGTCTGCCGCATTGCCACTAAGGTACGAAAGTACAAAAGCTACTTTTGCTTGATCAGTTGGAAAGGCTGCTGGCCAGCATAAGAAGTGCAACCGGCACTGATTGATAAATACTGCAAACCTCTTTGGGTCACCAGAAAATCGTTCGGGCGGAGCCAGAGGTACATTCCCCGGTAGGTTGATCTGCACTGGATTCATAGAGGATGTTGATGGAAGATTTGCCCCTGATGCGGGTAACGGGGTCTGTCCGGCTTGTGACTGTAGCACTTGTCTAGCAAGATTGTCTGTTCTCTCCTTGGAAATAATTAGTTCCCTTCTTAGAGCATTCGTTTCCTGACGAGCTGCATGCACTTCTGCCCTTAGTTCCCCAAGTAACCGGGCTAGGGGGTCAGTATCCGAGGTTTCCATAGCGCCTGGGCGAGAGTTTTGCGGTAGGCTTTGCGTTCTGTAACGCTCACCTGATTCTCGCAGAGGCGCCGGTCTTGACTGGGCGACTACCGTATCTTCAAAGGTGATATGTAGCACCCGGTTGGCTCTTTGGGCTGGACCTCTGTGCACTGTATGCCTGACGTGTAGAGTAAGATGTCTGCAGATAGAAAATATGGGGTTAATGAACTGGGGTTATTGGGGTGTCCCTATCTCTTTCCTCTTCTCCTCTCCTGTAGACCCCCAAAGGTTAACGCTCTCACCTTAGGTAAGTGAATGCCGAGCTCTCCATCTGCCTCGGGGCAGGGTGCTGTAACCAGTTTCTTCACTGGATAGGTAGCGCAGGCCTCTTGACTTCAGAGGACTGCTGTCCGTCGTTTACTGCACGAACGGTAAGTTTCGAGTCATTCAAATGTCTTTAAAGTCTTTAGTAATGATGTCTCTTGTTTTGCAGGGTTCCGGCGATGGCGGATGACGGGCTGAAGTGAGTTAAAGATGGAGCCCGTGTGATGAATAGAAGCGCCTGGAAGCACGTAAGTAAGCGCTTGTTGCCTGCTTCACTATGCGCTCTAACTGTCTTTTTATTTTGCAGGTACGAGTTCGGAGCGGCTGCAGGGTGCCGGAATACCCACTGGATTAGATGTGGAAAGGAGTAATGGCACGTGAGTATTAAAGTTCCCCAATGTCTTTAAACGCACCTTGTTTTGTCTTTCAGATGCGGGATGCAGCGCCGAAGGCCTCCGGAGCGTACGAAGAGTAGGTAAGCCTTTGCCTTTCAGATGCCGGAATGCTAACCTGTTCTTTCTTGTCTTTATAGGTGTTGCTGAAGACTGGATTCAGGATGGTAAGCCTTTGCCTTTCAGATGCCGGAATGCTAACCTGTTCTTTCTTGTCTTTATAGGTGTTGCTGAAGACTGGATTCAGGATGGTAAGCCTTTTTCCTTAGGCCCAGGACCGGATGCAGAAGACACGATGAGCGTTCTGCTGCAGAGGTTGCAGAATAACGCAAAGCAAGATTCATCCACCGGGTGTGGTTTAAATAGCCTCCTGTAGTGCTTAGGTGTCTCCTTCCACAGCCACGCCTAAGTAAGAAAAGAGTTCCTGGTAAGAAAAGAGTTCCTGCCTTCCAGAAGAGTTCCAGTGTTCTGAATCTAGGGAGTGGCTCCAGCCCCACCCAACAGGAAAAGTAGTTCCAAACAGAAGAGGATCAGAGGCTCAACTGGCAGGCAAGTAAGCAGCATGGTCTGCTGAAGGTAAGTCCACCCAAGCATTATGAGCCCGGCGCTTCCAGCGCTGGGACTGGGCATATTTATGAGCCTGGTGCCACTGGCGCCAGGACTGGGTCCAAAAGGTCCCAATTGGGACTGGTTGGCACTCGGAACCTGGGTTATGGATCTGCTTCCAAGGGAGTTGGGAAAACCCTGACCTTTTGGAAGCAGAGATCATGACATTTGCCGACTTTCCTTTCAGTCATAAGGAGGTTCTAAGTGCTTACCCCACATCCCTTTTCATATATTGGTATCATTGTTTCACTCTATTTGCACTCCTGGGTTTTAGTATACACGAGTCTTGGGTATTGTATGCACGTTGTTATATTCAAAGTTGTTCAGTGTTTGATTCCGTGCACATTTCCCTTGCCATATTCATTGCCTTCTTCCTTTCTTAACACCAACAGGCAATGGAAGCCTGTGAGCTGGGGGAGGAGCCCCCAAAAGTAAAAAACAATGGGCCTCATTACAAGTTTGCCGGTCCGCAGAGCATGTCAGATGCACCGGCACCATTCTAAATGGTGCTGGTGCATCCAACCTCCCCATTCCCATTGAGCCCTACGGGACTCAATGGGAATGGGGAGTAAAAGTTTCCGGCCCCTGGCAATGGGGAAATACAGGGTCCGCCAGGGTTGTAATGGCCCTGTATTTCCCCATTGCCAGGGGCCGGAATAATTTGTAAGTTTGGCGGCAGCCTGCCGGTTTTACCAGCAAGGCTACCGCCAAACTTGTAATGAGGCCCAATGCCTCAGAGTTCCTGAAAGATTTTGCCTGAGAGAGATAAAACCTGAGGACCCTCTTGAGGTCCAAGGAACGTAGTGCCCTCTTTGCCTCTGACTGCGGATTTCGGAAGAACACCGGCAGGCAAATCTCTTGATTCAGATGATATGGAGAGATCACCCTGGGCAAGAAGTTTGGGTGAGTGTGCAAGATGACCTTGTCATTGTGAAACGTGGTGAAGGGCTCGCACGAAGACAACTTCTGCAGCTCACTAACCCTGCGCATAAAGGTGTGAGCCACCAGTAGAACTGTTTGTAGTGTCACCAAGCCTCCAAAGAGCATGGTGAAGCCTCAGCTGGTCATGAACCAGGCCGCCAGGGCCAACTTGGCCGGGTCGGAGGTTCCACTGCCCCACCCTGCTGCGTCAGGAAGCCCCTGCTGGAGATCGGAAGGTGGACGCGACCCTGGGAGCAGGACTGCAGCAGATCTAAAACCCAGGGTGTCAAAGGCAAGTGGCGGGCAATCGGGATGAGGAAAACCCACCGTGGCCCAGTACTTGCAGAGGGTCTGTTGGAGTAGAGGGGTGGGCAAGAACACATAACACCTGCGGCTGTCACCCCCAACCCTGTCCTGCCCATGAAGTAAACTGGGGGCACTTGGAGTTCATAGGGGATGCAAACCAATCCAGGTCCACGAATCCCCAATGCTGGAACAGGGGCAACAAGGACTGCAGAAATCCAAACTCCCTCCATCAGGGCCCATTCCCAGATCGATACCGTCTCCATGCAGAGGAGGGTGAACGGGTGCCACCCTGCTTGTTCAGGTAAAACATTGTAGTAAAATTGTCTGTCCTGACAAGAACAGACCTTTCCCTGATGAGGGGCAAAAACACCTTCAGGGCCAGGCCCACTGCCCTGAGCTTGAGCAGACTGATATGCAGGAGGGCTTCTGTCCTGGACCATACACCATGAATTATGTAGCCCTCCAGAGTAGCCTCTCAGCCCGAAAGAGAGGAGTCCCTCGTCACCACCAGTGTAGGCTCCGGTCGGGTGAAGGGGGCTCCCACTGAAACATAGGTGGTGGTATTGGGATCCTCTCTGACTGAGACCCCATCTCCTGATCCAATTGGCCGCCAGGTGGAGCTGGAGTGACCTCATCTTGAGGAGAGCGTGCTGTACAGTGAGCACGCAGGAGGCCATCAGGCCCAGAATGAGTTAGAACCACCATGTCAAGGTGGTCGAGTTGGCCAGAAAGTGCCCCCACCGCCTTGCGAAAGGACTGGAGCCTCTCAGGCATAGGGAACACCCGCTGAAGAGAAGTGTTCCAATGCACCCCTAGGAAGACCAGATCCTGAGATGGACATAACAGTGACTGCCTCTGGTTGAGGGGGAACCCCAGCTGATGAAGGATATCTGCCAATCTCTGGCAGGAGTGCAACACCCCCTGGGGTGACCCCCGCCCTCACCAGCCAGTCACACAAATATGGGTAGAGATGATGGCCGTCAAGCGGAGAAGGCCTGAAACTGCATTAATCAACTTCGTGAAGACACAATGGGCTGAGTTCAGGCTGAAGGGCAGCACCTTGTACTGAAAGTGGTATGACATAATCGTGAACCGCAGAAACTTCTGATTCGGTTGGTAGATGGATACATGCAGGTTCGCATCCTTGAGGTCCAGGGAACACATCCAGTCCCCTTCACACAGAGACTAGGCTATGTGCACGGGAATAATCATCTTGAATTATTCCAGCAGTAATGACAGATTTAGAAATGACAGGACAACCCTAAGGGCAGCCTGGTT
Organism: Ambystoma mexicanum; assembly: GCF_040938575.1. NCBI lineage: Eukaryota > Metazoa > Chordata > Amphibia > Caudata > Ambystomatidae > Ambystoma > Ambystoma mexicanum. The sequence continues at coordinate 296,978,408 of NC_090929.1, forward strand.
GTTCTTGGGTACTGCAAAAATCCTGGAATAGTACCTGGAGCCCTTGTCTGAAAGAGGAACCGGTTCTATCGCCTGCATCTTCAAGAGAGAAAGGACCTCCGGTAAAAGAGCCAGAGACCCAAACTGACGAAGAGGTGGAGCGGATGGTAGAGGGAAAGGAAGAGGAAGACTGAAGCCTGTGGAGACTGCGGATAGGATCCACAGGTTTCTGAAAAGACACTTACAGGTGTCCTGGAAAACAGCCAAGCAGCCCCCCATAGGCGAGCCGTGTTCCCCGACCTTGACGTCATTGCTTCTTGGTATCAGAGGTGGCATTAGAGGAGGGAGAGCGGAAAAACCCAAGTGAAGTCCTCTGCTGCTTCCTCCTATTGTCGCTGGGAGACCTGTCAGGGCTCTGTGTAGTCCCGAAACCCCTTGAAGCCGGAGAAAGTGCAGGATTTGTACCCGGTCCTACCCTGGGACTGAGGGAAGGATTTCTGTCCAAGTTTTGTCAGGATGTCCAAGGACTTGCTGGTTTGAGTGGAGGTTTTCTTCTTTGTCAACTAGTCATCGGTTGATGAATGAATAAGGTCCACGTTGTCGAAGGGCAGATCCAAGATCCACTCAGATGAAAACTTAGTTGCGTGCATGCAATGCCGTCCTTCTCATCTCGACACCAATGCACAGCCCTCTGCTGGCTGTGTCCATGTGGGAGACTGTAGACTCCATGAGGCTCGGCGCAATGGCCGTGAAGGAGACTTGTTTGTCCGAAGGGAGGTCGGACAGAAATTCCTCAAGCTCCCTCTACAGCTTCTGGTTAGCTGCAGCCAAGAGGGCATCTGCATTGGCTTGCAGCAGATGCAGTCCTGAGATGGAATACCAGCGCTTTCACAAAGACTCGAGGACCTTGTCCGCCTTGGAGAGACAACTGGAGGTGGCTCCCGTGGAGGAAGACAACGAAGACGATGGTTTATAATGTAATGAGGCCGCAGCCACCTCTGAAGAATGTGGCTATGGGTGGGAGGCCAGGAGGACTGACTCCCTGTCCGTCAGTCTGAACCTGCTGTCCAGCTTCTTGTTCATCTGGGTGTGGCCCTGGGCTTCTCCCAGACCTTTTGCGCCACCTGCAGGACATCCTTCTGGAAAGGGACGCCAGATGGAACCGTGGTGTGCTTATCCAAAAACTTTGCTAGCGCTCCTGACTCATGGGGTCTTCCTTGGGCAGAGGTACCCCCAAAAACTCTGCCAGGCCCTCAAGGCAGTCATGAAAGGCCTTAACGGATGCCAAGGGTTCGTCGTCCTGAGAATCATTGTCATCATCGCCCCCCCCCCTTTTTACCAGACAGAGGGGAGGCCAGGCCATGGGACCCAGGTGCTGACATGCCCCCCCCCCAAGTCTGGAGACAAAGACAGGTCCAACGGCTGTTGAGGGGGAGGTGCTGGTGGTACAGGAGGAGGTAGAGGGCTCTGAACAACCAGTAGGGCCTGGACAGCGGGAGGGACCGGCACTGGAACCGGCAGCGGTGGAGGAACGGGAAGGGTACCCAGAGGAGGGGTCCGAGGAGGCGCCACCTGCGGGAGGACCTTGTTCACTATATCCTTCAGGAGCCCCTTCATCTGAGAGAACGCACGAGGAAGAGGAATCGCTCGAAGAAGTAGTACTCGCAAACCGCCGGCTCCCTTGGGACCTGGCCCTCCGAGGCCCTGGGTCTCCGCTCGTGGTCAAAGCGCTGAGGCACCTGAGGCTGCGATGGGATGAGGAATCCGGACGCCTGTACCGTACAATCCGCTACCGCTTCCAGAGGGAAGGGGACTGGGATCTTCCTGCAGATGGGAGAGAGCACAGGCGTGCTCGGAGTTGGATCCAAGATGGCTGCCAGCCTGGCAGGCTCTGCCAAGTGCCTCCCCTACATTTTGAAGCTTTGTGCCATGCCCGGGGAGGGAGGGCGCAAAGGTCCTAAGCCACAAGAGGCCTCAAACATGGTAGGATACATCTTGAGTCCAGAACCCACAACGGAAGAGTCGACCTCAGAGATCACTATGGTAGGCGCTGAGCCTTCGGCCGGATGCCTGGTAGTCGTAACATTCTGACTCACGACCTGTGAGCGAGCTCCGGTAGGCTGAATGCCCTCGGCACCTGTGCCGGTAGCCATGCTGGATCGTGCTGAGGATGCGAGGTGGCACTCGAAAATCCATTAACCCTTGAGGCGAAGAGGAGGACGAACTTCGAGGAAAAAGCTTTGTAGAGCCACTGAACCCCTCAGCTTGGGTGCCGGTAGCTGTGATGGCCTCATATCTGTCCCCGGAAGAAACCCGGAAGAGCCCCTGGGCCCCTAGGCTTGGGAGCCGGTAGCTTTAGAGGCCTCGGCCGGCCAGAACCTGAATCCGAGGAACCTCTCTCTGTGGGAACCTCGGGGAAGGAGTCACCACCCCGTGGAGCCGTGCTAAACAGAGGGCCTACCTTGTCTTGACGAGAGGACCTGGAGACAATGTCCTTAAGGTGGGGCGAAGGAGAAGTGTGAAAGATCTCCCTCCACCACGACAACCAATTCTTCAATGCCCTGTGACCGAGATCGCTACAAGCCGAACATGCGTCCCGGTAGTTAAGACCCAAACTCTCAAGACAGAGTGCATGGGGGTCCGAGGCTGGGAATGAGTGGTCGCATGAGGCTCATCTCGTGAATCCTCCTTCAGCCAACCTGCGCCATGGGAGGTGAGGCAATGAAGGGAAGTTAAATAAGATTGAAAAAGCAAAAACTGGGAGCAAGCAGAAAGCTAAAATGTCTCCATTCTGGTTGCCAGATCCGACACTGGCTTTGTGGAAAGGGGACTGAGATGAGGCGCCAGAGGGCGGGGCCTCGGCAGGGTATTCCCATGCCTGATGTCACGCCCCCACGCACAATACTAAATTTAAAGGGGAACCTCAATTATTCGCTGCCAAAGGTTCTGGTACTCTCCCCATGTGGGGGGACGGTTATGAAGGAACACAGGGATTCACACAGATGAAGTGCCAAGCAAAGGGTTGGTTTATTCAAGCTCAAGGGGAAACGAACCCCAGCCAGGGTAACAGCACATAACTGACCAACATGGAATCTGGGCATGTTAATAATTCACATTCCACAATCTGAATCTTAACAATGTCATGTAGCAACAGTAACCATGAAATGAGAACAATCTAATAAGTATGTACAAGCTGCTCTAACAGTAACATAAATAGACATTTCCAACGGGGACACCCACAAGGATGGATGAAAGTGGACAGGACGTATGAGTACAAGACTGGTATTACCAAAATAAACAGAAAATACTAACAAATGGTAGATGTTGAATTTCAAATACCCCGGTGGTGAACCTGTGATATTCCTGAAATAAGGCTAGTATCTAAAGTGCCAGTATACCATCTACACCTAGTACCGAAAGAGCAGGAAACATCTCCACTGCCGTCTGCCCAAGAATGGGGGGAAGCCAGTCTTTGCACCATCCACGTATCCAGGACTAAGGTTGTGTTGCCTAGCAGCAACCATATTCTTAGCACTACTGATAAGGGACTCACTATATCCTACTCCAGCAATATGGGTAAAGTCTGGTTCGTTACCACCCCACACTCTAAAATTAAGATGGGCTCTGTTCAAGTACCCCAACCTTAACATTAATTATTCAAGGTGCTTAATATCTTAACACTCTGGTCATGTTAATATTTATGGTATGTTTATTGCCCGCACATTGCCCTGCACCAAAAGAGCTATCATCAACTCCTTAGCCTCCTACCGGTCCCAAAGATATATGCATATGTTAATTATTTATTGTTACTGGTCATTGATAGCGTGCAATGTCTTCTAGCAAAGGGTATGTCATTATGAAAAAAGAGGGCATATGGAAATCGTTAACTATATACAGGAATAAACGTACAGCATGCAGGCAGAAAAACAAATCGATGCCCGGCTTTTAGTTTAAATGTTTTGTAGATCTAAAGTATAGACAGAAAGAAATACTGTCAGTATTGCCACTGTAAGAACAAAATCATGATGGTATTCTTCAAATATTACCGGTAATTGCCTGGGTATGAACAACCTGTGCCCAAATATTGCCAGCATTTGCCAACATTTTCTCCTGTAACGATACTCCTGTGATGGCTTTACCCAAATATTGCCAACATTTGCACCTCTAAGGACACATCTGTGATGGCTTTGCCTAAATATTACCCAGGAATTTACACTGCAAGTACACAATTATGATAGATTTGTTCCAAATTGCCAAAATGTGCCCCTTTGAGGATACACCTGAGACGGCTTTGCAGCAAATATTGCCAGCCTTTCACTTTGTAAGGACACACCAGCAATAGCTTTGGGGAAAATGCCAGCATTTTCCGCTTTTAATGGCACACTTCTGATGGTTTTTCTCCTAATGCCAGCATATATCGCTTTAAGGATACACAGGCCATGGTTTTGCCACATATTATCCACATTGATACCATTTAAGACACACCTGTAATGGCTTTGCCCAAATATGCAATATTCACCCCTGTAAGGGCCTAACTGTGATGGCTTTCCGGCAAATATTGCCAGCTTTAAACCCTTAAAGAAAACACCTGTGATCATGTTGCCCCAAAATTACAGTATTTGCCCCTTTTAGTGAACACCTGAGAAGGCTTCACTATAAAATACCGCAATTTGCCCCTTTAAGGCCAAACCTTTGATGGTATTCGTACCTTTCAGTGCGCACGTGTGATGGCTTTATCCCAGTACCAGTATTGGCCAGCATATTGCTTTTCCCCAATATTTCAGCAATTGCCCAAAAAGGAAACAGCCATGAGATATGATAAGATATGCCCCATATTTTATCAGCATTTGCCCCTGTAAGGATGCAACTGAACTGTGATGGCTTTGCCCCAACATGCCAGTGTTTATCTTTGTAAAGAAACGTCTGCGATGGCTTTGTCCAAACATGTCAGCAATTGCTCCTGTAATAACATATCTGTGATGGTTTTGCCCCAGCATGCCAGCAGTTGGCCATGTAGGAATATGCAATATCTTACGTTAAACCTACACATAGAAGAAGTACTTTTTACTATGCCTACGCTGAATCTAATAGTGTGCAAACCCGAACTTGTACACGGCAAGTCAACTTAAGTTTTTCTATGATTTCTATGCATAATGGAATAATTGCAGATCTTAAATTCCACATGTTTTTGCATTAAAAAGTCTTTACTGGGTGAATGTCATTACTTATGTTCTGAAACAGCAAAAGATGTGTGCAAATGAGGGGTTTCACACAATTACATTAAGTAAACACATAGTAATAAGACTGTGGTTCCCTGCAGTGAACTGAAGTCTTTTTTTCTATGCCTGCTCAATGTAATTGTACGCAAACACTAACTTTTCCACACACCTTTCACCCCATCACCACTCATGCATCTTACTACCCTGAACATGCACGTCCAGGGAACACAGCAGATCCTATATCTGCATCTCCAGCCTCCCACTGCCTACTCACAAATGGGATCGCTCCACCCTTAAGATTCCATGGGAGCTGTGATTGTCCTACTGAATTAAATGTCTGGAAGGTTTTCAACATCAATGGGCATAAAGTAGTGCGGATCAGACTATAAGGCTCAAAAAGATTGCTGTTGATGCTTAAAGCCAGCCACCCGCCTACAGATACTAAAATGGCAAAAACAAATGAATGATAATATTTATGACTACATAAATATTATATCAGTCATTTATTTTTGCCATTTTAGCATACACATATTAGTATTTTCTTCAGGATTTTTTGTGGGATCATTTTCGGGCAGTAAACTTTTCATCAAGATAAATGTAGATCCACTTACTGTAATATACGGTAGGAATCAGTTTTTGCACGAGCTTGGCTTATTGGTGCAAAAGCGGCCGAAATCCATTAAATTAGACAGTATGGGGCTATGTGGAAGAAGTGTGGTGGTGTCTGGTTTACTATTATGAGGGAGAATAATAAAAAAAGGACACAAACAGTACTGCATGATGAGCTTAGAAGTCCATCATACAGCATACATAGTTCATTATTAGGAGGGAGGTCGTAGTTAGCGGATACATACAAAACTATGTTTCAGGTACTAACTTACTGTTAATAAAAGTTAGAAACCAGCAGACACACACACACTACTAGAAGGTGGACTGGGGGTTGTATCAACACCACCCATGGGTTATCCTTAAAAAGGAGGTAAAAAACAGCAGACACCCACTTTCGGTAAGACTAAGAGTTTTAACTGCATTCAGCTTGGTGTATGCCTAAAAGGGAGGTAGAAATCAGTAGACAAGTGCGGTGCTACAAGGTGGCCTGGGAGAGGTATCAGCACCTGACTTGATGTATGCCTAAAAGGGAAGTAGAAATCAGTAGACAACTGCGGTATACTACATTGTGGACTGGAAGCTGCAGCTCCATCATCCATGGTTTATTCGTAAAAGCGAGGCAGAAATCATCAGCCATCAACAGTATTGCAAGATGGAAAGGAAGCTGAATCTGCACCACACATGGTGTATTCCTTAAAGGGATAAAGAAGTCTGAAGACACCCACTGTACAACAAGATGGACTAGGCTGTTTTATCGACAACACCTATGTTTTATCGCTTAAAGGAATGTAGAAATCAGCAGACATGCACATATCATTTAGTACTGAGAGTTGTATCTGTGCCACTGTCAGAAACATGAGGGTATTCTCACTCCTACTCCCCTTGGATCCTCTGTGCAGGTGGCCAGGGAAAGGCAATCGCTTTTGGATCCTGACCCTAGGGGTGGACAAGCGAGGGAGGATCACCTGGGTGGAGGGTCCTTAGGGATTGTGAGTGGGGTGCCTTTAGGTGAGACATGGTATGCCCTTTATCCTAAAGAAAACCGACCTAACCCTCCCCTGACATTTATGGGTTACTGTAGATCAGCTCCCCTTCTTTCCCCTCTTGGGACACCTGACAGTGCTGGAACGAGGAAGAGACAGCTGAGAATAATGAACACCACACACTCTCACAACTTTAGTACTGAGACGAGGACAAAGCAACTGTGAGTAATGAACACCACACACTCCCACCACTTAGGTACTGGGACAAAGATGATGCCTGCAAAGTATGAAGGTCAATCATGTCATCTTAATCAGAGTCAGGCAGAATTGTATAATGGAATACATTTGCAGCCTATTGAAGGACCTGGGGAACTTGGGCAGAGATCAGCAGGAAACCCTAGGAGTCTGGAGGCGGCCATGGTGGGACCAGCAGTGGAGACGGGACGCTAGTTGGCATCCCTAAGGTGAGGGGAACCTCCCGTGTTAAGTGGGAGCAAACAGAGCTGCAGTGAGGCCAGAGCAAAGAAGACGCTGTGTCCGGCCTCACAGAGGTATTGAAGCTGACTGTTCTAGCCAAGCTCCAGTCCACGGGCGAGTGTGATTTGCGGAACCCAAAGCAGCAGCCAGAGCGAAGGAGAAAAGCAGCGAGAGCCACCGGAGGAAGACGCCTATAACCAGTGAGTGCTGAGGATGTTACCCAGAGACCAGGGCGCTCCGAGCGGGCTGCAAAAGTAGTGAACAGCCCGAGGGAATAAATGCTTCAATTACAGATGCAAATGTGAAGTTATATGAATGAAAGAAAGGCAAGTGCTGCGAGGCATAGCAAATCTGCTAATATTGAATGACGAACAGAAAGAAAGCAGAAAACCTGCCAATATTGAATAACGAACTGAAAGAAAGCAGCAAACCTGACAATATTGAATAACGAACTGACAGAAAGTAGCAAATTTGCTAATATTGAATCACGCACTGAAAGAAAATAGTAAACGAAGTCGAATTAAGGACTCTGACTGCAGAGTTGAAGTCAAGTCTGAGAAACTATTTGTTTTTGAAGCTACATTTTGAAAATCATTTGCTCATTCCAAGATGGCCACCGGCAACGAGTAGACGTGCCGACGGCTGCTCCGACATCCTGGGCCAGGTTCGCTGGAGGATCCACCACCCCCCCTGGGGACCAGGCTCCCGGGCTGCGGCAGCGGCAAGCGGATTGAGTGGGGGAGCACAACAGCGGAGGATGTGTGCCGTGGAGACCCCCCAGGTTGGCGACACGTGACCACCAGTAGGGAGCCGTGGGGAAGAGCAGCGCCACGGCGACCATTGGGAAGGGGCGCGCGGCCACCAGCAGAGAGGCGCGGGCTGAACCCGTGCGTGTGGAGCTGGGTTTCCCCCGTGAATTGCAGCGGTGACTGGTGGCAGCCCAGGTGGGCATTCATCGTGGAGCCAGGCCCCCCCCAGTCTGGGCGGGTCCGAGAGGAGAGCGGTGCCTCTGGGGCAGGTGAGGTGGCAGTGAGCACCTGAGCAGCCTACTCCCCAGAGGAGGTAGCGGCGGTGGGGGTAGGTGGCACGGCACCTTCGAAGCCTTGGTGGGCCCCCTTGGCTTGGAAAGTGTGGTGGGGGGTGGGGGAGAACCTCACCCCCCCTTTTGCCTGACAGCGGATTCGGCCCCCGGTGGGAGCAATAGAAACAAGCGCGAGGATCGAGAGGAGGGGCCAACCTGGGCCCAAGAGTGTGGAGAAAGCTACAGGCTGCCTGGTGGAAAGGGGTTTGGAGGCCCCAGGGCGCAGTTTCACAGGGGCAGGAGAGCACCCTGGTGAGGACATTGGGAGAGGCAGCGAAGGTTGGGATAGTGGCACTGTCCTCAGGGTGCCCTCCCTCTCTTTAAAGGCCTTTCCTAGCGGAGCAGTGTGACCCTCTCTTTAAAGGCCCATCCCTGTGGAGCATTGTGATTGTGAGTTGAGTCCAGTGGGAGCAATTGCCAGGAAAGAGGAGCGAGGAAGGAGCAGGAGAGACCAAACAGCACCTCCCATTGGCAGGCGACAGGGATTAGAAGCGGGGCGCAGCGTGCCGGCCATCCAGGACACATCTCTGGAGAGGAAGGAGTGCACCCCTCAGAGTGGGGGGTCTGGCTGGGTCTGGGGGCGTGGGGTCTCCAGCCTACTAAGCGGCAACCGGGGGCTTGGGTCGCCGTTCCGTTTGTGGCGTGGGCTGCGGCACGGCCCCGGCATAGATGCCCTCCAGGTCTAAAGGGAAATCAGGGGGGGCCGGTCACCCCGCTGGAGGGCCCCAAGGGACCCTGCCCACACTCTGGCCCGCTATGGACAACAGGGACTCGCACAAAACTGGCAGTGGCCACTCAAAGGGGCAGTGAGGCGGTAGAGGAGCCGGAGCAGATGACGAGGCAAGATCTCAGGGGAGAAATGCAGACCCTGAGAGAATCTCTGGCTCAAACTTTCCAGGTCCAGTTCCAACTCTTGAGAACCAACCTCAACGTGGCTCTGGGGGAAATCCGACAAGAAGTAGCTCAATCAGGGGAAAGGACTGACTTATTGGAAAGAGGCCTCCAGGAGAACGAACGGGAAACAACGGCTAACACTGAGGCCATAGACCAGCTAGACTCTGCGACGAGGAACATGGAGGTGATGCTTGAGGACTTGGAAAACAGATCCCAGCGGATCAATATCCGGATTAAGGCGCTTCCTGAGGCAGTGACGGATCAACAACTGAAGGAGGAATATCAGCGGATATTCGTGGATCTTTTGGGTGAGGGGGACCCGAGTTTGATAATACTGGATAGGGCCCACAGAGTTGGCTGGATCCCTAGGGGTCCTAACGCCAGACCTTGAGAGGTCGTGGTTGCCTTGCTAGATATGGACAGAAAGAGTGTTGCGGGCAGCCAGACAAAGGGAGCCGGTCCTTTATAAAGGGCAGGAAATTCTGTTGTTCCAGGACCTGGCTGCGAGCACACTGCTAAAAAGAAGGAATATGGGCCCGGTACTGAAGGTGATGTCCAAGAAGAGGATAAAATATAAGTGGACCTTCCCTTTTGGCTTAGTGTTTGAGTGGAAGGGGAGTCAGAAGCGGGCGACCACGCTCCAGGAGGCGGCCAGCATTATAAGCTTGGAGCTGGAGAGTGAGGGGGGATCACGCTGGGTAATCTGCACCCCGTGGGGGTCAAAGGGAGAGGAGTAGGCCTTGGGAATGGGCAAAGGTGGGGGAGTTGGGCAAGAGGAAGGGTGTGTTGCAGGGTCCCTCGGGGGGGGGTTGAAAGCTCGGAGCACTGAGGGGGAGGGCAGTTGTAACGTGGCGGGGGCTGGGTGACCCAACTGGCACCCGGGCGGGGTTGGACTCATGGGCTGTTTGCTAGGCCTGGGAGGGAGGAGTAAAACATGTTGGAACAAATAAGGACGGCACTGTCCGGTGGGTGGGGGAAGGAGGGCAGGGGGTCGGGGGGAGGGTGCAGTCTGGCCCAAAGTTGGGGGTTCTGGGCTGGGGGAAGCATGGGAGGAGTGAGGGGAGGGACATGGGGGGGACCATAGCGCCTAGCTTTGGGGCATCGGGTGTTTTGGGGAGAGCGGGAGGGTTGGGGACGGGTTTGGAAGGGCAGCCAGTGGGAGCGGGGCAAAATACCATCTTGGATTCAAGTGGCTAATAATGTGAGGGGGTTAAATTCTCCCCTCAAGCGAGCTAAATTAGAACAATTCACTAGAACGCATGTCTCAGATGTTTTGGCTTTGCAGGAGACCCATCTGCTGCGCAAAGACCAGGGCCGCCTGCGCCTCAAGGGCTTCCCAATGATCTTTTTCGCATCAGGCCCCACAGAGAGAGAGGGGGGGTAGCGCTGGCATTTGGGAGGGGTGTGGACTTCAAAATACAGGATATCCTTAGCGACAACAATGGGAGGTTCATCAGGGTGAGGGGGGATCATATGGGTGCCACCTACACTATAGCCTCGTTTTACGCCCCAAATGTGGGACAGGAGAAGTTTGCGAGGGAGACACTGGGCGCGTTGGAAGGGTTTGCGAGAGGCCAACTCATCCTGATGGGGACCTTAACCTGGCCTGGGACAAGCGGCTGGATCGGTCACAACACGCGGGCGGGGGGAGGTGGGGGGGCAGTGGCTTCCCCACAGCTGAAGGAGCGGTTTGAAGGGGCAGGTTTGAGGGATGTTTGGAGGATGCTGAGGGGGGAGGAAGAGAGCTACACATTTCTTTCGGATGTGCTTGGAACCCAATCTAGAATTGATTACATTTGGGTCTCGGCGGGCTTGATGGGAAGGGTAGAGCTGGTGGAGACCGGCCCAATTGGAATCACCGATCATAGGGTGGTGCAGATGAAACTGCAGTTGGGTAAGCGAAGGCCAGGGGTTTGGAGCTGGCACTTTCCTGGGGAACTCCTGAGGGACCAGGTGATTAGGGAAGCGATTGGCAACAGCAGTAGAGTTTATTTTGAAAGAAATAATGGCACAGACACGAGCCTCAGTATAAGATGGGACACGTTTGAGGCTACCTTGAGAGGGGAACCCGTCGCTTTGAAGGCAGAGAGGAATAAACAGCTGCGACTCTTGGAGACCCAGTTGGAAGGGGAGGTGGAAGCTGCAAGGGTGAGGCTGCAGGAGGTCCCCTCAAGGAAATTCTATAGGGAGTAAAGGTTGGCAGAGGAGCAATTGGGGATTCTGAGGACCAAAAAGGCAGAAGAAGCAATGCTGAAGGTCAGGCAGAAATTTATGCAAAGGCAAATAAGGCGGATTCGCTTTTAGCGTGCTTGTTAAGGGGAAATAGGGGGGGAAATGTGATCTCAGTCTTAAAGGATGAAAGCGGGGAGAGACTTACCCATTCTGAGGGCATTGGGGAGTGACTAGTTAGATTCTACGAAGCCCTGTACACATCCCAGGGTCCAGCCACCCAGCATCAGAAGGACTATTTGGGAGCCGTGTCCCTCCCGCGTCTCTCCAGGGACGTTGCAGAGGAATTGGGACATGCCATCACGGTGGATGAGGTGCGAACTGTCATCGCGTCTCTTCCTAGTAACAAAGCGCCGGGCCCCGATGGATACCCGGTCTCCTTCTACAAGACCTTCTCTGGCATCCTGTCCCCACATCTTGCACAATTATTCAACTCATTCGGCACTTCGGGCGGTATGACTCCTTCAATGGAGGAGGCCAAAATTACTCTCATTCATAAGGGTGGCAAGGACCCGGAGGAATGTACCTCTTATAGACCTATAGCTCTCATAAATTCCGAAGCGTAAATGTATACTAAAATATTGGCGAGGCGCTTGGAGACGTACCTCCCTACATTAATCCATCAGGACCAGACGGGGTTCGTTCAAGGATGGCAAATGGCTGACAATATCAGGCGGGTGGCCCATCTGATTGAGAAAACGCAAAAGACTCCTACACCGGCGATTCTCCTAGCTCTGGATGCCGAGAAGCATTCGACCGGGTGCAGTGGTCTTTTCTGTTTCTGGCCATGGAAAAAATGGGTCTGGGCGCTAGGTTCATTAGCATGGTGCAGGCGAAATACAGGGCTCCCATCTCGCGCTTGCTGGTGAACGGCGTGATGTCACGTTCCTTCAAGCTCGGACGAGGTACAAAGCACGGGTGCCCCCTTTCTCCGTTGTTGTACGCTTTGTACTTGGAGCCCCTACTTGCGGCGATAAGGGAGGCCGAGGATATTCAGGGCATTCCCTTTGGGGGACATCAGCATAAGGTGGCGGCGTTCGCCGATAACATGCTGCTTACGTTGATGAGCCTAAGGGAGTCCATAAGGGCGTGCACGGCGCTATTGTCCAAATTCGGGGCAGTCTCAGGCCTGTGGGTAAATCTGCAAAAATCTGAAATAATGAATCTATCGCTGAAAGGTGAGGAGGGGAGGGTCCTAAGGGAGTCCTCCCCATTTAAGTGGAGTCTGGGCGGGATACGTTATCTTAGGATCAGGGTTATCCCTCAGCTGTCAGGATGGTTTGGGGCTAATTACCCTCCCTTGTTGGCTGTGATCAAAAAAGACCTCAGGAGGTGGAACTCCCTAAGGATATCATGGGTAGGAAGGGGCTCAGTTCTCAAAATGGTGGTCCTACCACGGTTACTATACTTATTTCAAGCTATTCCTTTGTCCATCCCAGCTGGCTTTTCTAGGGAATTAGACAAGGCAGCTAAGGGCTTCGTCTGGGCAGGTAGGAAGCCGCGCTTGGCCAGGCACCTACTGTTAGCATCCAGAGGGATGGGGGGCTTGGCCTTGCCGAACTTTCACTGCTACTATGAGGCAGCGCAGCTCAGGGCAATCAGGGAATGGTTCTCAGCGGAATACAATAAACAGTGGGTTAAGATCGATAGAGCGGAAGCTCGGCACCACCTGGGAGAGGTACTCTGGCTTCCGCGCAGGTTAAGACCGGCTCATCTATACATGAGCAACATAACAAAGGGGCTGGTTGACATTTGGGTTGGGGTTGTTTTGGGATCACAACTTTCCGTCGCCGTTCACCCCCATCTTCAACTATGGGGACTTCCCCCTGGGGATGGAAAAGGGGGCATTCCTGAAATTGGAGAGCGGGGGGTGTAGGGTCCTCAGGGATAGGTTTCGGGGTCAGAATGTGAAGTCCTTTGAAGATTGTAAGCGGGAGTTCAGGAGTTCAGGGTGGACGAGGGGGAATTTCTTAGATATTTTCAACTCAGACATTGGGTGATGTCCACGGAGGTTCAAAGGGCGGCAACCCACGAACTGACTCAGTTTGAACGCTACCTCCTGATGCATGAGCAGTCCAGAGAGTTGATCTCGAATCTCTATAGGCTTTTGGAGGCTGCTGGCCCGATATTAAAATGGACGTACATGTCCAGATGGGAGGGGTTGCTGGGGACGGGTATTGAATGGGAGGACTGGGAGAGGCTTTGGAGATTGATCCCAAAGGTGGCTAGGGCTGTTCAACTTCAGGAGGCCTGGTACAAGTACCTATTTGGCTGGCATTATACCCTGGCTCGCCTTCATGCAATATTTCCAGCAACCTCTGGGACATGTTGGAGGGGTTGTGGCGAGGAATGTATGGAGGCTCATATTTGGTGGGATTGCCCTATTATTAGACCTTTCTGGAGGGTTATTTCACGGGCTCAAGACCAGGCATTGGGGGAAGGCACGAGCCAACACCCCAGCGAGATCTTATTGGGAAGGTGGCGGGAGTCGGGGGCGGTGGGAGGGGAGGGGGGCAACGCAAGGCGCGAGTAGTCTTTATATTGGCCGCGATGGCTCTCATCGCCCAAAGGTGGAAGAGCCCCAGGATTCCAACAGAGCAGGACTGGATGAGGAAATTGTGGGACATTGTGTCGTTGGAATGGGCCACGTTTGCGGTTAACAACAAATTGGGGGATTTTGCAGAGGAATGGGGAGAGACCTTGGACTACTTGAAGGGGGAGTTCCGGGAGCAGTGGCGTCCCCAGAGACTCAAACTGTTGGTCCTTCATGTTTGATATTCCGGGAAGAAAGGGATGGGGGGCAGGAGTTGGGGGGCGCTATGGCTTGGCCGGGAGTGAGGGAGGAGGGGCATGTTTTGGGTATTTTGTTGTTTTTCAAGTTATTAAAACAATAAAGAGAAGTTTAAAAAAAATGATTTGCTTGTTGAATATTGAACTGATAAAACCCCCAAATCGTGCTTAAAGGACAGTAACCTATATATTTGGAGGACGCTAAGCATGGAGGGGAAAAGCGTCACCAGAAGTGAAGTGTGAATAAGACCCTGAAATACAACAAGACATTGAATGTGTACAGAATAAGGAAGTCAAACTAAGGAACTTGAAATACAGAGGCAAGACACTGGGAGGGGCCTATGTGTGAGCAGGAGAACTAAGGGTTCCTGGTTGTGCGACCAGTGATGGGTGGACCATGTGGTCTGACAACTGCGCCCCTGCGACCAGCGAACATGTTGACAAGGAAACCAACTATTGTGTCAAAAGGAAAACTACTATTGGTGCATTTAAAGCTTGGAGAAGGGAACCCTGAGCTGTGAAGAATTGTTGGAACTTATCTCAAAGACGGTGCCTGAAGATACTTCCTTTTGTCATAACTGTTACATTGAATTTGAGGAAAGGAACCCTGAGACTTGCTGCCATGAAACTGTATTGAACTTGGGGAAGGGAATCCTGAGACAGGTCTGGAACTGTACGATCTTAAATGGAAGAGAAGGTAACTTGAACACTGTGGTGAACTTGTTGGTACTTGGGGAGGAGGAGCTGAAGAATATGCCTGAGCTGGAAATAGATCAGAACCTTACCTAAGGAACACTGTTTAGTTTATGGTTGACATCCCTACACATTGGGCCTGATTTTGGGTCCAGTGGTAACCCTGCCGGTGCTACTGGCAGGTTGCCGCCGGACCCGTAAAAATTTACCGGCTCCTGACTTCCCTTTGCCACCGACTGATTACGAGTCCAGCGGCCGGGAAGTCAGGCGCTGGTAATTTTGTTAATCCACATTCCCATAGAGTACCATTGGACTCTATTGGAGTGCGGACACGGAAGCACCGGCATCGTTGTTAACGGTTCCGCTGCTGCTGTGACGGGTTTGCTTACCATGACCGCTGTGCCACGTAGTGTTCCCGGTCTGGAAACAAGGGTGCCGGTGAGCTTACCGGCACCCTTATTGCCGAACCGGCAAACATGTCATGAGGCCCAGTGTTTTGTTTTAGTTGTGAGGGCAAGCATAGGTTTTGGACACAGACAGAATGTTAAATTGAATTTACTGACATGGACTGTCCTTAATTTCTTTAGGTAGGAAAATCCCACCTTAGCATAGGTAAAGTTAGACCATAAACCGTTCTGACATTTAAGTTAATATAAGTATTTCGGTGTGCAGTCAAAAAGTCGAAAACATTATGTCAAAAGACATAGGGCCTCATTACGAGTCCGGCGGTAACCGAGGCAGTAAAAACGCCTGGTTACCGCCGGACTCGTATTACCATTCCACCTCCATGACTCCCGGAAATACCAGGGCATTACAACCCTGGTGTCCCGGGAATTCCGGAGGCGAAATGGTGTTAATCCCCATTCCCATTGAGTCCCATAGGACTCAATGGGAATGGACTCAATGGGAACGGGGATCATGGAAACACCGGCACCATCTCGTGATGGTGCTGGTGTTTCCACGTCCGCCTGCAGGCGGCCGGTGTTAAACCCGCCAGGTCAGACCTGGCGGGTTTGCCGCCACCGTTGTTTCCATTCCGGGCGATTTGTAATGAGGCCCATAATGTCGAAAATAAAAGTCAAAAAATAAAAATCGAATGTTTTATTTCTTTAATTGTATGTTTATTTTGGGTTCCGGGAGTAAAAAAAAAGGGTAAAACACAAAACAAATTAAAAAAGAGGGCTTGGGGGGGAACCCCACGGGGGAACCCCACCCCCCATTTCGACCAAAAATCAATTTTAAAAAAAAGTTTAATTTTCGACATTATGACTTTCGACATAACGTCATTCGATTTTATGACTATAAACCGAGTATTTCTGTTACATTGAATCTGTTTTCTGTGTCTCCTTCCATTGATGCCAGTCACTCATAGTTTCGCACAAGAAGGGAGGCTAAAATCAGCAGGCTCAACACCACTTGAAGGTGGAGGAAGATGTATCAGCAATATGCATGGTATATGATAAAGACATCAATACACATGGTAAACGTCTGCACCACTCCTGGTTTATCACGAGGAGGGAGGCTGAACTCAGCAGACATACATATTACTTTAAGGTGGGTGGGGACTACAGATCAGCAGCTTTTCTTATACAAAATAAATGGTTGGTTCTATATATTCGTAATTCAGAGTTCTAGTGCATATCAGATGCCCATAACTCCCCTCTCCTCAAACAAAGTTTCAAGCCAACCTTTGCACCTACCAGGAGCCATTCCAGTCCCGAATTGAAGGTGGGGTCAATAACAGATCCCTCTCAGCTATTGCGTGGTATGAGCAACAGGAAAACCCTTTGATGCCCATAAGCATCTATTGGACGAGAGCAGAGGTTTACTTACCCCAGCAACCCCTTCCCCACAGCGCAGATCCCTGAGCACCATGAGGTACCTTTAGGGCACAGCAGACCACAAGGGCCCTTTGGTTCCCCTCATACAGAGACTAGACTCCAAGAGGCTGTATCTGCAATCACTGGTAAGTCCCCCAAAAATCTATAAGCACCCATGTATGTATTTATAAATGAGTTACACAGGTGATCCTCAATTGACACCTTTGCTACACAATTTACCTTGCTGCTTTCAGGTGTTGTGCATCTAAGTGGCAGACCCCAGTAATTTTAGGTAGTTTGTACACTTATTATAGCCCACATTGCTCTCAGGGGATGTTTATCCACAGCAGATCTCAGTGCTCTATAGTTTTACACAATGCATTACACAGTGGTTTTAGGTGCAGTTAATCTCTACCGTAGTCCCCAGTGCTCTAAAAGGCTCCATACTGCATACCCCAGTACTTCTGGTGGTTGTTTGACCTCATTGTATATACACCTCAGTGCTAGCAGATACTGCCCCAAGCACTTCCAGGTTGTCTATGTCCCTATTCACCCTTTGGTAGACCAGAGTATTCTCAGGAGATTGTTTAATCACACAGCAGACTTCAGTGCTCTAAAGGCCATCCCACTCAAGACACCTGTGCTCTGCAGGGCTCCACGCTAAAGGTTATAGTGCTCACAGTTTCTGCATTTATCTGTAGAGTGGGTCCTAGTCCTCTAAAGGGATACGCACTGCAGACCTCAGTGCTAAGGGCTTGACACTGTAGACCTCGCCACTCACAGGTGCTGTTTATCTGCCTAGGACACTTTTTATCCGACTTTATATTGGCCTTTAATTTAATCCTGGAGTGAATTATGCACCACATTTTCCAACAGCATTTTTTCTTTTCATTTTTACAGATATAGGCAGCAAGTCCTGACAAAAACTATGCCAGCAAATGGTTGGGAAATTGTTGAAACTAGGAAGAAAGGCAAGTTGTAACACCCCCTTCTTTAGAGCTCAAGAGATCATATTGTTTGAAGACAATCAACTCAACCCTAGATTGTCTCACCTAGTAGAGTTTGTTTCTGCTATTTATAACAGATGCTCGCATAATGTCAAAAATGGTTGATGACTATTATGTATGCAAAATTGCTATCCCTTTGGATTGAATCTTTCAACTATGCTAGCTTGTGAGTCAGTTGGGAAATTCTCCCTTTATCCTCATTGAGCAGGAGGCAACGTTTTTTAATGTACTTTACACATTTCTCTCCTTATCTTTGCCCTAACTTGGGGGATGCACCCTTTGCATATTCTTGGCACGCTGCACTTTACATATGTATTGTGATTTGGGTAATTGCATATGTTTTTCACCTGTTTTTTACTTTGTTGTGCCAAAGCCAGCAAGCAACCAAAAGTGAAATAAATAAATCATTTTTTGGATCTCACTTCACCTTCGTTCCCATTTTTATTTGTTATCTGCCTAGTACACGCCAGTGCTGATGGAAGTCATTTATCCCCATGGTACACCCAAGCCTCAATCCATTTGCTCTTAGTGCTGTTTGCCTTCCTGGCCGAATTCAGTACTTTGTGGTGCTATTTATCCACGCTGCAAGCCCCAGGGCACTCCGGTTCAGTGTATCCCAAGAACAGGCTTCAGAGCACTCAGATGCTGCTTTTCTTCAGGGCAGACGCAAGTTCTCTCATGTGATCAGTAGCGTGCAGACCGCGGGGTAGGAGGAGCAGCACGTCCACGCACAGGTCTCCACAGTCAGAGGTAACTTTATGGGAGGGCCAAAGTACCTTGTGCTGCGTGGACCCCCTCCCTGCAGAGGGGGGGGTGAAGGCTGCCTGAAGTCAGTTCCCATTGTTCATAAATCTTAGAGAGCAGGTGTGCTGCTGAGCCTCTACACTTCTTGTTTGTCTGTTGTTGACAAGTACATTCTACTCTGATAATTCATCTTATAATGCTTTCTGTGTTCACTGTAGTATGTATAGTTTGTGCATTCACTACAGCACAACATCTTTGCAGAGATTTGTAATCATATGCAAGATTAAAATTCCAAATTCCAGCAAAGCCGACTCAGACATTCCTATATCTGAAGTTGATAAACCTGCATATATATTTACTTCGTTTTGTAACACAATATGTAACATTTTCACCAATTTACCTGCACAAGATAGCAGTTCCTTTGAAAACAACATAGTCTCAGTACGGTGAAGGTCTTGAAATCTGGTCCTTCAGACAGTGGGATGTAAAACCTAGGCAGCCACCTCAATGATGAGCATAAAGTGCTAGTCCAGTGAAGTGATTAGGTGCCCCAATTTAAATCTGTGAAATCAAAGAGGTAATGCACGTATCCTGGCTTTACCAGCAAATCATACAGTGATCCTGGACAAATCATCTTATATCACTGACAGTACTGAGCTAGCTATCTTTTGTGAAAAGGTTTGCCATCTCACATGATGGTGGCATTGCTTAGCTCATTACCTGATTTTATTTCATGTAGGCCATTTGAGTGGAAGAGGTTCTAGACGGAAGAGAGCGGACCAAATAACACAGGCCTCTGGCAAGCATATTTTACAGTCTGCTTATTTGACAGACATTTCTTTTTGTACAATTGAAAGGTTCTTCTACGCTTCATATATAACAATCCACAAGCCTGTGCTTTGGGTCTATTTAAAGCTTTAAATACAAAAGAGATACCCAGGTGAATTCTTTTAAGATCACATTTCGTTAGTATGCCGGTACTTGTATACTTTCCTTTGATGATGCAGACAACGCAGCTGGAATCATTCCCATTTTGCATAATATGCTTCTTTAACGTTTTGTTTTTTAAACATTGTCATGTTGGGTTATGTGATTTGTGTACTTTCCAAATCAGTTCTATAAAATGAGATTATTTTAGTTCATGAAAGTCCAACTTTAACAAATAATTGCACCTTGCTTATCGTAAGAACTGGGAAATGCGCCAGTCCTTTCACCTTTCAAAATTGCCAGCCTTTCAGTGATTTTGTTCTCAGGGTATGATTTTTAAAAAAGCCTCAGTCAGGGTTTCACTGACTATGGCATTGCGTCATCTATAATAATAGTGAACATTGATATACTGCACACCACATCTGCTTGTTAGTTTGCTCTCAAAGGGCAACACCACTTGAAAACCATTGCCCTCTTCTAATCTCAGTCTGTCTGGATACGAACACCTTCCTGGTAGCTTCTAATCTGCATCCACTATCTATGCAACGGTATGTGTACCTTTCTCGTTGCTGCCAATGTCTCTCCATGCTTATGCACTTTGCATTCTGTGAGGCTGCTGTGAGTCCTCTGCCTATTCTGGGTTATGTGCACATTTTCATATGATCTGTGGTCTGCATATATACTTTAGCCGTATAACTTCCAAAACTAAGTCCCCTACCAGATCGGAGGAGCCGCTGGGTTGGGTGGGTCGGGCGGCAGCAACAGCGAAGGGAGCCTGGGACAGAAGCGGCCTCCTGCAACTGGTTCTGGGCAGCTCACACCGCCCACCACAGACCTCTGCTTTGCAGGCTTGTGGGCGGGGCTGGGGTCAGTGGCGGGCAGGGAGCATGAAAGGAAGCTCGGGAGGGCAACGAACATCGGCCTCCACCCCTCCCTCGGACTGCTGTCACCACTGAAATCTGCCTCATGATCCTGCCATGGACCTGCAGAAGAAGGAATCTTCGCTTGTTTGGAGTGTCCCGGTGCTCTGGGCCCATGTGGCATGTGGGGGAGGACAATATGGACAATGAGGTGCCCCTTTGGGGGGAACCCTGACTCCAGTCAGGTACAGTGGGGAGGGCTGGCTGCCTCTCACTAGGAGGGTTTCGGACCAGTGTGGGTCCCGGAGAAAGGGGATCTAAGGGAGGGTGGGATCAGGAGGCAGTCGGTGTCGGTACGAAATAGGATGCCTCCTGGTATCGCCCCCCAAAAGAGGAGGGACCTCACTGCTGTACACCACCCAGGGGACAGAGTTTGGGCCTCTTGGACATTCTAAATGCAATTTTCTGACTATCTTAAATTCCTCAGGGCTGATGTTCTTTGATTTGTGCATATGATATTAGTTCTTGTTCTGGGTCACATTTATAATGGACTGTTGCTGCATGTGAAAATAAATGTGGCCAGTTTTCTTTCCAAAATATGGTGTCTTTAATTCTTTCGTCTTTGCACTGCCCCCTTGCAGAGCCCACTCGCGGCTGATATTGATAAAAAAAGTGTCCTATACTTACATGAGAACACAAGCCCCCTTGTCGTGGACTGCTAATGTTGCCCTTGAAATGCT
Organism: Ambystoma mexicanum; assembly: GCF_040938575.1. Taxonomy (NCBI): domain Eukaryota; kingdom Metazoa; phylum Chordata; class Amphibia; order Caudata; family Ambystomatidae; genus Ambystoma; species Ambystoma mexicanum. The sequence continues at coordinate 296,999,460 of NC_090929.1, forward strand.
ATTTGTTATTATTCTGATTGCAGTAAGAATGAAGAAGGAAAGGGGAGTGGAAGGGCATACCTATGTGTAGCCCCTTTATTTTTTGTTATTTTTCTGGGCCGGGTGAGCACAGTATTATAAATACTCTGAGCCAGGAACGGACCAACTGACACCACCCCACCATCACAGACCAGCTGCTTTGGTGGGGCGATGAGGAACCTGCAAATAAAATATGTTAATTCAGGAGATGGGCTACAATAACGAGTTCCAGATCTTAAATAACTAACAGTACACCAGAGGGGAATTTTGGTGACCTCAAGGGCTTTTATATCAAATATAATGCAACTGTTCGGCATATCTGATTCCTTCAAGTCAACCCATGCCCCAATCCATATTCCCATTCCATGTTTGATGATGCATTAATATAGGTAAGGGATACATGCCCATTGCTCAAACCCCTATGCATATTAACCTTAAACAGGTTATCCATTACTTCACCCTAGGCATCACTTTTAGTACATTCTCACCACATTTCACCTATACCTTACCACTGGAACATGTTTAATAGCCTGGCAGCTTCCCTCATTAACTAAACTACAGTCCCCATTGGCCAGTCCTAAAACATGGTCAATACGTTACAGTACCTTTGGTTGGTGCCGTCACTGCTTTTCTGCATGCATGCACTCAACCCCTGAACCCCTGCTTCTGCTGCAGGTGGCTGTCACAAGGGCATCTGTCTCCGAATTCCTCATAGGGCTTTGGGAGCCCTTATACACCTTTCGGGCTTTGTGAGCCATTATTTTGTCATTTTTCCTCCAGGGTGGTTCATACACAAAATGAGGTAAGCCCTTTGATTCTTTTCCTCTATGGTGGTAGTTTTCAGTTTCATTAAAAAGGGCTCTGTGGGCCCTTTCATTTTCTTCCGTGGTGGTGCACTATCGATCTCTCCAGGCGGGAAAGTCCTTTTTGGGCTCTGCCCATGGCCGCCCACCTGGGCAGAGTCAGAGCACCCAGCCGACACACTCTTCACTGCGCCCCAGCCGCACAGGTCGTTGTGGCTGGGGCTCCAGGTAAGTTTCCCGCTCACCCCGCTCTCCCCGTCTGGCGCTGGGGAGAATGGATGCAGCGCAGGCCCCCCCAGTGGTGCTGGCAGTCTCGCTCTCTCCCCGCCTGCACCATCAGGGTTTTCTTCATCTTCACCGCCCACCCTGCTTGGTCATGGGGCAGACAGGCTTGCTGCTCAGCCATGACTTTCACTTGGGCTGCACCGCGCACGTGGCCCGGGTCTTGCTGCACCTCAGGGCCACCCGGAGGTGGCCGTCAGGCCACGCTCCAGTTCAGGTCGCTGCCACGTGCAGCCCGGGTCTTTCGCTTCTTCTGGTGTGCCCGGGCTAGCCACTGCTTCCCAGCCCATGCACTTGCTCAGGGACCGCCCCGCACACGTGGCGCAATAGTTCACCCAGGCCGCACTACACACATGGCCTGTGGCTTACGTGTATGCCGGCTGCATGTTCAAAAGGCTCTGGAGGGCCGCCCGAGGCTGCAATCCCCCAGGCAGCGTTGATCCTCCCTTTCTTTCTTTCTGTGCTCTTTTTCTTCCTTGTTTTCTCCATCTATGTTCTTCCACTACCTCTTTGCAACTGTAGTTTTCTAATGGTAAGTCCAGTCCATATTCACAGGCAGGGGAGGCCTGTCCATTGTCCCTCAGTCTCAAGGTTCAATGTGTCCTCCTTGATGCAAAACATGGGTCAGTCAGGTACTCCACTGTCAACACAAACACATTTCACCATAAATAAAAGTGCTTTTAAAACCCATTTGTGTCTTGTGGTTTCTATACATTTGTATTATTAACCACCTCTCTAACCTGGCCCCGGGGCTTTCAAATGCGTATTTTGATTGCTGCAAGGTGGCATATGAAGCTATGGGTTGAAATCGCAATCGTAAACTCTTAATTTTATGGTTTCACTGAAGGGGGGGCCCAAAAGATATCTGTGCCTTGGGCCCCAAAGGTCCTTAAGATTTCCCTGTCCACAGTGTAGAAAAGTGGGAAATTTCAGAGGGGTCAGTACATTTTTACCCAGCTGCTGCCTCTTGGAGGGCCCTGGAGTTGGACAGGGTCCAGTCGCTCATTCTGCTGGTGTCCTGGGCAGTAAAGCTTTCGAACTTGTCTTTGTTTCTAACAATGTCCTACTAAAGGGCAACCGTTTAATATAATGGCTGCAGCCACCTCTACCTATTTTGGGCCATTGTTGACGGGATTTGCTCACCTTCAGGTCTGTCACGAGCAGAACAAAATACAGATGACAAAAGGCACCTAAAAACAACTGACTCCAATTACTGTAAAAAAAAGTTTTTTTGTTAACACCTTTCTACGGCATGATTGTTTAGTCAATTCACACAGTGATGGGACATTTGTAAATGAAAGACCACCCATCACACCAGTTACCAACCAAATCTGTGTCTAATACCAAAACAATTAAATTCCGTAACACAGCAAAGCTCCTTTTAAAGAGTAATTTATTTTCATTTTCCTCCCCTGTTGCTGCCAGGGTACTGCCCCAGAAGAGAAAGAGTGAAACGCTTTGCTATGCCGTTACCATATGTTATTTAGTCTTGTACACCTACCTTTTCTAACGAGTTTTTAGAGCATCATGATCTACAAGAGGTTACTAACGTTGAAGCAGAGGCACCAGGGCAAGGTTGCTTTGGTGCAATGTTGATGTGTGCAGATCTGAAAAGATAGAGCTTTATATTGTGTGAACGTTTTAGACATTTTGTGAGTTGTCTAGAGCAGTGGTTAATGTACACTCCAGGCTGAGAATGTAAATGGAGCGCGGGGCAGATCACCGCAGTCCATGAGGAGGAGCTGTGCTATTAGAAGCAGCATATAGAATATGTTGACGTGGAATACTGTGAAAACTATTAGAATTGCTGCGTGTTTGTTTTAAACGTACCATCAGTGAAGAGGTTATGCATTAAGTATCTATTTGAGGAGACCATTAAATGCCATTTGAAAAACGCGAAACTGAGTACAGTGGATAATGTGAATACCTTTGGGCCTAGCCCTGAGTAAGACCTGTGTTTACGAAGGTCGAAGCACGTGTTGGCAAGGCCGAGAATATTATGAAACACTGCTGTATTGTATTAAACATTGATATCAATGAAACAGATGCTAGATTACTTATTTGTGATAGAGATCCATTAGTGGCATGCACAGTGGACAGACTTTCAATGATATTTGCTTCATGTGTCAGGTTCACAGTGGATTTAAGAGTCTGTTGTCATTGGTCCATACTGCAATACCACATTAAAGTAATATTTATTAGCTTTACTGTTTAAATATCCAATCAATTAGGAAGTGGTTTGCGCAGAGGAGTATCCGTCCCAAGGCTGTGCGCGCGAAATGTGTAACCCTTTCATGCTGTGCTTCACCATTAAACACATTTTAAGTCATTCCCTCTTGGTCATGCTTTTTACTGATGTGGCATCCCGTGGGCCGATGTGCGGTCTCCTGCCGTTGGTGGTATTTTGTTGTTTTGACATATAAACCAGACGAAGCCTGTGTAGGGTGAAACGCATCGTTTTTGTATGTTTTGCTGCAGCCTTTCTTGTTTGTCCACAACCATGAAATAATAAAGGACTATATTTGCACAGCAACTGAGGCTGGGATTTGGATTGGATTCTTTCCATCTACATTTTTTATGCATTTGCTGGAGTGCCGCTACATTTTAGAATGGGTTTCCAGTCTACCTTTCCCTTTCATATGTATATATATGAATATATACATACACATATATATGTATTTAATGTGTTTCAGTATACAAAACTTTATACATTTTCATAAAACAGTTATCGAAAAAGGTCAACTTACATAATTACATACCTAAAATCAATCATAAAATCGATTAATCAGAATTCATTCCATCATAGCTCATTTAATTTCATTCCATTACATTTCATTGTATTTCCTTGCTCTTCTTTACAATAACATAACCAAAATTTTAAATCCATCACGCTCTGCTTAAGTTTATAATGAAGACAACATTAAACTATTCCATTTAAGCTATCCCATTTTAACGGCGGCCTAGTGCTAATTTCAAATACATGGCAGATAAAATCCCCTCTTCTACACTACCGACAGACCCAGCCGTCTGCAAATACAGTTTCTCTCGAGCTATTAACTAAATCCTATATAAGTCCAAACGCATGGCTTTACTTTGGGTGCTACAACAACGTTGCCAATAGGAGTTTGTCTTAATTATGTCCAAATAACATACGTATTCTCCCGAATATCGCATATATATATAGGACCAAAAAGAAGGACACTCAGAACATGTTGTTGGGTCTCCAACACCATAGGATTTCTGCAAATTCGGCAGCATCTCTCAGCTTCCAGAACATTAGTTGAGCTGCCCGTCACAGCAAGCACCGTGAGGAGATTTAAACGAAGCAGAAGTATAAAAAGTCAAAGGTTCTTGGATGGACAGATGCAAATAAGGCTGTTTTTTTTTTTTAAGAAATAGAGCATCTTAGATACAAAACCGTAGCTTCTTAGTGCAGACAAATGACAAAAAAAATCTCCAATCCCATAGGTCAATTTTTTTACACAGTTCTTTTTTTCAATTCATGAAGCCCCTCCAGCCAATTTGGAGTCCAGCCCAACAGTTCAAAGAGTTTAACAGTGCTAGACTCATATCTTAAATTTCCTCCTTGCAAGAGTCAAGCCCCATGTTATACAGAAAATGTGATTCTGAGTAGGTCTTTGTCTGCATATATATTATGGGCAATTTGTTCAGAACCATAAATTCTAAGAAAAGCAGCCCAAATTCCATTCTTGAAATGGTCATCGGTACACAAGAATGTAAATCAAGAAACTTTCTCCAAAATTCCCCCTCGAAACGATGTAACCACTCTTGGTCAATGGTCATACTTTCCAGACAGTATGTAATGGCTGGGACAAAACACTATAAATATAATTGTCTGGCTCCTTCGGGGGTAAATTCCCTGAATTACGAACCGATGGAACAAGGACGTCAATTGGGCTGCCTTCCTGATACTGGCGGATTTACAGGCACTATATCCCCACAAAGGCTCTGATTCGACTCTGAGATATTTATATTCTACAACATACTCGATTGTTTCTCTCTTAACTATCAGTCACAATCAGGCAGCTTTTTTTGCTCTGAATAACATCAATTTCATTTTACTTCCATTTATACTAAAGGAATTTACCTCAGCATCGTTCCATAATACCACAGCTGCTCGACTTGGCCCAGCGAATGTATGATCTAGTAATACTAGATCATCAGCATAGACTAATACTTGACAGTGAACAGTGTTAATCTTAGGGGGGCAGCACCCCGCTTTGGCTAGGTTATTAGGCAAATCAGCCAGGTATAAATTGAAAAGCAGGGGAGCCACAGCGCACCCCTGTTACACCCCACTGCAAATGGGGATGGGTGCTGTCAAGTCTCCCTCGCCATCCAACTTCACCTTGACTGTGTTATTAGTATGAAGGAGTTTCACGAAATGCTAGGTGGACAACCAAGTTGTTTCAATTTCGTCCATAATCTTGATCTGTCTACAGAATTGAAAGAGGTTCTAAAATCTACAAAGAGAGCATATATCCCAGGACAATCCTTCAACCATGCTCTCTCCCTGAGGTAATGGATCAACCTGAGATTATGAGACGTCAAGTATCCAGGACAAAAACCGCACTGGAATCTATCAAGGAGACCTGTGTTGTCCGACCATTTCTGTAATCTCCTTAACAGAAATGTTGATTACTCTTGAGAGCTCACCAATGTTTACAAAAAAGTAATCTAAAGTTGCAATCCTTTGTCCGTGCCCCCAGGAATAGGTCCCTGGTTTATCCCTCTCAACATGGCCATTAAGCACTTTAAAATCCCAATTTTCTGTAAACTGCTTCCATATTAAACCAGACCTATTAGGAATGGACTGCCTCATCTGGCTCTGAGTAATTATTCTTCTCCAACCAATCAGTTCATCTCTACAGGCGCAGTGACCATTAAAATAACCTCCCATGATTGTAGTATCCTCGCCATCACCCCCCGCCCAGACAATAAATAGCTCCTGTAATATTGTTTGCATATGGTCGCTATATAGCATCCCTGGTGGATCATATATATTGAGAATCAACACAGGACATTCAAACCTGTGAGGTGGAAATTACACTTCAACAGCTATAACATATTCTGTATCTAAAGTTGGAATTCTACATGATTTAAAGCTGTGGTTGACTCCCAGGAACAATCCTCCATAACAATCTCCTTCCCTTTCCCCTCTCTTTGTCATGAACTGATATACAGCGTACCCATCTATATACATCTCAGACATAAGCCATGTCTCCTGTAGTAAAAATACTTTATTTTTTACTCACAAATGTACAGAGCCCATTGGATCAAGAAGATGGGTAAAACCACGAGTATTCCAAGTCATTATGGATATGCCTCCATTCTGATATGAAAATACAGCGGGTAGGGATTATGCTGACCACTTCAGTGTAGTCGGAATATCCGAGAGTTGGACATTTGCAGTGTTTATGTTCAAGCAAGAGTTGACAGATTGTCCTGGACTTTTAGTAATTACCCTATTTAACGGTAGGGTTATGTCTTTGTAGTCCTCATCTACATCCAACTCAACCCTGCAGCTATGAAGCAGATCTTTAAAACTGCGAAGTAGTAACACTGTTCCTGGGTTTTTACAATGAATCATGGATACATTTGGGTTGATACACTTCAAAGGTTGGAAAAAGTATACATTTTCTGTGACCAAAAACCGCAATTGTGGTATATGACCCAAGTGAGTTAAAAATGCAAAACGACACAGCCACACTGCACTATTCTTTTGGTTCAGGTTTTCTATTAAGAGTTTCTCATCTGTGGTGAAGGCACCTCTTTAGTTTTCTTACCAGCGACCTTTTGCATGGTTACAACGTGTCTCTCTGTCGCTTTATTTGCTAATGTTGGTGGAGGTGGCGCCAGATCAATTGATCCTTCTGAACTGGTGATGTCATAAAGATCCCGAGATAGATTGTTAATCTCTGTGGCAGCCACACACTCCTGTTCCAGTTTGGAAGTAGTTAACCAACCAGTTAAATTGCCTGTTTTCAATTGCTGCCGTTTTTGTTGCATGCAATTTAATTTTTGCACGTTTGGAGCCCTTCTGCTGATCACTAATTATAGGGCCCACTGTCTCTGCAGATTGTCTTGACTGCCTTGTGCTCAGGGGTCTGATTCTTAAACTGAAACTTTTACTACCTCTTCATTATTAATGACTTTGTTTACAAATCTCTATTAGCGCTATTAGGTTGTTCTCAAGTGTCACAGGGTCTTCTAGTTCATTTTATGAAACAACGTCCTCAGATTCTGGTACACAAGCTGGCAAAGGTGCTTGCAATTGTACAGAATCAAAAATTCTCCAGCTGAGTTTTAAAAAAAAGCTTCAAAGCACTGGACAGATGCCAGTGAGGATTGTGTCTCGGTGCACACTGCCTGACTCTTAATTGATTCTTTCATTCAAATTGTGAGGGGAAGAATTCCTTAGAAGATTACGTGAGGTGGATAAATCGATTCGAAGCTGGCATCTGCTTGGATAACTTGCGCTTCCACCACTGTTATTAAACCATTATCAAAGTTTACTATATCGGTAGGCGCTGCCATACTTTGCTGCAAGGAATAAAACTGATTTAATAGAGAGTTGTTATCGTTGTTGTCAAATGACAAAAGATCTTTACTCTGCAGTCCTTGGGCCATATTACTGAGTTGACCCGAATTTGTAGGGGTCATGTTTGCAATAGGTTTAACAGCCACAGGCACAACTGGGTAAAATGATGTCATCTTACCCATTTGCTTACTCGGGTTGATTACTACAGTTTCGGGTTGTTCATGCACTGTATTAGCTGCCTCCAATACTAATTCAGGCATTAATGCAGTATTCGTAGGCTCCTGTCCGCCCCTGAAATTGTATCTAATGGACTTGGTCCTTTGTACACCATTTTCATCTTTACGGATGTAGGTATAGCAGCTGGGGCTTACTTGGGATAGCCGATTGGTCTCCACTCCAGCTCGCAGATGAGCAGACAGACGACTGCACTCACCATGCACTCAACCCAATTTGCGGGCACCAATGCACACAGAAGCTGGAGATATAGCTCTTCCTGGTCGGGAGGCGAGACCAAGTAGTTTCTGGCCAGTAAATGGAATTAGTTCCGCTGTGCAGGCCAATAAGAGTTCAATGATGGTGTCCCAAAGGTATTCCCAACAAAATGCGAGGAACAGCTTAAAGCTTGTTCTTAAGCATGTAATGAGTATAGCTGGCAAGTAAGCAGGAGCAGACAGCTGACAGCACTCACCACGCACTTGACCAAATGCGCGCACACTAATGTGCGCGGAAGCTGCAGATATAGCTCTTCCTAGTCAGTAGGCGGGACCAAGTAGTTTTGAGCCAATAGATTGAATTAGTTCCATTGTGCAGGCCAATAGGAGTTCAATGATGGTGTCCCAACAGTATTCCCAGCATGTCGTTCATAACAAAATGTGAGGAAATGCCCCCTCACACCTCAAGGACAATCCAGCTGTGGTGTCACTCAGTTTTAGGTGGGATTATGGTAAAATGCAGATGGACAAGCATCATCAATTAGCAATTGATAAAGCCACCAATTGAAGTGTTAGCCTCCTACACCACCCATGCCACTCCCAACGTTTTCAGTGTAGTTGTGCCCCTGGTAGCAGGCATGGCAAAAAAATGTAGGGGTAGCTATTTCCTCTAAAGAATCTCAGCTCTCTTTAAGTGTTACAGGTTTTGCTTAAAGGACACATCTGTACATGGTGCATACCTTTGTTAAACAATGACTGCAAGCAGATGGGTTTATCACAAAGGCTCCTCTGAAGGTGTCTAAGTGTTGAACTCACTAGACGTGTAGAACAGTTTAAGGAGATCTCAAGTTTTCCATTGCCAGTTTTGAAATAATTAACCATTCCTGGGTTTTAGGCTCATAGGAAAGAAAAAAAATATGTTTAAAACATGTTTGTTTGCATGCATGTTTGTGGGAACTTATTTATGTGTACATATGTTTGTGTGTGTGTGTGTGTATGGGACAAAGGCACAGTTTGCGGCCATGATGCAGATCAGAAGTGTCGTCCTATACTGAGAAAGTCTGCTGGATTTCATTTGGGTACTAGCAGCATAAAAGGTGGGCAGTGCTAGCATTTAGTATTGCAACATGCTTCTTGTGGGCACTAGCAATATGAATATGTTTTTTACAGGGTCAATGCTGGCATCTATTATTGAGACTAGACTCATTAATCCCTTCGGACACAAAATGAAATCCAGATATCCAGAAATTAAACCATCTGGTATGTGAGATGGTATTTAACATCACAAACCAGATGGTTTAATTTCTGGATATCGCCCTTTTTCAATGCTGGCATATCTCTGCACTGGCTCCCAGTGGCTGCAAGGATCAAGTTCAAGTCCCTCTGCATTGTCTACAAGGCCTTCTGGGGCCTGGGTCCTCAATACCTCCAACTCTCTCTTCGTAAATACCTTCCTACTTGAGCTATTCACTCCTCCACCTCTAACCCCCTCAGGATCAGTCACTTTTCCAAGCAACGAGTTGGTGGTAGATCTCTTTCTTCTGCTGGGGCCTCCCTCTGGAACAGCCTCCCTGCCTCTCTGAAACCTGAGGAGAACCAAGACCATCCTCTTTGCTTCTGCCTTCTCTCTTCCTCTCCCCTGCTGATTTCCTGTCTGATACTGCACTGGTCACCTGGCTACCCTCTGATTTCGGGCATAGGTCCCTGTCCACCCAGTTGCACACCCGCACTGCCTGCCGGAAACCCTTGCACTTGGGTCTGTATCTGTAACACTACAGTCCCCCTAACTGCACTTTTGGACACCTGCTGTCTGCACTTACCCTTGCACTTGCTACCTGCTGGCCACACTTCTTGTTATTGTTTGGATCCCATGTACAGCACTGCCCCCTCCCCTTTCCTCTGGCACTTTTCCCCTCCCTCCTCCCCTGCAATTGTGCAATCTCAATGTCACCTGGCCTAATAAGATCGTTGTCTGTCGTCCCTCTGTTCCCCCTTCCTTGCCTCGTCACGCCTTGAAAGACTTGTGTATAGGCGCTTACAAATGCCATATCATATTGTTGAGAAAGGTCAGTTACAAAATATTCCTGTGTACTGTTGGTGACCTGGCATCTATTGGAGCGTTTCATCTGTTGACCTACACAAGGGAGTGAAAATTCGACATTGATACCCTGATGTATTAAGCTTCTGCTGTGAAATGCAAGATTTCCACCAATCATTGTAAACATTTCCTAGGGGGCAGTACTGTCAAAAACCTTAGTAGTTGAGGTGTACACGCTCATTTCAATTCAGGGTAAACTTTTACACCTTTCCGTTTTACAAATTCACCAGCTACAAAAGCTCTAGACTGCAGTGATTGTCAGAGTGGGGCATGGAAGCCCATGAAGATGCTTGGCTTGCTAGGTTTTGCTACCTTCTTTCATCACATATTTGGAGAACCTGATTATTGGGACTTTTTCCATAGTTATCCTTCCACTCTTGCCATGTTGGGTACTGTCCTGCATGTGCGGTTTACCACTATGATACACCTTTGTGCTTTCAGGTGCTGTTTATCCACGTGGTAGGCACACAGTCCTTTCAGATGTTGCTTATCTTTATGGTGGACCCAGTGTTAATGCAAGAGTTAAATGAGAAACCAGAAGGTGTCTCACCCACTAGTCCCCGGGGATCTGTCATCCAGGTGGCCAGGACACAGCCATCACTTTTGGATTCAGTTCCTGGGGTTGACCAGTGAGGAATGAACACCTGGGTGAGGGGTCTTTGGGGAGTGGGAGTGGGACAATGAATGGCGAGACGCAGTATCCCCTTCCCTGTAACACCTTTACCCCATCCTACGCGGAAGGATATTTAGGAACTGAAACCCCCCCTTCACAACACAAACACTTTCTCACGGACAGTTTGCTATGAGAGAAGACGGACTAACAACCAAGCCTGACATGTCCCAATACAATGGTCAGGCAGGGTCAGGCAAATAGTAACCATCACACACACCTGATTTCCCTTACACTTTCCCATCCAGATAAAAGGCAGAGCACGGGAGCACATTCTGAGCAAGGCAAAACATGCAAGGAAGCAGCAGTACCAAGATGGCAGTTTAACATGGGAGGAAAGAGAGAAGCGCTCTTGATCTTTTTGACGAGGAACCGTTACTTTCATGAACCCTTGAGAATAGAAAGCGTAAAACCAGGAAACCAGGCGGAAGAATCCTGAATTGTGTGTAGGAGGTACCCGGGACCCTCCTGAGTCAATATGCCACTGTGGTATGTCCTTGGCCCTTACAACAAAGCAGCGCCAGTGGGATCGGCACAGCCAGTGAGTTTGGGGGACTGATACCAACCCAGTCTGTGTTGAAACCAAGGTTGCATGCAGCAACATTGTATGGTGAGTGCTGAAGCGAACAGTTTATGAAACGCATGTGACAACGAAAGCGAGTAAAAATGTAACAACAGATGAGTAAATGAACTTTGAAACCAAGATACAATACCCTTGAAAAATTGGTCCAGCATTGCATGCATGCTCATTCGAAAGTCTTTGTAAGGTACCCAACTGAGAGTTGAGAAAGGTGAAAGAGTGGCAAGGAACTGTACATCGAAGTGGTCCTGCAACGGGTCAAGCAAAATCCTGTGCACAATCCAAAGTATTCGATGTTGATAATACAAAGCAAATTGGTCCGAGCCTGAACGAGGAAGATCAATTGTACAAGTTTGATGACAAAGCAGATTAAGTTGGTCCGAGCCAGGCCGAGGGAGATCAGCTGAGAGCTTTTGGTTAAAGCAAGTTTGTGTTAAAGAATATAAATTGGTCCGAGCCCGGCAGAGGGAGACTGATTGAACATTTTTGTGTCAAAGTGGATCTGAGCCCGGCGGAGGAGGAACCAGGGTGAACCGTGAATCACCCGAGAAGTGGGATACATGGAAATCCTACGAGCATTGTGTTAAACAGGATCTGAGCCTGGCCTATGCACCACCCACCTTCTTAGCCCTGCCTCTACCTTCCTGCTCTTAACTCTTAGATCAAGGGCATTTCTCGCCCAGGCGTCCAAAGTGTAGGGCAGATGAAGAAAAGGGCAATTCCTGTTCACACCAGGAGGACCTAGGCCCTGAACCTCTGCTCAGACAGCAGGTAAGCATGCACCAACATGTGCTTACTCCCTCTGTCCCCACAGGCCATCCCCACCCTCTCTGATGCCCTGTGATGTTCCTCCCACGATTCTCGCACACAGGTGTTACCTGTTTTGCTTGATTCTTCTATCCTGCTCCCCCTCCACTCCCTCCAGCCTACTTCTGCAGGAGTCTGTCCTGATACATTCTGGTTTGACCATCACCGTCTTGTAGCCAATGCTGGACTTGACTTTTATGGACTTCCTTGTTTCACGGTGCGTCACCCTTTCTCAACTCTCATGCTGGACTTCCTTTGCATCTTGCACTCATGGTGGCCCTGAATCATGCTGTTCCCATCTTCATCTTGTATCCTGGCTTGCAACATTATGTGTTACTACTGACTTCTGCAATTGTATACACTCTCCCCTCTTGCTTCTACACTCTTTTTGACTGCTTACTCTCTGTTCTATCTTCCTCTCTATTTCTCCCTTTTCCTATGTCCTCCCATCCTCCACTTACTTTCTTCTATGCACTTACTGTATCAGAATTGTCCCTGAACCTAGGATGATACCAACCTTGTCTGTCTCTGCCCCCCTCCCCTTACTGTTCCCCTGCACCCTCTCCAGCACTATCTGAAATGACATCAGGTCTAGTACGATAGTCGCTTGTTTTGCTCCTCCCTTCCCTTTCTGCACCCTTCACCTTTTGTTTTTCTACCATTTCTCTATCAGAAATGTTGTCAGGCCTAGTATGGTAGTCACCTGTTTGTTTCCATTTCCTGCTCACTCTCCACCTCCCTTCCTTATCTATGTCTTAGCACTTGCACTATCTGAAATGTCGTCAGACCGAGTACGATAGTTAATTTCACATCCTTACTGTTCATGGCCTGTAAGAATGTAATTGTATTTTCTCTTGCCATGAAGCGCTTTGAAACACATTGTGTATAGGTGCTATATAAATGATCATATCATATCACCTGAGAAATTGAGTATGTGTGAAATCCTAAGAGGAAAATAACGTATTGTTTGTTTGCGCATAAGGCCCTCTGAAAGAAGAGACTTTTAAAGGCAAAGAGACTTGGGCACAGAAGGCCCTGATGCTAATGTTTGAGCTGCATCCTCATGCTAGAAAAGCGGGAGACTGTGCGAAGCTCGAGTGTGTCACCTTATCCCATGCTGAAAACGTAGGGAAAGGAGGCCAATGGCCTGAGCATCCTGTCATATCATTTCGTGCACACTTCTTTCTTTTAAAACATTGTTTCCCAAACTATTTGTATTTAGAGTCAAGGATTGGCAATAGGTTTATTAGTATAGGCCCTTTTATTTTGACAAGACACGACTAGGACTGTGTTATTATTATTTGATGGTCGTAGCTTGCTCCCATCTGTACATTTAGGATTATAGAGGTATTTCAAACCCTTTTTGAAGTTTAATAAACACCCTTGAACTGTGGTCACTTGTTTCTGCCTTACTGTTGATACCATGCCTTCCTTACATGGTGTCATGAGGTGCAGCCTAGCGGGAGTGTAGTGAAATCTGTGCAATACTTTAAACTGAATTAGCCAGAATCTCCATTGAGGGAAACCAAACGTGTCTGCATACACATATCTTCCCAGCCCTCGTCAGTGATTTCTAAACCCAGATCTCTAACCCAAACCTCTCGAAGCCTGGGTAGTGGTTTGCAAACCAAACCTGCAACAGTACGTACAATGTGGATACTATCCCAGTGGTTGAAGCGCCTTCCATAACTACTGCAAGAAGTGGTTCGTCTGGGGGCAGCGTGGGGAAATCCTTCCATATGCTCTTGAACCTGCAGCACAGGCCTGCGTATTGTAGCCATCGAGAGGCTCGCCTACCAGGGGGTCCGAGCCACGCGATGAAGGAATCCATAACAAACATATCACCCAGACTGGAGTAGCCGTTTTATACCCACTTGTGCACGCAGACATGCCAATTTTAGGAAACCCACGATGGAGGTTCCAAAGTGGCAAATCCCTATGGAATCGGTGCGGGCTGTCTGTGAGCTGACGCATTTTATCCCATGCAAACGCAGTGGTGGCCGGCGGACTGGCCACCCCGGGTCTTTCCATAGTAGGGCTAATACCAAGGAGCAGACGTCTCGAGGCTCGGTGGCGAGCTGCTCAATCTTTACATATGGGAGTGATGAGCCCTCAGTGAATCAGTGTGCTGCATATTGGGCGTGGGCCTCTAGCCAATACTTTTCGAAGTCTGGGGCAGCAAGTCCTCCCTGCTTGTATGGTCTCGTGAGCGTGGCCCATTTAAGTCTTACTGCTCCAGAATGCCACAGGAAGCCGTTTACGGCGACCTTAAGTGCTGCGAACAGTGCTACCCCAGGACATATCAGGACAATCAGGACATTCAGAAACCGGTACAGTAGTTGTGGTAATACAATCATCTTGAGGAGCAAACCACGGCCCACGAGAGTTATAGGCAATTTAGCCCAGGCACACAGTTTTACTGGGAGTTGTTGCAGGTAGGACCCGAAGTTTCGATCGTACAGCGAGATTTGGTGCCTCGTGACTGTAACCCTGAGGTATTTAATCTCATTGGGAGACCAAACAAATCCCATGAGGTCACGTACAGCAGCAGTGGCGTCTGTTAACGGAAAAAGTTCTAACTTGGCACAGTTAACTCAAAGTCCAGATAGGAGCCCGAAGCAGAGAACATCACGCATGATGGGGGCAAGGTTCTCACCCAGGTTCCTGACGTACAATAATAAGTCGCCTGCGTACAGCGATATCATTTCAGGAGAGCCCGAGAGCCTGACACCCATGTGCACCTGCTTCTGTCGCATTAGGTCAGCCAGAGGCTCCATGACTACCGCAAAGATTAGAGGGGAAAGCACGCAGCCTTGCCTGGTTCCCCTGCAGATGTCAAATTGGGATGAAGGCAGACCATTGGTGCAAACCCTGTCTACTGGCTGCGTATAAAGTAACCATATCCATGAGACAAATCAGGGGCCAAAATTCCACTTCTCGAGCACAGCCCAGAGTAACCACCAGGAAACCGAATTAAAGGTCTTCTGAATGTCTAGTGTAGCCGCTACCGCCGCCACCCCTGGGTCCACTCGGGCTAGGATGTTAAGCAGGCACCTGAAATTGAAGGCAGTTGAGTGGCCGGGCACGAATCAGGACTGGTCCGGGTGCACCAGATAAGGCATATAAGAGCAGAGTCAAAGGGCCAACACCTTCGCAAATATTTTAGCATCGCTATTGATGAGTGACAAGGGACGGTATGAACGACAGTGCGTAGCGGGTTTACCGGGCTTTAGGAGCACCATTATAACAGCTTCTCTGAGTGTGGCGGTAACTTCCCACTTCCACAGGATTCGTCCCATAGTGCAGACAAGAAGGGCATGAGGAGGGGCTTAAAGCATTTATAAAAGTCCATGGTGATACCGTCTGGACTGGGAGCCTTACCAGCGGGCAGTGCCTTGATGGCCAGTGTGATCTCCTCGACACTCATCGGGCCATCGAGGGCGTCTCTGGCCTCATCAGATAGTACAGAGAGCGGAAGGGCATCTAAGAATGCGTCTATGTCAGGACCAAATGCCACATAGCTGTTGTCATATAGTGCCGCATAAAAGGATCGAAATACCTCGTTTACGTCGGGAACCGTGTGGACTAGTACCCCATCAGCGTCCTTGATAAATGGGATGTGGCGGTCGCCCTCCTACTGCCGCACAACTCTGGCTAGCACACTGCCCGGACGCTCCCTTTGTCCATATTGCCTTGCTGTGCTTGGGCTGTCAAAGAACTTCTGTTCCCTGTCAGCATGGCACCTGAAGTTGTCCAGTGCATATTTAATGTTGTATAGAGTGGTGGTCGCCGGGTTAGCTGCGTATTGCGTTTCGAGTGACTTGAGGGAGGCTTCACTGTCCCGGATGTTTCGACAGATGGCTTTAAAAATCCCGGATTCCTTTGCCAGGGCAATGCCTCGGATATAGGCCTTAAAGGCATCTCAAAGAACAGCATGGGAATCCACGGTGTGTGCGTTTATTTTGAAATAGCCAACAACACATTCCCCAATTTCATCCCTGAATGCCGGATCTAATAATGATTGAGGCTTAAGCCTCCAGAGGCGTCTTGTGCCATGCGCTGAACCCCAGGAAAGTGACCAGGGAGTGGTCTGGATATGTCCTAGGCAGTATATTCACTTCCACCATCCCGTTAATCAGTGTCCCATATATTAGCCATCGGTCAATACTGGAATGCGAATCGTGCACTGTTGAATAAAAGGAGTAACTGCTTGTCTGAGGGTGCAGCAGTCTTCAGGCGTCCTCAACTCCCAGCCTGGTTTGACCCTCTGGAATGGCCCTGGCAGCTCTGGATAACTGACATTCTCTGCTTCCGGATCTGTCCAGGTTAATATCCTCCCCACCCCACAGGACAGGCATTAGAGGGTATGTTGCCAGTAGATCTATTTTCTGAGAGTAAAAATTGGGATCATCGACGTTGGGGCCATATATATTAAGCATTACCACTTCTGAGCCAAGTATCACCCTGTGCACCAGAACATAGCACCCAAGGGGATCCACGTGAGCGGCCTTATGCACATACTGTAGTGATTTGTGTATGAGGATCATGACACCGCGGCTTTGAGTAGACTATTGTGTGTAAAAGCGATTTGTACCCCAGCTTTCAGCAAATTAATTACAATTTGCAAGTTTGTGCATGGGTTTCCTGTAAGAAGAGGATGCAGGCCCTGTGTGGTTCAGCATAAAGCTATAGCTTACTCATCTTAACATGATTACGCAGTCCCCTGACATTCCAGCTCATGCACAACAGGGTATGAGCCGCCATCAGGCCATTGCAAACAGTAGGTCATGGGCCTGTTACGGGCGAGTGTAGAACACCTTGTAAGAAGTTTATAAGAGCTTGGTCGCCAGCCCGACACACCGACAAGCATTTTCAGTTTAACTTTCCCCAGACACCCACCCCCATACACCACCCCTCTCCCAATCAGGAGTGCATACCCTGTACCAACCAAATCAACAACATTTGCAACCTTGCATGGGGGGCCTGTTCACTGCGTACTACCCGGCCTTCAACACAGCGGCATAGTAAATAGCAAGTATGATGTGCACAAAACCTCGTGGGTAACCTGTATGCAAGAGGGCAGCAATTGGCAATGTCGGGGTGGGGCGGTCCCCGAAATAAAAGTGTATATAGCGTATCCTGCATCAGTGAAACAGCTACAGTGTGTAATAACAACAGTGATAAACTTGAAGGGTAGACAGATTCAACCAGGGAAGTGCTGATCCAGGAACTTCATAGCTTCCTCAGGGATTGTAAAAAAGTAAACTTTCTCTGAGTGTTCGACCCATAGCTTAGCTGGAAACAGCATAGCGTACTGAACACCATGACCGCAGAGCCTCTTCTTTACTGCAAGGAAGGACTTCCGTTCTTGCTGCACAGTGATGGAGAAATCGGGATAAAGGTGGAATCTGTTAGAACCAAGCAATAGATCCCCCTTAGCCCTGGCAGCCCACAGTAGAGTATCCCTGTTGGAGTCATTTAGAACTCGGGTAATTATCGGGCGAGGGGGGGCCCCAGGTTTAGGCTTTGTGGTTATCGAGTGGTGAGCCTGTACTATAGCGAACTGGGGTGACAATTTGGGGCCATCTAGAAGAGAGAGAAGAGTGTGTTCAACAAAGTCCTCCATGGGGCCCACAACGTCATCCTCGGGAACACCAATAATGTGCAGGTTTTTGCACTGGGACCGGGACTCCAAATCTTCATTTTTCTTACTGACAGCTTGCACCTGCCTAGAGAGTGAAGTCACATCAGCTCGGAGCACAGTAATATCGTCCTCTGCCAGCCCAATTCTGGTCTCAGCCTCAGCAACATGTGTGTCATTTTTTTACAAGGGGGTCTTTCTTGCACTGATCGTGCCACTCATGTCATCGCGTTTCGTGTTGAGGGTGGTGAACCCCTCTCGCATGTAGTCCACCAGTTGCTGCATCTCAGTGGGTTCCCCAGCAGCAGATGTGGAGCGACCAGTCACGACTTCATCGGCCTCCCCCTGCTCCTTGGAGGGAGCATTAGTATACATATTGATGGAGCTTTGTTTTCCCGCCTCCTTTGGTCAGGGCAGTGCTATGGGCCGGCATGACAAATAAGTAGGCTATGTAGATGAAGAAGTATCGGTGGGAGGCAGGGGGAGGCTGCAGATGTGGCTGGTGTAAAGGCCTGGAACAGGATCCCCAGTCGGAGATTAAACAGTATATCTTGTTGTGTCTATGCTTGGTGTGGACACTGCGGCGACAGCGCAGGGGGCCACCAGCTGTCGGGCCTGGGAGGCCACGGAGGTACTGATGTATATGGGGGTCACAGCACCAGTCAGAGCAATCACCGCCAAGGCGAGTCCACTTCACATTGCCAGTTGGTGGGAGCAAACAGCCCAGCAGGAGCAGCCAGGGGCCGCGGAACAGCCAGCTCCGGGGGTAGAGTGGCTTCAGGGGCAGACAGAAGCGCAGAGAGGAAGAAAAATAGGTGAGGGCACCTGGACAGGGAGAAAGGGTGCCGCTGGGGTGATGTTAATTACTAGCACTCAGCACGGGGGTCACCTGGCCAGTTCCCAGGAGTTTTGATACTATTTCATAGCGTTCCGCCCCACAGGCGGCAAAGTGCCAGTCAGGGTATGCTGTATGCCATGGGATTACGTCGCCGGGAGCGAGCTGTGTAAGAGGAGCAGCTAAAGGGCCTCGTGCGACTGGCACAGCGGTGTCAGGAGGGGTTCAGCCACCGTGGAAGGAGCAGTGTCAGGCACCCCGCAGCCATCCGAAGCAGCAGGGTATCTGGGTGCCATAGAAGCGTCCACTCACCTCGCTAGTGCCCCCACAGCGAGGCGGCAATCCCGGGTATACACTGGGCCGTCGGGCGCTGCAGGAGCCAGGTAATCGTGGAGGAGCAGGCAGGAACAGGCGCCGAAGCAGCGGGAGATCTTGCCCTGATCCCTCCGTCCGCAATGTTCCTCCAGGATCCAATGTCTTTAGGTTCCCTCACAGGGTGCAGCGATGCAGGCAGGCGGTGCTCCCCAGCCAAAGTGCTATTGGAGCGACGGCAAAGGCAGAAGCAGGCCGGTCTCGGAGTGAAGGGGCCAGCAGAGCCCAGAGTCAGTGAGGGGGGTGAAATGCCCTTCCGGTCTGTCAATTTGCTGTTTTCGGTCTGCGGAGTGCACCGAACGGATGCGTATGACAGAGTGCGAAAGTTGCAGGCTGCGGAGCCACTAGATCACGCGGCCATCTTACTGAAGGCGCAACAGCACCCCCTTCAAATCCTTTTTTAAGTTTAATAAACACCCTTCAACTGTGGTCACTTGTGTCTGTTTTACTGTTGATACCATGCCTTCTTTACAGTTATCAGAGGATGTGTACCCACTTCAGTGGCTGTTTATTTACACAGACAACCCTACAGAGCAGGCCGCATGGAGTACCCAAATGAAATCTGTCAACAGGGCAGTGTCCAAGTAAATCTGGATGTTGTATTATTAGCAGAACAGTGTCATCCGGGTCCCTTTATGGCACAAACACAAACTGGCCTAGTGTGGCAGCAGACCCACAGTGATCCTCCTGTGCACCCCCTGTGCTCATTTTACAAAGAGCAGATCTACGGTGTCATCAAGTGTGGAACGCCCTGTCAAAACACACAGGATTCTCACAGTGGCATTTTGGATCCCGAATTAGCACAGAACTCATTCCTGGGATCCCTGATTCACAGATGAGGTGAAACATCAGGCAGAAAAGCACTGCCAATTTACAAACTCATACTATACAACAAAGTCAGTATGCCTTCAAACAGACTCATGTCACATACTAGTGCAAGATCTTAAAGAGCAGACACGTTTCCAAGACACACAGTGCCCAGCTGACGAGAAACACACCCTGTATGCACAGGCAGCCATTTAACACAATAAAGACCCACAACGCTCACATGAAGCAGACCACAGGTAGACATATCAGAAACAGAAGATTGATAGTCTGTGTCTGATATGAAGCCTGCCCTTATTTGCACAGGTAGCCATTTCAATCACAAAAGACATCCTGTGTTAATTTGAAGCACATCTCGCTCTGCACATGCAGCCATTTCACAAACCGAGGATCCACAGTGCGAATCTGGCATGAAGCACTGTGCCTGGGAACGAATGCCTATGTCTCACAAATAATCACCTGATGCACAACCTCTACATGCACAGGCAATAAGTTCACAAACACAAGTCCCAAGGTGTTCCCCTGAGTCAATCAGGTCCTGTCTACTAAATACAGCTATTCCAAATGCAGAAGGAGTCTCACTGTCCCTTGGCACGAAGCTCTTTATTTGGAGGTGCCATTTGTCACAACAAACCACGTGAAGCACACCCTCTATGCGCAAAGGTAGACATTTGTCAGAGAGAACACCCACTTACATATCCAGCAATTTTACACACACAACCCCACAAAGAATTGGATTGAAATTGACAAGAGGAATAGAACTTACTTGGTCACTTTGAAGATTCTGAGTAGTCGAAGGGCACGGAGTACACTGATCCCAAACGAGGTCCCCGGCTTTATCACAGCCCAGATCACTTCAAAGATGCTCCCCAAGATAACCTGCAACAACAAGGCATACTATACTGGGTAACTGGATTTCAGGATGCCTTCTGACTTTTAGGAAGGAAGCCATGGTCACATGAAAAGAAAACATATGGCTATATTCTGGCACCACATTCCTGAATCTTGATCAGCGACAATGCTTTAGGTGGTGTGGGTGCCCAAGTACAGTTAGGGCTACACTACTCTGCAGACCCAAAAAGGAAGACCCAAGATGATTACCTAGTGATGATTGCTCGCTTACATGCAACTATATCACAAATGTCTGTCTGACAATTTTGTGACTGTATGTGGATGTTTTGTGATCACCTTTGTGAGAGGGTTGTGTACTGATTTTTGCAGCATATTCATTTTCTGTCTTCATCTGTATTAGACGGCTCTCTTATGGCTGTGTCTCTGTCATGAGGGGCCTGTGTAATGGTTACCAAAGGGATCCTTCCGGAAGAATGCATACCTCATCAACAACTCAGAAGAACTCATCACTATCAGTTCATTCCAAGGTATGCACAACTAAACGACCCAAATGGCTGAAAAGGAACCTGTTCTCGAACGTTACATTAAATGTGTTCTAGTGTGGAACGGGAACCAGCATTAACTGATCAATCATCAATACAAATGTGTGATAAAAGCTGTGTGTTCACAGAAGCGCATGTGAAATTGGCAGCCATACTAGAGAACAGTTAGTCGATTGCTATATACATTCAACTGTACATAAAAGAGGGAGTAACACTATACCATTTCCAGGCTTCTTTCAGTTTATGATAATTCGTGACAAGAAATAGAATTGCTACAGTTATGGTGCACTGTCCTGCAGTGTTTTCCTGCCAATGCCAGGGGAGGCTGCTGTGAAAAGGCAAGACAGGCGACATGGCAATGAGGAGAGGGCCACCATGTAGGAAAGCAACAGATCACACCCGCAGGTCATCGCCATAACATCCCATCTGGAATCCCAGTGGATTTCAGTGTTATATGGACGTGTGTGTTTGCACTGGGACCAGCCTAGAACAAGCACACACCTCTGCAGGGTTCATATTTGCTTGAAAAAATGAAAACACTCAGAAGAAAGGAAAGTGCGTTTTACTTTGCATTTATTTTAGCAATAAGTAGATAAAAGGCAAATAATCACTGCAAGCTGCACAGAAAATATGCTTTTTTTTTTATTTATCGTCCTATAGCCAACATTTGACTTTAAACACTTTTCAAAGACAGTCATACAACAAGAAGAAAAATAAAATCCTAAATTATTAATTAAAAAAAACTCTATTTAACGCGGACTCTGAAATACAAGAGAACAGCACCTGCAAAAAGAGAGAAAACAGAAGAAGAAGAAGCGAACAGGAAACCACATATTTCTACAGCAATAAAACTCTTTGGTCTCATAGAGACTAGATTTGGATAAATTACTCATTTAAACACAACACAAAAAAAAATATTTAAAACGGGAGAAACTAGTCCATCCCCCGTGGCACCCATCCATTCACCTTCACATCCTTCTCTCCTCCTTTCAACTTAGTCATTAATCAAATTAAGTTCCCTCAGAGCTCTAACAAGTTCCATTGAGTGAGCGGACTCATGACATGAGGATAATCTCAACCAAAATTCATTGGTATTTAACCATGAGAGATGATGGACAAACCTACCAAATCATCTTGCCCTCAAACTCCAAGTACCTAGACAGTTTGATAATAAGTGTTTGGATATCTGATTAACGGTGTTATCACATTTATCACAACCCAGAAGTATTTTCCCTTCACTATCTCTTGTAGCCTGAATTTCTAGGGTAGGGAGTAGATTTAGACAAAATCTAGGAATAGCTAATCCCAGCCGCAGATCTGGAGATTTTTAGGTAGGGAGCATTGACAATCGCTTATCAATCACTGTAAAAGAGGGAGATCTCTTTGCCCTCCTCATGCTCTCTATGGTATCAATCCAGTCACGCTGCTTCATCTTATCCTTCACCCTGTCCTGATTACCCAGAAGGAGATCAACATCACAACCTGCTTTTGATAATATTTCTGAGCATCTTTGCTGGAATTTGGTCAAAAAACAGTTTTTACCCAGTTGCAGCTCTTGAGCTACTTCCTCAAATAAAGAGTTTTTGGGAGAATCTAAAACCACTTTATATAAGTTCAGCCGTTTCCATTGGAGCCATGATCTGAGTGAGGCAAGGCCTAATTCATACCTAAGGGCGACTATTGGGACAGAGTCCGGTAACCCCAATGTGCGTTTCCACAGCTTGGCTTCAATTGTGTCCCATTCAATATCCAAAGCTAAGCAGTTATAGTCTAAACCAAAAATAACTATCGGAATGACCTTGCCTATATAGAATCTCACTAGAGTAAGTATGGAAAATTTACAAAATTCATTTGCGCTCCCAACTTTACTATTTTTAGTTCAATTGATCGCAAAAGATCGCATTTTGTTGGAAAAGAGCTTATTGTTGCTCCTAAGTATGTTAGTTCCGCAACCATCTCAATAGGTAATTGGTCCAGGCTCCAAACATAGTGCTTCACTAACCTCCTGGGGTGTTTAAATCTAAGAATCTTAGACTTTAAAGGATTAATAGTGAGACTATTATTTCGTGCATAATTTTCTATTGCAGACAGAAGACGTTGCAGCCCTACCTGAGAGTGATCCAGGACTACAACGTCATCTGCATACGCCAGCCAATTAATTTTTGAGTTTCCAATGACGGGGGATATTAGTCCTATATCTTTCAACCACCTCGCAAGGTCTGCCATAAACAGGATAAACAGAAAGGGTGCTAGTAAACATCCCTGGCGGACCCCTCTCTGTATCCTGATAGGATTTGTCAGAAGGCCTGCTCTAGTCAGCCTTACCCGCATAGAGTTATTAGAATGGAGTTCTATCAGGATTGCTAGTAAATTGGGAGGAACACCCCAGGCATCTGTTTTTTTTTCCATAGGAGGTTCCTATCAATAGTGTCAAAAGCTTGTGAGAGGTCCAGCCACGCCCCATAAAGTGGAGAGCCCCCTTTTTGGAAGGACGGCGCTGTCAAACAACTCAATACTAGCCCATTCAGTGAGGTGGAAAGACCCTTTCTAAATCCTGATTGCTGCCTTGGTATAATACCCATCTTTTTTGCCCAAACTTCCAAATCCCCTAGGATGAGACCAGCAAAAACTTTGCTGTCAGAATCCAAAAGGGAAATTGGCTGATAGTTGGCTGCTAACAATCTGTCACCTTTTTTGTAGATAGGAATAACTATAGAGTTTTTCCAGGAGTTGGGAAGAGTCTTCCACACAATTATATTATCGAACAGTTTTTTTTAGGACCCTTGCCCACAGAGGTGGATCGATTTTAAAAATGGAGTTGCTCAGGCCATTCGGCCCCACAGCTCTGGGGGCTGAAAATTTCTGTATCAGCATTTCCAGAGCTGAGGCAAAAAAGTCCAGGAACCAATTACCTAGTTTTTTTCTCTTCCCAGGACTAGTATTTGCGCAATCATAGACCCCTTCAAAATGTGCACACCACACCTGTTCTTGGATAACAACATCCTGTTTTTGCGAACGACTTATTTCATTCATTCCTACCAATACCCAGAAGTTTCTTGAATTTCCCCGGGAGAGGGCAGGTAGCATTTTCTCCCCGTCTTGCTGGAACATCAGACCCCTATGAGCTCTAACCCAGTTTCTATAAGAGTTATTAAGCACTCTCAGACCCTCCTTGAGCTGTTCCAAATCTTGACAGTTTCTCTTTAGCAGACTTCTTTGAGTTCTAAGTTGCTTCTTTTGGACCATTATTTCAACATTAAAGGAATGTTTGTAGATCCCATGTAATTTCTGGATGTTTGATTCTTTAGGGGCCACATTGGATAAAAAAAAAGAGAAATCACATGGGTTACAATAGTTTGATAGTTGTTGGTCAGAAAGTTGGTGAGCCAAAATCCTCAGTTCACAATTTAACACTTTAGCCCCCCTTTGAAATCTTCTTACAGCATTCCCAGATCCATTCACAGACAGCTCTTGTCATAGAACACTGCATCGGGATCCCTCTCTAACCGTAAACTTGCAGTTAACATTACATGATCATCAATGTTGCCCTCCCCCAACTGAAAATCAAGACATGTGTCCAAAATGGCTTTCGAGGCGAAAAGATAATCAACTGTTGAGAATGCCTCCCCTCTCCTAAAGAGGGAGCATTCGGGATATCTCCTCTGATGTTACCATTAAACATTTGAAGACCCCACTCTGTCAGGAAATCTACCCAAGTTTCTCCATTACTTGTCTTTTGACGGGATTTCCCGAACTGGGGTCGACCGTCGTGAGACATTGAGAGTTCAGGTCACCTGCAAGGATAAAGTCATCTAGCGGGAACTGCTGAGAGCATTCCACTAAACCATTGTACAATATAAGCAGAACATCGAATAAAGAGATTATTTTAGTGCTCCAGTAAACATTTATGATGATCCAGCCTTTACCCCTGCTGGCCCCTCTTTTTGTTGCTCTCACCACTAGAATACCTTCACTAATATCAAATACACACTTTGATGACTCGAAAATCTCATTACTGCACGCCACCATCAAACCCCCCACCCCCATGGCCTTCCCCCCTATGAACCCTGTGCCAACTGCTGAAAGATAGCAAAACCTTCAAACCCCACTGGGCATGTTAACCAGGTCTCTTGGAATAGAATTAGATCTGCTGATTTAAAGATTTGAGTTTTCCTTGATTCTTGTGAAAAGGAATTAAACCATCTAGTGTTCCACGATGGTACTTTTAATTCATTCTTCCCTAGAGTCTCTGTTGGGACATGCCCATTTTAAGGATGACCTGTGAGATTATCTCTGGAACCATTTCCCACATATTTACTGTGTTTTGAGAGCATCCCTCTTTATTCTTAGGTAAAGCCTGTTGAATCTCCCTCTGTGGATATCCTGTGTTGCCAGTTGGGGGTGCTGGACATACATGAGAGATCCTCAAGCCTCTTTGATCCCACGCCTCTATCTCACCCAGGGTTAAGTCCACAACAAGTCTTGACTTCAAAGTCACTTCCGCTGTGTTTGTATCTGGACCTCGAGGGAAACTAACTGCATCAATGTCCTCTGTTGTAAAATATTTTAGGGCAGGGATCATACTCATTTCCCGTAGAATTGTGGATCGATTCAAAGGCAAATTATTTTGCATTAATGGAGGTTTTCTTGAGAGGAAATCTTTGCAATCCTTTTTTTATTGTATTGGTTAGTTAGATTCCGAGAG
Organism: Ambystoma mexicanum; assembly: GCF_040938575.1. Lineage (NCBI taxonomy): Eukaryota > Metazoa > Chordata > Amphibia > Caudata > Ambystomatidae > Ambystoma > Ambystoma mexicanum. The sequence continues at coordinate 297,025,483 of NC_090929.1, forward strand.
GCAGTCACCACGTTGGTGTTTACCACTGTGGGAACCAAAACACTGCTTCTATTGCCCCTCACTGACAAGTCCTCGACCTGAGGCCCTTGTGGGTACCTGCCACTGATTATATTCTCCAGCCCCTTACTGTCCAAATTATTCACCTCTCCCACCATAGCTGCCCCAGCTTTATTGATCTGGTCCAAGGGCTTCCCCTGACTGGATATGACAACATTTTTTGCCTTTTTCAGAAAAATCAGTGCAATTTTTAATGAGGAAATTGCTGGTTTATTTTGACGTTTCGCCAAAAGAAATATGGGAGCGATTTTCTTTGGCGGCTCAAGTATATCCGTTTGGCTTCCAACTGTTAATTTCTCGATCGTTTTTCCGTTTTCCATCATGTTATTATCATATTCATTATTTGCTTTGTTTATCTTCTTGGCCTTATTCCCTTGACCCTTTTTAGGGGGATCTCTTTCTGGATTTTTTCAACCTTTTTCATACCCTCCTTTAACTTTTTCAGGAACTGGTTAGAGTATGAGGACTTATACTTCTTTTTTTTCTTCTTTCCCTGAGAACTCAACTGGGGTTGAGGTTCAGGTATTGCTCTTGCCCTTCTTTTTCTCTTCTTTTTCATTTTTCCATTCAGTTTCTTACTCTGTGGGACTACCCAATCAGAGTATCCTGAAGATATATTAATCGGGCACTCTTTGTCAGCTTGCCAAAGATCATTATCCACCACACGAGCCATCCTCAGAAACTCCTCCTTTACAGAGGCTGAAAGTGGAGTATCTTGTAAGAAAGGTTCTGTGCCAGTTTTTTGAGGCGAACCCTTCACTCGGGTCTCAGTCCTTCTATCATTAAGCTCTGGTTTCTCAGAAATAGTCGCCCATTTTTTCACAAGATCCCCACATAGAACAGTCAACAGATCCAACTTTCCTGATTGATCATTGACTTCTTTTTGGAGACTCCTCATAGGCTCATCCATAGCCCCATTAATTGCAGATTTTAAAGCAACCATAGTTGATTCATTTATCAACAGTTCTTTTGTAACCTCCAGTAATATGACTGTATGTTGTTGCACTTCCAGCTTTATATTTTCAAACACTTTAACCAGTGACGTTAAAACAAAGTTTAAAGCCATTATTGTAGGCGGTACCAGTTCCTGTGTTGAAACTACTGGATGGGTACTAGAGATTGGTTGCATCTTGTCAGCAAAATTACTAGATTTTTGTGGGTCAGAGGCATTATCATCCATCCAATCTTTAATCTCGTTGGTATGATCTTGCTGACTAGGTCCAATAGCGGGTACATCCATTTCCAGTTCCAAAAGGTCTTCATCTCTCAGATCATTAAGATTGGCAGGGACCTGGCGTTGGGGGTCTCCAGATTCACTTGGGGACTCTCCTTGAGTAGGTGGAGCAACCACACTTCCATTCATCTGCAGTTCTGATGTTGTCAATAAGTGATTCAAAATCACCTTTTTCATTGTGGTCGCCCTTAAAGTATAGTCCAGGTTTCCCTGAAATAGTGCTCGAATCGGGTGTTTTTTTTGGGGTAGACTCACTTCCTTTATGTCTAGGAACTTCTTTCATTAAGCCAGATCCCATAGGTGACTGATTGTCCACTGGATAGATACTTAGGGGGAGGACAAAGATACCCCCACCTGTCTTGTAGGGCTTAGAAAAGCTTGAGGTTGCCACCTCCTTTTCGATACATTGAGACTGAGACTTCTTGCCCATTTCAGTACTCTTAGTCTGCTTACAGCCGGTATTTACAGCTCCTTGGGGCGAACTCCGTAGATCATACATTAACAACAACATATGTGTATGACCTCTACACCTGGGTCAAAGGCCACTGTGGCCCGCAGTCCCTAAGTACCAAGGAGATCAGAAGCTGGTGTCTTAAAGGTGCAGGAGGAAGTTTGTAAGGGGTTACTTTACAACTCACGCTGTCCTTGCTCGGGTCAAAGCCCGCAGTCCCAGAGTCTTTAGCTGCACTTTAGACTACCAAGAAGAAAAAAATAATAATAGTTTCCTAAACTGATTTCAACTGAAAGCACTCTTATACACAAACGAAAATAGATGTAAATGGAAAAACACATAGAGACATCCTTCCCCTCTCTGTGTAAGAAGTGATTATATTTCACTTTTCACCTCGGTCTTTGAGGCGTTTCCGTGTTACCCCCACTGGAGCAGTTCTCAACACTGGTTAATGATCAATGCCACACCAAAGCATTAGACACCCAGGCTGGTAGCCGTATGCTCACTGTCCCCCCGACATTAGAATTTTGAGAACTTTACGTACTCTGACAGAGCGCCAACCGGAATTCAGCCGGAAGCCGCACCACCGCCGAAAGCAAAAACGCTTACGGCGTGTCAGAGGAAACAATGTCGGCAGCAGCAACAAGGTGAGCGCTCGAGGACTAGAGCACCTATGCACATATGCACCGTAGTGCTCCGGAGCTCTATAAGGAAACTTTACTGAGGCTTTACTGCTTACGGCCTCTTTACTGGGGCTTACCACCACAGCACCTCCTGCACACACAGCCACGCGGGTCTTCTGCTCGAAAGCTCTTCAGCTTCGGCTCAGCTTAGCTTCAGCTCTGCAGGACGGCTCAGTGCGCTTCTCGTACTCCCCTCGCCTCCGCCTCCGCTTCCGCACTCCTCACGAGAAAATCTTAGAGGAAGGGACCTTCTGACAATCGAGTCAAGCCGCACTGTGAGACACTCCTCATTCTACACAGCCGCTTCCGACTCCGACAAACTAGCTCAGACAATGTTAGGAAGAAAATATGCTGGCAAATAGGTAAATGCACAAATCACATGAGCACAGTTCTTACATTCCTTCGTTATTTATGCTGCGCTAGGCACCCTCTATGGACACTGGACTGGATAATTCTTCTCACACAGGCCAACACCCACTACAACACAGCAGACAGGAACAGTCACTTAGAGGCCTTCGGTTTCCAGGATGGTACGCATGCACTGCTAAGCTCGCTGTGGAATCCCCCCAGCTTTCAGTTTGCACTAAGCTTTTATTAAGTGACCCTGCCCATCACATACTATGTAAACCCTTTTAGAAGCTTCCCCTTAGCTTGTTTGCGGGGGAAAAGTACTGGTCTGCACCTGGCTTCCAACTTATTCTTCCCCTTCCCTTCCCAGAGGCTGGCCACTTCTGGTGAGTGCCTTTGGAATGCGGCCTTATCAGTAACCCAGGTCATCCTAAGCTTCTGGTACAAGCATACCGGCTTAAATGGACCATCGCTTGGGAAAAGCAAAAGCTAAAATCTGTGAGCATTTTGGTGTGTACTCTAATCAATTAACCCTATCATAACTCAGGCATGCTGTGGGCTTTTGCACTGTTCTGTCATTACATGACAGTTCCACATGCATAGTGAAGGTGTATCCCATGAGCCATTGTCCACACACAGTCCCCCATTATGCAAACCAACCCATAACAAAGTCCTCGAGCCTTTTGGTCAGCTGATGCATATAGGGAGGCAGCCCTGAGTTGGTCTCACAGGATGGATTGCTCACGGAAGTCACAGTGTTTCCAAGCTGTGTGTCAAATGTCTGTGCGCAAGGCAGACAGAAATTGACTGCGGCTTCTACTTGTACATCTACCCCGGGCCACCAATACCATTTGTTCACCCGGTGTTTGGTCATGCTTCTGCTTAAATGGCCTTTATGTGTTGCTTCCACGGTGCGGTGGCAGACCCCTTTGGGGGGAACCACTTTCTCATCTTTTAAGAGTAAATCCGTCAATACGGTTCTATGTCATATTTCTGCATTTCAAAGCCCGAACACATAAAGATCTATTTGCTGGGCCCGTTTTTGTGTTGGCTTTGAATTGTGGAAATATTACATACTGCGCCCCCTCCTTGCCCACCGCACCCTCTCCAGCTCATTCCCTCATTCATCGGGGGGTTCAAACCGCCGAACCCCCACATTTATCCACCCACCACCCCCCTCGCGCCCCAAAACACGCATCCTCACCACATACGCACATAGACATATACACGCACACACACATACATACAAAAACTCACCTCTTCCTCCTGAGACGACTCTGCTATGGGCTCACAGAGCCTGTCAGCCCCTGCGCAACCCTGTGTGCGTCAGGGGCCTGACAGTTCGATTTAGAAAGACTGCTCCGTGCGGTAATGGAGTGGTCTTTCTAAATCAGTCTTCGGTAAAAAGAAAACGGTAATTTAACCTAATACCGTCAATAAAGCTTTATGTTGGTTAGAAACCATAAAAGTGAAAATACAATATAAAGAGTAAAATAGTCGTTACATAAAAGCAGAATAACAAAATGTCTACAATTCATGACTTTGACATCATATAAAAAAGGTAAAGCACCACACTTCAGATAAAAATAATCCAACTATTAGCATACAACAAAATTGGCAACATTATAATTAATAGACACAATGTAAATTACAATCAATTCATGTGTCTAAAATGCAATTATTAGGCCGCAATTCTATTTGGAGTTGGCCTGTGGGGAATTAGAAACAGTAAGGAGAGCGTAGCTCACAGCCTTAAATGGAGTGCCCAACGTCCTCAATTTTTGGTTACCTCTCTCAATCTTTGCATCCATGCCCTGCGGATAAATTGTGCTGTTGCATATACAACACAGGGACTTTGAGACTGACCCAGGTACAACACCGCCATCTGTGCCGGCAGATCCCAGCTACATTTAAGACAGGTCTCAAATATCTGCGTGTAAGAATCTGAGCTTTATGACTGTTCAACAGAAAGTGTATCAGAGTTTCTCTTGCTTCCCCGATTAGCAGACACATCTGTCCCCATTTAATTCCAAGATTGTACAAAAGTAGCAATTGGTAAAATCCCCAATCTAAAGCGTATATATAAGGATCTCTCATATGCTGGATTTATAATATCAAGATACAGCTTGGGGCCCTCAAGCAATGTTATCTTGACATATTCAGGGCTTAATTTCAAATTCCTTGCTTGTCCCACAAGTTGTTCCAGAGCTCTTTGTTTTATGCCTATCTTGACACTTCTTACCATAGAGATTGGGTGTTCCATCAGGTCATCCCACAGTTTAAAGCAATAAGACTATGCTTTATGTGGCTCTACCACTATTCAGGCTCATAAAGCGGAGTAGGGTGCACAATATGATTCTAAGCCTTCTTGCCTCCACAATCTCAACAAGTACATGACTGGGATATATGGGGCCTGAAAACCTATAGGGGTTGTGTTGAATTCCAAGTGGATCAACAATGATGGAGCACTTTGGGGTAATAACACCAGTTTCTTGAGGAACTTGCGTTCACAGATGTTCAACTTCTCAAGATCAGTGTATCCCCAAATCTCCGAGCCATAAGTTTCTGCTTGGGCCGATTGTTTTTCGAACATGTCCAGGGCAGGCAAGACTGCGCCACTACCATGTTTTATGAAAAAGGAGATAATAACTCCATTGTAATTTTCCCTTATGGTGTTGGAGTTATCCGGATGAGAAGTTCAGCTCCCAAACTCATGCAACCTAACCCCAAGGTAATCGAATTGTTTGACCTGCTGCAGTGCTATGTAATTTACCTTAAGTGTCATGTTTTGAGTATTGAGCCTTAAAAACCATGACTTTGGATTTACTGATATTCAAGTTCAGGTGCAATTCTTTAAGTTTAGACAAAAACACAGATAATGATTTCTCTAGGTCTAGGGGGGTTGTTGCCAAAATGACTGTGTCAACTGAATAAAAAAGTGCCAGATACTTTCCAGACGCCTTCTTGGGGTAATCCTGGCACCCCTTCTTCTGTGCATCGATAATCTCCTGAATCTAAATGTTGAAGAGAAGGGGCACCAGGACACACACCTGTCTTACTCCCCTTCTAACTTCAAATTGAGCCATTTGTTCACCCCCAGGGCCATAAAGGTATAGTAGCTTGATTCTCTTAGTATAGCGACGATAAGATAAAAATCAACTGTGGTGGAACCTTACAAGAAGATAAAATACACCATAGGGTGGGTGTCGAAACCGAGTCAAAGGCTGTCCAGATTCAGAAATACAGCGTAAAGGTTCATTCACTGCAATACGCTGTACTTCTGGAACAACAAAAACAATAAAAAACACCGTTCCACTGTGACCCTGTTTTGTCTAAACCCTGCCTGATGATTACTTATGTTGCCTTCATCTCCTCAGACCTGCACATTCCTGAGTACTACTCTACCAAAAACCTTTACTGCACCATCCTGGAGGGAAATTGGGTGGTAATTGCCCAGGGAATCTGTTCCTCCCTTTTTATATATTGGTATGGTGACTGCTTGTCGCCATGAGGGGGGGGGATTGTTTCCGATCTTATTAAGGCATTCAACATTTTGCACAAAAAAGCTGTCCACATAACCTCCTCCTCATTCAATAAGCACCAAATCAGGACCTGCAGCCTTCCTGCTTTTCGAGGACCTTAAAGCAGCTTCAACCTCTTTCAATGTTAGACACAAATTCCTTCTGATCATGGTGTTTTCTATATCCCAGGTCTATAACTTCATGGGAACTATATAGGTCAGAACAATGAAGCCTCCAATTCTCTGCTCTAATACAGCACTGCAGCGTGTTGCCCCCTTTCACCTCTTTGTCCACAATCATTTTCCAAAAGGTTGTGCTATCCCCTCGCTCTAGCACATTTTGTAAAGCTGACCACTTTTCTCGGGCAAATTCTCTTTTTTTGGATAGCACCAACCTCTTATATTCAAATCTTAAGAAACGCAAGTTACTTTTGTCCACCCCTAGATTCGATCTGGCACAGGACACAATATTTCTCTTTGCCTCAGAACACTCGCTGTAGTACCATCCGGCTTTAGCCAAAGCCTTCTTCCTAATTACTGCAACGGGCGCTGAGACAAATGAGACCAAATTGGCCTTGAGGTTCTCAAATTCACTCATAATAACAGAGTAAACACTCTCCACACTACAAATGGTTATCAAGTTGTCCAGGGTTGAAGAGTAGATAGTAGATTTGAGATCACGCTCAATTATTGTGACCCATTTTACCGATTTGCGAGCACGGCCCTCAACTGCAATCAGTTGGTTATTCTTATGCCCACTATTTCCCCGGCCACCTACTGTTTGTGCAAAACTCTTAGGGTTTAAGGGTGGTGTGATCACTCTCTGTTCTCTGACATAACTCAAAGTCACCCACCCCTGCCCACTCACTTCCCGAAATAAGGATATAGTCAATCAGGGAAGATCGATTGGGCCCAGTGAATGTCTTTTTGGCCGGTTGGTATTTGGAGTATCAACCTTTGCATGACCGCAAATTCAAATTGTTTAGAGTTCTAGATACATCCAAAGCTAGACGATGTGTTCTCTTTTGTTGATGAGCATCCACTGCTTGGTGTCCAAGGCAAGGTCTTGATCTTCCAATATGACCAGTAAATCATTCAGTGGTTCAATCTGCATATTTAAGTCTCCTGCAACCAGAATGTAGCTTTTTTCACAGCTTTCTAAAGATCTTGAAATGATTGCATCTTTGAGTAGATCTGTAATGGCCATGCCCTTTGGGCCTAAGGGTCTATTATATATGTTAAATATCCACAATCGATCACCTTCCTCTGTAATAATTGAAAGTAGCTGTATATCTAGGGAGTCGAGTGGACAATTAGCCACTTTTCTGCAAAGTGTGGAGTCTAACCAAACCAACAGACCCCCACTTGGTCTACCTTTCGGACCATTAACTGCAGGAATGTGAAAGTATCGAAACTGGTACGGATACCCAAATCTCCTGAAATAGGATAATCTGGAAGTTTCTTATAAACATCCACCAATCTGGGGCGTCCAGCATTCTACTTAGTCCTGCAACTTAGACTGCCAGCGCCCCTCCTGAACCTATCCAGGTTCCTGCTATGCCTGCCTTTCTCAAAAATGTTGTTCTGTGTGGTATAGGCAAAACCCGTTCCTCCCCCTACCTTTTCATTACCCTTTCCAATAACATTTTTGATATGTTCCCTCATTAATCGAAATTATTTAGGGGCTCTTAATACTGTCTTGACATTTGGTAGGGGATATGCTCTGCGATCTGTACTCAGAAGACCTTCAATGAGACCCCATGAGCGCAAATGTACCCATATAGAATCATGACTGTAGTTCGGGATGACACTCCTGGAGCAACCCACAATATCATCCCCAATTACAGAGAGGCAGACATTTATGTGTTGAAAACAATGTAAACATTTGTTTTTTAGGCTCTCTGGGTCCTGACGTGTATTTGGCATTAAGCGGGGTACATTAATCAAAACAGAGGGGCTGCCCTTATCGCTCGCAATACTAGGTAAACATGCATCCATTTGGCAGCTCCCCAATGTCCCCAGAGGGAGTTATGTTATCACCTGATAGAGGTGTTATACCTGCTTCGGGGGTCAATCGGCTACTCTGTTCAATTGGAGCTAAAGAGAAACATGGGACTGGGGTGGACTTAAATCCCCTACTTGGTATGTTCCTTCCATTTGCCTCTATCGAGACACTCTTTATTGGAACCTTGAATCCCTGTACTGAGACAGCGACTACACCACCAGTCCCTTCACCGGGTCACAAGGAGTTTGAACTGGAATTCGTGAACCTAGAGCAACCACCTTTTCTTTAACATCCTTAATTTCCCCGGCCAACTCTTTTAACAAACATTCAGTTTTGATAACAATGAGCTCATCTGAGAGCACTTCTTTTACTTTGCTGTTTAATGTATAGAAATCGGGTTTTAAATTTGAACCTTCGTCTACAGTGCTAGACTGTGTTTCACAGTCACAGGACCTCCTTATTACACCATTCGCTATCTTTCTATTTGCACCCGTACCAGTTCATTTTGCACCAGGGACTTTGCCCTTATTTATGTAGGTCACACATTTAGTGAACGATTCCACCGGGGGAGAACTTTCACTGATTGATTTGAATCTATTAGCAAGCAAGACATGGTTATTAACCAGCACGTTCTTATTGCTACAATTTGTCTCCACACACACTCTCTCTCTTTGCTCATTCACTAATTGTGCACTATCATGGGATGATTGCAATTCATGGCCACTACTGACTTCTAAGCCTCCATGAGGAACCTCCTCCCCTTGGCGGTGATCATCAATGATATTAGCAGGAGTCAGCCCTGTTTTTGTCTCTTTACATTTGGTGTCACATTTAACTGGGGATATAAAATTATTCCCCCCTTCCTACTTTTGGGTGGTTGCGAAGGGAACCAAGACATCTATTTTGTATATGCAAAGTCTTGGTGTGTCCTTCTATGGGCCATCTGTTATTGGTGGTTCACAAAATAGTGTAACTGTGTCAGTTTCTGCTATTAACACACAGATGGGACATAGGCAGTGAAGAGGGCTGCCCGTCAACTTTTATTGGCCCACCATTCGTGCCTGCCGCTGTTTGGTTTTTATCAGGTGAACTTCCCAACCCATCGAAATCATAAAGGAGATATTTAATTTCTGTAATCAGTATACTTACATCCTGATTTGGTTTAAACATCCTTGAGATTTTGTTCTTACAAGTCCCTCGAGACAATGCAGAGTCGGCTTTCATTTTTGCTATTTCATGCCACTTATTAATGCTACTCTCCTCCTGCCCAAATTTCACAGCATAGACTAATGCAATTATCAATTGTGGCAAGTATGTAATTGGCTATGAGAGCGGACACTCCCTTCAAGTAAATGGATGAATATGGATGCAATAGTCTATGCCTTAGCTCGAAGGTTCGTTAAAAAAGTCTGTACTGGTCAGCTCAATAAAACCAAATCGATTACCAATTAAAATAGAAAACAATCATATCAAATGTCAGAGTACACAAACTGCTCAATTGGGGAACACACCCACACACCCTATGAATCCATGCACCACTATGCACCACTTCTATTAAAAGTGCACTTTCTTCAACAAAACAGTTGGCAATGTTCGGAAGTGTCACAACTATCACATTAAACCCTAGGTTCAAGTGAATTCCACTGAAGGGGAAAGGAGGCGAGACGCTGCGCTCCTGCTGGTAATGGTAGCTTTTCAGTCCACGCAGCAAATCGTCTGTGAACAGAGGCAATGCGCACTATGCAAAAGGAATCACATCGATCCCGGCCGGGCAATAGCTTCCATGGTAATCCAAAATAGTCCACCTCAATACGCTCTTAATACCAGGCGTGCCAGCTGCAGCCAAAGGAGCCAAAAGTGGTAAGCGTTCAATTATGAACAGTTCCAGGTTCCTTCTCCGAGCGGAACAGAACGGCAAAGCCCCCTCATGCACACTTCAACCCCCGCAGGCTTGTTTTATCTCATGATATCCTGCACTTCAACACCCTCACCCTCGCCAGAAATTAGGCAGAAGGTTTAAGTTACTTACCTGTAACTATTGTTCTCCAGCATGGGCTGGCATGGATTTGCATGCTTATGAATATTCCCCGTCGTCAGGCTGGGAATCCTCAGTAAAAGAAAAAAAAGTTTCACTTTCACTTTAAAACGGTATTTCTCCTATAAAGCATTCACTGTCCTCTGGGTCATTCTGCCCCCACTCAATGACAGTCCTCTCCCTAAACCCCGCCTCTGGCAGCCATCTTCAAATTTGGTGAGCATGTAAAGTTGCAGCATGACCAAGAAGAGCCGCAGGACCCATGCTGGAGACCAATAGTTACAGGTAAGTAACTTAAACCTTCTCCAGATAGGGGTCTGACACGGATTCACATGCTCATGAATAACACAGCAGTACAACATTACACAACCCCGGGAGGTGGCAAGGCTCAACAGAAGCAATTAACTCTTACCTCTGGAACAGACTCAACTCAAGTAGTACTGCTTGGCCGACATTTTGGAATCCTCCCTGGAATCCCTGTTGACGAAGTAGAACTTCGTAAAACTGTGCGTGGACCTTCATGTAGCAGCCCTGCTGATGTCCAGCAAGGGCACACCAGACAGGAACGCTGGCGTTGCAGCAATTGCTCTAGTGGAGTGGCCTCTCGGACGGGCCGGCAGCCGGAGAGCCATCTTGAAATGGTCCATCTGATCCTGACAAAGCTCCCACTCATGGCAGGAGGGCAGTTCCCTGCTGAGGGAGTCTGCAATGGTATTCTTGACTCCCACCAGGTGGAGAGGGACGAGGAACATCCTCTGTCCGACAGCCCAGTGCCACAAGGCCTGAGCTTCCTTGGAGAGCGCCGGGGAACGAGTGCCACCCTGCTTTCTGATGCAGAACATGGTGGTGGTGTTGTCCATGAAGATCCTCACCACCTTACCTTTCAGAGACTGTAGGAACGACTTGAGGGCCCAGAACACTGCCCGTAGCTCCAGGATGTTGATATGCAGATCCTTCTCCTCTGGCAGCCACAGGCCCTGGCATGCAGACGACCTCTGTGCACTCCCAAACCTTCCTGGGAGGCGTCCGTGATGACTGTCTCCTGGTATGGGGGTTCTGAAATTCCGTGCCTTGGGAAATGTGGGAGCGGACAGCCCACCATTTTACTGCTCGTCGGAACTCCTCGCTGAGAGGGATCTTGTCTGTAAAACTTCCAGACACTTGTATCCAACGGGCATCCAGGAATTCTTGTAGGGGTCGCATCTGCAACCTGCAGAGACAGACGAGGTAGATGCAGGACTACATCATGCCCTGTAACGACTTGATGGCCCGCACCGTGGCCATCTTCGCAGACGACAGTCATTGCACCTTTCCTTGAATGGCTGCTAGCCTCTCCTCTGAGGGCGACACCATTGAAGACATCTTGTTGAGTATGGCACTGAGGAACAGCGCGTTCTGCAATGGCGTTAAGCAGGACTTCAGAGAGTTGATGGTGAATCCCAGATCCGTCAATAGTCGGATGATCGCCTTTGTGTGTTCGCTGACCAGCTCCCAACGTCTTTGCCGGTTCAGGCTTGCTTGGGTGTCGGTGTCCTGCCCTGCGGGCAATGGCAACACTATACTCCGCTACCATAGGATTGGGTGCAGCCTCTGTAGGCCTTTTGCATTGAGCACCAGGAAGGTTGTCTGTAAAACGTGGATAAACCTTTTAATGACCTGCTCGATTTTCTCCTGGAGTAGCGAAAAGAAGACGAGCTGTGCTGCGGGAGAGTGCAGAGGGTACGAACCGTCTCCATACCTGCCTTGATGGGCTGGAGGGACCCGTCGACAGCCTTCCCGAAGCGGATTTTCCCTGTCGTAGGACATGTCCAGTACCTTTACTTGGACCTCCTGACGGAAGTTAGTGGCCTTCTTCCATCCCTGCCGGCAACGGCAAACGTCATTCCCCATCTGTCAGAACCCTGTGTCGGCGACGTCCACTGCCACCGTGATGGCATGGTCCGATGCCACCTCTCCCTCCTGGAAGAGGGCTTCCATCTTCTTATTGTTGGGGAGGAACTCCAGGATCGGTCCTAGCTAGTACCTCAATTCACTGTCGTACCTGGCTAGGATCACCAGGAAGTTGGCCGCCTTGATTGTGGACAACGGTGGTAAATCACCTTCTTCCCCATGGCGTCCATCCTTTTTCCCTTGCTGTATGGAGGGACTGACGACGATGAGGATTGGATAGTCTTGCGCTGATGACACTACTGAGTCCGGAAATTGTTGCAACCTCGGGCACTTGGGTGCAGAGCCTTGCACCCTATACTTCTTCTCCAGCATATCCCGCTTAGCTGCAGCCGGGCAAGGGTTTTTCATGAGGGCCAGAAAATGTACAGCTATGATTGTCTTCCTTTTGGCCTCTCGCATTTGGTACAAATAGCCCTCCTCCTTGGTTTTCTTGGGCACCAGCCGAAATAGCTCAGAGGCCCGGGCGAGCATGGAGTGGAACGATCCGACTTCATCTGGTGGGGAAACCCTGTGCGGAGCATCCATACGTGGCGATTCATTGTCCGCTGGGCCGAAGTCCTTGTCTTCATCTGTGCTCCTGGCAGTATCAGTCCCCATCCCCATCGCTGGGTCTGCCAGGGGATGTAGGAGCCCGACAGGTGGAGGAGGTTGGTATGGGGGAGTCAGGTGATGCTTCCTCTTTTTAGATGGAGGCTGATTGGGGGCATGGGGCACTACAGGCACCAGTGACATTCTTAGCTGGATTTCTGACACGAAGGTGTGCAGAGTTGATAGAATGTCCAATGAAATGTCCTGCGGCTGAGAAGTCAAAGAAGGAAAACTCAGCCCTTCACCATTGTCGTCGTCGTCCTCGTGGACCGTATGCATGGACTCTTGATCTTCGTTGTCCGTGGACAACACTCCATAGTTTGAGAGGCCACCTGCGAGGACGGTTTTGAGGCCTCCTAGCCCCCAACTTTTTAACCCCCTGAGTGTTGTGAACCAGGACTTGGGCCGGTACCTTTATCCACTCTGGAGAGCATGCAGTCTTTGCCAAGGCCTCCACGGTGGTGTAGCGCTTTTCTGGGCTGCGGGAGCCACCCTCATAGGATCAGTGCCCATAGCTGATGTGGTAGTAGTTGCCGTTGACAAAGTCACTGATGAGGACTTTGTCTGTGCCAGTTCAGCCTGCTTGGGCTGCGTGGCCTTCTTTCCTCTATCCTTGGCTTATCGGATTTCTCCTGTAGCTTAGCCGGATTGGACAACTTTCTTTTTGGAGAGGAGTTCGACGGTAGGCTGGCTATGGAGGTCGGAAGGTGATGGTGATCGCGCCCTACCCAACTTGGGGCCTGCATCAGCAGAGAACCCGGTGGACTCGGACTTGCGGATCTCGGCCTTATCTTGGACTCCCACGGATGGGGCGACCTCAAAGTACTTGGAAGACCTCTCCTTGGACCGGCAGGTCCTGGACGGGGCATGGCCCTGCTCAGAGGCCTTGTTCGAGTTAAGCCACGCAGCCAGCCTACTATGCCTGTCTTTCGTCATCTTCTTAGAGAAACCTAAGCATATCTCGCACTCCACCTCCTTATGGTCCGGGTGTAGGCAGTAGAGGCATTGTAGGTGCTTGTCTTCTACAAACAAATCCCATAGCCCGCATTTGGTGCAGGGCCTAAAGAGGGACGTTCCATCCTTCTTCTCCTCCATCATAGTGAGAGGGCGCGAAGTAGGCCCAAGATGGCCTTCTAGAATCTTCGATGAATCTTTGCCCTTGAGGGGCACGGAACTTCACCGACAACAGATCCCTGTTGCCGGCAGATGAGGAAAAGAGCACACAGGCTCTTTGGAACAAAAATGTAACTTTTCTTTTTGAAAAAACTCAAAAAACATAGAAATAGCTTGGAGAGCAACTCGGGCACTCCCAACGCTGAAGCGTGTGATAAAAATCTGAAGATGGCTGCCAGAGGCAGGGCTTAGGGAGAAGACTGTTATTGAATGGGGGGCAGTATGACACAGAGGATAGTGATTGGTTTAGAGGAGAAATACAGTTTTAAAGTGAAAGTGAAATTGTTTTTTCTTTTACCGAGGAATCCCAGCCTGACGACAGGGAATATTCAGAAGCATGTGGAGGAAAAGAAAAAGAAAAAGTGACAAATAGGAAAATGCTTTGGCCGCATTAAAGTACTTTCGGAAAGAACAGCAACAGTGCATAAAGTCATAAAATTAATCAATTAAGTCAATTCAGGCCAGTGAGGAAATTTCAGTAGTACCTTGCTCCGTCTCCTTGAATCGAAGCTATATAATACGAACCACTGGGTGCTCCAAACCAAACAGAAGAGTTCCAAGTTGCACAATCGAGAGTGCTAGCAGCTTATCATTACGACTTCACCCAGTGGCTGGTAACTCCCATGCCCTTCCACCACGGGCTTCACCGATACAGGCCTGATGGGAAGGATTTATCGGCAGCAATATCCGTCTGGCCCAGGGGCATGGGAGCCAGAGAGGTGAAGAGGATTGGGGTTGGAAATCCAACTGTTTTAAAAAGTACGTACGAGAAGAACTCTTATAATAAGCCTCATCTTCCCCCCGCAGATGATGGCCTATACAGATCGGCATGGATAGTAGGCCATTTGTTTGTGACCTGGGCAGGGCGATGGATGGAAGATACAAGTGGTGGGTTACATTTACCAAGAACAATCACCTCCTGGTGGGGAACCCCGGGAATGTGCTAGGAGGACATACACGAGAGATTGGCTGGTCTAATCGGTCTCAAAGACCCCCCTAAATATTTAGTGGTATACCTGGAGGGCAATGATCTGACACATATGGGGAGGGGCCAATTGCAAAGGGACATATGCAAATCTTTGCACAGCAAAGCACACTATTGGAGGGGGACCGAAATCTTCATGTCAGAAATGGCAGCCAGGAAGAAATGTCAGGAAGCAGGGTGCAGAAAGGCAGTCGAAAATTCTAGGAAGCAGCTGAACAAAGCCCTGGAGAAATTCTACAGGAACACAGGGTTACACTTTATCAGGCATGGCCCGTCCCAAAACAACCCTGACCTGTTTCATCATGATGGAGTACACCTTATTATAGAAAGGGATGGAAGTGTTCACGAATAACATTTTTAGGGCACTATAAATGAGGGGGTGTAGATAAGTGTACTTTTGGGGGAACCTGAGCTGCCGAGGATACCACTCAGGTGTGGCAACACAAGTCTAAGGACAGAATGGCAATTGGGCTGGTAAAAGGAACCAGCCAAGAATAGAAGAGGAAGCAGAAAAGGAAAAGTCTGGCTTTCATGAACGCAAAGAAAGGACTTGCCAGCAGAGCTCGAAGAACAGTGGAAAGACCACTACCAAAGAGCGAGGGCGAGCTCTGAAGAACAACGGACTGGTGAGAAGGCATCACTCCGCTTGGACACGGGGTGTCCAAAAGCACACCTGTTTTAGTTTGTGGTTATTATTGCTGTAAATAATAAAAGCCTACGGCCAATTTTTATTCCACACAATGGTATGTAGTCTTTTGTAACAGATTGTGGATAAGCAAGAGAGCTAGGGTGCCTGCACTACTTAGCCTAGGCCACAGGCTCCTAACCGTCCTATAGGGACGGGAAGTTAGAGGGCCGGGGGGTTGGCATAGGGCGTAGGCAGAGGGGCTCTCCCAGGGAGAGGACAGCCGACAGGCGCCATCACCAGAGATTGCCATGGCAACATGGCAACAGAAAAGTCGCCGGGAACAAAAGGACAAAGAAAGGTGCAAGAAATAACAGCAGGAGGGCAGGAGGGGGCCCAGCACTCAGGCGAGTAACAAAGACGAGGAGGGGAATACATAGGGCTCCCAGAAAGGTGGTAGGCATGGCAGAAAGCAAGTGCACCCAGTTTGGGTAAGCTTGCTGGAGGGAAAAGAAGGGAGCATTTCGTTTTCCCACCCAACCCATCCTGAAAAGGAAGGTGAGAAGGAGACGCTGGGTAGCAGGAACGGTACCCGGCCAAGTCGTAGGCGTCACCTGTTTAAGGAGAGAATGCCAATTGGGCTGATATAGGAACCAGCCAAGAATAGAAGAGGAAGCAAAGTCCAGCTTGCATAAACACAAATAAAGGACTTGCCAGCAGAGCTCGAAGAACAGTGGAAAGACCACTACCAATGAGTGAGGGCGAGCTCTGAAGAACAACTGGCTGGTGGGAGACCTCACTCCCCTTAGACACAGGGTATCCAAAAGCACACCAATTTTTCTTTGTCCGATAGCACAGCGAATAGAGCGCTCGATTTGACATCTGTGCAGAGCCTGCTCACGCAGGTTCGGATCCTGGTAAGGCCAAACTCAGCCTTTCATCCTTCCGAGGTCGATAAATGAGCACCACACACTGTGGGTAATAATAAGCAGCGCTCAGATACCTGAGGGTTTGTAGCGCTATATAAATGCTAAATTATTATTATTATTAGTGTAAATAATATTAAAATCCTATGACCAATTTTGATTCCACACATAATGGTATGTAGTCTTTTCCAACAGATTGTGGGTAAGCAAGAGAGCTAGGGTGCCTGCCCTACTTAGCCTAACAGCACAGCAGTAACACCCAGCGGCTGCTAACTCTCATGCCCTTTCACCACTGACTAGAGTAAATCACCCACCATTCATCTGGACATGGTGGAATTGGTCCCAGATGTCAGTGGCCCGGAAAGGCCACCCAGCGAAAACAAGCCCTGTAAAGAGGTGCATTTCAATGCACAGCTTTGTGCAAATTTTGAGTAAACCCCGGCCAGTACTAAAAAGACCTGCAAATCCTCCTTGCCCCATGGGCAGGTGCTTCTTCCACACCCTCAACTAGGGTCACATTTGGGTGAATCCATGGGCCATTTATCACGTGGCCCAAGTATTTCACTTCTGGCACCGTGAATAGACACTTTTCCGATTTGATATTTAAGCCCATTCTCCTTAGGGTATTCAGGACATGCGCGAGAGCTGCAGCATGTGGTGAGATGTGCTTAGCTAATATCTAGAATGTCATCATGAAAACACTTGGTGCTGTCACTGAAAGGTTTGCCTATGACACGTTAAAATATGGTGTATGCCGATGCAAGGGCAAAAGGCATTCAAATGAATCAGTATGCACCAAGCAACATTATGAAGGAAGTGAGATGTTTCGACTTATCATACAACTCAATCTGGTGATATGCACTTACAAAGTCAAGTGTCATTTGAACTCTCTAAAAGAGCCAACATTGCATGTACTTTAAATCAGGGATCTGCAACCTTTTGCTCTCCAGATGTTTTGGGCTACAATTCCCATCAGCCCTAACCAGCATATTCAATGGTGGAAGATCATAGAACTTGTAATTTAAAACATATGGACAGCCACAGGTTGCAGACCCCTGCTCTAGATCAACCCAGATTCTTTCAATAAGTGAGTGCAAGTCCACACACATTGTAATGGTGCAGATGAGTTTTTGGACAGCAACAACTGGATGACATCATTGGCACATCACATAACTAGCTTGTGTGAGAAACCAGAGGGGATCTCACCCGCTAGTCCCCGGAGATTTCTCTCTCAAGTGGCCAGGGCACAGCCCTTGCCTTTGGATCCAGTTCCTTGTGGTGGACCAGTGCGTGAGGATCACCTGGGTATTCCCCCCTTTTTTGTTCATCTACCCCATCCTATTTTATAGGATTTATTCGAGGCCCCACCCCAACCCCATTTTTACACAAACACTGGGCCGAGGAAGAGGGTGGCTGAGAGTAACAACATTAACTTTCACACATCGTACTGGATTTGTCCTACTAATCACGGTGAAGCAAAGGCAGGCACTTGACTAAGTGCATACACCTGATACCAATTAGCCCTCCTCACACGAATAAAAGGCAGAACCCAAAAACACACTCTGAGCAAGGCAGAACACGAGCATGACCAGAACTTCCGGGACAAGGGCACACCTACTGGAGCGAGCAACAGACCAAGGGAAGAGAGCAGCAGGTCGAAAACCCCAAGGGTGCCCTACTGGAGTTTGTTGCCTCCGACAGACCATGAAAGATACGTGGAGAAGGCCGGATCCCATAAGTGAAGATAACATTGTGTTCCCTGGATGCCAGCGACCATCCCGGTCAGCAGAGTTGGGGAGGCGAGGCCAAGCCTGTGGTACTAACCTTGACTCGTGAATTGAAAATAGCAAACCAAGAAAGAAGCACACACAGCCGGTGAGTTGGTAAGCAACCTGAGAGACCGGTGTATGTTAAAGCAAATGAGGTAGCAACATTATATCACAAGTGAAGGCTGCATGCATGTGGATTAGACGTGAAAAAAGGCAGACATGTGAATGAACTTTGAAGTAAAAAGCAGCCGTGAGATCAGCGATACTAAGTAACGGAGTGGTCTGGCAAAAGGAATTATCCCATTCTAAAGTCTCAGTAAAAGGTATATTGTTTGAAGTTATAAAGCAAACAGACAGCGAAAGCAAATTAAGTGACCGTGAACTTTGAATCGCAGTGGTCCTGCGGTGGTCTGGTAAAAGTGCCACGCAAATTTGAAAGTCTTTGAAAGGGGTCCGAACCCGATTGAGGTAGACCCGAAGTACAATAAACTTGGGGAAGGGAGCCCCCTCGCAAGTTTGTGTTGAACTGTGACGTGAGAGGTCTGAGCACAGCAGATGGGGACCTTTGTGAACTCAGTGCTGTAAGGTCTGAGCCCGGCAGAGGGGGGCCTTTGTGAACTGAGTGCTGTAAGGTCTGAGCCCGGCAGAGGGGCACCTTTTTTGAACTTTTCGTTAGAAATACAATTTTGGAAACTCAAGAAAAAGACTTTAACGTGGAAGGCCAGGTGGGCCTCAATCCATGGTTTGAAACTGCTTAGAGTGTTACAAACTGAGCAACAGTGAGTCATCCTGCCTGCAGGGACAACCTTACTCTGTGAGGTGTAACGTGAGGAGGAGAGCTGGTTCAACTACCTTTATTCTTTTGAACACTGATTTGTCCTTTTGCATACATTTCCCCTTTTACACTTTTTGTGTAAGAGATCGGGCAGGCATTAGGTTTTGTTAGCATAGGCCTTTTTGATTTGCCTGACGCCACGAGGGCTGTTTTGTTTATCGTTTGATGGTCGAACAAACTTACTCCCATCTTAGTTTAAGGGCAAATTAGGAGTTTCTCCGACCCCATCATTTTCAATAACGGTTTTACAAACTGTATCCATTATGTTAGTGTCATACTTGTGATACCATGCCTTCCCTATACTTGTCTTTTAATTATTCTTGCAACATAATTTGGCTGTGTGTTATATTATGTGTAGAATTGGCCACTCTCCTCTTCATAATCATTCTTTGTTTGAAACCTTTAAGACACCGCAACAAGGTGTTTAATACCTTCAGGAATTTGTCATATATGTCCTCTATGTTTGCATCAATGATTTCGGGCACTGGGATCTAACCTGCTGTGTAGCACCGTCTGCCCTCCACCCCTGTTTGCATTGAGGATTTTCTCTGTACTAGACAGGTCCCAGCCTAGTTTTAAGTAAGTGTCCTCGCCCATTACTGTATAAAGGGAACCGAGTCAACCGTCACTTGCAGGTTACTGCCATCTATTTGTACGTCACACCAGGGGGCCTCCACATCCTCGGCCACTGTAGCAATGAGAAGAAACCCTCAAATATTGTCTCATAAACTGTACTTCCTCATCAAGGTATCTAACAGATCCAGAATTTGTGTGACGCACTCACTCTTTGTCCACATTTATGACAGATAACACCTCAGGAGGAGTAAGGGATAGTTGTTCAACATGTGTTCTATAGTGCCACATGCAAAACATGTATACTTTCTTCTTTTAGACTGTGTTTTGTGCTCGCTACTCACAAGGTTGTCATTTATGCTAGCATCTATGGACTTGGGTGTAAATGTGTTGCCCTGGCCTACTAATGTCACTTCCTCCGTGAGCTCCTGAAGGGGCTTTGGACTACTTGACAGACTGTTCAGCCATGCAGGCTATGTCAGTAGCTTGTTCGAGTATGAGCTCATTTACTAGGAGAAGCCCCTTAGGTAATTTCTTAGTGTTGCAACAGGGCACAATGTGGTTTCTATTAGGCTTTCATTTCAATTAAAGGACCAAATTCAGAATAATCAGCCAGGCAGTGCAAAGCAGCCAAGCACAATAGATATCTTTTTGCTGGTTCCCTAATTGCAGAAGAACTGATTTCTCTGCAGGGTAATTCTTTTTGGGACCAGATTGTTCCTCTAGAGCCTCTCCATGGCTTGAAAGATATCTCGGGCATCGCCGGCACCTTCTCTGTTAGGAATTGGTGGTAGAGGGTTTTGTACACTCTACGTACTTCTCCGCCGAGGCGGTTTAAGAGGATGGCCTATTTGTGCTCAGTGTCATAGTTTGTATGGCATTTACAAATGTGTTGATTAATTCCTTACAGTTTGGCCATGGGAAGGACGGTTCACATGTTGCGGGTTGAAAAACTGGTGGTGGCTGAATAGTAGATTCCAAGATGATTTAAGATTGGTCAGCACAATATACTAAAATAATATGCTAAAACAAGAGACTGAAGAACAAGCTAAAATAATTCATATCAAAAACTAACGAAATGATTCACAGTCTGAGGATAATCATGAAGGGGCCTACACTGCCAGGGTAATTTCCAGGGTTTGGCTGCTGCCTTCCCCTAGTTGCGCTGGTGGTTCCCAGTTAATTGGCTGCAGCTCTCTCTGAGGCTGACATTTAGCAACGCTAAAGGAGCATGCGTAGCGCTGCCTTGTATCTGCACTCTCACTGCATCTTCAGGTAGGCGTGTTGTGACACCCAGCAACATGGCGTAGATTGTAGGGCATACCTCATCCAGCGCGCACAATCATCTTTTCTTTCCCTTTCTTTTTTCCATTTCAAGGGGACCCCTCCAGTGTCAGTGCTCCAGTAGCTTGTAGTTGCGGCCCGCTTCACCTACAGCGGGTCCTTATTCGGTATCTCTTCAGCCGGTCCTCTTGATGTGTGCAGCTGCTGATGCCCACTCATCAATCCTCTCCTTGCTACTCATCGCCATTGTAGCAAGGCAAGGGTAAGTTCAAGTTTATTCAGTGAAGAGAGGGCCTCCATGCAGGGGAAGCAACCGAACAGGACACACCCACAGGCCGCCACAGAAATTGGACAACTGGAGTCCGGGTGGATTCCATACAGGCAGCCACAGCACAGCCCATGAGCCAGTCCCCACTCCTACCATACAAATGAGGGAATGGACAGAATATTGGAGAAAATATTTGGAGGCAATCGACATTGAAGATTAACAATGAAATAGCAAATGTAATTAATGCAGCACTCCTTGGGGTAAATAGGGCAGAAGATGTATAGAGAACGTTCAGCATTAGAAATACACAAAGCTGGTGAGGACCCAAATTATTATGAAGAAATATTGCTAAAAACAAAGTGCAACACGCACAGAACCAATGAAGCTATAGATACAATTTTTATACAAAGAGACAAAAGAGAATGAATCTGTCAACAATTATCTTTTAGCCTTACAGCTTTTGGCTATATCACGCAACTTTGGAAGAGGAATATGTCAGAGTAAGCTACTAGGGGACCAGATAACTGCGCATGATAACGGCACAAGTAGGCAAGAAAGGTTGGGAATCATCAGGGCCCCTACTTTAAAAAATAACATGCGCATATCAAAAGTGGTGATCATACGGAACGATGTGCTATGGCAGTGAAGGAACAGAATAGAGAGAAGGAAGGAAGTGAGAAATTGACAGTGCATTATGGATTATAGAAGACCACGCAGAAGGGACAGATAAGAATGCATGCTTCAAGTGCGGATATGGTGGAAATATGGCATATTCCATGATAGGTCCTGCACTAAGAAAAATGTGTAACAAATTTGGCACAATAGGACATTTTTCAAACGTGTATACGAAAGGTAAAAGTAAATTTAAGGTGAAATATATATGAGAAGAGAATGAAATGAAGAGATGGAGAGGAGTATGTATTATGCATTCAAGGACGTTCCAAGCAATAAGAAATTTGCATAAAGAATACAAATTATACAAAGTTTAAAATGTTGTCTGACTTAGGTTTGTCGTACACAATCTTAATGGAAAATGCATGGGGTGATTTTGGTGAGAAGGGTATAAGCACTACAACATTCTGACATTAATCCCAGAGTTTACTAAACCTGACCCATGTAATCAAGGGTTCAATTGAAGTATACCACAAACCAACAGTTGAGAAGATGCGATTGGTGAGATGAGTGTTTAATTCCACCGAAAGACCCCTGGAGAAGAATCAACATCACCCATGAAGGCTGCATGGCCATAATATGTAGAAAGAGAATGATTAGTGAATAGCACTGGTAGCCAGGAGCAGCATTGATGTTCTAGGTCCGGAAGATATATTCTGCGGTGGGAGGAAATATATGATTCTTATGAATGATCAGTTTTCTAAAAGGCCCTAAAGTGTGGATAATGAAAATGTAACAGCAGCAACAATGATTGGTTTGAGATAGTGTTTAAGATCATTTGTATCCTTTTTAGTGACAATGGGGTGCATTGTGTGGCAAGGGAGTGTATGGAATATTACTTCAGGTTATAGTATTTTTATTTTTAGTGTATCACCCTGAATGTGTCATTCTGCTAGAAGCAATGGTTCATGTACTGTGTTAAAGCAATCAGATGGCTGTCAAGATTTAAATTGCAAAGCAACCATTAAAATATTTGATTATAGAGGATTTCAGAGCATGTAACCAAAGGAGGAATACTGTTCAAACGGATGAGAAGTACAATTCCACTATCTATTGCGTGCATACCATGGCTCATGAATGAAACATCCGAAAGAGTGTATATAGAGAAAGTGAAATGGAGAATTGAAGAAGCCATCATACAATATAAAAACATACTATCATAGGCAAGAAATCTTGGCTGTAAACTGTCATGAGGGGAGACTGTGACAACATTAAATTAGGCAGAAATGCGCAAAGATCAGATCAAGTTATACTGAACCCATAACGTTATGATGCATGTTATGAGGGTTATAAATGGGATCAGAATTGAAATGTGTTAATGAAATTATGAGACATGGAAGGTTGGGTGCAATATATAACAGTAACAATTCCAAGAAAGGAATGAAAATGGTTGGTAGGATGATAACAAAACTAACATGAGGAGTATGAGAATTTCTGGATGAATGGATGACACAAGCAAAGAAGTGATTTTGTCCAGGAACAAATGTATTAAAATGAACAAAAAAGCCAGCAAGAATCTAGCCAACAGCAATGAAAACAGAGTACCGGAATATCAAATTACATCAAATAATTGGAGGGCTATGATGTGTACTGATATCATCTTGACAGTAATCCTCTTAGGCAAATGTTTGATGTACAGTTAACTAAGTTACTGTGACCACGTAAAAAGTTACATATTTTTCTTAAAAGGGGCATCTTTTTGTTAGTTAAGTTCATATAGAACTTTGAGGGTGTGGATGCTGGAAGTAGAATATTGCGATCATTTAGGATGAGAGGCAGACAGCGAGAGAGCGATAGATGTAAACTGTGACTCAATATAAAGGAAGTAACATACCATTTGAATAAAGCATTGTAAGTTTCAATTTACTGAGATAACCTACGTTTCAGTGCTGTTTAATGAACTGTGACAACATGTGGCTGTATAATGATCATCCATTCAAGAGTATTGTGCAATGGCTGCATGAGTCTGTGGCTATTCCTTTGTTTGAATTCCTGCTTCATATTGCTCTGTAGCTGATTTGCACCTGCTTCTATGCGATTTCCGAGTGTCCATGCGAGATGACTGTATGACTGCTTGTTTGAGAAAGCTGCGCAAATTCTCAGTGACTATGTGTGTAGGCCCGGTGTTTGCATTGGTGAGAAGGCTCCAATACTGTTATTTGACTACATGCACCTTTCTGTTAACACCTTTATCAGAAAATTGTGTGACTATGTGGCTGTCAAAAAGACACCATCCAGGCTTGCGACTGCCTGCGTCTGCTCTGCAAGAGCTTGTTGGTGACTACTTTGTCACTGTGATTACCTCCCTTGATCATTGTCTGCCTGTGTGTGAGGTCCATCTTCTCAGCTTCCCTTCCAGATTTATTTGGCTTGCCGGCACCCTATTTTTACTTTGGCTTAAGGCATGAGACATTCAATGATCTAGTAAGCCACCATTTGAAACCAGCCGGATTCAGCTGCGCCCCCAAACATGAATGGACTAAATATTGACCTATTTAAAGGTAACCATTGACTATTGAGATATATTCAACTGAAGGGTTCTCAGTGACATCTGATAGACAATGAGAATGGAGCTTGAGTTTCCTTTAATATCATTTGGAACTTCAAGGTACAATATACCATGCCATGACATCAAAGTAGAAGGATGCAGCTCTCACAAGGGGAACAAGTTGTGAATGGCTTTCTATGGAATTTCAATGTATTTCTGCATATTTTCTGTTTTTCTTTCGGAACGCTTCCAGCATAAGGCCTTGCTAGAGTGTAACCCAATAATCTGCGAAGTGAAGATCCATGTAAACACTCAGACTGTAACCAGTGCATCATACTCACAATGTAAACCCATAGCACAGTAAGGAGTATACAAGGTATGTTAAGTGTGGCAGTGATAACTTGCCAGGCCTGCTGGACATATCTCTGGACCAGGAACGACCTCTCCATACAAAATGAGTTACGCCAATAGAACCGCCAGACCATTCTATTCGAAATGGAGGTTGTTCGATGCATTGCCCGGTAAACGACGTCTGCATTCTTCACGTCGTTAAATTCACGTGACTTAGTTCCATCACGTGTATCACGGCAGTACGTACATAAGCAGCGTGGAAATGCTGATCGCTGCTTCTGATTAATTCTTTGTTGGCGTTTTGTTGCTGAACTCCAGACCTGCATCCTCGCATTCCCTTCAGCAACTTCTTTGGCCTTTTGGAGCGTGTTTTCCTCCACACGCTAATTCCTGAGCTGCATGTATCCTGTTCGCGTGCCAAATCTCCACGCGGACGCTGTCTGCAAGCGCGGCTGTCCTGAGCTGCGAGTATCCTGTTCACGTGCCAAATCTCCACGCGGACGCTGTCTGCAAGCGCGGCTGTCCTAAGCTGCGTGTATCCTGTTCGCGTGCCAAATCTCCACGCGGATGCTGTCTGCAAGCGCGGCTGTCCTGAGCTGTGTGTATCCTGTTCGCGTGCCAAATCTCCACGCGGACGCTGTCTGCAAGCGTGGCTGTCCTGAGCTGCGTGTATCCTATTCGCGTGCCAAATCTCCACGCGGACGCTGTCTGCAAGCGAGGCTGTCCTGAGCTGCGTGTATCCTGTTCGCGTGCCAAATCTCCACACGGACGCTGTCTGCAAGTGCTGCTATCCTGAGCTGCGTGTATCCTGTTTGCGTGCCAAATCTCCACGCGGACGCTGTCTACAAGCGCGGCTGTTGTGAGCTGCGTGTATCCTGTTCGCGTGCTAAATCTCTACACGCGGACGCTGTTTTCAAGCGTGGCTGTCCTGGGCTGCCTGTAACCTGTTCGCGTGCCAAATCTCCACACGCGGATGCTGTGTTCAAGCGCGGCTGTCCTGGGCTGCATGTATCCAGTTCACGTGCTAAATCTCCATGCGGAAACGCTGTCTCCAAGCGCGTCTGGCCTGGCTGCGTGTATCCTGTCGCGTGCAATCCTGCACGTGGTTTTCTGAACTACTTTGAACCTTTGGTACCTGTGACAGTTAACAGGTGAAATTCTGATTTTTGTTCTTCATGGGAAAGGAAGTATTTCATGAACTATTGGAAGGTGATTGTGCGCAGTACTTTGGACGCTATCCTGTGGTGCACCAACCCGGTATCTAGCGAGAGCCTTGTGCCGTTCGGGATAAGTCTCCCTTACTAATCTTCCCTTCCTTTGTCGTTTGTTCAACTCCTGGTTTTCTTCAAGAGACTTTCGTGGATTACTTCAGTTTTGCCATAAGGTCAGTGTCTGAATTAATGCTAATACTGTGTTATCTTAGTAATTTGAGTTTGGGACAGTTTCTTATGATACTTTATCTATCCTAGGCATACTTCCTATTCAATTCCCACACCCTTTCCAGTGATCCATCTCTCTGCCTGTTTCATTCAGTCAGAGAGTTGTATCATTTGGAAGGTCTAATTTGACCTACCTACAATCAATTCGTGTGAAAATAGGATTCGGAAGAGCCCTACCAATTATATCCTTTTTTGGTTACCGTATCCTTTTCAATTGATACATTGGCGATTTATGACAGAATCAGAAGCCATGGAGGGTACAGATCCTTTAACTGTTTTGACTCAGTTAATCACTGACTTGAGAAATGAAATGATTACGGCACAGGATATGCTACGGCATCGCATGGATGTTATGCAAGATGCCATGCATGCCACTCCTCAGGGAGCACAGGTTCCAGTAGCCACTGCATCTGGATCTGGGACTACGACATCATCATTATCACAGGAAACTCTTAAAGTGGTTATGCCAACACAGTTTTCCTTGGCTCCCCCGGAAAGGTTCACAGGTGATCCTAAAACGTATAGAACTTTTGTTAATCAGTGCCGACTTCATTTCCTTTGCCGACCTAATTCGTTTCCCGATCTAACTACTAAAGCAGCATTCGTGCTTTCCCATTTGGGGGGTACAGCGGTTGCTTGGGCTAATCCGTTAATGGAATCAAATAGCCCCTTGTTGTACGATTGCGATGATCTTTTGGCTGCTATGAACAAAGTCTTTGATATGCGCTACGTAACTCAAGCAACAGATCTGGATTTGCTGAATCAACAACAAGGCACTCAACCTCTAACGGCTTACATCGCCCGATTCAACCAATTAACAGCAGAAACCCAATGGCCGGAAGACAAGAAGACGGCTGTTTTCTACAAGGGTCTTTCAGAAGAACTCAAAGATGCCTTGTCCACGGTCCCAGTGGTTCCTACAGGTTTCTCAGAATTTCTTGATTTGATTTTACAAATTGATGCTCGAAGAAATGCCCGCAAAGGAGAGAGAAAACCTTTCCTTCATGCACCGGTTCGTTCTGATACACCGGCAGGTTCTTCGAATGATTCTGAACCAATGCAAATTGGTGCTGTGAGAGGCCGGTTGTCTAGAGCAGAAAGAGAGAACCGAAGAAAAAATAATTTATGTATGTATTGCGGTTCATCTGAGCATTTACTGGCGGCATGTCCTAAAAGACCAATTAAGCCTTCGGGAAACGCCAACACTCGACAGTAGCAGGAGTCCCTGTGTCGAGTGTTACATCGGACTCCATTACATTTCCAGCGCACGCACCTATAGCTGTTGAGATGACTTTACGTTTTTATGATCAAGAATTGGTTTCCAAAGCTATGGTTGATTCTGGAGCCACTAATAATTACATCGATATCACATATGCCAAGAAATGTTCTATACCCCTTGTAAACAAGAACAAACCTGAAACTGTTAATACTGTGGATGGATTGGTCTTGATTTCCGGTATGGTAACTCAGGAGACTGTACCTATTCAGATGACTTTATTAAATGGTCATTCGGAGGAAATAGTCTTAGATGTCATTGCAGCTCCTCAGTACAAAATAATACTTGGACTTACTTGGTTGACTCTTCATAATCCCGCCATTGACTGGGTTACGGGATTGATCCAATATCCTTCCGTTTTTTGCAATGAACATTGCTTTACCAGTCAGGTGGTGTCAAATAAATCACATATTTTGGCCTCTATGGAGGGAATTTCCACTATTAGTGTGGTACATCAGAGCGGTACACATGTACCAAGTGAATATACAGATTTTGCTGATGTGTTTGACAAAGGCCAGGCAGAACAGCTGCCTCCACATAGGCAGTATGATTGTCCAATTGAACTAATTCCTGTAGCTAAAATCCCTACTGGTCGAGTCTATTCTTTAACTCCCAAAGAAGATGTTGTCTTGAAAGAATACATCGATAAAGCTCTTGATATGGGATTTATATGGCCATCACAATCGCCGGCTGCCTCTCCTTTATTCTTTGTTCCAAAGAAAGAAGGAGATTTAAGGCCTTGCATTGATTACAGGGCTATTAACGACATCACCATAAAGAATCAGTACCCTTTACCACTGATAAATGTTTTGTTAGATCAATTAGGAACTTCCAAGTACTTCTCTAAATTGGACTTGCGCGGTGCTTACAATCTGGTTCGCATTCGCGAAGGAGACGAATGGAAGACCGCTTTTAAGATGCGGTACGGCCTTTATGAATATTTAGTGATGCCTTTTGATCTTTGTAACGCTCCCGCCACATTTCAGTTCTTCATGAACGATATCTTCAGAGATATGATGGACCAATTCGTGGTGATTTACTTGGATGACATTTTGATATATTCATCGTCTTTTCCAGAACATGTTAAACACGTGTTAGCTGTCTTACAAAGACTGAGAGAGAACAAGCTTTTTGTTAAAGCCGAGAAATGTGTCTTTCATACACAAGAAGTGGAATTTCTGGGTTACAACATTACCAATCAAGGTGCTCGAATGAGTCGTTCCAATGTGAAGGCCATATTGAATTGGCCCGTTCCACACAATGTCAAGTCATAACAGTCATTCCTAGGGTTTGCAAATTTTTATCGCAGATTTATTCGTTCTTTCTCCAGAACAGTGGCCCCATTGACAGCTTTAACTAGTTCCAAAGTTCCCTTCTGTTGGAACCAGAATGCCCAAGCATCTTTTGAGATGTTAAAGGAAGCATTTATCACTGCACCTGTACTTCAACATCCTGATCCGGATTGTCAGTTTATCGTTGAAGCAGATGCTTCCAGTGTCGCTACAGGAGCTGTACTTTTGCACGTTTGTGCAGAAACCAAGGAGGAGCATCCAGTCGCTTTCTTCTCACGTAAGCTTACCTCATATGAACAAAACTATACTGTCACTGAGCGTGAATTACTTGCAATCAAGGATGCTTTCCGAGAATGGCGACATCAGCTTCTTGGGGCCAAACATCAGGTGCTGGTGTACTCGGATCATAGAAATCTTCAGGCATTCAAAACTATGAAATGTCTTACAGCTAGACAGGCCAGATGGCATGTCTTTTTTGCTCAATACGATTTCCGAATTACTTATCGCCCTGCCAGACAACATGTCAAGTCTGGTGCTTTGTCTCGCATCGGTGAAGAGGTGAAGGAAGAACCGTCGGTGCAAAATAAGTTGTTGGCAGATCACGTGATATGTAGTTGTTCTGTACAACCTTCCCTAAAAAACGAGTTACAGGAGTGGGTGAAACTAAATCCACAATTGATTCAGGAATTGAATATTGATATATACAATGGTTTGCCTTTCAAACAAGGAGTACTCTATCTACCAACTTCTACCACTCGGAACAAGGCCCTCAGTTGGGGTCATGATTCCTTGATTGCAGCCCATCCTGGACTGAAGAAGACCCTAGAGTTGCTGAAAAAATGGTGTTGGTGGCCGTCTATAACACAAGATGTTATAAATTATGTTTCAACATGTTCTGTATGCAGTCAATGCAATAACACTCCTGGCAAACCAGTAGGTTTACTCCAGTCCCTACCTGTTCCTAAAACACCATGGGACATGATATCAATGGATTTTGTGGTAGAACTTCCAAGAAACAAAGGCTACGATACCATATGGGTTGTGGTGGACTACTTTACAAAATTGGCACTTTTTATCCCCTGTATTGGTTTACCAACAGCTGCTGGTCTGGCTGATCTATTCATCCGGGATATATTCCGGTTTTTTGGCCTACCTTCAGTGATAATCACTGACAGGGGCTCACAATTTGTGTCACGTTTTTGGAGAGCACTAAATTCGGCATTACTAATTGATGACAGGTTGTCTAGTGCTTATTACCCTCAAACGGATGGACAGACTGAGAGAGTCAATAGCACTATAGAACAATATCTGCGATGTTTGTGCCTGCAGTTTCAGTCAGACTGGCTCAATGTCTTGCCGGCAGCGGAGTTCGCCTACAATAATTCCTACCATAGTGCCATAGGTACTTCTCCTTTCTATGCTCTGTATGGGCAACACCCCCGATCCATTCCTTTGGATTCCAGTTTGTCTTTGGATACTCCTGCAGCAGGACGTAACATTAGAGATCTAAAGAGTCTACAGATGAAAGTTAAGCAGCAATTGGAGCAAGCTAAAAAACGAGATAAGACCTATGCCGATGCTCATAGAATCCCTGCACCTGTCTACAAAGCATGTATGAAGGTATGGCTGTCCACTAAAAACTTGAGGATACCCGGAAAAAAGAAATTGTTGCCTAAATACATCGGGCCGTATGAAGTGCTCCACGTTATAAATCCGGCTGCTGTCCGTCTGGCATTGCCACAACGGTGGCGAGTGCACCCTGTATTCCACGTGTCACTCATCAAACCTTGCTCTGATGCTACTAGATTGCCTATACGGCCTGTTGCTATTTCTGTGAAAGGGTCAGATGAATATGAAGTACAGGACATACTGGACATGAGGCTACGGTCTGGGAAGCCGTATTATCTGGTGGATTGGAAAGGTTATGGTCCCGAGGATAGATCCTGGGAACCTCTGTCTAACATTCATGCTCCTGTTTTATTAAGGCGATTCCACTCGAGAAGGGGAGAGGCTGCTCCTTTGGGGGGTGGCACTGTCATGCCTGCTGGACATATCTCTGGACCAGGAACGACCTCTCCATACAAAATGAGTTACGCCAATAGAACCGCCAGACCATTCTATTCGAAATGGAGGTTGTTCGATGCATTGCCCGGTAAACGACGTCTGCATTCTTCACGTCGTTAAATTCACGTGACTTAGTTCCATCACGTGTATCACGGCAGTACGTACATAAGCAGCGTGGAAACGCCGATCGCTGCTTCTGATTAATTCTTTGTTGGCGTTTTGTTGCTGAACTCCGGACCTGCGTCCTCGCATTCCCTTCAGCAACTTATTTGGCCTTTTGGAGCGTGTTTTCCTCCACACGCTAATTCCTAAACTGCGTGTATCCTGTTCGTGTGCCAAATCTCCACGCGGACGCTGTCTGCAAGCGCGGCTGTCCTGAGCTGCGTGTATCCTGTTCGCGTGCCAAATCTCCACGCGGACGCTGTCTGCAAGCGTGGCTGTCCTGAGCTGCGTGTATCCTATTTGCGTGCCAAATCTCCACGCGGACGCTGTCTGCAAGCGCGGCTGTTCTGAGCTGCGTGTATCCTGTTCGCGTGCCAAATCTCCACGCGGACGCTGTCTGCAAGCGCTGCTGTCCTGAGCTGCGTGTATCCTGTTCGCGTGCCAAATCTCCACGCGGACTCTGTCTACAAGCGCGGCTGTTCTGAACTGCGTGTATCCTGTTTGCGTGCTAAATCTCTACACGCGGACGCTGTTTTCAAGCGTGGCTGTCCTGGGCTGCGTGTATCCTGTTCGCGTGTCAAATCTCCACAAGCGGACGCTGTTTTCAAGCGCGGCTGTCCTGGGCTGCGTGTATCCAGTTCGAGTGCTAAATCTCCACGCGGAAACGCTGTCTCCAAGCACGGCTGGCCTGGCTGCGTGTATGCTGTCGCGTGCAATCCTGCACGTGGTTTTCTGAACAACTTTGAACCTTTGGTACCTGTGAGAGTTAACAGGTGAAATTCAAATTTTTGTTCTTCGTGGGAAAGGAAGTATTTCATGAACTATTGGAAGGTGATTGTGCACAGTACTTTGGACGCTATCCTGTGGTGCACCAACCCGGTATCTAGCGAGAGCCTCGTGCCGTTCGGGATAAGTCTCCCTTACTAATCTTCCCTTCCTTTGTCGTTTGTTCAACTCCTGGTTTTCTTCAAGAGACTTTCGTGGATTACTTCAGTTTTGCCATAAGGTCATTGTCTGAATTAATGCTAATACTGTGTTATCTTAGTAATTTGAGTTTGGGACAGTTTCTTATGATACTTTATCTATCCTAGGCATGCTTCCTATACAATTCCCACGCCCTTTCCAGTGATCCATCTCTCTGCCTGTTTCATTCAGTCAGAGAGTTGTATCATTTGGAAGGTCTAATTTGACATACCTACAATCAAGTCGTGTGAAAATAGGATCCGGAAGAGCCCTACCAATTATATACTTTTTTGGTTACTGTATCCTTTTCAATTGATACATTGGTGATTTATGACATAACTGCAGTGTGCGTCCAACACAACTGTATTGCTGGTTACAGCGATTCACGATACTGGGGAATCAGTAGAAATGACTGCCGGAGAGTGACATTTTATTGGCTGGATTAATAAAAATGTATTCTGAAAGTTTGTTGTCAACTAAAGGAGAAATGTGTCTTGTTTTTCCAGTCTCCAGTGTAAAGTGAGAATTCGCCCTAGTTGGCGAAGGCTGGCCCGGAAGCCACTATGCTTTAAGAAACCCCAGGCTCCCGGACCGTTTTAATTTGCAGGATGCAATCATGATGTCCCTATCCTTTGTGCGAGCTAGGGGCAGTGATGGAACGTCAGGTCTGCTGGGAAACCCTGTGCATTTACACAGTTGGGTTCAGATTAGGAAACTTTGCACTGGCACAGCGCACTGAAAAAGGGTTTGAAACAACCAATATAGATTTGCGTTTGTGCCATTTTTTGCACTGGCGTACAAACTGCTCTCCGCCACTGCAATGTTTTCGTAATACACCCCCATATCCAAAGACCTTTGATTGCTCCAATAGGACTAATGGAGTGGAGGTTTCTCCCACAGAAACCTCTGAGAGGAATTATCTGCAGGATAGGAACCGCGACCTTATTTGCACAGCATCTGGCACTCGCTGGAACGCTGCTTGTGAGGCTTTGCAGTAAAAGGTAGGTGAACACTAGAACAAGAATATTCACTTTGATTTAATGAGTTAAGCTTCACACCTCAGTAATCACCCCTGTGTGCACCTTATGCATGGTGTGTGGCAACAGTTATAAACACATAGCCCTTGAAGATCTTCGGAGACTCTCGGCCAAGAAGGGGTGTTTTATTCTTTTTTCGGCCCTTTCTGGGATGACAACTGATTCCAGAAATTGGAGCCCTCAGCTTTCTCATGCCCTTTTCAGGACCAGTGAGACATTTTGCATAACTGTTCAGAGGCCAATGTTGACTTTACTGTTGAAGCCCCAGTGCTTGGAAGCCCTTGGAAGTAGAGCCTTGAAGAGATGTATCGAGTATTTCAGAATGTGAGAGAACAGGAGGATTTTACTTGATTATTCATTAGGTCCGTTAGGGAGATCGACAGAATAATCCCCTGTGGTTGAGACCTGTTGCCATGAAGCACTGTGTCCAAAGCAGTATGTGACTTTAGAAAAGTACACAAAAAGGAAACTTGCTGGAAAAGGACATTGCAAAGACCTGCTTTTCACAAACTAAGATCCGTGGGTGGACTGGGAACCAAATATTCAGAAAGTGGCCCGCTTTCTGAGCGAATCTAGCAAGTGACACCAACCCCTCCACATAGTGTTTGTGGGGAGGGAGGGTTTCCACTGCCAAGAAATGTGGAAAAAAAATTGTCCAAATGGTGAATTTTAAAAGCACATTCGTCCCTATATAAAAATTAAAAAAAATAGTTAAAAATTTCAAACATTCTATATAAGATTTGCTAAGAGTGAGGAACAACATGCTGGAAGCTTTATAACAAATTATTTACTTCAAAATAGGTGATGAGGAAGAGCAGAGTTGGAAGGATGAGGATGTGTGGATTAGAGAGAAGGCAAGAGGAAAAAAAACAAAACGAGGGTACCCACACAAAAGACGCCCATGGTGCAGAGTCCGACTGTAGGCCAGTCCACCACTGATACGCTCAGAAGGAACTGATCAACAGAACTCACGGCTGGGTGTAACATGGAAGGCTCACATTTCATGTCAGGCACAGCACTGTGGATACATCGCTGGATGCCGCTTGTGGCATCTGGCAAATTGTGAGCTCCAAGGGAGATTATGTGACGAATCAACTTCAGGGGCACCAGTAGTCCAGGGATGAATCTCGGTTTCTAAACCATCAATCAACCCCACACCTCTAGAAAACCAGAAGGGATCCGAACAGATTGGAATACAAGTGAATTATAAGACCGCCTTGTTCAATTTTGGCAACGTGGACGGAACGGCAGGCTTATCTCTGCAAGGTCATGGATCGTTGGTTAGTTGGAACACAGCAGAAATACTATTATTACACAATGATATTTTCCAGTCAAGGTTGTATACAAATATTGACTTTATTATTACTACAACAGAAATACAAAAAAAGTGTGGGGGTTCTGGGAATCTCTCTACCAGCACAAACAGAACCCAATGACCTGTTCTTGGGTGAATAACCCCTGGGAGAGAATCTACCAAGCATTTAGTTCACTGTCCCTTTCACAGAGAAAACATTTCCCCACATATCAGTCTTTGTCCTGCCCAGGGGAAGATCAGCACCGAAATGCTAGGCAATTCTCTGAGCAAGAGTACCAACAGCAACCCCATACACGTGTTTCAGCCTTGTTGGGCATCATCAGTGAGGTGAAGCTGTGCCTCTCTAAGAACAGTGAGCAAGGGGTCCACGTCTGGATCGCCCTTGTAACTTAGGGTGAAACCCAAAGTTAATTTATGCAAAAAAGGGGGTCTGGGAATCTCTCTACCAGCATGAACACAGCCCAATGACCTGTTCTTGGGTGAATAACCCCTGGGAGAGACTCTACCAAGTCTTTAGCTCAATGTCTCTGGGCAGGACAAAGACTGATATGCGGGGAAATTTCTTCTCTGTGAAAAGAACAGTGAGCTAAAGACTTGGTTGAGACTCTCCCAGGGGCCACCCACCCAAGAACAGGGCAATGGGCTGTGGTTGTGCTGGTAGAGAGTTTCCCAGACCCCCCTCTGTTTTACAACAGAAATACAACCCACCTCATAAAGGAACCCAGAGGACAGACAGTTTCACGAAGAAAAGGGATGCACTCTGGATACTGACGGGGGATAGTTGGTAAAGTAATCAGTCTTATGTTCAAGGTTATTTAGTTTTAGCACCAAGAGACAAAAGGGTTGTAACTGTCTCTAGGGGCCTTCGGAGAAGGACCAGGGGGGCAGAACCACAATATACCTGGTGCTGAAGAAGTCCTTGGTGCTCGACAGCATTGAGGCGGTTACAGGGTGCTTGGCAGCCCTTGAGACAGAGTTAGTGGCGGGAGACAGCTGCGGGTATCAGGCGGCAGGCAGTTCGGTGAGGTTGAACAGATGTCTGCAGGCTGGCCGGCATGGCGGCTCAGGGCCAAGAATCGTTGTCTCTGTGCTTGTGTGTGGATCTGGAATGCTGGTCGAGGCGTCTCGGACGGCTTTGGTGACTGCGGCATTACAACAGTCAGTGGTGCAGTCGGATGCAGTTCGAGGACTCAACTGTGTCGAAAATGTCCTTAAAGGATGGACGCTGGTTGATACTTGTGTGGCACTCCTAGCTTTTTCGCAGGGCTCATGGCATCCTTTCAAGGCGGACGGCCCAAAGCATAGAAAAGTGTTTGCAGGCAACGTCTTTTTCCTTTGTCCAGAGACTATCCGGCACTTCCCACCTAGGAAGCTTGCTGGCAGAACCTAGCAGGGCATGCTGTGTGCGGGGTTCTGGAGCTGCTGGACAGGTCCTCCGAGTCCGGTTTCTCCCTCTGTTCCCTGGGAGAAGTTTAGGGGAGGGACCTTGCTTCCCTTTTAGAACACCTGGCTTTCCTTCACTGGCGGAAGAATTAAGGTAAACTGCACCTTCAGCCCGGGTCCAAATTAGTCCTCCTCCTTACTCATTTCGAAGTCGACAGATGATCTGCCAGGTGAGGGGTTCAGACCTCTCTTAAAGCTAAGTGGGCCCCAGTGATTGGTGTATGCTAAGCCTACCTTAATGAAGCAATCCTCGGTCCTCACCAACAATCTACTGTTATGCATGAGGTCAGGACCAGAGTGCTCTGCAACAGCACAGATACAGGGTGAAAACACATACCTAAGTCCCACCCATCTTCCTGTCTGTTTTAGATCAAAGTGTCTCTCTGGCTAACTGAGCCATCTGTGACTCTTGATTAAAGTGCAGGTCTCCCTTGAAGTTTGTGCTGGGAGCAGACTTCCTGTCTCTCCCAAATCACATCCTTAGTCCCTCTGAAAGGGGTCTGCTCTGCAGAGACACCTGGGTAACTGCTGGACCCAAACAGTCCATTCACTGCCGTGCATACAGAGAGGTGGGAACTAGCTTCAAGTTGGCACATTGCATACCAAAGGGTAATTAGTCCACCTTCCTGTTGTTTCTTCCGGCAACCAAGCCTCTCAGGTTTGCCTCAATTATCTTGTTAGTATGCACGGCCACCAGCCAGAGTAGACAAAAGGAATGCAGATCCATGGAGCCTTTGATATTTAAATTAGGCTGCCCATGGCTGGATGAAGGTGTGCCTTTCCCCTTTCTTAAGATTCTTTGATGTACCCGGGGCTGTCACATTCCAGCTGAATATGACATGGGAAGACGGCGTCTGTAGGATGTGTCGTCCCAGTGTACACGTGACTATGCGTTTTCTGTGGGAAGCAGATGAAATGTGCGCGGAATGGCTTTGTACATTTCTCGGAAGCTGATTTCCCATCATTCATTTTCATAATTAAAAAATCAAAAAAAGCCCAGGTGAGTGCACTTTCCCCGTGCAGATGGTCTATTCCTCATAGATACAGAGATTCGATGCAAAAGGCGCATGGATCAAGTTTCCAAATATCATACTTCGACCCACCAGTCCAACTGTATCGCAGACTCTTCCTGAGCCAATCAAAGATGCAGAAAACCATCTTGGATGACACACAAAACCAGTGCCTGCTCAAGCGGTTTGAGGTAGCAGGTAACTTGGATCAATAAAAACACTTCCAAATGTCAAGCAGGCCAAGATACTCATGGCCAGCATAACTTGTCATCCAGAAACCAGAGAAAAGACCCAGAAGAAAATTAACTGGTAAAGTAGCTCAGCGGGTTGGGTCCTCTCTGCAGGTCACAGGCTTAAATTCTAGCAAGGCCATTTGCACCTTTAAGCCTTCCGAGGTTGATAAATGAGTGGCAACTGTGGTTGTGTGTTAACTGTATATAAATGTTCTATAAATGTTCTATGATTTAAATGTTGTTCATTTCAGTCCTTGAAAAATATATTTGGTCCATGTAAATGCTCTATACTGTGCCTTGGAGAAAGTGCTATATAAATAACAAATCATTATCATTTCGATAGTTTCCTAACTTATGCCAAACTACCAAAGACTCACATGGGGATCATTAAAAGAGGAGTTGACTTGGATTGGGCTTTCTACCCAATTTTCACACCACATATTTCTGTGATTCCGAGTTCATACATTTTCACTATTTGTTGTACCTACTGTTGCGCACTGTTGCGGGCCCCTTATCTTTTTTTTTATATACAATACATGTTTTGTAATTGTGTTTGCAAACTTGTTTACCCGAATATCGAGGCAGAGTTCAATCTCGAGCTCTGCCTGTGGTATCTGTAGGTGGGTGCAGAGTTCTTCAAGGAAAGTGCTGGGCTGCTTCTGTTTGTGAGCTGTTGGGCAGGGGCCGGGCAGGTTCACTTGGTGTGCCAACACTTTAGCCACTCTCCAACCTCTACTCTACTGGTGTGTTCCTCAAACACTGCTTTCGAAAGGCCTGGATGTGACTGCTAGGGTTGGTCTCCTTTAGAATAACTGGCCCTTTACTGTTTATGTGTGGCTGCTTATATCTTGGTAGCTGATCTGTACCCTCCGGTCTGTTACTGATATTGAACTTCGTGCCTATCACAGCTCAATGATAGTCTATGGCGTGTGTCTAAATTGTAGTTGCCTGAATCGTGTGTGGTTCGCTATGTCTGTACAAGTTCCCTGCAGCTGTCTATGTATGTCCATTGTGGTGGACTATTATTTAAGGGTGTTCAGCGGTCACTGGTGTAACTACTTTCAGTGTGCCTGCCACTATATGTGGAATTGTATGTGCTTGTTGCTCTGCCACCACCAGTGTGGGACTGCACTCTGGCTGCCTCTGAGACATGACACTGTGCCTTCCTGAGTGATGGCTCTGTGGCTGCCTGAGTGTGATGCTTCCGTGACTGACTGAGTGGTCTGTGCTACAGATGCATGTCTGTCTGTGTGGCTAATAGGCGACTGCAGGCGTATGACTGCTCTTCCTTTATGGCAGATGAACTGTTTCCTATTAACGTTTCCACTCCAGTAGCATGTGTGTCCCTTAGCAGGCAGACACTATTTGTGGCTGCTTGCGAATGAGTCTTCTGTTATTGAATGCGGGTGGAAGACTCACACGGGGCTTCCTTGGCGAGAATAGTCCATGGTCAAAAACCATGTGTGACATTTCTCTGGCTACTATGTGCAGCTAATAGATGACTTCACAAATGATGTACACATGGGGAAGGTGTGTTGCTTTGCTTTTGAACGTTTGAACGTTTCTTGAATTTAGACCCTGAAACTTTTCTATTTTAGATCAGAATGAGATGGTCTGCACTGTGGTTTCCTAGCGCCAAGATGCCTTGTGGCGGTAGTGCGCTCTATAAATTCTTATAACATAACATACACTGCTGATAGTATGCACTTGGCTGTGTACAGGTCATCTGTAATTGTGTGCCTCTGTGAATGCTGTCTGGCCATCTTGTCTGACTGCTTATGTGAGTGTGGCTGTTCTGGGCTGCAAATGCATAAATGGCATCAGACAGTCCATATGTGGGTGCTTCACTATGCTTGTTTGAGTAGCTCCCCTTTTGCCATGCGTGCATGAGTGACTGATGCAAGCCTAGTCACATAGTAAGGATGCTCATACAGAGTTGATCTCCTGACAGCATCATAGAGGTTGTGGTGAGCATAGTAATTATGGGTCTATGATGCCATACTCTGCTCACTGGCTTGTCCGCAACTATCCACTCTGTGCAGCCACTTCTCAGTGTGATGGTATTGAGCAGAAGCAGCAAGGTGTGCACACACCGAGTAGCAGGCTCACATACACCAGACTCGCGCGCACAGACACAGGCAAACACAAGTATTCAGCAGTGTACAACCACACAGACTGCCGGCACCATGTTCACACATAGGCACCAGTAGGGCAGGCAGGCATTCAGCAAAGTGTATTTACACAATCACACAGTGGTGTCTGGACAGGTCCAAAAACACACACACACACACACACAAACACGCGTGCACGTACAAAGCAGTGTCCAAACAGATTCTCAGTAGGGTGGTCTTAAAGTGGAGTCCAGCAGAGTACACACACATATTGTCTGGACCAATTGCTTACTGGCGCAGGCACACAGGTTAACTGCACGCTTCTTCTAGGCCACTACCAAAAACGTACCCCAAAGTCAAAGCAGTTGAAGGACGAGTGAAAGTAGTTTCTGGGCCCCAGCCCGTACATCTTCATGGACATCTCCGTCAGAAAGAGCCCCAAAAACACAAACTCTGCAAAATCTAAAGAAAAGGAGAGATTTGACAGTTAGGCATAAGTAATGTACGCTCTTCAACCGGCTATATCGAGAAGTGTGGAACTGAGGAGGAGGGTCAGCAGGGACATCATTTCACCAAAATGCCAGGGGTATCGGAAGTGACATCACACGACCCTTGACCTCTGATATCACATGAAGTGATGTCATTTGACCCCCCCAGTGACATCACGGGAAGTGATGGAACACGAACTTTCACCCCTCAAAACAGGAAGTGACATCACATAACATTGTTTCTGAGTACTCTACGAAAAATATGGTTACGATATCACTGTAAAGTGATATACATTTCATACAAGAATGGATATGTATCATTAATAGTGTGTATAGGCTGATATTACCAAATCACTCTGAATGCAAGCATACATCCAAGGCCAAACGATTATTATGTGTTATTATATAGCACTTACACTTAAGCTCTTCATATAGAACAAATATACATACAATATCACCCAACCTGTGGTGGTACTCATTTATTAACCTCAAGAGGATGAAAGGCTGAATTGAACTTGCTCGGAGTCGAACCTGCAACCTGCAGATCACACACACATTGAAGCAGCCAGCACACAACCCACTGAGTTATCTTTCCGGGTATAGCTATCAGAAAACCAGCCACTCCAGAAACAAAGAGCCACATGCTGCTGGCCACAGCCCATGAGCCTGAATGTAAAAAAAAACAAAAACAAATGAAAAACATTTTTTTTTTTTTAGGGGTATCAAGGGGGACCTCAGGGGTCGCAATTGCGATCCATGTCGACCCCTAAATGACGTCCATGTGGAGCCCTCAGGCACAGTACTTTTGAGAGTGGGAACAGTGCAGGTTGGGGTTGTGCCACTTGGGAAGGAATAGATCTGATGGTGAAATGGGGTTTGGGTAGGATGCATTGAAAAGAGTGGTCAGCATCAATCTGTGAAAGACGTGAACCCGAGGATGAGGAAGGTATGGGCCAGTGGCTTTGGCAGAAATTAATCCGATGGAAGGGAATGGTGACAGGCAGGGCCCTTTCAAAAATGTGAATGCAAGCATGGTGAGAGTGGTGAAGAAGAGTCCTTCAAATAAGTAGGCACGAGTGTGGGCAAAGGTGTGTGCTGGGGCATGGAAGGGTGCGGCCTGTAGCTGTTGAAAAGAGAAAACAGGAGCACAAGAAAGAAAGTAGGATAATGGCAGGTGAAAAAGTAAAGAGGTCCAGGGCTTTAAAAGGAGTGAACAAGAGGGGTAGGAGTTGCTGAGGCCAGGGCCTTTGGAGGGAGTGAATGTGAGGGTGGGAAGGGGGAGGAACAAGGTATCTTTGGAACGTGGCAGACCAAGGTTAGAGAACACTGATGGACATGGCATCTGGAAGGATAGAATCCAGATTTCTTGTACCCTGCACTCCTGCTTGATAAAGAAAACTAGTGCTATATGTATGATATTTAAAAGACTAGATAATCCTATTCTAGGTGCAGAGGAGACAACGTCAACCCTGGCATATGGTTTGCACAACTAATACAAAGAAAATAAGTTTCCTATTAAGGGAACTCCTGTCCCCTGTACACTGTTTTAGGCTCAAAATATATAAGCCAAACTGTTTCGAAGCAAGTATCCCAGTTGTATGGGCACTGGTTGCATTCTTAATATTAGTTTTATAACATTGTAAGTTTGTGAAACAATTTTACATGATATATTCCAGACCACAGTTTGGTGTCTAATACAAAAGACGTTTTATTCATAGGGCCCAACGCGTTTTCGAGATATTCATTCTCTTCATCAGGGGCGTAATTCAAATCCTTTCTACAATAAAATGTAATTATGAAATTTCAGACATGTATGTAAAATAAAATTCAAAATGACAAAATATTCATACTTCATGGTATCATTTACCAATAATTGTCAACCTTGATTTCTGGTTAAGAGTCAATTGTAAATATTCATGTTTTAAAAACCTAACAAAAAACCCTCATAGTGATGTCATCCATCCATTTTAGATGTATAGTATGCAATATATTGAACATAACATAAAACTTTTTGAAATAGTTGAAATGGTCGGAAAATCTATTGATTTGAAAGCTTTATCGGATCATACATCTGTTTCTTGGTCCTATGTGGCCATTGTGGAGATCCATTTGAGTTCAATACACTATAAATAATGATTCCACTGTTTAAAGAATAATCACCCATGCTATAATCAAGTTTGCAAACCTCGAGTAGGGTCCAAGGACCCAAGCTCGTCTGAAGGTCCCAATCCTTATATCTCAACCTCTCAGAAACCATGCATGAAGCTCGAGTGTCTTGACCTCTGGATGGAGAACCCGACCCTCCTCTCACCAGAGAAGGTCCCCTCTTTGCAGATGACGCATTGGAGGGCAGATGGACATGTCTTCAAGGTCCCAATTAGAATCATGGATTTCCTGAACTTTATTAACCTCCTGATCATTTGAGGAATGACGGGGACTGGAGGAAACGCATACAGGAATGAAAACTCCCAGTCCACTATGAATGCGTCTCCTAGAGGTCCTCTTGGGGGAAATTCCCTGGAGCAGAACAGTTTGCACTTCTGGTTGACAATGGTCACAAACAGAGCCACTTGAGGGGTTTCCCAAAGGGTGAAGATCTCTTGAAGGACTTCCTAGGCTAGTTCCCACTTGGGAATATGATCAGCCACCATAGCTATGCAGTCCCACAGGGAAAATGTAAATTTTGCTAAGGCGCAAGTGGCATTTGCAGACTTAAGAGCCATTCTCCCAGCACAAAATACCTTCTTTGCCCAAGTGTTAAAACGCTTATCGTCACTGTCAGGTGGGATGATTTCATATGCAGCCTGTTTGGCAGTAGACCAAGCTGCCTGAACTACCAGTCTCTCTGTTGTAGGGTGAATCGACAAGTAGTCAGGGTCGCTACTCGAAGGGCTGTGCTTTTTGGTGAGGTTTTTATTCACTGCAGGACTCAACTCAGGAACCTCCCAATTGGCCTTAGCTCGTCTTGGAGGGCGACATGAAAAGGAAGTACAGGCACCTACTGTGGACCTCTGTCGAGAATGGATGTCAGGTCGTCTTGCTCGAATGGAGAAGCAGGTCTGCCCTATCCCAGAAATTCAATGACCCTGGACATAAATTGCCTGTAAGAGGCCTCTGCATGGTCTGTCGGGTCTGGTCTGCCAAATTCAAGTTCTGGAGAGATGTCAATACCACTTGCAGACTGAAGGTTTTCATATAACACTCTTAGCCTAAATTCTTCTGGGATAAGGGCTTCAGGGACATTGGGAGTGCCAAACTCCAAACCAAAAGGTGGTGTGTCTTGGTCCGATGGCTCATGCTGCTCATAAATGGAGGATAAGGATTTGAAGAAATCCTTTCTAGGCAAGGGCTTATAGGATTTTACCACTTCTTTAGTGGGTAAGGGCAGATTTGGTTTCGAGTCCAAAGGCATCAAAGATTTATATGTGGAAAGCATCGACGGTTTGGATATTGAAGGCATCAATGGCTTTGACTCTGACTGCGAAGGCTTGGACGTCGATAGTGCTGATTTCTTTGACGATTTACGCACTGCTTGAGCCCTTGAAGGACTTCAACCTCAACTCAATGGAGTCATCAACAATTTCTCATTGAGGCGAGACCTCGAAGGTTCTCGATGGTCCGCTGGCTTGTGTCCTGGGCTTGAGCGTGTGCAGGATTTAGCCTTAACCCTCTCGTTGTCAGCTTTATGCAGCGCACCAGGAGCATGGCTTTCTTCTTTTTCTTTCAAGGGGGATGGGGACTCCTTCCTTCGAAAATGTTTAGCATTTTCTGCCTGCGCTCTTCCCATTGTGCTGGAGTCAAAGATTCCGTCGCACAGGATAAGAGAATTCTTCTCACTGCAGAAGAATCGGAGGAGATCGAAGGCGACTTAAAGTGCCTTTTCTTCACCTTCTTAGAAGACGAGGAATGGTGAGAGTGACTCCTACAGCGTGATCGCTTCTTTGATCTTTTCCTTCAAGGAGAGTCGCTTCTCGATTTGTCGGATGATCTTTTCTTCAACAGGGTCATCGAGGGGGATTTATTAGGGGGCCTACCTGCCGCTAATTTCCCTTGTGGTATTTTAGAGCCTTACTAGTCATGGACTGACAGGGCCCACAGACCTTAGCAAAACGAAAAGGTGATGGCTGGAAGGCTTTGAATAAATCATAACCACAGGCACAGCTCTGGGCAACCCTCCAGACCATCGTTTATCAGCCTGCCAAGCTGAAATGGCTTGGCAGGCGAAGAACGATGCAATGCCAGAGGTTTAGATTCATTCTAAACCTTCCAGCCATCACCTATTTGTTTTTGCTTTG
The DNA here is from genome assembly GCF_040938575.1 of Ambystoma mexicanum. Taxonomy (NCBI): domain Eukaryota; kingdom Metazoa; phylum Chordata; class Amphibia; order Caudata; family Ambystomatidae; genus Ambystoma; species Ambystoma mexicanum. The sequence goes on from NC_090929.1 coordinate 297,069,431, forward strand.
TCACCCCGAGTGGGACGGGTATGCCCAGACGTGGGTCCCTTGCCTGCTGAGCCTACAGACCCAAGCCAGTCCTCACTGATGAGGCCCAACAATGTTGAAACATGTCTGGGGATGCTTGTGGTCTTGTGCATAAGGGATGTGACCCAGCAGTTCGGGCTGGACTGCACCCTAAGGGGTGGGACCAAGCCTGATTTGCATACAGTCTTTCCCCTTCTGTAATGGCTTGGCAGACGAAGAACGATGGTCTGGAGGGTTGCCCAGAGCAATGCCAGAGGTTAAGAATCATTCTAAACCTTCCAGCCATCACCTCTTAGTTTTTGATTTGTCACCCCGAGTGGGACGGGTATGGCCAGGCGTGGGTCCCATGCCTGCTGGGCCTAGAGACCCAAGCTACTCCTCACTGATGAGGCCCAATAAAGCTGAAACACGTCTGGGGATGCTTGTGGTCTCGTGCAGCGGGATATGACCTAGCAGTTTGGGCTGGACTGCTCCTTTTGGGGTTGGACCAAGCCTGATTTGCATACAGTCTTTCCCCTTCAGTAAATGCTTGGCAAGCGAATAACGATGGTCTGGAGGGTTGCCCAGAGCAATGCCAGAGGTTAAGATTCATTCTAAACCTTCCACCCATCACCTCTTTGTTTTTGCTTTGTCAACCCGAGTGGGACTGGTATGCCCAGATGTGGGTCCCGTGTCTATTGGGCCTAGAGACCCAAGCTACTCCTCACTGATGAGGCGCACTAAGTACGAATAAGTACTATTTGCTGATTCTGCTGACCTGCTGGAGGAAATCATCACGAGACTCTCTTTGAGCCTATTGCCGTGCCGTGCAAACGCAAAGTAAATCGTCCAGGAGGACATCTTTGCATGCAGCGCCTGGCTTGCCTGACTTCCTAAGCAACAAGGGCACTTCCTGGAGGGAGGTTCCGCCCACATTGATCACGTGACATGCAGCTCGTCCCTCTTCTTTTTTTACAAATACTATCATCTTGGCGCACACGCGCCGCGCACTAAGTACGAATAGGTACTATTTGCTGATTCTGCTGGACCTGCTGGAGGAAGTCATCACAAAACTCTCTTTGAGCCTATTGCCGTGCCGTGCAAACGCAAAGTAAATCGTCCAGGAGGACGTCTTTGCATGCAGCGCCTGGCTTGCCTGACTTCCTAAGCAACAAGGTGATTACGTACCCAGCCCTTTGTGTGTGTATCGAATCTTTTTGGACTTGTGTGTTCTGAGCCTATTTGGACTCCTTTGGACTCGTGCTTAGTCACGCCTGTTTTGTCTTCATGTACCCTAAACTTACTAAGTGTGTGTCTGTATTCTCTTTTGTCTAGGGCACTTCCTGGAGGCAGGTTCTGCCCACATTGATCACGTGACGTGCAGCTCGTCCCTTTTCTTTTTTTTACAAATACTATCATCTTGGCGCACTCGCGCCGCGCACTAAGTACGAATAAGTACTGTTTGCTGTTCGTTGTTCGTTGCTCGCTGTGCTTGGTGCGCGGCTCGGGTTTGCAGTATTCGCTTCAGCCATAGTGTAAATGGGGGGGAGGAAGAGAGAAAAAAAGGAAAAACTCTGCATAACTGTGACACGCGAAAGGGTAAGAGGCTACCGCCATTGCTGTCATCTCTACCCTCACTGCTATCATTAGACTGTCTATTGAGCCTGAAGCTATCGTAAAAAGTTTGCGGACTTCGCAAACAATATTAAGAATATCCTCCAATTCTGATGACATAAAGTCGAGCACGTTTGTGAATTGATAGCAAGATATAATAATTTATTATTAACTAATCAGTGAAAGGGGGCAGTCTAATTATGCATAATTGTGACAAAATGGAGAAGGGTCCCTACACGTTGAAATCTGGTATGCCGCCTATGAATGTTGCCCTATTCAAGGAGGGAACTAATCCAAAGTCAAAAAATATGGTGGTAATGCCGCGCACACCAATTGCTCCCCTCCTAAAGAAGAAAGGAGCTTCTTGTGCAGGGGAGAAAAAAGTGGGAGATAAAAACAGGAACCGCCTGATGTCGAAGGTACCTGACATCCGCTCGTATTACAATTTGAATACAAGCACAGGGGCTGAAACTTCCCAAGAGCAACAAACTAAAAATTGTCATTTGAATCAAGAAAAGCTCCTTGAGCTGAATAACCGCCTTGACATGGAAGTAGCTGCCATCAAAATAAGCGTGCCTGTAATATCAAGTGTTGGGGTGGGAAATGCAATCTCAAACACTACTATGGAACATGAGAGTAAACGGTGTGAGAATGACAGAGTGTATGCGTCTGAAATACTTGAAAAAATTGTTGAAAGCCCCCACAAGCCCTGCACAGTCGAGGCTCAGCAGAGACTAAGAGAGGCCTATAATAACTTGCAAATCACAGGGCAAGTAGATGAGGAAGTGATACATTTTATGAATGTGAGCTCTGCCTCGACAGGTGAAGAGGAAGTTGTCTTTGTACACTCTAATACAGGCGATTTAATGCAAGTAGACAATCTGTCGCCAATTCCAACACAACACCATCACAATATTAACAGGCAAAGAGTTGAAGAGGAGGATGTAATGTGTGCATCAGGAAATCATAAAACAGGGACGTCTTTAGACATGTCAGAATGTTCTGAAGAAGAAGCATTTGTGAATTCACTCTCATTTGTTCCTCCAACCCCCAGGCAACTTATAAGGGAAAAAATTCTTACTGGCGGGAGAGCTCGTTCTTTGATGCCTGTTGAAAGTTATGCAGAAGAGGCCCAGGGACTGATTGAGAACAATCCTGTCCTATTGGCAATGAATACAGCTCTGCTATCATTGGCCAAATTATATGAAGCAATGGACCAAAAATGGAACTATCAGACTATATTATTGAATAAGCTAACAAATCAAAACAACAGCTGCCAGGCAATGGGAGAACAGAGAGAGTGCATTCAACAATATGAGATATTTAGACATTGTGAGTCAAAAGAGTCGGAAACTCAGACTGTACACCACCCAGACCTCACAGACCACAGGTCTAAGACACCTTTGCAGCAAAAATACCAATAAACCTGTAGAACCCTCAAAGCATCAGTCACAGAATGATGCGAAATGTGACAATGGTGAGCTGTCTATAATTAAGCCGATTTATTTTGATAGCGACCATTGAGAGCAATAATAGTGAAAAAGTAGAGCAGAAAACAAATGCAAAACAGAACAAACAAAACAAAGAGGGTCAATCTTTAACAAATAAGACGAAAAGCACCATGTCTGTAGAAAAGATTGTCAAAGGGAAAGCCAAGAATAGACGAATTCTGAAGATAACAAGTGCCGCAAAAGAAATCAGAGAAAAAACAAAAGTTATCAACGAAATCAGTGGGCATATGAGAACCATGCCTACAAGCAGCACAAATAAAATCACCCCAAGCCTATTCTACAAACCACTAAGTGATTTAGTAGCAGTAGAAGCAGCAATGAGAGAAAGCGAAAGTGCACAATCTCAGTAAGGAAGTGATAGATTCAAGGTGGACTGGGTTAAATGAGGCACAAATGAGAGAGGAAATAAACAAAACTGTGGAAAATTACATGGCCAGTAGGTTAAAGGAGACTATGGAAACTGGCTTAAGCAAGATGGAGACAAAATCCATGCCAGAAGGTCGTTTGATGAGAGGTCTGGAAACCAACGTAATGCCTCCAAATAAAGAGACAATGGAGAATGCTAGCATGAGGAAAACAGTGCAATGGCAAAAGAATAAGAGTATGAGTAAAGAGGAAACATTCAATTCGAGAGCAGTGGCCCAGAAGAACAGTCACTGCTTTATACTGGAATGCAGAGACCATCCATTCCAGCAATTTGACCTGAATCGATCAAGTGTTATAAACATCTGCAGAGAGATACCCCAACTAAGGAACAAAACAATGTCGGACATTGATAGAGTTGAGTTCATGGATGACCAGGATCTGTCACGATCCAGAGTTTCTGTACACTCAACCATTCTTGCGGACATATTGTGGCATGCGAGGGATGCTTTCTTTCAAATGGGCTTCAATTTATATCAAGAAGATCTTCAAACAAATGAAGAAGCCACAGGCTCCATGAAATGGATCCCCGCATTTATGGTGCCAATCTTACTGGACCAAATGAGGGAAGACGTAATCAGTTGGACCGTTCATAACAACCCACAATAAAAGAGAAATTCCGACTTATATGTTGGAATACTCGTGGGTTCAAGCACTTTACGAATACGGCATATACTGAACTTGATAGGTTTGATATAGTGGTCTTGCAGGAGACATGGCTGGCTGAAGCCCCAGTCTGGGATGGATATGAAATATTCTTGCAACCAGCAATATGCCTGCCTCGCGGTAGACCGATGGCAGGCCTCCTGGTAGCAGTAAAGAAATCAAAGGGTTTCAGAGTCTCAATGTACGACTCTATCACCCCTTTCATTCAAACCATCAAGTTGAATAGTAATTCACATCTACTCGTAATTATCAACATCTATTGGGGAAGGTCACATGTAACTCCCGATTGCTTTTTTGACCTCTTTCAAGAAGTATTTGCCAAAGTTGCTAAAGAAAAAAATCTCGATCATGTAATGGTTATGGGCGACTTTAACCTACACCTGCTGAATAAGGGCAAAAGAAAAAGAACGATAGAAGAGAGAAGATGGCTTACAGTAATGGAAGACATGCAGTTATTCATGCTAAATGGGTCTGTGGAGGGGGACACGCAGGCTGCTAGCACGTGGCACAATGGTCCATTTGAAGCCACATTAGACTATATATTCGTGAACAGTGCAATGTTGAGCATAATCCAATCCATGATGGTAAAGTCAAAAAGGGAAAGTGATCATAGCCAACTCTGTTTAGTGTGGGAAAAAGAAGAACCTCACTGTAAAAGCATTTGTGACACCTACAAGGGCGTTATAACCGTTAATAACAGGAGGAACAAAATTAAATGGTCCAAAGCCTCCTTGTGGGATTTTGACAAACATTTATCTATATGTCCAAGCTTGGATTATGTTTCAATAATGCAAAAATATGCATATGTGAAAAACAGCTCACAAGGACATGGCTATAAACATGCTCATGTCTTTGATAATGATGTCAAAACCAAAAAAGCTAACATGAGGAAACAGATACGGTTACTAAAAGATCTAACATTGGAAGAGAAACTCCCGCAAATAAGGCACATACGGGCAGTCTATAAAAACTGGCTACGAGGAAGAAAGGCCCAATGTTATCAAAGGGACAGTGAGGACATGTTCAAAAAGACTGCCTCCAAATCCTCTGCGGAAATCTAGAAGGTCTTGAATAATGCCACTTATAAAGATCAGTCTTCTGTTCAAGTTAACTCCATATCGGCTAAAACCTGGTGCGATTACTTCCTGAAAATATATCAGACACCAATGATGACCCACCAAATGCCTCTTAAAGGTACAAATTGGGATCACACGATAAAATTTGATCAAAGTGACACCATAGATTACATCTCAAAATTAAGCTCCTCAAGGGCTCCGGGCCCGGATGGGCTTGACAATAAAACCATCAAAGAAGAGATAGAAGTGTGGTCTCTAATACTGATGAAAATATTTGCGGAAGTGATGCGCACTGGGCAACTTCCAGCATCATGGAAAAAATCTATATTAATTCCGCTGTTTAAGAAAGGAGACAGACTCGATCCAGGATCTTATAGGCCAATAGCCATTCTGGACTGTCCAGGGAAAATATTTGCACGCCTCGTCTTGCGTGAATTTAACAGCTGGCTAGACAGGGAGAACTTGAGGGACCCTTGGCAGACAGGTTTCCTTAAAGGTCTAGGAACAGGTATTAATTTACTTACGACAAATGCCATTATCGCAAAGCAAGCAAGCAAGAACTTACCATTGTACATTGCATTCATCGATTTCAAAACTGCGTTTGATTCTATCTTGAGGGAGCTACTCGTGGTGAAGCTTATGAGAAACAATTGCCCCTGGAACATCCTGAAGTGGACCATTGAGCTTCATCAGGGTACCTCACTACAGATAAGATTAAACAGCGATGGATTGCTGACTGACCCCATTGATACATAGAGAGGTCTCAAATAAGGATGTATACTGGCCTCAGCAATCTTTAATTTTTTCATTTCTGATCTGGGTAAAGAGTTCCTTAACACCATAACTGACTCCCCAAAACTAGGCCAGCATGAGATCAAATGGCTCTTGTATGCCGATGACCTCCTTTTGCTATCCAAGACACCGAAGGGGTTACCCAATATGCTCAAAGTATTGGAGAAATATGCCAAATCCAATGGTATGATCATAAACATCAAAAAAACAAAAGTGATTCAATTTGGAAACTTACGACAAAGAAACAAAGAACATAGGTGGGTTTTCAACGACCAGCAGCTTGAATATGTGTGTGAATATATCTATTTAGGAGTGAATATTAATAACAACTCACAGGACACCCCATATGATACTACTGCAATGATGAAATGGAATAGTCTAATCTCCCAATCAAGAATCATCAGCGGCAAGTATTGTAAATTCACCATCGCTCCTCTGCTGACATATTATAAGCAAAAGGCCCTTCCAATACAACTATATGGGTCAGAGACAAGAATATGTAAAATACACAACTATTGGGATAAGAAAGAAGGGGCGTACTGGAAAAGTCTCTTGAAACTCCCGAGATCCACACCCATAGCCCTTATAAGGCATGAATTAGGGCTTATATCAATGCAAGCCACCTACAAATGGAGAATATGTATGCTATATAGAAAATGCGCCCTGGAAGATCATAAGAATGCGTTGGTAAAGCATTTAGCAAACTATGTGAAAGGATCAAATGATAGTTTTGCTAAGCATTGGACAGCCCAAGCGCAGAGTCTCATGCAAGAAGCAGACGTAGGGGATGAGCTTTTGTTACAAAATCCTGACAAAGCAAAGAAAAAGATTTGGGAAACGGATTGGATAAGGAACAGAGAACAATGCCAAGTCTATAAATGCTTTAGACAGAATCCTTTTGCCTTAAAATCCCTTGGCTCTCCTGAAGAGTATCTCTTAAAGTCACCAAGTGTCTCGCATCGAGCAGGAATTCTGCGCTTGAGGTTAAACCAATGGAAAACCAGAGAAGTTTCATCCAAATGGTTTCCTGATGTTGTAGAATGTAGTTTATGTCGATTCTGTAACAAGCATGAGGAATCACTAGAACATCTGATCACTGATTGTACAGAATTGGTTTGCTTAAGACTTAAACACTTCAAGAACATCTTCAAACACCGATTACACATGGAGGCGAAAGATTTATGGAAGTTTATTTTTCATGTGCATTCAAAATCAATAGGCTATGCGACTCTAAACTTCCTAAATGAACTAAAACTAGAAAATGATGACGAGCAAAAAAGTAAGAGATAAAAGCAAACTGATCAAATCGTGTGTTAAACTACATGACATGTTAAGTTGAGATCTGCCGAAAGTACCTTGATCTGTATGCTAAACAATTGCTAATTGACTGCACTTTGAGTATTTTATTTTCTTAATTTCTACACTTTTACATTTATTCTTTGCTGGTTTATTTTTAGATTTTTACGTTTTGCACATTTTTTATCATGGATCTAAATGAATCTATGTTTAGAGTAGGTTATGAGAATTGTGATTAACTAGCTGAACATTATGTTCATACAGTGTTACATGTTTTAATGAAGTAAATGAATTTTGTATTGAAAGGTTGAATTTTTCAGCCAAATCAAATACAAAATAAACTGATGAGGCCCAACAAGGCTGTATCATGTCTGGGGATGCTTGTGGTCTCGTGCAGAAGGGATGTGACCTAGCAGTTCGGGCTGGACTGCCCTTTTTGTTTTTTGGCACTATTTAGGTGAGTGGTTATTTTTTTGAGTGTTATTGGCACTTTGTTGTAAATTTATATTCGGCTATTTTCTCTCTATTGTTTTATTTACATGTGCGTGTATGAAGGGCTAAGTAATATGCTGTTGTTATTTAACTTCGTTTTCCCTAAGTGATTTTAACTGTCCAATAGCATGTAGTAGAAGACTTTAACTTCTTTTTCGCTGGCAGGTTTCATTTCCTGTGTGCAAATAGAATTACACGTAGTCGGCATCACTCGTTATCATTGCTGAGTATCCGAGGGTCATGTGACTTCATAGGGTGACCACCCGGAACTAGCATAAATAACGTTAGGAATTGCATCCGCGGTTTGGAAGCGATGCGTGTGAATGGGAGAGGATTCGTCCTACGTAAATGTGAAGCGGGGCGTCTCATAAGGTAAGATTTAGTCCTTTGGGCGTTGTTTTCTTATTGGAGAGTTTATTGCTTTAAAGGGCCATTATGTGTTTATTTTATTAGTTTCACAGTACGATTCCACAAAAGGCAGGATGCCTTACGTTAGATGCAGACTTTCCATGTTCTGAAATCAACTGAAGTCAGTGCACTGTGATAGGTTGGCAGGTATATGCTTTAGGTAAATATATCACTGTGGAGGTTTGGTTAGATTCACAAGTTTGGTCTTCCCTGAGGTTGGGTATTTTAATTTTAATTTGTAGTTTTTAGCAGAGGTGGTGTTAGTTTAGTTCGTTTAGTGGGTGTTCATATATGTGTTTTAGCATTTTAGAGTTCTTCAATCATACCATTTTGCTGACGACTGCAGGAGTCTCCGCAGGGATCCTGGTTTCTGTGCACACTATGCACAGACGTACAAATAACATTCTTTGGCAATACTTTCTACACAAGGTACATAATAATGTTTTTTTACTTGGGTATATTCTTTTTGAGGTTTACTTTTGTAGTCACACCAGTTGCATTACTGTGATAAAACAACCACTTGACATGAACATGTATAACTTCTTTGGATATGTGTGTAGACATGACATTTAATGAACAGCTTTTGTAGAGTTTGTTTCGGCAGGTGAAACTTTGAGTGAACCATGAGGTGTTAATTCTGTATACATCTGTATTTGCAGATCTTCTGCTCCTGAAGAAGGGGTTATTCCCCGAAATGTGTAGAGCTTGAAGCTGTATTTCAAAGTTGGGAGTACCTTTCTTTATCTGTTTTGTTCTGTTTTCCATGCTGGCCATATGTGAAGCCATATGATATCTGTTTTTCTTGATTCAAGCGAATATATGCTGTTATTTACGTTCTAATCTGATATTTCTGTATATAAAAGTTTAAATGCTCTTAAAATTGACTGATTTATTTCAGCATGTAAGGTGTGCAGGGGACGGGAGTATCTTCAAGTTTAGACACTTTTTGTTTTATGTTTAACACAGGCTCAAGTGTCAGGGCGTGTACTCCTCCCGAGCACCCATAATTGTTTAAAATTATTTCCAAAAGTGTGTATCTATTTTTTTTGAAATAGGTGTGCTCTGATTGATATTACTTTTTGCCTTTTGGGGTGGGACCAATCCTGATTTGCAAACGGACTTTCCCCTTCTGTAATGGCTTGGCAGGCGAAGAACAATGGGCTCATATCATATCAAAGATGAGGAATATGTGGGAGGACACAATCCATTCAAGGGAGAAATTACTTAGCAGTAATGTTCTTTTTATGGATTTTTTCCCCACAGATTCCTCATATTGATACATAGTTATCCAGCGTCAGCTGCTCAGTATTGTCATTGATGACTCCATCGTATATGGCAGCGCCATTCCTCGACAACTGACATTAAGTCGGTCATAGTAAAAATGGAAACACTATGCACTCTTACCTCAGTTCCCTAATTGTAATCCCCCCGACCCGGCTAAGCATGCAAGAGGGAACATGCAGTAATGGGGAAACAACCATTGCTTGCTTACCTTTTTCTTCCATATTTCAAACTTTGAAATCGAACCAGAACAAGTAGGGCAGTCTTGTCAATCAACTTTTGCTGCCCCACATATAGCACTCTGCTCCTCATGTAATTGCACACAGAAATGTGACAGCAGAATCTGATGTAGACCATATACTTGCAAGCGAGGTTGGGGGGGCGATGAGGAATCTGCGGGAGAAGAATCCATAGAAAGAACATTACCGGTAAGTAATTTCTCCTTCAAAGGATTGCATTCTCCCACAGACTCCTCATCTTGATAGACTCCCAAAGCAGCAACTATGCTGGAGGAGGGTTGGAAATCACACCAAAAACTCTGGATGACCCCCTACCAGAGAGTGCATCAGCCCCACGGGCCAAATTGAAGCTGTAATGCTTCGCAAACATGTGCAGAAAAGACCATGTTGCTTTACGACAAATTTCTCTAGCCGCCACTACCCTCTGAAGAACCGAGGAGGCCACAACCCTTCTGGTAGAGTGGGTAGCTGCAACCCCCTTAACCTGTTGGCGTTCTGGAAGTGACTGCCCATGTGTGCCACAGTGGTGACTCTCTCTTCGGGAGGACAAATTTCTCCCTTCCCGGGTGCCAAAGACCGCTCGGATGAACTGGAGATTTTGCGCTGGTGAGGTCTATGATTTCTCTAAGTTCAGGGAGAAACCAAAGTCGTGCAGTAGTGAACATGATTTGTAACTGGTTCAGGCGACCATGCTTAGATCAGCCAATCGTCCAAGTATGGAAACCCAAAGAAGCCTCCTCTCCTGAGGTGGACTGCTACTACTTCCATCAGCTTGGTAAAGACCCTGCGGGCAGAGGTCAAGCCAAAAGGGAGCACTTTGAATTGGTAATGCGTGTCCCTAATGACGAAGCTTAGAAACGGCCTGTGCTTCCTGTGGATAGGTACATGAAAATAGGCATTCGGAAGGTCCAGTGACAACAGCCAGTCTTGCCAATGCAGAGCCTGGAGAATTTCCCTCAACGTCATCATCCTGAATTTGTCCTTTATCAGGATTTTTTTCAAATCCCTGATATCCAGGATGGGACTGAGTCCTCCTTCTTTCTTGGGAACCAGAAAGTATTAGGAGTGCCAACCCGAGCCCATTTCATCGCCTGGCACTGCCTCTACTTCTCCCTTCATAAGAAGGGCCTGTAGCTTTTCCTGGAACTCCTGTTCCAGTTTTTGGGAGGAAGGTGGAGGTCTGTCCATGGGTCCTTTCATAAATGGGAGGCAGTAACCCCACCCGATTAACTGAAGGATCCAGGTGTCAGAAGTAATTTCCTTTCATTTGCCCAAGAACCCAGAGACTATTGGCCACATTACACGGATGGCGGTAAGGATTTACCGGTACCGGTAAAATACCGGTACTGGTAAATCCTTACTGCCTTACTACGAGGTCCCTTTGCGGGTTGGGGGATTTAACGCCTGCTTTTTGCAGGCGTTAAAATCCAACCCACTAAGGGACCTCGGAGCTAATTACGGCACCGCAAAATTGCGGTGCCGTAATTAGCGCCTTCCTCATTCCCATAGAGCCCTATGGGGCAGAAATGGGAATGGGGAAGGGCAATGGCGGAAAGGGGATTTTCCGCCCCTCCAACCTTGGAATGGGGCGGTAAATCCCCTTTCCGCCAAGGCGGTGCTGGTATTTTACCGGCATGAGCCATGGCGCTAGTAGCGCCATGGCTCATCTCTTCAACCAGAGAAATTGCAAATATCATGCCAACACATTTAAAACGACCAGGACTCATATCTAGATGCAAAATATAAGAGCCCACGATCAATCTAATGAATACAAATAACATGAGGACCAGGAATCTCACATCTCCAAACACATAATACCATGACCAACAGCATGAATCTCTTATATCTACATGCATAATATGGGGCCATTGATCTCTCAGCTCTAAATCCACTGTTTAGTAACAAAGGATCTCTCATCCCCACACACATAAGGTAGCCACCAAGGATTGCGTATATCTAAATGATGATTAATAAAAATACTGATATCTTTTAAATACTGATATCTTTCTTCTATAAAAACAATGAAAACAAGATTCCTTCAACTGTATTCTCAAAATGTATGGATGTGCAATTGCTCATTACACACATAGGGCCTCATTACGACCCAGGCGGAAAACCATGGTGCTAATAGCACCATGGTCCATGCCGGTAATTTACTGACTCCGCCATGGAGAAAGGGGGAATTACCATCCCATTACAAGGTTGGCGGGGCGGTAATTCCACCTTCCTCCATGGCCCTTCCCCATTCCCATTTTTGCCCCATAGGGCTCAATGGGAATGGGGAAGGCGCTAAGTACGGTACCGCAAATTGCGGTACCATACATAGCACCAAGGTCCCTTTGGGGGTCCCTACTTTAACGGCTGGTGTATACCAGCTGTTAAGGTCAGGTCCCGCAAAGGGACCTCGTAATCAGGCGCTAATGGGTTAACGGCACCGCAGCCTTTTACGACGCCGTTAACCCATTAGCACCAGGATCGTAATGAGGCCCCTAGTGTAAGGACTGGGTAGCACTCATCTATACATATAAAATATGACCACTAACGATTTCACGTTTCAACACACACATAATAAGGTCCATTGAATTTCATCTGTAAACGCATAATATGAGGAAGAGACAATACATTATTGGCACACGAATAATCTAAGCACTGCACATCCCCCATCTACATATGCATTATATTTGCATCGACTGTCACATCTCTACTAACATAATACGTGGAACAGAAACCTTTTGTCGCTATATATATAAAACGAGAATTGGTGATCTCTAATAAATGCCTGCACAATATGACCACAAATGATCTTTCATCAGAGTGTGTACGCTTGGTAGGAGGAATAGAAATCTAATCTGTACATGCATAATGCCAGGATCACGGATGCCCCACAACTACACGCACAACATGAAGACCAATGACACCTCATCTCTACATGGAAAATATGACAATCATGGCAGTGCTCATTTCTACACGACGCACATCAGCGCCAGGCATGCCAAATCGGATGCATGATGCTAAAAATGGATATTCAAAGGGGCAGAGGGTAGGGGATCGTTTTCATTGGATGAAACCGACAATTTACAAGGAAGCGACAAATAAAACAATTAAACTGATGAGGCAATTATGTCGCTGGATATAGACGGCTGAATCAAACCAACGCTCCCTAGGAAATAAGTCAAAACAAAAGAAATATTGCATATGCAAGCAAGAGGCAGAATTCCAGTAAAAGGGATACGAACAGCTCCATGGCTACACAAAGAGAAAAGGCAACATGGACATCCATGTTTTGCCTACTGATTTGTATTGGGTATAGGAACATAATAGGTGTATTTGTTATGTTATATGTATTCACATGCTTTTACAAGACACTACGAACATCTCAATGGGGCACCTCCACACCAAAAAGGGAATTGAAAATAAAGGGAGCAAGTTACTCAATTATTTGAAAACAGTTTGATTTTCAATACTTTAAGTAATCTTACAAGGTGTGGCTCATTCGAAATTCCAGAGAGGATTGAGTTCAATTGGACAGAATCAAAAACAGAAATGTATTTTCCACTAATCTGTTTTCTTCTGAAGGCTGCAATATTTTTTTTTAAAAAAGGTGTATCAAGAGGATTGGAAATTAATGACATTCAAGTATCTCTGTATCTCTGTAGCATAATAGATAACAATCTAGATGCAACAGTTCACACACATCTCCATAAGAAACCAAAGGATTACTGGGGAAAAATGAGAGGATATCTTAGTCTTTTTAACTAACCTGGCTGCAGTGTTTTATGGCCACCGGAGCTTGAGCAAATGTTTGCAAGAGGGCCCAAGCAAAATGCTTCTACCAAAGTAGAGTCAAAAGTGATACATAGAGATCTTAATCTTGCACGAAAAGGAAAGAGGAGGAAGAAGGAGATCTTTAAGCTGAAAACAAGCAGTACTTTATCACAAAGGAGAGGAACTGAGGCACAATAGTTAGCATAATTCATAATTCCAAGATTGTAAAATAACTTTACTAGAGTCTGGCAGGATCACATACACTTTCAGCCACACCTTTGGCCAAAAATTAGAATTCCATGGATTCTCTGTTGAAACGTTAACAATACTTTCATTTTGTCTAGATTTAACTTTGGGCAATTTTTAGGCATCGACTGCAATGTGTTGTCTAGAGAGATTTATGGAAATCTAAGTACTGTTAGCACAATTCGAGGAGTGGAAATTACAAGAGCAACTCCGTTCAATCAAGAGTTTCAGGTACAGATTAAATAAGAGTGGCATTAGTGGAGTCAAAGATGTGATTCCATATTTGATGTGCATACTTGTTGATGAGTTGGGTAGAACAGGCATCAACTGACATCAATTTGAAAAACAGGATGGGATTCAGCTAAGGGTGAGACCTTGAAAACCATGTTGTAAACATGGTTATAGAGGATTTGGTGGTCAATGTTGTGGAAGGTCAATGACAATTTAGCAGGATCAGCATCCTGTCACCATCTGCATCCATCACTGCTATACGTTGGTCAAAAATGATTGCAGTGACCAACTCTGCATTTCTCTCAGGGCGGAAGCCAGACTCTCCCAGGTCCAGGTTATCCCTTAGGCATAAGGCAGCTGGCATATGGACATGAAATAGGGACTTTTATCTAGAAAAAGTGTTCTTTATAAAAAAAACAAAAAAGGTTTAGCCAGTCTTTCCCAACATCTGGCGCAAGACCAGATGACAAATAAACACTGAAAATATCCAAAATAGTATCTGCAAAGTACAGCACAACTGATTTAAGAATTCCTAGTGAAAATGGGGCCTGGTGGATATCATGAGCCCTTGGTGGTTTTAATCAAAGTGAGAGATGGAACAGAGATAAAGAGTAAAATGTATCCATTATGTTCGGTGGGGAGTGCAGTAATATGGTATTTATCAAATGTGTAACTGAAAATTGGCTAGCTGACTAGTAATGTCTTCCCTGATCTTCTCTATTTTATTAAAACTGCTATGTCCTCAACCCATTTGGGTGGGAAATCAACGGGAGTGCAAACTATGGAAATACAGGGGAAATTTGTTTTTTAATAATAATAGACAATTCCTTGGTCACATTAGTAGACAATGACAGTTTAAGTAAATAGTATTTATTTTGACAAGTTATCTTTTTCACATAAGCCTTGTGATTAATCCAATGGAGTCATCACAGATTCCCCGGTGGGAACCTCCTCCCATGTGGGCAGGGGAAGGCAGCCACTACCTGATCCTGAAGGCGGTTTTATGATGGAGGATCACATGGGAGGAGATAACTATCAGGGATATGTCATGACTTCATTTGATAAAACACAGAATCCCACCCCTTCCCATGAGGAAGACCCTCTGACACCCAAAAGCGTAATGGCCGATTGTCAGCTAACGGTTCCCCCTTATAGAGAAAGTCAAAAAACGTTATCTTTACACTACTCTGGTCAGGCCGCGACATTTGATCCAAATACCCACAACTCACACAAAACTCCTTTTATTTCAGATGTGTCTTTATGTGAAATCTCTGAGAAAAAACATCTAAAAGTTAAATGGACTCCAACTCTCATAACCACTCAGGTACTGAGACGAGGAGGAGGAGTAGGGAGTTTGTGCAAAGTGACAGAGGCTCAAAGTACAATGTGCAGGCTAGTTGTTTTTGCAAGCGTACAGTGCGTGGGACATTTAAAGGTGGCAACCGCACTAGTAGAGGGAGCAGTGCAGGAGAAGCTGTTGAACCCCATGCTGAGGCTCATGAGTGGCAGGCATGCAGATTGGTGTGGGGGGACAAGAGGAAATGCGCTGCATATGAGCAAGAAGGGCCGTGGAGATGCTGGGAGGCTTGCAGGAACTCCTGCATGTTGGACCACTCGAAAAGACAGCTTTCTACGGTCTGGCCGAAAAGGAAAGCCAGCGTGTGACCACATAGCCACGCAGTATGCTGGAAGAACGTCTGCACGCACACCCCAAAGTGGAAAGCAGGTGAAGGAACCATACTGCCGAGGCACGAGCAGAGTCAGAGATGCTCGAAGGAACAGGTGAGTCTGCCCAAAGCAGCTTGGCAGTCTGGGGCATTTCAACAAGCACGCCAACAAGTGTTTGAATGGTACGAAGTTGCTGATGCAGAAAATCCAAAAGGATGTTGGAATGCAGTCAAGGCAAAGTACAAAAGCAACATCCAATAAGAGGAATATTTGAATGCCGATAAGGAACCTGTAACTCCTATTCTCCAGCGTGGGTCTGGCATAGATTTAAATGCTCATGAATATTCCACCTCATCAGGCTGGGAATTCATTGTAAAAAAGAAAAGCAGTTTCGCTTTAGCCTGAAAACTGCATTTCTCCTCATTAATCAATCAATCACTGTCCTTTGGGTCGTACTGCCCCAATTCAATGACAGTTGTCTCCCTAAGCTCCACCCCTTGTGGCCTTCTTCAGATCTGGCAGAGCATGTAAAGTGGCAGTATCAACCAAGAAGAGCCACAGAGGGGAAGGAGGGAGGGGTCGCAAGTAAATCCATGCCAGACCCAGGATAGAGAACATGAGTTACAGGTAAGTAACTTGTTCCTTCTCCAGCATGGCGCCTGGCATGGTTTCACATGCTCATAAATAAGATTACATAGCAGTACATATACATAAACATGTGAGGTGGCAAGGCTCAACAGAAGCAATACACTTACCCCTGGAACAGAATCAGCTCAAACAAACAGACTGTATAGCACCGGTTGGCAAACCCGGGACTCCTCCCCGGAATCAGGGGCGGACTGAGAACCAAAAGAGGCCCTGGAAATAATGTTGAAATTGGCTCCATATTACTCATTTTCAGCAAGCTCAACCCTTTTCTTATGAGAACATTTGGAAATAAAATAGGTTACAACACAAAAGAGGCCCATGGTGCAGAGACCTACCAGGAAATCTCCAGAGTTCCCTATAGGCCAGTCCACCGCTGCCTGGAGTCCCTGTCAACGCAGTAGAATCTCGTGACAGTGTGGGGGGACCTCTATGTAGCAGCCCTGCAGATGTCGAGCAGGGGTACACCAGAGAGAAACATTGTCGTTGCTGCGTTGACTCTGGTGGAATGGGCTCTCGGCCGGCCTGGGAGGGGTCTGTTAACAAGATGATGACAGTGCAAGATGCAGCCGGGGAGCCACCTGGAAATGGAAGCCTTTGACAGGACCATTCTGTGATTCACAGGTCCAAAATGTACAAAGAGTTGAGACGTTTTCTGAAAATCCTTTGTGCGTGCCACATAGAACTTCAAGGCACGAGCACCAACCAGCGAATGCAACCGTCTTTCTGCCGGTGTGGAAGGGTTTGGGTAGAAGACTGGTAGAACCAACGGCTTGTGGAGGTGGAATTTTCAAGGAACCTTCTGCATAAAGAGTCTGCAGCGCCACCCTCATAAGGGGGAAGGATAAGTACGGCTGCTTGCAAGAGAGGGCCTGGAACTCCCCGACCCACCTGGCCGAGGTGATCGCCACTATGAAAGCCCTCTTCCACGAGAGTAACCTCAGTGGGGTCTGATGCATTGGTTCAAATGGGGCCCACAAAATCTTATTGAAAACCATATTGAGCTCCCAAGCTGCAGCATGAGCCTACACTGGTGGAAAAGCCCTGAAGAGGCCTTTGGGGAACTCCTTGAAGAGCCTGGTCGACCACAGGGAGGGCTTACCAGGCGTAACGGCTGCACCTTGATAGAGGAATGAGCCAGACCAGCCTTGGCCAGGGAAAGCAGATATGGAAGGAGCGGCAGGGCTGTGACTCGCAGTAGCGTAATCTTTTGAGTCCTGCACCACACTGAGAAACATTTCAACTTGTGGCTGTAGCACGACAACATAGAAGAAGCCCTGGCCTTGGCCAGGATCACCTTGCATTCCAGCGGCAGGGGATAGTACTCAAACTGTAGGGCTGCAGGATCCAGGCCGTGAGGCTCAGCGACGCTGGGTCGCGGTGCAGTATTGTAAAATCTTCTCTGGAGAGAAGATCAGGAAGTGGAGGCATCCGGATGTATGGGGCCACTGACAGACGGAGCAGGTCTGGGTACCAGATTTGTCATGGCCACGCCGGAGCAATGAGTATCATCCTGCAGTGACTGAGTGTGTTGATCACACGTAGCAGGAGCGGGATCGGGGGGGAACGCGTACAGGAAGAGCCCCTTCCAGAGGAATGAGAAGGTGTTCCCCAGAGTCCTTGGCTGAGGGAACTTGCTGGCGAAGCTCTGGCACTTGGAGTTGGCTGCTGTTGTGAAGAGGTCAATTTAGGGTTGAACCCACTTGCTGAAGAGAAAGGATACTTGATCCTGGCAAAGTTCCAACTCATGGCAGGACCGCAGCTCCCTGCTGAGCGAGTCTGTGATGGTGTTCCTCGTGCCTGCCAGGTGAAATGGGATGAGGAACATGTCCTGAAGATGGCCCAGTGCCACAGGGACTGGCTTCCAGCGAGAGCGCCAGAGAATGCGTCCTGCCCTGTTTCTAGATGTAGAATACGGTGGTGGTGTCCTCACCACATTCCCCCGTAGTTGAGGCAGGAATGATTTGATGCCCCAGAAGACTGCCCGGAGTTAGAGGTAATTGATGTGAAGGTCTTTCTCTTCCAGGAGCCAGAGGCCTCTGGCGTGCGACTGTCTGGTGCGGACCCCCTACAGAGAGACATCCGTGGTGACTGTGGCCTGGTATGGAGCGATGTAAAAAGGAAATCCTTGCATCAGATGTGGGCATGCACCATATCATCGCAGAGCCTGTCAGAACTCCTGGTTGAGTGCGACCTTGCCTGTCCAAGCACCCGCGACTTGCAGCCACCAAGCAGCCGGGAAATATTGAAGAGGTCTCATCTGGAGACCGCAGAATGTAATGAGGTGGATGCAGGAGGACATCATCCCCAACAGCGGCTTGATGGCTCGCACTGTTGCAGATAGTGCTGACTACAGGTGCTGCTCCTTCCCCAGGATGGCCGTTACTCTCTCCTCCGAGGGGGTAGACAGGTATGCAGCTGTGTTTAGACGGGCGCCCAGGAACAGAGCACAGGAACAGAGCATTCTGCAATGGCTTCATGCAGGACTGCTGGATAGTTGATGAAGAATCCAAGCTCTGTGAGAAGGCGAATGGTGATTGCTAGCTCGTGAGAGCGGTAGTGGATGAGCCAATCGGCCTGATAAGGGTACACGTGGATGCCCTTGAGACGCCAAATTCGCAAGAACTTTTGATGCTTGGGATAAGTGGGGGCGTGAAAGTAGGCGTCCTCCAGGTCCAAGTTCACCATGAAATCCCCTTCCTCCAGCTGGTCGAACATGTACTGCAACGTGACCATCCTGAACTTCTGGGAATTCATGTACTTGTTGAGGTGCCTTTGATCTAGGATAGGCCTCCACCCACCTAACTTCTTCTGTACCAGAAAGTCCCTGGAGTACACTCCAGAGCCCCGGAGGCGCTGAGGGACGGGCTCTGTTGCTCCCTTTCTTAACATGACCTGAACCTCCTGCAGCGGCTGGGCCATTTGCAGATCTTGACACACCACAAGAGGAATGTGAGGAACCCTGTGTTGGAATTCCAAGGTGTGACCCTGATGGAGAACGTCCAGCACCCATTTGTCTGTGGTGATGGTCTTTCAATTGTCGCCAAGGTTCACTAGCCTGCCGCCCATTGGGGTGCAAAAGTGGGAGCCCGGATCCATGGCCGGTTCAGGCCTGCTTGGGCATCTTTGTCCTGGCCTGTGGCTGGCAACGCTGTCCTCCGCTGCTGAAGGCTTGCAAGCGCCCCCTGTAGGCTTCCTGGGTGGTAGAGAAGGAGGGCTGGCGATAGGGTACCCCTTGGAGGACCTGCCTAACTTCCCTTTTGAGGAACGAAAGGACGATGATCTCATCTGCCTCAGAATCCCAAGGGGGCGTGCCAGTTTTATCGATTAGCACGTGTCTTCGAGAGACTTTCCAAACAAATTGTTCCCATCGAAAGGCATGTCCACCACCTTGGATTGCATGTCTGCTCTGAGGTCTGTAGCATTCAGCCAACCTTGCCGCCAAAGGGCCACCCCGTTGCCCATCTTGCGGAATCCACAATATACAATGCCACCCTGATGACATGGTCCGTAGCCACCTCGCCGCCCTGGAACAGGGCCAGGGCATCAGCATTCTTGTCGTCCAGCAGGAAGTCCAAGATTGGCCAGAAATATACCAGAGCTCCCGGTCATACTGGGACAGGATGGCCAGGGCGTTACGGGTCCTTGACTGTGGAAGCGGGGGTGTAAATGATGCACTTCCCCCATGCATCAAGCTTCTTCCCCTCCTGGTCAGGTGGTACCATGGACAAGGATGATGGGTTTGCCGAGCGCTTCATGTCGGCACCAGACACCACAGAGTCTGTAGAAGGCTGCGATCTCAAGCACCTAGGGGCCAATTCCAGGACCCTGTACATCTTCTCCAGTCTGTCCCTTTTTTTGGAGAAGCAGTATTCTGTGCCTTCATCAGGTCCAAACCCTGCTCCCAAACATCCTCCAGCAGGGTGATTGACATGACGGTCTTCTGTGAAGACTCCCGGCATTGAGAAAGGAACCCCTCCTTCTTCTTCTCCTCCGGGACCAGAATGAAGATAGCAGATGGCTTCGAGATCATGGAATGAAAGGAGCCAACCTCGTCCGGGGGCGATGCCCTGGCATATTCAGCAGCACCAAGCGGCCCCCCATCGGTGGGACATAGGGCCTCATAACTAGTCTCTCGGTCCAGAATTAAGGGTGCTGGTAGCAACAACAACTGTGCCTGCCAGGGCCTCTGTGCCCAACATTGTCTGACCTGTCGGGTGCATCGGCCCGGTAGGCACAGTTTTCAGAGTGCTGGTACTTCCCTCTCCTCCCTCCCATAGAGTCATATGGGACTCTATGGTAATGAGGACTTACGAATTCTGCAGCCTGAGTTCCCAGGCCGCCGGCACTTGTAATGTCCCAGTGGCAACGGGATCTCAGGTGGCCAAAACAGTGTTACTGCCAACCTCGTAATGAGGCCCATAGTCACCACACTCATCCGTATTCATTGCTGTAGTGTCCATGTTGGTACCTGTGTCAGTGCGTGGCGGCTCCTCCACCACCAGGATAAAGGCCTCTGGGGGCAGGAGGGAGGTGTTGGTGCTCCGGCCCTGCAGGACTAGGATGCCGCTTTGGCCTGGGAGGACTTTGAGCCGGTGGCCTAGGGGGGGGGGGGAGAGGGGTCTGTGGACTTGCCCATGCACAGGGGCTTCACGCAACCTTTGCTGTATCTCTGAAATTAAGGTGTGGGGGGGAGTAAGAATGTCTATTGACATGTCCCTTGGCACTGGTTGCGGTATCAATGGCGCCACTGGCAATGGCTCTCGGATGAAACGCCTCTGTAGGTCAACCAGTAGATAAGGCTCCGTCCTTCCTGGGGCACAACTCTCAAGACAGGGGCCCAAGTCCTCCTTCATGATCAGAATAGTAGCCTTCGGCCAAATGGTCGTCGTCCGAGCTTGTATAGGTGGGTGGGGAACACCTAGGAGACCCCATCGGCATTGACGTCAACATCCTCACGCGCAGGGGAGGAACTCAATGGGAGGCAGCAGCTCCTTCGTCTTGCCCGAAACCTTTGGGAATGAGCCGACAATGGGCACCTTCACCGGGACCAGCTCATCCGCCATGACCATTGACGGAGCCGCTGCAGCAGCCAGAAACCGCAGAGGAAGAGACACCCTTGGGGTAGCCGTCATCTTGACCGTAGGCACTACGGAAGTAGCAGGCTCTCCCCTCGACGAAGTAGTGATGGTCATCGAGGAAGGCGTCAATGGGACGGTGGATGAATCGGAAGCAGGTGAGGTCTTCGACAAAGTCGTTGATGGAGCCATAGTTGTTGATGGAGCAACCTTTGAAGAAAATGGTGTCCTGGTTGACGAAGTTGTCGTCGACTGGGCTTTCGACGGCCCACCTTAAGACGTCTCCTTCGTAACCTTGTCCTTGGTCCTTCGTAACCTTGTCCGTGACCTATGCTTCAAAGGGGTCACAGGCTTACTTGCGCAAGGCACTCCCCCCAACTGGTAGGCTCACCGTGGACGGAGATTGAGACAGGGAACATGTTCTACCCGAATTAGGTGCTGCAGCCGTGGCGACCGTACCAGGATCATCAGCCCAGTGTTTAACCTTCTTTTGGATCCCTTCAGAAGGGACGTCCTCAAAGGATCTCAACCTCTTCTTGTCAGAGGGAGCACGCTCATAGGATTTGCCAGTCCTGGATGAGGCATGACTGCGCTCGGGGGATGAGTCAGAGGCCTTCCCCTCCTTGAGCCATGCCACCAACCTTCAATAGCGGTCTCGCTTCGTCAGATATCCACAGCAAATCTCGCATCCGTCCTCCTCGTGGTCAGGGTTCAGGCAATATAGGCACTTGAAGTGCAGATCCTCAATGTACACAGCAAATCTCGCATCCGTCCTCCTCGTGGTCAGGGTTCAGGCAATATAGACACTTGAAGTGCAGATCCTCAATGTACACATTCCACAGTCCACATTATGTGCAGATTTTTTTTGTAATACTTTATTTTGTTATTTGCAACCAAACACAACCATACAAAGAGTCTGATTCCACCCGCCACCCACCCAGCATAGTATAGTACATATTATTAATACAGAAGCCATTGATTTTGTCATTGTTCCGCCCTGCATTATCAGCCCGCTGTTGCAATCAAGTAGTGGATGTATGGGCCCCAAACCTCTGGTGGTCCGTCTGAATAACGACAGTTTCTAAATCATGACAATAAGCAACATCCTGAAGCTATCCCTGTACATTGGGGGTGGAGGGCCCTTTCCCCAGACTGTGGCCACCCTCCTGCGAGCTGCAACAAACAGCCCCACGAAGCGCCTAATCCCTGGTTACAAGGCCCTTGTGCATCCTAGGAGAGCTAAGACCGGGTCTGGCTCCAACAGTTCCCCAATAATCAAGGAGATTTTGGTCAATACCTCTAACCAGCATTTGGAAACCCACAGACATTCCCAGGCCAGATGGAGAAACCCTACCGGAGCAAAGTCACACCTGGCACAGGCAGCTGGAATGGTAGGGAAATGTCTGTGGAGCCTGGCCGGAGTGTGATAGACCTGATGTAGGAAATTAAAATGAATTGGCTTGAATTTGGAGTTTAAAGATACTTTCTGGGTTTGTCTCAGCACATAGGCCCAGTCTTCATCTCCTACGGTTTTCCCCAGGGCTATCTCCCACCGTCTCCTGGCGGCCTCCCCCTTGCACGCTGTATCTGACATAATACTACTATAAAGCTGCAAGACCAATTAGCCCTCCCCCGGGAATGGATCATTCCCTGCAGTAATGGCCACAGGCAGTGTTGTGTTGGGAACAAGGTGAACAGAGCCTTCAGCGCATGTTGCATGCGAAAATAAAGTAAGACATCCAGTGCCAAGTCACCCCCTCGCTGGCTTGCCTGCTGAACAGAGAGAAATACACCATCTAGAAACAGGTCCTCAAAGGTAACGACACCTAGTTTGTCTGCCCACTGTAGATATATTTGCTCACTTGTTATGGTCAGTCCAAGTACATGTCGTGCTGGGAGGGGAGGCAAATACAATTTCTTTCCAAACCGCACACGTGTTCAGGGTATTTAGTGATGTTCAGGGCATCCCAAGAATCATTGCACGCAATAGGTCTGGGGCGAAAAGTGCTCTCTCCAACTGTACTTGTGGCCTTACAAAATGTGTGGCATACCAGTGTCCAAGAAAGTGTACCTACGTGCCCAACAGTACCGCTCAAGATCGGGAAGAGCCAAGCCCCCTCTTGCCATTGATTGTGTTAATATGGTATATGTCACCATTGCAGGTTTTCCGGCCGACATCAGGTCAAGGATGAACCCGCCCAAGCGCCAGAAAAAGCTGACATATAGGAGAGAGATTAGTTTGACGAAATAGGAAACGAGCCCCACTTTTTGGAGCACTGCAAACAGGGAGGGCCATTCGACAGAGTCGAAGGAATTTTCGGCATCTAAGAAAACAGCAACCGCCTTGGATGTGTGCTCATGTGCCTCAATGACACAAAAAAGAGCTGATAAAGGCCAAACGTGGTGTTCCTTCTGGAGATAAACCCTGCCTGGTCCATTAGCACCAGGCCTGGCATCAATGAGAGCAGCCGATTTGTGAGGACTTTGGCAAATATTTTGTTGTCGACATTAATTAGAGAAATTGGCAGATATGAGAAGCAATCCTTGGGTGGTTTCCCCTGTTTATGCAAAAGTACAATGTTTGCCTCACGTAGCGTGGGGGGAAGCGTGCCGACAACTAGCGATTCCTCATTTACTCACTGAAGCACTGAAGCAAGGATGGGAGCATATGCCTTATAAAACTCCCTGGATAAACCATCTGCTCCCGGGGATTTTGATCCCGAGAGCTCACGACTCACCACTAGGTTCTCTTCCAATGATACCTCCCAATTGAGAGGTTCACAGAGTTGTGACTCCACCCAGTACAGCTCCACCTCCCCCAAATAATGCTGCAGGGCCCCCGAATCCTGTGTGTTTTTAGATCCATATAGGTTCCTGTAAAACGCTCAGAATTCTGCAGCAATGCTCTCTTCTGTCTGCACCGGCCTACCCTCTGAGTCCCTAATGCACTCCACATGAGGGGGTTGCTTGTCAGCCGCTAATAGTTGGGCCAATAGGGCCCCTGGTTTCTGCCCCTCCCCGTACTGACGTATCTGATACCCTCGGCCCAAGAACCGGATTTCCCGATCCGCAGTGGCCTTAAATCTGTAAAGCCCCTCCCGGAGCTTCGCAATGGTTTGGGGGTCAGCCTCAGATGAATATTCTACCTACAAATCCTTGATTCCCCTTCTATTATGTCCCTCCTGATGCCCCAGAGAATTCCATTTCCTTTGGCCAGACACACCCCCCTGACGTAACACTCAAGACACTCCCAAAGTACCCCTACTGAGGAGACAGAGCCCTCATTGTATTGAAGGAAGGACTGTATTTCTTCCCGTAATTCCTGGCAAAACACCTGGTCCTGCAATGTGCAAGGTTTAACTCACCAAAAGTGACCCCCTTCTTCACCCCTGCCAGTCCGCACTCCAAGAGCACAGGAGAATAGTCTGAAAGGGTTTGAGGGAGTATCTGACTATTGCCCTAGATGAGCTCACCTTTGCAGGATACCAATAGGTAGTCCAGCCTGGAGCTGGATCCATGGACCCAGGAGTGAAAGGTGTAATCCCGTTCATCCCTGTGCCGATGTCACCAACCATCAATAAGATTATATGTCCTGCATATTTCTTGCACCTGCAAACTCGCCTTAGTCCCGGAGCCCCAACCGCTCCTGCGTCTATCCCTGAGAGGGTCCATCACCTTATTTAGATCCCCGCTCCACACAATGGTGGTGCCTTGACACCCGCCCAAATTGACAATGACCCAGTAGAATGCATTATCGTTGTCTACATTGGGGCCGTACAAGTTCACCAAAGCCGCCAGTACTCCCTCAAGGACACCACACACCAGCAGCACCCACCCTTCATCATCTCTTTCTGTTGAGATCAGCCGAAACTTAACTCCCCTACCTATCAGTATAGCAACCCCCCTCACATAGGAGGAGTAGGAGGAGAAATACCTATGACATCCCCAATGGGCTCCTCGTTTGTGTTCAGATGAGGGAGTAAGATGGGTTTCCTGGATGAAGGCCACCTCCACCCGATGCCTTCTGAGGTATTGTGCAACCTTTCTGATCTTGGAGGGGTTGTTCCCCGCCCTAATATTGCACGTTCCTACCCAGAATGTCAGAATGTCATCTGCCCAAGAGATGGTCAATTGTTGGAGACAGCTTTCCCTCGCCCATGTGTCCGTCACCTGTTGAGCGAAATCAAGCTGCGATTGGAAGGCATGTCGGTGAGTTGTCACGTTAAGAATCGGACTCCCTATAAACAGAACAAACCCAAGCCCCACCCTCCCCCAGTCAACCCCTGTAACCCCTCTTCTCGCTGAACTAACTCTAAACCGCCCTCTAGCCCCATGAGCCACCAACAACCGGCCCAAATGACCCTGTGACCCCCTTGGCCCCCTTACCATATCCCAGCCAGTCCTCTGACCCCCCGCTCGTTAGGATAGATAAAGACTTTGGAGTTTGCAAACTGTCCTTCTTTTTATCTAATTCCTCATCAGTGGCAGAGTGAAAGAGGTCACTAGCCTCGAATGGAAGGTCCAATATGCGTTCCTGGACCTCAGGGTTAAACTTAGTAGCCCGAAGCCAAGCAGTCCTTATCATGACCGTGGCGATGCATATGGCCCAGCCAGAGGTATCGGCGTGGGCCACGATGGACTCCATGATGTCCTGCGCTGCCAGCTTGGCTTCTCCTAACCTCGCCTTGAAGCATGTTTGGCTCTGCACCGGAAGTTCTGGAAGGCAGTCCGCTATTTTCTGCCAACTGCATGGCATCCGTGTTGGATTGACGCAGGTGCAGTGAGGTGTTGAGTACAGTTTCTTACCTTGACCTTGGCATACAGACTGGGGCAAGGTATATGCAGTATTCATTAAGTGAAAAATAAGCGTATGCATCATCAAACGATGTTATCTTCTTCTGCAGCAGGCTGTGCTGTCTTTCTTCGCACGTGTAACTGTGACTAAAAGAATGATTTTGCCTAACATGCAGTATATTTTTTTTAATCTCCCAAATATTTGGCTACATGTTTTGCAGCATCAGGTAGAGCAGCAAATACCAACTTTTGAAGGGGAAACACGGCAAGAATAAACAACAAGGAGCCATCAGTGGTATTGAGAAATGTTTTGAGTAGGTGTGCTGAAACTGATTTTCAACTGTTAATGTCACTGCCTTCAAGGACTACTGGGGCTTCTGCAGCATCTTTAACATCCATACTTTTGGCTCATCTTAAAAGATGGCTTTAAGCCTAGCAAATCAAAGAGGGTGCAAAGTTCTCTGGCGTGCTGGCTAGCAGATCTGGGCAATGATGAGCAAGATCAGTCCATGCAATGTTCTGCAAAATAAATCCAACAAATATAACTAGATATTCAACATAAGGGAGCTCAATATGCAAATACCAGTAGAGTGGTAAAACACTTCCCTGTCACCCATCACCACTCTGCTTCAAAAAGGATGTCTTAAACTTGGTATTTCGGAACACTGCTTGTGGTGAAAAATACTGCTGGATAATTATTTAGGTAACAACTGCTAGTGGGAATTACTAACAGTGATAAAAATAGCTCCTACGGAATTCTGAATTCAGAAAACTGAAAAATGTCCATGGTGGCAATAATTTGGTGCTACTTTAACACCAGCAAAAAAACCAAGTGTGTGGGGAAGGGATCCTTCATTTGTGTTATGTGACAATGCATAACAAACAATTTGCAAATAGGAAAACGCTAAATGGTAAGACGAAGTCAGAGCTGATTTAATTTTCTGTGGTAAAAAAACACAATTTTTAAAAATCTAACTTTTTTACAGGGAATGTTGGTGGTAATGTTTTACTATTGGCAGTAATTCCAGCACCAATGATAATTAGGCTGCAATTTGTCAGTAAACCGGCAGAGGGTTTTTTCCATTCTACCAAACGCTGTGATACCGTTGGGTCTGATCATTACAAAAATGGTATATAAATAAATAAATAAATACCAGCATTTGACTCGTCTGACACTGGATGTAAACTACTACCAGCAGCATTTTCTGTTTACCACTGGCATTAGCATTCCCACTGCTTCCAGAATGAGTTAACATCAAATCTAGACAACACCCTAATTACACTAAAACAATCAACATTTATGACATGTCTTTTGTCTGTATTTACCACATCACATAAACCAATTCCACAAGTTCCTGGCTTCTTCCAAAATGCTTAAATATACATATCAGCAGTATCTACAATTTTCACAGGTCTATGTCATGTTCAATTCTATAAGTCCATGCCCAATTCCACAAGTTCATGACAAAACGTGTTTTGCTAAGTGGTCATAATTATGTTTTGTGAGCTTCTTCAAGGCAGACTATTAATTCAACCAAAGCCATGCCCAGAGTCATTCAAATGTATGACACTGATATATTATTATTCGTTTTTTTTATACTGGGCTAGCTCACCATTACAGTAGTCTCAAAGCGTGTAAACCTTGTTCGAATTAAGGTGCATTAAGTCACGTCCGGGGACAACAGGCCCCCCATTTTTGCTCCAAATGCATTGACTGCAAAAAGGTGTGATGTAAGAGAGAGATGTGTTGAAGTAGAAATCTGGGGCAGCGCATGAGATGGTGTGTACCTGGTGATAGAAGTTGCTGTATTGTAAATGTACATGTGAAGTCTGGGTGTGTCAGGAGCTCAGGATGTGCTCAGGCTATCCTAGGTACATTGTGGGCATAGTTTAGGAGTACAGGAGACACAATGGGGTGTACTGTCAATGTATGTCCCATCATCTTTCCTTCATACTTATGGTTGAGTTCCAAGCATCACCCTAACCGGGGTGGAAGGAATCTAAACTGCAAAGAACATGTTTCTGAGTACTCCTCACGAAATTGAGCCTCTGCCCTAGAACTACTGTCCAGAGAATAATGGCTACAGAAGGCTGACGTGGAAGCCTATGTAGCTGCCTAGTAAATTGCTTCCTTGGGAACATGGCATTGAAAAGCAACTGCTGTGTTTTTTGCCCTTGTCAAATGAACACGAGGCCCTTTGGGAGGGGAACTGTTTTGTAATTCATAGCAATTTGTGTTAAAAGAGACTATCCAGAGAGCTATAGTTGCTTTAGCCGCATGTTTTCCTGACCTTGGCCCTGCAAAGGTAAGCAAGGGCCTATCAGTGAAAAATACTGTCATTTAGACATTGAGAATTCATAAAAAATACTGGCAGGACGATTTCATAATTCACTTAAAACTCAGATACAACCTTTGGAAGGAACGAAGGGTGCATCCTCAGAACCACTTTGTCTACATGAAAACAAGTGTAATTGCTAACAGAAAGGCTATTTTCCATAGGACAAGGAAAATGTCAACAGAAGGCATGTGATTGAACGTTTTCTGAGCTGAGCCACCAGCAAAATATGGGCTTGAACGGTTTGTGAGTTAAGCATCCAGCACCATGTTGGAAAGAAAATGAGCCGGTTTTGGTTGGAAAGATGTGTACCCGAAGCTGAGAGGTAGGTCCAGCAAGAGGAAACTTGGGCATCTGAGTGAATCACACTTGATTGTGTGAGGGTTCACAAATGCAAGATGGACACAGAGGTAAAGTTTTCTATTTATTTAAAGTAAAAAGGATTCTGATAAATGCCTCAATTCCCCTAACCTAACCTGCCTAGCAAACTAAAACTAAATAAAACCGACCTACTGTCCAAATTCTTTCTGGCCCTCACACTAATACATACAATCAAATTATACAAGGAAATATGTCTGACTTTTAGATTCAACAAAAAAAGATAGTTTTGCAAATCAAACTAAAATAGGTATTGGAAGCACTTCTTGTCAACAGGGTTGTATTCGGTTCCCTTGAATTAATTCAGGAATACACAAATTATAGTTCTGTTCAAACAAAGTTCTGTTCAGAGAAACAGAAAAGTATATTCCAACCGCAGAGTCTTTTCTGCAACTGGTTAATAGTTCAAACAATGCAATGTCTTCCACAATATCCCTTTTCTAAGATGCTTGACTTTCTTCCAACACAGAAGTTCAAAGATACTTGACGTTCTTCAAACACACAAGTTTAAAGGCTTAAATGCAATTGTTATGTTATCATAGAAAATGTCTTCTTGTTAAAATAACATTCTTTTGACAGGATAGCAAACAAGAACTTGCTCCATTGATGCTATGATTTGGTCAACATTGAATAAATAGTGTATAAGATCTTTTCATTCAAAAAAGGTTCTTTCTGCAAATCTTTCTGCCACAAGGTTATAAAATCATCAACTTTTTTCCTGGTCCATTCGCCTGCCAGCACTTACTACTTTAAGCCCTTTCCTGGAATACTCACCTGCCAGGAAGAAAACTCCTACCACTAACTTCCAACTTGTTGGTTTCATTCCAGTGTTCTCCACACCAGTATTCTGACGTGGATTCACAATTTCTTGACTGCTGGCAATGTGAGATGCAAGCTTTTCCAGAACGATATATCTTAGAAGGGAAATGGTGCCTTGGGTGTGTTATTAAGAGCCTATCATGCCCTCTTGGCTGCTGGCAATGCTGGATATGAACGTTTCCCTGGAGTTGTCTTGATTTGCTAGACTGATAGTTTCTCTGTGATAGGTAATGGTGATTAGAAACTTCCCCTAACTGGTGGCCCAAAGTCTTGTGACAGCCTCTTGGCTGTAAGTAATACTGGTTACAACCTTTCCCTTCCTGGTGTTTGCATGCAGTCTTATAACAGCCTTTTGGCTGTAGGCAATACTGGTTCCAACCTTTCCTCTCTGGGGGTTTGCCCAAAGACTTTCTTCTTTGCTGCGTATCTTTGCTTATTTTCATTGATTGATATTTATTTACTATGTTCTGCTTTGTTTCATTAAGAGTTTGGTATTCAAAATCATTGAATTGCAACAGCTTTCTTTCATGGAGTGCCCTGATGTCAGTACTCACGCTCTGAACACTCACTTTCATGGCAGCTCCCTTCAGTTGCCATGTCTTGCGGTGGTGCTTCGGACGTCATCCTGTCCCTTCTCCTGCCTCGGCCAGCCTTAGGTAAGCAGCAATAAAAGCTCTGTTGATCTTCTGCAACTTCCCCAGTCTAAGTCACGTTGCTTCGGTAACGTGTCTTCCTTGCAGCTAGGATTCTCGTTAGTACGCCATCTTCTGCTGCAAGTACTCTGCAGTTCTTCGTTTTTTCAACCGTTGGAGTGAGTTCTTCTGACGGGCTTCTATTCTTGGCTGCACCTGCACTATGAACGGCTTGAGCTTCCTCTGCTACGCCTCCCACGTGGATCCAAACTGCTTCTTCCTCTGCTTCAACTTCACGACTATGACCTCTTCAGCTGACTCTTATCCTAGGCTTTAAATATCCTGCTTAGGTGCTCTAATTGGTAATGACTAAACCACACCTTTGGATACTCATACTTCTGAGTCCCTAATACCGCTGAGTTCTTCTTCGTCCCAGCATTTTTAGTACTCTGGGAATTGGAGTTCTTAAGAGAATGAATGATATTAAGTTATTCTCTTTTATTTTCAATTACATTACACTGTTCTATTTGACTGAGAGTTACCATAGAGAAAGGGGGTTCAGAGTAAAGAGATTGCAATTTCACATTAGATGAAGTTTCTCTTTAGGACAGAATCGCGAAATTCAAATGGTTTTCTCTTTAATTCCTGAGCTTCTACGGTATCAACTTAACTCTGTTTAACTGGTTCTTTATAAAAGGTTTCTGGAAACTGGATGTTAGAAGGATTAGAGCATTGATAGTATGCCATTAAATATCTGGGAATTATTTCGTCCTCCTCTTCAGAGGATGAATACTGCGTCCTTCCTAGTGAATTCACTACTTGCCCCGAATAGCTGTCTCATCCCATGTGATCCTTCCCTCTGATACCACCCCCAGGGTTAGGATCAGGTAGCGGCGGCCTTCCCCTGGCCACATGGGAGGAGACTTTAGGCTGGGGTTCGGTGTTGACTCCACAGGATTCATCACAATAGAAACAGTAACACATTATCGACGGATGCTTGAAATGGGTTCTGAGACCTGTTAAACATCAAGTGACAAAGTCTTAGCCCCTTGCCTTTGTGTTGTGCATGATTAGAATATTCTTACCGGCAGCAAACTTTCATAGATTTTCCTCTGATAAACCTATGTGGCTAAATGTCAGCTGTTCAGGTGCCAGATTACAAAGGAAAGTGATTGAGGGAATGGGGTGTATGACCTGACGTCCCAGCCGGTAAAGCTGATCTGGAGAGAGGGGGAAAGGGGAGGTGGACCAAGTTCCAAATGCATTCAGTTAGAGAACCAGTGTCATCGTCTGCCAATGCAGGGGAAATCAGAAGAATTCTGCAACTCCTGAACCTGTGGAGATTCTGAAGAGTCTTCAGAATCAGAGAAAATGCGCAGGTGAAGAGGTTTTCCCACGGAATGGAGAGAGTGTTCCCCTAGACAGCTTTCTCCTTTCCCTTTCCAGGAGGCATAACAATAACATTTCATGTTTGTCTCCGTCGCAAACAGATCCACTTCTGGAAATCCTAGATTGGTGAAAATGGCTAGAATGTCTACCTGCAACTCTCATTCATGAATGGAGTGACTCGAGCGACTCAGGGCATCCGCTTCCCTGTGGTCTGTCCCTGCCATATGCACTGCTTGTAGGGAGACACCATTCTTTAGTAGCCAACCCTAACCTGGCATCACTAAAGCAGAATGTTTCAAATATTTGTGCTGCCTTGTTTTTTCACTGTGACAGGATTTGGGTCATGACCCTGTCAGGGAGAACACAGACCTCTTCCGACCTGGGGTGGGCAGTATACCAGGGTGTATGGCAGAGCCAATCATACCCAAGAAATGGGTTGTGGGAGTAAGGGTGCCACAGTCCCTGAAACCCCCTCCCGTGCCTTGAATGTTTATGTGGTTGCCAACCTGTCACACAATGCCTCCCAGTACCGTTTCTGGACAGAGTTCTCCTATCTTTTTCAGTACAGCAACTGCCAGAATGCACCTGGGTGCAACCAAGTAAACCTGAACTTGAACCAAGGGATTGGAATCGAAAACAGGAATAGAATGGATTTTTCTTGCCCAACAGAAATGGGGCACTCGACACCTCACCTACCAACCCCAGACAGTCATCAGGAGAATAGTTGGGCAACAGAAAACAAACAGAGGTAGAAGAGGGTGCAGAGGAGCAGGAGAGACACTGAAACGCTCCCTAAAACGAATTCAAGGCATACATTAGTTCGGCAAAAATTGATTAGTCGATTGCTAAATAAAAACAAATTGATTAGCAATATATGATAAGCAATTATTTACAGTGACCACTCCTTGCTGTCCTTCGAAAGCACAGACTCATACGTTAACATACTGCTACCCTACTCGTATCCTGATGATAAATGAAATTCTCTGTGTTCAATAACCTGCACCCAAAATAAAATAAAGGGGTTGTACTGAGTAAAGTCTGCAAAAGCATACCACTCATTGACGTTAGATTTTCCACACTTACATCAGACAAAGGTCAGACTCGTAGCCTCCAATAGCAAATGTGGAATCCTCTTGTAAAACCCACTTTCCTTATCGCCAGCCTTTGCACAACCCATTGGCTACCTCTCTTGATTTCCCCATTCTGAGACTTGTCTGTACTACATGATGTCAAAGCTTGGTGTATATGTTCAAAAAGGTCCCAATATGGCACCATTAGGGCAGTTGCAGTGCACAGAAACAATGGGGTCACACTCGACATCATGGAACTTCTTGCAGCCCTGAACATACAGACCGAATATCAACCTACTTAGTCACCAAGGCTGCTAGAGGGTTATCCTGGCAGGGTAGGCACACCAAAGGAGAATAAACATCAGTGTAGCCTGTGAGGGCTGCATCACATCCTCCATCATTCTTTGGTCTTCATGGTTAGCAGTATTACAAGGCACTGTGAATCACCTGCAGGAAGTCTACCTAAACATTTTAGCCAGATGGCTGCACAATTTGCCATCACCATAAGGTCGCCTTAGATGAAAAGAGAGCCAACATTATACACAGATATTCCAATCCTGTGATTTGCAGCCAGTTAAGGGATGTCTTATCTTGCATCATGTGCACATTCTATGGTCAGATGCCCAATGAAAGTGTTGAGGTGATGGCCTTGCGCTAGGGAAGAGGGGCAGTTATATCCACTCACCCACCCCCCTCATCCCCAGACACGCATGAGTGAGTCAGCATGAGTCTCGCTCTTTAAATCCAGGCGACAAACAATTGAAGGAAGACATGAACTTCATCAGTGATATCTGCTTGCAACACACAGTCTGATGGAGGCACACCCAGACACTGTGAATGATATCTAATGACTGATAATTGCTTCTTCAGTCTACGTCACCTCCCCCCTCCTCCCTTCATTCACTTCTTTCATTCTTGGTCTTCCCTTTTCTCTTTGTCCTCCCATTTCTCTTCATCATCTTTTGTCTACCTTCACTCTCACCTCTGCGTGTTCCTGTGACCATATCTTGCTTTCTATTTCTTTACCCATCTCCCCTTCCTCACTCTTCTCTAGCTGGCTCCAATGCCGCTCTGACTGGCCAGCTCCATTTTCTTATGCCAGTCTCCTGTGGCCCTTTCACCTGATTTCTAAGTGGTGTCCTCCTTTCAGCTCTAACCGTCCCTCCTTGGTTTGCGTGTGTAAGTCATATTTGATGTGCGGAGAAAACAGTTTTCGTCTGCTGCTGCAGCACAGTGAGTTTTGAAGATGGAGTCCCGTCACCACCCCTTTGCGACAACAAGTTTATGTCAGGACGAAGAACTAGAAATGCTCGCCGCCATTCCTCTTTTGTTGGACGAATCCCGAGTGCACCAATGATCGGCAAGTACACTGAAAGATATCTTCTCAGCCAGAAGTACAAACCGAATACAATGCAAGTCTTCCCGTGTGTGGGAGAAGAGCCAGTATTGTGGACAGAGACACCTATATGGACAGCCTCGATTAAGCAACAAGAAGCCATGCTACTAATGTCATTAGTGACGCCACGAAATAGCAGCGTTAGACATGAAGCACATGTGCAGTCCGCACTGCACCACACAAACATACACTCGTATACATGAAGGATATGAGTGGACAGATACACGTACACACTGTCAATGCTTTTATTATTTTGTCATTAGCCAAATGCAGTAACGCAGAACTGCAAGGAAGAAGAGATCCTCAGCAAACTTGCTGATGCTTGAAGCAAATTTTCACATGGACCTATAGGAGTATATATTGAACCTGTCCGAACCATGTATAGCTAACCCATAGGGAACGTAGCATAACGTGGACAATGTAGAAACCGCATTATCAGGTTTAGGAAAATTACAGCAGGCGACGAGCAGAGATGACTAAGGCTGCAGAGAAAGCAAGACGTGTAAGACACGCCCACAGCCAAGGTCAGATATATGGAGACACATTCCAATCCCTAGATGACAAGAGACCAGTTGCAGAGAAACATAATAAATCCTCATAATTGTGAGCTGCAGGGCTCAAATCCATGGTCTCTAAAACATGTGGTGCAGCCAGGCAAGACAATGGACAGTCATCCACAGTGAGAAAGAGGAGCTGGTCTCAGCAAACCAGACGCAGATCGCAACAAGTGTTGCTACCGTAAGGAGAATATTCTCTTAAGGCAAGGTGGTGTACACAAGTTACAATACAGACACATAATCGTTCACATCACCTCGAAGAGATGCACAGCGAGCTGAGAACTCGATCGAGTCCCAGGCCAATCACAGTTTTGTATTCCAGGGGTGTATGGCAAAGGGCATGAACCAATGGTTGGTAAACCCATTACTCTGCAACAATGCAATAGTTCGTTCTTGGGGATGGGACAGGCCAGCCACCTGACATACGAGGACCAGTAGAATAATACCTATAAGGTCCACTGAAGGTGGTAGAGACTCTCAGTGGCCAAACCCCCATGGTGATAGGTTTTTAGGGAAAGGGCCAGAGTAATGACAAAACAATGAAAGAAAACCGGCCTGCATGCTGTGGAACTTCGAGCTGTACCAGAATTCTTGCTGTGTTTGTGTACTGATCCCTGTTGGTATTATTTTTAATAAACCGTAGTTTGTACTCGCCGTCTGACTGAGTCCTCCATTTATTCTGGGGAGGTTGTTAGGCCCTCCAAGTCCGCTGACACCCAGCATCTGGCCTGGCATACCTGGGAGTTCCACCTAACAGTTTCATGTTGATTGTTTTTATCATCCTTGTTGTAGGTGGTAATGTGGGGGAATTGAAACACACACAATAAGAAAGCTAGCAACTGCAGAGGAAGAGACAGAAAAGCAAGCATTATGAGGAGGCGTGCAACTGGAGTCCTGGACCCCAGTATTGAAGTGCCAAATGTTGCCGTTTAGAATGTGCTCCATACAAAAGGGAGCATAAAAGTGCAAGGCCAATATGCCGTTTTATTATAATTTCGTCAGCGCTTGAATGCCACACCTCAGATGTTTCAGTAAAGCCGAACAATATCTTTCACCTCTGAGCAATGGGCGCTTGTTATTCATGTACCAATCAGTAATTCTCAGATATACAGCTATTTTAACTGTAAATGGGATTTATTTTGACTGTGGGGTCCTACCCGGCATATGCGGACTGGGGGGAGGGGACAGTTGGGTTGCAGAAAAAGGGGGGGCTATTGTTCTCACCCCCATGCACATTTTCATCAGCCTCTGAGAAGATTAATCATGATAACCAAGATAATAGCTCAGTTGCCTATTATTTTGTAGGCAGAGTATTAAAGGTGCTCGCCTTTTAAACCTAAAAGGGAGTACATCAGTATTTTGTGTAGAGTGCAATCTTAACAAGGATTTGAAAAGGCATGTGTTTTGAAACAATTTGTTTATACTGTACTCACTACTACATGCTAGATCTGCCTTTGATCTCACTCCCTGGCTATGCACCCCCTCACACCATCAGTGATGCACAAGCTATAACTCTGCAGTTCCAGGATTCTTGGACTGAGTGGTGTGAGGGGTGAGCAATGTTAGGCGGGCAACTTTTGGATGATTGTTAAAAATATGCCATTTCATTAAATTACACATGTTATTAAACGGCTCACTATCACTACTCCGACGAGGATTTCCCAGCCTACCAAAACTAAAGGGAAACACTCTAACACAGGATGTCTGGCCCTCACACTTAAATGCCAAATACAAAAAGAAAATATATGGTAATTTAAATAAGATCAGCAATCATAATCACAGTTTCTTGATAACCTCTTAGTAACCTGGGTGAGCATCCCTTCCCCAGGATTCAAGGTAAACTCAGCTCCAATGTTAAACAAACAAAGAAACAAGGGAAATCCATGTATGTAATACAGTCTCAATTCAGTTCTTGATGTCTTTAATGTCAAAGGAAAGTTTTGTTAATAATAACAGAAAAGCTTCTCCTCTTGGTGATAAGACTTTCTACTTCACCAAAATAGCATCAATGTATTTCCCAGCCTCGAAGAATTACCACAGTTCAAAAGTAAATACAACTTCTGTAATTGTTAATGAAAAACAGTTCTTGGTTAACACTTAGTATGTCTATCTTTACAAGATTAGGAGTCAAAGTAGGTATCTTTGTCAGGATGACTTCACAGCACTTCTACTCCCACTTCAATGACTTCAACTTCTACAAGAGTATACCATGAGGGCCAACTCCCTTTGCCTCATAGTGTCCCACATTCATGTATGCTACTGATGGCTCAAATCTACTGACAACCATATACACCATCCACAGCTTCAATACTTTGTGCCACCACCAAAGCTGCAGTACTTTATGATTTGAAACAAGTTTTGATTGTGACAAGGTTCACTGTCTGGTACTACAAAAACTTCAAGTAGACAAGGCACTCTTCCTCTGAACCTTCCTTTCAGAGGGGAGCCTCTTTGCTTTTCTTGTCTATCTGCAAAAAACAACCTAGAATTGCCTTTGGGATACACTTCTAATTTTCTCCTACCGTCTTTGGCAATGTAGGTTGTTTCAACTTCAAATAATGCTTATAAGTATCACATTTCCCTTCCCCATCATTGTCTTTATCCCTCTGCCAACTGTTAGCCAGAATAATTAGCCAGAAAGGTCGTTGCCACTCTCTTGGCTTCAGGTAATGCTTCCACACGTGTATCTTAGGCAAAGCTGAGATGATATTTGGCGCATAGTACTCTTTAGGTTGTTCTCTAGCTTTAGGAAAGGTTAGTTTCAGTCTCACTTCAGAAAATACCTTGTTCACTCTTGGCTTGGGCAATGCTTGCTCTCTCCAACTCCAAATAACTATGTCTAAACACTTGACATTCTCTTCGTTAGCAATTGTTGATTGTGTTTATATAGATTCATGTGTCACTCTTCCTCCTAGGATCGTAATTAGGCGCACACAACCACTTCTTCGTGTGCTTTACAAGATTTTAAGTTTAACAATTGCTTTTCGTGGATTTTGCTTCTCCAGCGAGTGAAATAGAGAATACCCCATCACACACGAGTGCTACAATTCAAGTGTTCCTTTGTTAAAGACTCAACAATCAACTTCACATCACTTCTACTCATACGCAAGTGATTATTTAGCTAGATACTTTTGCCGGCAGTGCTAGCGCAAGGAATCAGAATGCCTGGTTTAACTCACCAGCTTCCGTGTTCCTTCCTCTGCATGTTGCACAACTTCTACAAGTTCTGGCTTCACTTCGGACTCACAGCCTTCCTCGCTAAAGGTGTCTCCAGTCTGGCCACTCAATTAAGGAGCCCCTCTCGCTCCTGAGACCCACAGCTTCACGGCAGCTCCTCGCCATGGTCTCCGACATGCTTCCTGCTTGGCAATCTCTGCAATTAGGCTCACATGGGAAAATGCAGCCTTCCTGCACGCCTTCTGCTGCGCAGCCTCTGCACCTCAGAGTTTGGGGGAACAGGACCCACAGAGGACAAAAAGGTGAAATCTGCTGCATCAGAGAATGGGCGCCCCTTTGGTTCTTCCACTTCTCCATGGATTGTAAACACTGTGCCTTCTTCCTTCTGCTTCTGCTACTACTGCATACACTCCAGCCACAGTTCCAGCTGCTTCAAATTGCCTGCTCCTGAGGGGGCCTTTTAAGCCTCTCAACTTCCCTTAGGTGTGGGCTATCAGGCCTAATTGCCTAAATACTACTACAGCATGTCTCTTTAGCCCGCTTCATCATTCCAGTACTTATGGAACTTGTAGTCCCCAACAACATCAGTTCTTTTCAGTAATTTCTAAATGCCTTTCCATCATACCTTTGGGAGCAAGGAGGATTTTTATCCTGAAGTAGCTTGAATGGTCTTTCTGTTGTTAAGGCGTGTTCAGGTTATGTTATTGGATATTTATTTAGTTATTGGATATTTGTAAGACGCCTAAACAACAAATGTTTCAAGTCACCACAAGACAAAAAAAGGGGGGGCAAGGGAGAAAGATAACAATAGCGGTCCTTATGGGCCTTATGACATTCAGATCGTGCAAGTGCAGTAGCAAGAAGTGTGAGGGAGAGGGGGTGCAGAGGAGGTGGGAAGGGAAACAGGGGCTAGGCGAGTGCTAAGGAGATGCCAAGAGGGCAAGTGCCAGGGAATTACATGGGGTGCAGGTGGTGAGGGCATACATGCCAAGTGCGAGGTGGGGGACCTGGTGCCCTGTAGAACTCAGAGGGAACCAGTCAGCCAGTCACTGTGGCAGATGGGGGTGTTAGCAGGGGATGGGGAGATGGAAGGAAAAAGAGAAAAGGAGGGTCTTGAGGAGCTTGCAGAACTTAAGGAGATCTGGCTCAAGCCTGTGAGGGTCAGGGAGACCATATCAGAGGGAGGTTTCTGAAGAGGAGAGAGATCTACCCCCTCTGTGCTTAAAGAAGCGTCTGATCTGCAGAGAGTTGGAGCTAGAAGACCAAAGGTCTCTAGCACAGAGGTATTTAGGGAGGTATTTTAAAGGACAAATACTGTGTCTCATTCCATGGGATCTCCTCACCACCGTGGGCCCTATCTCCTCCCAGGTGATCCTCTCGCAGTACACCACGCCCAAGGACAGAATCAGGAAGTATCTGCCTTTCCCTGGCTACCTGGGAGTGGGAGGAGACTTTAGGCAGGGGTTTAGTGA
Organism: Ambystoma mexicanum; assembly: GCF_040938575.1. Taxonomy (NCBI): domain Eukaryota; kingdom Metazoa; phylum Chordata; class Amphibia; order Caudata; family Ambystomatidae; genus Ambystoma; species Ambystoma mexicanum. The sequence continues at coordinate 297,108,879 of NC_090929.1, forward strand.
GGGATCAGTAGGATTCATCACAGCGGGGTCAGTGCAAACAAGTTCAGTGCAAAATGTAGGCTCATGCAGAAATTCTTATCAGAGTGTTCACAAACACTCTAATGAAATACTGACACAAAAGATTATGTACAATGGTTCACATGAGAACATCAGATTCACATATCACGTAGCTGGTTCTTCAAATTGTATTCTACATGATGTGAGGGAGTAGTATCTGCAAGACAGAGCTCAGAATCCTCAGCACTTCCACCCACAGCACCCCGCCCTCACTGACCATGAACGGTCTGTACACTGTATTTCTGTCCAGAGACACCACAGCCCCTGGAATGTCACTGTTCTGTTCCTGAATCTGGGAAAAGCTTCAGAGAGCGCCTGGGAGCCCGGACTAGAAAGTGCTACTCTGTGGCTCTCTAATGCTTGTCCACTTTAGTCCAAAGCCCAGACCATTCTTCCGAGGTTATCTGCAATTCATTGAGTAGCACTGGCCTTGGGTGCACTTTGAGGGCTTCAAAAAGCCTTCAGGCACTTATGCTGCAAGGTACTAAGAAAAAAAGCAGTGTTGTGGGCCCCTCACCTCAGCATTGATAGGTCTCACTCATGTATAAGCACACCACGGACCTATTCACTAGCTGTGTTTGTATTGTGTCTGTCCTGTTAAATATTCAGCATCAGGAGGTATTTTACCACACAGCCCGCCCTCAAATCCCAGCTCACTGGCCATTATTCGATCTTGCCATGCGCCACGAGAACACAGCTCAGCAGCAAAGGATCTGTTCAGTATGTACCCATCCCACCCACAACAAGAGGTTTGAGCAAACATAACTGATGATGGAGGTGGTGCTTGCTCGTCCACAGCAGCGATTAGATAAGAACAAATAAGAACAATGTCAGCGCTGGTGTCCCTCAAACACAATTCTTTTGCCCTCTTACTTACTGGATACATGACGACAAGACAACGGATGCACTAGGTCTTACTGCGATTTCCCTGCTTTGCGAATGCGCTCCACTTGGTGTAGAGCTTGGGCTGGTCATGTGAATTAATACAATGTTTCAGCTCAGCCTGGGAGACTCTGCCTCGCCTGCGCGCTCTGAGCACCATGCTATCAACAGTACTGTAGCCCAGCACAGGCCCCCTGATAAGCAGGCGCTGCCCTTGTACAACAAATCATATCGCAGTTTGTGCAATAAGATTAATTAAATGAAATGCCATTCTATGGTATTGTATCACAAATTGTGATGTGATTCTATACTTTGGATTTGGAAGCTAAATTAACAAGAAAATGAAGCCACAATGAAAACGAGCAGTCTAAGCATCTAGCTGCTACCCTGAGATTGGAGATTGAAAAGGGATGGGGCTAAGATGTTGTTTTAAAGCTTTTCACTTGTGTTTTCCAGACCCTGGGAAAAGATAAAACATTGGTTGCCCCACAACATCAGGTGACCACTGGAAGTAATGAGGGGAAAGTACAGCCAAGAAGAGAGCAGTATAAAAGGAGAGTGAATGAGAGACCGAGTGTGAGTTGTAGGGGTGAGGTCAGGAGGCACAGAGGTGGACCAAGAGACCAGGTGAAGGAAGGGCGGTGGAGCAGAGTGCAAAAGAGTGTGTGGCATAGCTGGTGTAGAGTGCAGGTGAGGGATTGGCTGTGAGAGAGAGTGATACCAGATTAGTGTAGTATGGTGAAGAGCGGTGTAAAATGTGAGTGATAAAGAGAGAAAAAAGATAAAGAGGGGAGAAGTGTAATGGCAATTAGAGAGAGGGTGAGAGTGATAAGGAGACTGTATGGTAGGAGGGTGGGGAGACGGTAATGACAGTAGTGGTGAGTGCGTAGTGAAAGAGTGGGAGGTTGTTGGAAGAGATAGGCAGAGATAATGTGGTAAGATTAGGACACAGAGGCCTAGCTAGAGAAGGGTGTGCAATGAAATGAGGATCAGGGTAACCAGAGAGGTGAGAAAAGCAGTGTTTAGATAGGTTAGGTAAAGAGGTGAGTAGAGAGTGTGGACTGCGAAGGGCTAGAAGGGGGGATAGAGAGGAGAGGAAGAAGACCAGGGGTGTGAGAGACATTGGAGAAGGGGAGGGCAAGAGACTAGACAGTGAGGTGGAAGGAGTAGTGAGATCAGAGAAAGGAGCTTGGGTATTAGAGAATGATCCAGGGTGTCTGTTACCGGCACAAGAAAACCAGAATTTATAATTTCCTACCGAGAAACCTGGGAAGTTTTAGATCAGGACAAACCTAGACGAATCATGGAGGGAGATAAACAGATAAGGCATTTTGTCTTTAGACTCTCACCTACAGATAACTTGCTGTAGTAGGTGTTAGAGATCGCTAGTTGAAAGACCTAGGGGTTAGGGACACCTCGGCTGGATTGGAGGCTAAGAGAGGGAAGCCCATTAGAATACTTTGTCCATACCTGACCAGTATATAATCTGTGATTTTTACCACTCTAAAAATAAAGATCATTGAACAATCTTTCAGATTCGGGGAGTTATTGAAGCCATTCGTGACACTTGGTATCAGAGTGGGATGGTTCAGGTCACAATATAGAAGCCACCCACAGGAGAGGGACCACCCTCTTAGAGAAAGAGTTGAGAAGATGGGGGCATTCGAGCAGATGCCTGTCCTAGATACTAACACCAGCAGAACCCTATTAGAGAACAGCGCTGGCACTGACCGATCGGGCATACCCACCAACCCGAAGAACCCTATTGAAAAATGCCTATGATGTCCACAGTGCCAATACATACTGGGTCCCTGCAAACGAGAAGATCATGGCCGAGATCGACCTATGGATAGACCTGCCGGTGAACAGTTTTGGGTATTTTACCGCAACCAAGAGCAACCTGAAGGGGCCACCATACCAGCTGATTAGTGTGCTTAACCCAGCAAAGAACCATAGTACGTCCGGCCCCTGCTGGTCAACCCCCTCCCATCGCTATTCAGTTCCAGAGGGGGGGATAGTTGGACAGTTTTGGTGGGATACCCTGTCGACCACTGAGCAAGGCCCAGAGAGTGGAAGCATCGAGAACGACAGTTGGTGCCCACCTTGGTACTGTGAGGAATTATCATTTGGCAAGGGTGCAAAGGCGTGGCTTTTTTTATATTTAGTACTTAAAATTATGCAGGTGATTCCTTCTCCAAATGGTCATTTTACTAACCAGATCCCCCTTTGTCGCAACTCCATGCCAAAAGCATAGTGCACTTGTGCCCTGCTGCATCAGTAGCCTGATCTGCAGCACTAGCTCTGCTCGTGCTGCATAGCAGGTTCAACGGTCACAAGATGCACACTCAGCCGCTGCAGTGACAGCAAAGTCATTGAAGCACCGGGGTGACATTTCAGATATGCCCCCTGTACCCAAACTATGACGATTCAGTACCCCATGCTGGTGGCAGGGTAATCTCTAAGAATAAGCTTTGCCTAAGTTTGGGCATAGTGCATGTTGATACTTATGATTGTGGCTGCCAAAAACCAATTGATATTGCACATGTGTCAGCTCCTGTGAGTCAGCTGTGCTGTGGAAGAGAATGTTTTGGGGTCATATGGGCCGGTACTGCCAACCATCACAACAGAAACCCAGAGGACCCAGCCTCTCTTTGATTATCTTTTTGAGGGCCAATAACACCCTCCTCCCCAGAGACTGCCGCACAAAAGGAAGCAGCCCTGGGCCTAGGCATCAGAGGGGCACACCGATTCAGGAGAAGTAGCCTCACACCGGGGTCCTGCATGTCTAAAGGTATTTTGTTGTCAGTAAGATGTAACAGGGGCGGGAGTAGGATAGGCAGGAGTGCTCTGGACAATGGAAGAAGCCTCCGACCATCTTGTTTCTCAATGTCTTTCTTTCCCTTTCCTGTCTCCTCCGCTTGCCCTGGAGCAAAGCACTTTGTTAGCAAGATCAAGAGGGCAAGTCCACCCTACCAGGAGCAGGCATTGATTCCCTAAAGCAAGTTAGCTTTAGCCCAATCACCTGAGGACTTATGCCCTAACTAGAAGGAGTCTTGCACCCCTTCAACTGAATACATTCAGTTCCTCGAGGATCCTTTAAGTCCGAAGAGACGTTCTAGGGACTCTCACCTGGACATCCTTTGGGACAGTTGCACTGACCAAAGCACTGCATCTCCATCAGCCCTACACGGAATTACGACCTAGCGCAGCATGTTAACTACCAGGCCCAAAGCGTCTGCACAATGCCGGAAACGCCAGAAACCAAACCGAATCTCTGGACGGTCACTCGCCAATTCTACCCAGAGGTTCACACACGGCTCGGCCAAGCTGGCCCGAGAACTAATGTCTCATTGCTTGCACCTCGGCACCCTCTCGATCACATTTCACGACCATCACCTGCCGACTCGACCCGTTGGAGCGTCACTCGCCAACCTCTGGCAGCAGCTAAAGCCTAACTTGCATGGGCCAACATTGACGCATTCTTGGGACCGTCCGACCTGCAGCACTTGAACTGCTGTCGTTCGACCGCACCGAGCACCCAAATTCGACCCTGCTCGATGCATGCTTGCTGGTAGGGCCTCTGTGACCCTAAGTACCCGACTGAGCCTGATCAGCTGGCATCAATGTTTAACCTGGGTCTGATGCATCAGCACACCAAGAACCCAATTCAGATACTGCGACACTGACCCCCTCCTCCCCTCAGTCCATTTGGGTCCTTGAGATTGGTTAGGTCACGATCGTCCTGTTCTTCACCAATACCAATATATGCTTTTTGGTAGTACCTTACCTTTCACCCCTGGAACTAAGCTCAAATTACTACTTTTTCCAGTCTGTCACATCTTTTCTGTCTTTCCTCTGGGGTGGGTTTTTGTACATTAATTTATTTTCCTTCTACTTGCAGACAGTGTGTTTTATTAAAGTGTTTGCATTTTTTTTCCAACTTTATTTATTGAATTGTGAAGGACTTCCAATTCACATAGATTTATACAATACCATACTTCATTTTGCTATTGCCATGTTACATATAAAATATCATAACCGTGCAACATATCCACATATGTTATATCAACTTAATCATCATTATTCAGTGGTCTTTGCAAAAATTCATGGAATGGCTCCCAAATGTTTTTAGGTCTGCAAGACGAGGGGACCAATGAGATATATGTTTCTTCACATATGTTAGCATGAGTCATCTCCCTTAACCACAATTCGATCTTCGGCGCATGTTTGGATTTCCATTTTTATCAAAAAGCACTTCTTCTCAATCAAGCACCCTAAATTAGACAAGCGCCTCTTCTTGACTATTACCTTTCCAATATCCCCAAAGAGATATTTAGGGAATGTCAACACTGGTGGGACATTAGTACAACAATCAAGAATTTCTGCCACTTCCACCCAAAACCTGGCCACATAGGGGCAAGACCAAAACATATGATACGTGTCTGCAATGTCTGCGCCACATTTAAAACAGCTAGGGCTAACCGAAGGGCAAAACAAGATACCCTCTCAGGGGTATAGTGCAACCCATTGAGCAGTTAAAATTGGATGAGGTGATGTCTAGAGTTTAATGAGACCTCCTTAGTGAGCCAACACCAGTGAGCCCATCTGGCGTCCTCTAGAGGGGCTTCAAGTTTCTCCTCCCAACTCACCCTAGCCAAGCTGGATGCCACACGCGCATCCTGGCACTTCTTATATAGTGTAGAAATGAGCCCCCTTGTATACCTGGCCGCAACCACCAACTCCAGCGGCTGACACTCTTCAGGCTCCCTGAGGTATGATGACCATTTAGACCTAACAGCCGCCCTAATTCTATAATATTGCAGCATTTGAGTAGGACCACCACCCAACCTTTCACTAACAGTTGATATGGATGCAAAAGTACCCCCAGGGAAGAGGTCCCTCAGAGTCATCTCACCCATGGGATCCCACCCCCCTAAATGGTTTTATCGTGTGTGGGGGGAAGTCCAGGGCACCACCACAAAGGGATAGATCCAGCGTATGGTTCGGAAATCTGTAACCTCTTATATATCCTGGACCAGACATTCAGAGAGGTTCGAACCGGGTCGAATGTGCATATGTCAGCATGTTTATTAGTGAGGACTATAGTACGGAGACAGGTGGGAGAAGCACTGTATCGTTCGAGATCTGTGTGTATTGGGCGGGTGTGTAGTGTGTACCAATGACCAGCAAAATGTGCCTGAGCAACCTCATAGTAGAGTTCGAAATCTGGCGCTTGCAAGCCACCCTGCTCGTAAGGTCTAGTCATTGCCTCCCACTTCATGCATGGGGCATCCGACCCCCAACAGAAGCCTACCGCCAGAGGCCGAAGTTTGTCAAAAAAGGCCTTGTCAATATTCACACGGGAATATTGACAAGGTAATACAGTAATTTGGGGAACACTGTCATTTTCAGCAGAGAAAGTCTGCCATATAGTGACATCGGCAATTTGGCCCACAGCTTCAGCTTATCGGAAAGAGAGTGTAAATATTTCCAGTGGTTCTCGGACATCAGAGTTTGTTGCTGCCTCGAGACAATTACACCCAAGTATTTCACCCTATCCCGTGCCCATCTGAATCCCTGAAGATCTGCCGGAGAGAACGTGCCCCCATTCAATGGGAATAACTCCGACTTGGATTTGTTGATTCGGTATCCTGAGAACCTAGTGAACTTGCGTACCTCTTTGAGTATTGGGGAGAGGTTTATTGCTGGGTCTCTTAAATATAACAGTGAGTTGTCCGCATACAATGAAACTATATGCGTGGGGCATGTCATGCCGAGACCACGATGTATTTATCGAAGCAGCAACAGAACTGCGAGAGGCTCCATAGTGAGGGCGAAAAGTAGCAGGGACAGGGGGCATCCCTGGCGGGTAGCCCGAGCAAGCAAAAATATTGGGGAAATTGTGGATCCCGTCCTGACCCTAGTCCTTAATGAAGAATAGAGGAGCCTCACCCACTGGATGTAGAATTCACCTAGACCTATTGCGACGAAGGACCGAGAACAGATATTGCCTAGACACAGAATCAAACGCTTTCTCAGAGTCTAATGAGGCGGCCACGGCTTGTGAGGTTGGGTTGATTTCCGATATAATACCAAAACGTCTACAGAGATTATACGCCGTTGTGCGGCCAGGGATGAACCGAGACTGATCCGGGTGAACGAGTTCAGGCATATATGGAAGTAGTCTTGCCGCTAACAGCTTAGCTAGAATTTTTGTATCAGAGTTTATTAGGGAGAGCGGTCGATAGGATCCCATCTCCTCAGGGGGCCTATTCGGTTTGAGCAAAACCGTAATTATGGCTTCTGACATTGACGGAGGGAGCGTGCCACACTGCAGGGCTTCCTCCCAGACACCAAGAAGATGTGGAGCCAAGATCGTGCCCAGTTCCTTATAAAGCTCAATCCCAAGCCCATCCGGGCCGGGAGCCTTGCCGGAGGGGAGCGATTTAATACTGTCCAGAACCTCCTCCGCAGATATGGGGAGATTTAATGCCTGTCGTGCCTCCTCATTGAGCTCAGGGAGCGGAACCAAGTCCGGTATCGCTCCAGCTCCTCATATGAGCAGCTGTCTGAGTTTGAGTAGAGCGTCTTATAGAACTTGTAGAACTCATCATTAACCGCCTTAGGGGAGTACAGAGCATCGCCCAATGCACTAAGAATCCCTGTTATGTGAGGCATGCTCAAATCCCCCCGGATCACCCGTGCGCGATACCGTCCCGGCCTATCAGCCTCCCCGTACCTCCTGGCCTGAACAGGCTGATACATAAGCCGGACCTCCTGATCCGCCAGCTCCTGGAATTTTAGAAGATTCCCTTTAATACAGCCCAACAGCACCCCATTACGTGTACAAAGTGTTTGCATTTTTATAGAACCTTGATTGGACATCCCCTATATTTTGGGCCTTGATACTGTGTTTACCTTCACACCCCTCTTAGGAGTATAGCCTACACCACCACCTGCTTTCAAGGTCATCTTACCCATAAAAAGAGTGTCAATGGCTGCCTTTGCCTCCACCTACTCTCCCACTTCTAGTCCTGTGGCTGACTCCCACCCTGATTTCGACCCTGGTCGATGCATGCTTGCTGGTAGGGCCTCTGCGACTCTGCGTGCCCGACTGAGCCTGATCAGCTGGCATCAACGTTCAACCTGTGTCTGATGCATCAACACACCAAGAACCCAATTCAGATACTGCGACACTGACCCTCCCCCAGTCCACTTGGGCCCTTGGGCCCTTGAGACTGGTTAGGTTCTGTTCTTCACCAATATATGCTTTTTGGTAGTACCTTACCTTTCAACCCTGGAACTAAGCTAGAAGTACTACTTTTTCCAGTTTTTCTAGTTGTTCCAGTCTATCACATCATCTCTGTCTTTCCTCTGGGGTGGGCTTTTGTACATTAATTTCTTTTCCTTGTACTTGCAGACTGTGGGCCTCATTAGGAGTGTTGCAGTAAGGCAACAACGGCGCCGGTAGCGCTACCGGTGCCGTTGTTACCTCGCCGCAACATTCCGAGTTCTGCTCGCAGGGCCGCTCTGCACGTCTGGTCAGACCAGACATGCAGTCAGACCAGATGTGCAGAGCGGCACCCGCTAGCAGAACAGGATGCTAATAACGGCCCCATTGTTAACAGGACGGTTGTTAGCATCCTCCCCATTTCCATTGAGCCCTATGGGGGCTCAAATGGGAATGGGTACGTACCGGGTCCCGCAAATGGGAATTACCGGGCCCTCCAAGGTCGTAATGACCCGAGTTTGGGGGTAGCCATGCCCTTATTAAGGGCATGGCTATCTCCAACCTCGTAATGAGGCCCTGTGTGTTTTATTAAAGTGTTTGCATTTTTATAGAACCTTGATAGGACATCCCCTATATTTTGGGCTGTGATACTGTGTTGTTTGGGTCACTTCTGGTTCACCTTCTCTCCCCTCTTAGGAGTATAGCCTACACCCTAGACCACCACCTGCTTTCAAGGTCATCCTACCCATGAAAAGAGTGTCAGTGGCTGCCTTTGCCTCCACCTACTCTCCCTCTTCTACTCCTGCGGCTGACTCCCACCCTGATACAGCCCTCTCCAACTTTCAACGTTCCATCTCCAACACTCTTGACATCATTACCCCTGTCATGTGGACCGACTGAAGCCTCCCAAAAAGTGCAACTCATGGTACGACTCTGATCTGGCTGCCCTTAAACGCAAGTGCAGAGCAGCAGAACTGAAATGGGGCTCTTCAGGTGCTCCCTCTGACAAACTGGCCTGCCGCCTTCTTCATAGGCAATATAGACTCTGCATCCGCTCCAAGAAAAGAGTCTGCATGCATCTCCGCAGCATCTAACAACACGGCCAAACTTTTCAAAGTCTGCATGGAACTGGCAATCACTACCACAGCCAACATCCTCTACTACATCTACACAGGCCCTTTGCTCGGCCCTGACCACACATTTCACCACCAAAGGACAGGACATCCTGTCCGCTCTCCCTCGGCCGGCACCACCCCAACCCCTCTTCTCTCCTCCCTCTCCCTTGTCACACCTGATGAGGTTGCCAGACAAATCTGGTCTATGAAAGCCTCTTCCAAGCAGGTGGAACCCTACCCCTCCAAAACTATCAAGGACAATATTGAAACCCTCGCTCCAGCCTTGGCAGAAACTGCAATCTCTCTTTCGCCACTGGAGTTTTCCACTCTCCTCTCAAACACTCTCTCGTGCACCCTCTGCTAAAAAAAAAAAACCTTTTACAGACCCATCCATTCCAGCAAACAATCACCTCTTTCCTGGGAAAAATTCTGGAGAAGCTGGCTATCACTCAACTTACCCTCCACACTGAATCTGTTGGTTGTCTCTAGGACTATCAGTCTTGCTTCAGAGCATCCAGAGGAACAGAAACTGCTCTTCTGAACACCCACGAAGACCTGCTCTCAAATCTTGACTATAACTCCCCCTCTGTCCTCATTCTTCTTGACCTCTCTTCTGCCTTTGATACGGTAAACCACAAGATCCTGATCACCTATCTCTGTGATATCCTGGGCATCATAGATCAGGCCCTGGCCTGGTTTGCCTCCTTTCTCTCTGACCAGCCCTCCCAGGTGGAACTCTTGCATTTTCTCTCCTCTACCAAACTCTCTGCTTGTGGTGTCCCCCAGGGTTCTAACCTTTCCCCCTGGTTCTTCAATATCTCGAGCACTGAAATCCCTCCACTGGCTTCCCATGGCTGCAAGGATCAAGTTCAAGATCCTCAGCATAATCCACAAGGATTTCTGGGGCCAGTGCCTGCTCTATCTACAATACTCTCTTCCTAAATACTCTCCCTCTAGAGTCCTCCCCTCATCCTCTTCCAACTCTCTGTGCGTGAGCCGTTTTCACAAACATTGATTTGGGGGTAGACCTTTATCCTCTGCAGGGGACTCCCTCTGGAACAGCTTCCCTGCCTCTCTCCGTCTTGAGCCGGAGCACCTTAAGATCCAGAAACTCCTCAACCTCCTCTCTTTTCTCTCCTCCCTCCTTCTCCCCCCTAACTCTGCTCAGTTTTGCTGACTGGTTGCCTGGTTCACCTCCAGAGCCTATAGGTCCCAGGCTCCTCCGCCAGTCTTTTTGCACTTGCCTCTGGGCCGCTGCACTTTGTTCAGCATTATCCACATTCAGCCCACACTACATGAGCGGGGCAATCCTCTCTGCATTTAACCCAGGGCCCTGCTGGACCTGACTCATTTTGTTCCCCCGCAAACCCCTTCCCCGCACCTCCTTCTGTATGTAGTCTCACCTAAATGTACAAGGGCCAGTTGATGTCTGTCCTGTTCCCCCCCTACCCAGCCTCCCTTACTGCCTCCTGTCCCCCACCCGGAATTGGTCACAACTATAACTTTTTATGCACTTATACTATGAGAAACGTTGTCAGGCTTAGTATTCTAGTTCTCCGTTTAGATCATTCAGAATCACAAGGCCTAAGAATAATTACTGTGTTCCCTTATTCCCTTCCTGCCTTTAAGAGCTTTGAAGCACTTCACCTGTGTATAAGCGCTCTATAAATAAACAATAAATAAATAAATAAATAGCCTGCCCTCGACCCGCAAATCCACAAAAGGCGAAGGAGATATAGCTCTTAACTGTCTCTGTTTTACCTTTAGGATTGTGTTTTGTTTTGGTTCGTAGAAGTGTGAAGGGTGAGCAAATCATTTTGTCCCTGCTCACCCTTGTACTCCACAAGGTAGAATCCAATTTGTCACAGGGTCACCAGTCCCATTGGTAAAGGCACAACATCTTCTTGGCCAGGGAGTGGGGAAGAGGAGGGCACGCATATAGTCCCGACGTATCCATCGATGGAGCCCAGTTCAGAAGGCCTGACCTTATCTCCCTACAAAAGGGATAGCCCACACCAGGATCATGAAGAGACGAGAGATCCAGGGCTACACCCGTCGAACTCTGGGAGAGAAGGGATGAGGGTTAATTTGAAGGGGTCAGAGATAGACATGAAGACCCAATCCAAGGTGGAGCAGAGTGAAGAAGAATTGGTGACATGAACATGGTGGAAAGCCCCAACCACAGGGAATCTGGTGTTGCATGAGATCAGTATTAAACCATAAATCATCAAGGCATCACTACTTGGGCCATCAATGAGAATGGCACCAGTAGAAACCCAGAACAAAGTCAAAACACAATAAAAAAATCTAAATGAATTTAATGATGATATAAATGTATATTTAGCATGCCACTTTGCTCCTTCCCGGAATGTTTTGATTTGTATTTTTTGATTTATGTTCATACTCATAGTGCTGGTTTTGTGTTTGTGTTTTTTCTTCTTCTTCTTTTAGGAAAAGAAAAGAAATAAAGAGGAAAAAAGATCTGTTTGGGTCCTGATGAAGACAGTTGATTATTTTTGCGACTTGTTCATTTCTTCAGTCGTAACTAGCATTGTTGAAGGTCTAGTGAATCTGTACTTTTGTATAACATGACCTTCATTATTTAAAAAATAAAGAAGGGTCACAGTGGACATTATGTGTACATTTATGACATCAACCGGCTAGTTGACCACATGTTAGAATGATTTTCCTTTTTTCCTATATTGCTATGATTAGAGAACTTTGATTGTTTAACCTTATTTAGGATTCTGTATCTTTACTGAATTGTGATCACTTAAGAATAATAAGCGTTTCACGTTAGGTGCTTGGGATTTGTGGATTTATTCTTTTCTGTTGTGTTTTCTTTTTGAAGTCACACTTCTTTTTTGTATTCACTTGATTCTGTTGTTTATATCTTGACATGGATTTACATTTGTTAAGTATGAGTGTTTCCCATCAACAGCGATGTAATTTTGTTTACATGTTTGAATATACATGTATATCATCATTAAATTCATTTTGATTTTTTTATTGTGTTCTGACTTTGTTCTGGGTTTCTGCTAGTGCTATTCCCATTGATGGCCTAAGTACTGATGTCTTGATGATTTATGGTTTAACATTGTTCTCATGCAACACCAGATTCCCTGTGGTTGCATCTGTTTCGAACCCCCGGTGCCGATGAGTGATGGGGTTTGCCCACTCTTTTGGTTTAATATTCATAGTGGAAAACCCGACAGGGTGTGGAGGGACGGCAGACAGAAGATCCATCTACGACCATAAAGGTGGTGCAGAAAAGTTGGTGGAGGAGTTGGTGTAGAGTGCAGGTGAGGTCTTGGTTTTGAGAGAGTGTGGTACCAGCTGGGTATAGTGTGGTGAGGAGGGTGTAAAAGTTGAGTGAGAAAGAGAAAGAAAAATGGAATGAGGGGAGCACATAGGGGAATTAGAGAGAGTGGGAGTGATAACGTGAGTGTATGGTAGGAGGGTGTTGCGAGAGTGCAAGTTGGTAGTGGCAATATTGGTGAGGGTGTAGTGAATCAGGAAGGGTGCAGAGGTAGTTGGAAGAGATAGGCAGAGAAAGTGTGGAAAGATTAGGGTACAGAGGCACATCCATATTCTGCCCAAAGGTACTGCTGGAACGCAAGAGGCCATAAGACCAATGTTGCCTTGTGAGAGGAGAAGAAGGCCACAGCTTCCTGAATGTCTACAATCCTGTCATTCATCGTTAAGACTCTGCCTAGGTGAAATCCCATCAAAACCAGATGAACTCCAAATGCTGAGTAGGTACTAGAGTCTATTTCCTTAAGTTAACCGACAAAGCCCAGATCGAATAGAGTATCTAGAAGCAACCACAAGCTGAACATAGCCAGGAGGGGATATTCTGCCCCGACAAGCCAATTTTCTACATATGATAAAGTTGTACCCCCTTCAGTCGCATGTAGACCACTACTGCTACTATCAGCTTGGTAAACACCCTGGGTGCTGAGCTGAAGCTGAATGGGAGCATGTAATGAAAGTGGTTGTTGCCCACCAAGCAGCGGAGGAAACACTGGCAGGAATACCATATGGGGGCGTGCAAACACGCATCCTCTAGATACACAGCTAATAGCCAGTCTCCTGGTTGCAAGAAAGGTCAGAATGAGAGCTTTAGTGATCTTTTTTGGGGTAAGAAAAGATTGTAAGGGGAGATGTCCAGTACAATCCATAGGCCTGACTTGTTCTTTTTTCGATACAGAAAAGAACAGTGAGTAGAAGTCAAAATCCCTCTCCAAGGGCGGAACCTGTTTTCTGCTTTTATCAAAATCAGCTTCTGAAGCTCATGTTGCAGGGATTTTGAGCCCCTCTGGGAAAGAGGGTGAGAAAAAGGGGGAAAGGGATAAAGATTGACATGATAAACTCTGACCACTACTGAAAGGATTCAGGGATCGTTCGTCTTTCTCTTCCACAAGTTCAGGAAAGATTACACTGGCCCCCAGTGGGATGTTGTGGATCTGGACAAAAATATCATTTAGGCTGTTTAGAGTCTGGAGTTGGGTTTGTCTGGGGAGGGGCGAGGCTATTTCTTTCTGGGTGCACTGGCTGATCTGTCAGCCCAATTTCAGCTATTGTGGAAGCCACGAAATCCACTGGAATTATTCCTGCGGAAAAGATGGCCTCTGTTGCTCAGTAGCTCCTGCCTTAACTGTGTTAGCGATATTAAGGTTTTTGCAGCCTGGATGCTTATTTTCTTTTTATTTAACACTTCCTCTCTGTAAGCACTGAAGAGGTCTATTCCAATAAAGGGTAGGTCCATGATGCGATCTTGGACATCAATCACCATTCCCCAAACCGCCCTGCCAAGGTGATGGCAGGATGCATCTATAAGGTCTTGAGCTACTTACCTAGCCTCAGAGTATGCCGAGAGGACATCTGCCTGATAATCCAGAGGTACAAGTGTGTCGTAGTCCCCCCAAACTTTCCAGAATTTCAATTTTGCCACCAAACAACTGCCTCTCTGTTCTCTAGGTGGAAACATAGGAAGGCATTCTGATTTTCTTTTTTTCCAGCCATATCAATAATGCAGTCTTCACGGGACAATGCTTGAGTTGTGGGAGAAGAAGCTGAGGGGCCGTTTCCAAACACAGTGGCAGAGGCCACAATAGGTCAAATGGCTGGATGATACCCTGCCACCATCAGCTTCTCAGAAGAAAGAGGGTGATCATGTATTTCGAGTTTGTTCTTAACTGCCTGACATAGGATTTTGCCAGATTAGTAGTGCCTCTTCTGCCACTTCTGATTACAGATGTATCCATGACTTGTATGCTGTCTTGAGTGACAGAACAGAGGAAAGGACATCCTGGTCTGATTGGGACAATTTTAGAACTGAAATTCCTAAATATTCCATGAGCCCTCTGCCCTTATACTCTCTCATGATATGCCTTTGCGTCATGGGGATCTCATCAGAGTCATCTCCTGTGGAGTCGGCGTCAGCTATCAGATCTGGCTCATCTGGAGAACCAGGAATGAGCAGTGGAAATGGGGAGGACCCCCCCTTCGGCAACTGTGGAGAGTTGGGATCAAGGGATTCACAGAGGGTGCCGCTGGTGGAGGAGCTGGAAGGGGTCCCCATGGGGTCACAAACGTGAATGTGAGGGCTGAGGAGCAACATCAGTACCTGTCTGAACATCCTGAGGGTCTGGAACTAGCACTTCTATCATATGGCCCTTAAAGTATTGCCTCGGATGCTGAAAATGTAGTAACTCCTGGAACTGCTCAAAGAAATGGTCCTCCTAAGTCTGTTCATGACTATTGCCACTGGAAGTACCTGAAGTTCATCTTGGGGCCTGTGCTTGGTGGCACTCCCAAAGGAAGAGCTGAGTATCCCCTTACAGTATGGGACTATTCCATTTGAGATGAAAAAGGAGAGACCCCAAAGGACCCCGGATAGCTGGTGGAACAAAAGTGTCAATTACTTTAGGTGGATCGGAGGACTCATTGCCCGGTGACTAACCAGAGTTAAAACCGACAATGTTACATCAGCAGGTCGGTGTTCCATGCTGGTCCATTCCAGAGGTGTTGGGGTGGAAACAGTGGAGGCTGAGGTACGCTCTGGAAAATGTAGGTGAGCCAAGCCTGCCGCTTCCCCAGATATCAAGAGCCCTTAGGTGAAAACCCAGTCAGCGTCACAGGATGAGCCTCGGGATGCATCTCGGTCTGTGCTGAAATGCCCTCGGGAGATGGGCTTCTGGTGCAAGCCCTTACAGAAGCGAAAGTCTCCTCAGACTGAAATCTGGTACCAGACCCTATACCGTCCTCGGTGCAAGCACCGATCACAGCCTCTTGAGAGGGATGCCAAAGAGAAAAGCTGTTGATTCACCTTCTTTGAAGCCACGAAAATCTTGAGGTTTTTTCGGAGGAGCGGCCACAACGTAAGACGAGCCTTCAGTGACTTGCAGGAAAGCAAACCACACAGTGCACAGGCGTTGCAACAGCGAAGCAGTTCCAAATTTTACAGACACCGAGTGTGCTCTTCCCCTGTCGAGAGCAACATGCAAACCCCTTGCAAACTGATAAACCAGATTTACCTGTAAACCATGGGAAAAGACCCAAATAGAATGGGAAAGAGACAAATTATAACAAAAACCAGCAGGGAATCAGTGAAAGGAAGAAGAGAAGATGCACAACACATCTGAACTGTCCGGCGCAGAGAAAGGGAATGAGGTAAAGGAGAACAAGAGGTAGAGTCATGGTTGTAACAGTGCGCCACAGTGTGTGCCCTCCTCAGTGTGAAATTCTTGAAGATGAAGGGCACGCTTTTCTGGTAATGGCTCAATTTTGCCTCCGCCCAGTGGGAACTCCCATAAGTAGGGAAGAAAGGGGATAGAACATAAGAGTTTATATTGAATCGTAGCAAAACCTACTGCTTTGTGGTGGGTACCTTGATCAACTCCTGGTTGGAATATGCCAGCTCCATCTGCATAGGTTTTCCTCTTTTTGAATTGATTGTGCCAACATCAAATAGCCATATATAGGTTTCAGCTTTGAATCTTAGTTATGGTCTAAAATATCGGATCATATTTCTTCTCTTCACTGGGAATTGCACTGGTTACTTGTCCATTGGTGGATTGAGTTCAATGTATGTTGTTTGGTATTGAAAAGTCTCCATTGCTTTGCACCCACTTACTTATCCAGTAAGATCCTGCCATGGGTTCCCTGCAGGATCATGGGTTCTGTAGCATCACATCTCCCGGTGGACCTTTTGACTAAGTGCAAGATTAAGTGAGACACAGGCTTCTCTGTACAGGGCTCCCAGCTTTGGAATTCCATCCCGCTACAGATACCACTATGGATTAGCTCACTGTCCAGTTTGCCAATTTTTAGAAGGGACCCGAAAACTCACCTTTTCAACAGATCCCTGATTACATGATTATCTCTTACAGCTGCATGTATAGCAGCAATTTAGTTTGATTGGCTGTCTCCTCTTATCGGTAGAACATAAATAACCAAATAATATCAAATCAGTCAAATAAGGGATCTCTAATACCCCAATATTTATTATTAGCAACAAAGATCTCTACCTCTCCCTGTTACCATGAGTGATAAGAATCACAAATGTCTACACCAGGGATCTCTATATCCATTACTATTGTTTCAGAAACCTCTAATGTCCATTTGCTCACTAACAGCACAAGAACACTATGCCATTTACTGTCAGCTTCTTGGATCTCTTACCTTTATCTTTTTTATCATCAGGACCATGGGTATCTTATTGTACCCACCCATGCTCATACTCATACTATCAACATCAACAAATGGGATCTCTAATCTCTCTGCTGTACTATCAGTAAATGGGATCTCTAATCTCTCTGCTGTACTATCAGTAAATGGGATCTCTAATCTCTCCGCTGTACTATCAGTAAAAGGGATCTCTAATCTCTATGGAGCTCATTTCCCCCCAGAGCATAAATGGAGGGGCCTTGCTAAAACCCTTTAAGGGGGGGACACCCCAGTGTCCACTTATACCTGTCTTTTTCTCTTTTTCGTACACCCCTTTTTACTTTTTTTTAACTTGGGTCTATTGTTTTTTCCCCGCTAGTTCCCCAACCTGCAATGCTATATTATTGGGAATATTTCTATATTTTTCCATCCTGGTATTGTTTTTTACCCTCTTCATTTTTGTATTTCATTATTTTTAGCCTTTTATTTATTGCGTCTCTATTTGTTCCTGCAATGTAATCACTGGTTACCAAAAATCATTGTAAACGCATTCCTGCCATGCGTACATGGCATGCAGCGTTTCCTCTGTTTGCACTGAAGGGTGCAAAAGAGAAGTGTATAGGGGCTTCTGCCATCTTTTTGCATTTCTCATTTGCACTGCGCAGTGGAAAGGGCAGATATTTCCCAGAGGGGAGCTGTTTGCACTTAAGTGCAAATGTAAGCTGTCCTTTCTGAGCAATTTATATTTTATTAGAAAATGAGCTCCTATGTGTTTACTGTCACCACCAGAGATGTCCATCCCTATCTATTACTACCAACTTTAGCGGTCTCTAATCCCTACCTGTTTACTCTCAACACCATTGCTTTGTAATATTTTCCACTTTGCTTTAAGCATCCCTGATCTGTGGATGTACCTGTTTGTCATCAGCACTTGTGGTCTCTGCCTCTATACATTACTATAAGCTTCAGGGATCTCGATTATCTACCTGTTTACTACCACAGACAGAGATATCTAATCAACAAAATTTTGAGCATTAGCATCAAAGATATTTAATATCTATCTGCTTACCATTAGCTTTGGGGATCTATCATCTCTATCTAATTTAGTATTTGCAGCTGTAATCTTCAATATCTGCCAGTTTCGTATTTTTCTAAGTAATTTCAAATGTCTTCCTCCTGAGTATCTGTGCTAGGGATCTACATTTCTACATGTTTCATATCTGTGTCTGGGATCTTAATATCTGTTTAGTATCTGCAACTTCTATTTGTTCACCGTCAGCATCAGGCATCTTTCATTTCTATCTGTTTACTATCAGTCGCTTTGATCTTCCATTTGTATTAATTTAGTACCTGTGTCAATGTGAAACCTCTGCCAGTTATATTTGCCAGTGATCTGCAATTTCTACCTGTTTGCCACACATCTACATTGCCACTTGTTTAGTATTTATGCCAGAAATGTGCAATGTCTACCTATTCAGTACTGCATTCTCAGCATGAATGTCCCTCGGCTTGCTGACAGGGTTAAGTGTATGCCAATCAACCGAGGGCAGCCTATACTTCACACATTTGAAACCCGTTGCAGGGCTGACCCTTGTGACAAAGCCTTTCATCCTTTTGAGGTCGATAAACTGAGTACCATAAATTCAGGGAATAACACGTTAGGGCACTGTTTAGAAGTGGGAGGAATTTGGCATGAAGCTTGATACAGGAACGCACATTACTGTTTCCAGTTCAGTATCATATCAGAGACAGGAATCTAACAGCAGCACTTTGTGGTATTTTCAAACAGTATACTCATCTCTGTTCAAATTCTCAATGCAAGTACTGCTTTCTAAGGTGTAGTTTGGAGTCAGGTTCCAGCAGATCATTGTCTCTCTCTAGATTTGCATTTATTAATTTACTAAATGTATGCGATACAGGCAAACTGTAGTTTTTAGTATACCGGTCTCCTCTTGATGAATAGCATCAAATGGAAATAACTACTTGAGAAAAGACACAGCAGAGTAAGATGAAAGGTAGGGAAAAGGGAGCAAAAAAATAAATATTGATAAAGTGGATAAAATTGCACTCTTGATCTTATTCTATTAACTATTGAAGAACTTTCGAAGTCATTGACTACTTTAGATACAGACATTGAGGCTCTAAAAACGCAACTATCGGAATTTAAAACAGCGGAAGAACTTACAGGTCTTCTGGAGGACATTAACGAAAAACTAAATAACTATAAGGTGGACATTGAACAAAGAAAGCTAAGAAAGTTCAAAAGAGACACCTTTGACTACTTGAACGACATCGTCTACTCCTGGCAAGAGTTTTACCACCACCGGAACCAGAACAGAAATAGACCACCACACCCGAATTCACCCAATTCGGGTAGCGATAGCAGCAGTGGGAGTATAGGAGATCCGATCAGTCAAGCCTCAAGACATCAACCAACAACATCACAGAGTGACATAGAGAACGCCAGAACAGAGACACCAATAGATCAACACACAGGACGAATAGCAACACCGTCTGGGGCTTTTTTAGGCCTAAGAGATCGGTTAAGAGAAAGACCAGAAGAGGTAAAAAGGCCACAAAAAACAAAAAACAAATAACTGAAAACATAGTGATGAATATTTCAAGTAAACATCTATCAAGTGACCAACTGTTTATTCTGAATCGGGGCCTATCATTCGTACCCACGAGTAACACATCTATGTTTGAAGAGCAAGTCTGTCTACACCGACTTATGAGAAAGATTAGATTAAAGATGTTTTTTGAAAATGATCCAGGACAAGATGATACTCCTGAAGACAATCTAGAACTACGACCCAAGAGCCTGTTCGATCCACCTATCCAAAATCCTATACTCGATCTATTTGAGAAAAAGGTACTTAATGACTTGAAACGGATCAACTACCGCAAATTATCTCCGACCAACATCAAGAATAGTCAGCTTGAGCATATTGAGACCTTGGCAAAAGATGAAGATATCACCATTAAACCGGCAGACAAGGGCGGAGCCATAGTAGTCATGGACACGACTTACTACACCACTAAATGCCTCGAACAACTCAACGACCAGACAACTTACAGTAGATTGAATGGCGACCCCCTTCAGGGTATAAAGACTAATATCGAAACCTTAATTGACAATGCACTCGACAATGATTGGATAAGTGTTAAAACCAGTTAATTTCTCATTGATAAACATCCGATAACACCAGTATTCTATGGACTTCCAAAAATTCATAAGGACAATCAGAAACCTCCATTAAGACCCATAGTTGCAGGAACGGAGAGCATCTTCGATCCCCTAGCTATCTATGTTGACCGCCTTCTACAGCCTTTAATTCAGGAAATTCCTACCTACCTCAAAGACACCACAGACTTCCTCAACTGTCTAGCAGAAATCTCAGCTATCAGTAGTGACTGCATCATATTCAGTATGGATGTATGCAGTCTATATACCTCTATACCACACGATGAAGGCATTAACGCTGTGGAATGGTTACTCTCCAACTCTGAACAAATACGAGGTAACCCAGAGTTCATTATTGAACTACTTAAACTCATCTTACATAATAGCTACTTTCAATTCCAAAAGACCTTCTACAATCAAATATCCGGCACATCCATGGGCTCTGCTATGGCACCTGTCTATGCAAACTCCTTTATGTATAGATTTGAAACAGAACACGTCTTAGATAATCAAATATGGTCATGTAAGATCATACTGTGGAAACGATTCATAGACGATATATTTGGAATCTGGTGAGGCACAAGAACTGAATTGGACGAGTTTTTACTCTACATGAACACAGTACACCCAAAAATCAAATTCACGATGGACGTTGGAGAACCAGACCTCCACTTTTTAGATGTCAGCTTGAAGATCTATGAAGGAAAGGTAGTGACCACCATTTATCACAAACCCACAGATACCAATAATCTCCTACACTTCACCAGCTTTCACCCGAAACCCATGCTAAAAAGTCTCCTTTACAGTCAGATATTGAGACTAAAAAGAATCATATCAGACCCAGCTGGCCTTGACATTGAATGCACTCAACTAATTGAGCGATTTGAGAAACGAGGATATCCTCAGGACATTCTACAAGAAGCCAACGAAAGATCGAACCATCTAACACAGAAAGACCTGTTAGCACCTAAGTCCAGAACTAATTCTACTCCATTGATGTATATTTCCAAATATTCACGTCAAAGTTTCCAGATTGGCAAATCTATAAGAAAGCACTGGTCTTTACTACAAAGTGATGAACACCTGAAAGAACTCTTCCCAAGAGTACCAATGATGGCATTTAGAAGGGGCCGCAACCTTAGGGACAGACTCGTGAAAGCTGAAAGACCAAATAAGGATAAACAGATGCTTTTACAGACTAAAAAAATGGGCACTTTTCCATGTCTTAATTGTACCAACTGCAACAATGGAATTAAGGGTAATACCATCTCTCACCCATCAACAGGCAAAAAGATAAAAATCAGAAGCTTCGCCACCTGTATAACGGCAGGCGTCATATACGCTCTGAAATGCCCTTGTGGCAAATTATACATTGGACAGACTACGAGGTCTTTGCAAGAACGAATATCAGAGCACAAGTCCACCATCCGGTGCCAAAACCAGAAATCACCAGTAGCCAGACATTTTATGGAAGCAAAACATAACATCAGTCAATTAAGATTCCAGGTCGTTGAAGTTGTAAGCAAACCACAGCGAGGTGGCAACTACATAAGACTATTGGCACAAAGAGAAAAATATTGGATATACCTTTTAGACACCAAATACCCAAGGGGTCTCAACAAGGAGACATCCTTGAACTGCTTCATTTAGATACTTTTTACTTTTTAGATATTTCTGTCCTGTAGACCCTGCACTCTCCTCCATGCACCAATAATTCACTATGCTTTTGGATATGGGAAGGCAGCAACGTCCCCACAACTGACTGTCTAGTGAATGGGATAATTAATAACACAAGGGCACCCTATTGAAATAAGTAGACATTTGATAGATCAGCAGCACTAATCAAGTGGTCATAGCCATTGAAGAACAGTCTTCACGCCACGGTACATATTATGCATATTTTAATGCATTGTTGCATGCTAGGACTTGGTATTGTTAGTCCTAGTATATGATGGAATTTACAGCAATGTACATTCACCACTTGTAATATTGAACAAGTAAACAGTGTGCGTAACCAAGAATGTGAGGACATCTGGTACCATGTATCAGATTGTCCAGCAAATTAGATAAAGGGATGTAAATGGACATATTGTGATGTTTGGATACACTCGAACGATACAGAAGTGCCATACGCATAAGTAGCACCACGTGTAGAAAATGTTTGGTAAAATAACTTTGTTTTTCGACCGCTGCTGTTATCATCATATTGTTCAAACTTATGCTACTCTTAATAGAATTTTGATTATGTTGTCAGAAGATGACCTGCAGAATTTTACACACGTAACCACCTTTACTAACAGGGTCCTTTTACATAGCTAAAGATGGCCGCCACATTTCTCGAACATCGGGTTAGTCCGTTGTTGATTTCTACCCCCAGAATCTAGCCCGCCAAATACTAGGCTGTTTGAACAAGGTCCCTCGTTTCCATGGGCACCGTGCAAACAACGAGCTGAGAAAAGAACAACTGGATCTACATAGAGGCTGTACAGGTACGCGCTATGTATAGAATACTGTACACGTTTTTGACCGTGTGATCAATGATCCATATGATCTTGAATACTCACTAGCACCACACTGTCCTCCACAGAAAGCATTCGCACTTACGAGCTCCCAGATCTATCTGCACCCGTTCTTCCTGCAACGTTAGATGCAACACAGAGGAATCCTGCACGTCCGCCCTACATTGAACCCTGCCGCAATATACCCACGTGCTCTACCGCACGAATTATAGCAGGTATATGGTCATTTCCTCACTAACGAACGCATTATTGTACTTGTGAATAGATATTTAGTCGCACACAGTGACCCGTACATTAACATTGCTATCCACAGAGATTACCGGAAGTATTGAAGTACCTTTCTGTACCAAGAAAACACCTAAATCAAGGTCTTGGCACTGCAAGCATGTCCACTTGGACTTATTTTTCGCCATAGATGGCTTTTCTGCTACAATATTAAACCTCAATAGGTTAGTACTTTTTTATGTAAAATATCCTCTTTGTGAAAAAAAACCTTCTTTGGTGTGTAGTTTGTATTTACCATGCTTAACAGTAAACCTACACTGGTTGAATATGCCCTTAAAATCGAATATGTTTCATTTGTTGAATTGCATTTTAGAAGCCTTCATTATAGCTTCCATTTTTAGATTACTATTGATATTCTATTTGGTTGGATTCCCATTAGAGGTGCACGGGATTATACTAGACAGTGTTTTGAATTTTTAAAAAACATGGCCAGATAGTTACTCTGGTCAAACTAAATTGAATGTTTGCACTGTTTAGCACACTACATGTAGATACTTAATTTGAATGAAGTAATGCTGCTTGTTGTTTATTTGGTTGACGAACTTACAAGTATACCTTCTGTTGATTTTTTTCCCTAAATGCATTTTGACTAGACAGTAGATCCACAGAGGCTTCTGAAGAAGAGGTATCACCTCGAAACGCGTCAAGCCATTGAGAGTGGAATTTCCATCAACTTTTGATTATGTTGACATTATAATGTTGTTATGCAATTTCTCCTGTCTTCACTACATTTTTATGTATAAATAAATAGGTGCTCACTTCATCCCTGTACACCTAAAATACAGAAATCATTGTTCCTCTGTTTGATGTTATAAATTTTGTCGAATCAATTCTCTAAAGAGTGCTTAAAAACGAATATTGCTAACTATATCCTTAAGAATCTACGCCCTTGTTGCGTAGTCCAAGAGTGTGCAGTGGACGGGAGGACTCGAACTTTGGGTCCTCTTCCCTTGCTCTTATTTGCTATAGGGTTTTTGTGCCAAAACCCTCTTTTCCTCTGCACCTCATAAAAGTATCGACACCACTCCTTGTGGTTTTCAAAATAATATTTTCAAACATCTCCTCTATTTGGGTGTGCACTCACTCCACCACTATACCTTATTGTTTTGTACCCTCTTCATTTTTGTATTTCATTATGTTTAGCCTTTTATTTATTGTGTCTCTATTTGTTCCTGCAATGTAATCACTAGTTACCAAAAATCATTGTAAACGCATTCCTGCCATGCGTACATGGCATGCAGCGTTTCCTCTGTTTGCACTGAAGGGTGCAAAAGAGAAGTGTATAGGGGCTTCCGCCATCTTTTTGCATTTCTCATTTGCACTGCGCAGTGGAAAGGGCAGATATTTCCCAGAGGGGAGCTTTTTGCACTCAAGTGCAAACGTAAGCTGTCCTTTCTGAGCAATTTATATTTTATTAGAAAATGAGCTCCTATGTGTTTACTGTCACCACCAGAGATGTCCATCCCTATCTATTACTACCAACTTTAGCGGTCTCTAATCCCTACCTGTTTACTCTCAACACCATTGCTTTGTAATATTTTCCACTTTGCTTTAA
Organism: Ambystoma mexicanum; assembly: GCF_040938575.1. Taxonomy (NCBI): domain Eukaryota; kingdom Metazoa; phylum Chordata; class Amphibia; order Caudata; family Ambystomatidae; genus Ambystoma; species Ambystoma mexicanum. The sequence goes on from NC_090929.1 coordinate 297,133,378, forward strand.
GCATCCCTGATCTGTGGATGTACCTGTTTGTCATCAGCACTTGTGGTCTCTGCCTCTATACATTACTATAAGCTTCAGGGATCTCGATTATCTACCTGTTTACTACCACAGACAGAGATATCTAATCAACAAAATTTTGAGCATTAGCATCAAAGATATTTAATATCTATCTGCTTACCATTAGCTTTGGGGATCTTTCATCTCTATCTAATTTAGTATTTGCAGCTGTAATCTTCAATATCTGCCAGTTTCGTATTTTTCTAAGTAATTTCAAATGTCTTCCTCCTGAGTATCTGTGCTAGGGACCTACATTTCTACATGTTTCATATCTGTGTCTGGGATCTTAATATCTGTTTAGTATCTGCAACTTCTATTTGTTCACCATCAGCATCAGGCATCTTTCATTTCTATCTGTTTACTATCAGTCGCTTTGATCTTCCATTTGTATTAATTTAGTACCTGTGTCAATGTGAAACCTCTGCCAGTTATATTTGCCAGTGATCTGCAAGGTCTACCTGTTTCCCACACATCTACATTGCCACTTGTTTAGTATTTATGCCAGAAATGTGCAATGTCTACCTATTCAGTACTGCATTCTCAGCATGAATGTCCCTCGGCTTGCTGACAGGGTTAAGTGTATGCCAATCAACCGAGGGAAGCCTATACTTCACACATTTGAAACCCGTTGCAGGGCTGACCCTTGTGACAAAGCCTTTCATCCTTCTGAGGTCGATAAACTGAGTACCATAAATTCAGGGAATAACACGTTAGGGCACTGTTTAGAAGTGGGAGGAATTTGGCATGAAGCTTGATACAGGAACGCACATTACTGTTTCCAGTTCAGTATCATATCAGAGACAGGAATCTAACAGCAGCACTTTGTGGTGTTTTCAAACAGTATACTCATCTCTGTTCAAATTCTCAATGCAAGTACTGCTTTCTAAAGTGTAGTTTGGAGTCAGGTTCCAGCAGATCATTGTCTCTCTCTAGATTTGCATTTATTAATTTACTAAATGTATGCAATACTGGCAAACTGTAGTTTTTAGTATTACCGGTCTCCTCTTGATGAATAGCATCAAATGGAAATAACAACTTGAGAAAAGACACAGCAGAGTAAGATGAAAGGTAGGGAAAAGGGAGCAAAAAAATAAATATTGATAAAGTGGATAAAATTGAAACATTTGGATAAGGAAAGGAAACAGTGAAAGGAGATAGCCTATAAAGATAAAGAAATGGTATCATAGGTGATAAAGAGGGGAGAAATATACAAAAACACTTACAAGAACAAAAAGAAGAAAAGATGAGATTGGGAGGGAGGACAAGTAAAAAAGAGAGTGAGAAGGAATGAAGAGAGGATGAAGAGGAAAGGGGATAAGCAGAACGTTAATGGAAAGATGAATGAAGGGACAAGACATGGGGGAAACATAGGAAGGTGACAGAGGTCAAAGCGGGTGGGAACTAAAGGGGGCGACGTTTCTGTATTTTTCAATAACGTCTGCCATCAGTCCTTCACCCTTTGTAACAAGAGCACTGTTCCCGGATGGCAGGGAAGAGCACCTTTTGTTTTGTGCTTCCCCTTAGTCGGAATTCGAACCAGGGTCCTGCTTGAAACACAATAGTCTCACATCTTGCTGAGCTATTTTGAAGACACTGGTTTGCTTTTATTTATTTTAATAGCCTGCTTTGGGCATGACACCGATTCCCAAGTCACCACATAGCCCGCGTCGCAGTGATCAGGGTTAGTATTCTGCAATTAAGCACTCTTAACGTGAAATTGCTGCAGGCACAGCTGTGTGCAGGTAACGGGTGGGGGAGGGGTGGTCGTAGTCCTGGGCATGTCCCTTAAGAGTTGTGAATGGTGTGTGATTGGCAAAGGGAGGGTGCATAACGTTGCATGCTGTAGGGCACAATGAAAGTAATGGGGGTCGTTTAAGATGCGTTTTCTGTACTGTTTCTTTCATTGTTGATGGCACTATTGTAAGGGGAGAATGGGTTAAAGATAAATATGGGGTCGATGAGGAGCCGTGGTGGGCAGGGCAGAGGGAAACATATTTCCACTACTTTGTCTTGTAGAATAAGCCCCCTGGAAAAGAGGATGGCTGAAAAATAGGCAGCTACGGTGTGAGAAAGGAAGGGGGCAAGAAAGGGAGGGGTAGAATGTGAGGAAAGGAAAAGAGGTCGGAGAAAGGAAATGAGGGCGTAAGACAGTGGATAACTGACGGGTGTTATTGGACGCTTACTGAGGGGGGAGTAATAAGGGCAGGGACACAGCAAAGAATGATAGAAAATGATGGAATGTGTACAACTGGGCATTTAGAACAGAGAAGCAGGTACATGGGAAGAATGAAAGAGGAAAGAAAAGGGGGAAAGGGTGCAAGTAAAATCGGTAAACTTTTCATGCCTATCCCTGTGGCTCGGAGCACAGCAAAGCTGAAGCATCAAATAACCAAGACCTGCATTTAATTCAATCTAAAACATGAGCATTTCCTAATGCAATTTCAACGGATGACAAAAGCCCCAGCGAGGCAGAATGTGGCTGATTTCATTTGCAGCCCTGGCCCTTGGCAGAGGGTGTGCCTGTGCGGCTGCTGGAGATGTACTACAGTGCCTTCTGCTGCATACCGCACAATCTGATTTAAGCACTTAGCAACCCCAGTTGGCCAATCAGGGGCCGACTCATCCAACCCCCTGATTGCCTCCTCCTAGTATGATGCCAGGAGTGGCATGCTTAGCGAAGCGGGGGCTTTGGGTGTTCCTCCCGAGGAGAAACACATCCTCGGAAAAGGCTTTCAAGAAGAAACGTCAATACCTTCCGCTTAAATGAACGTGCCTGCTTCGGTATATTATCAATAAGAAATGCTGAGGCCACAGAATGCACCCTGTAAAAGGGATCGGATAACAACAGAGTAGTGGGCCGTGGCTGTATATAACTCCCTGCAAGGTACCAGCTACCACAGGGCATGCCTCCGGCCGCCCCGGCTAAGAGGAAGGAGCAGTAGGTATCTTCCTTCTAGACCGAACACTCTCTTCAGAGCGCTGGTACAGCCAACTCCTGACCGTACACGAGTAGCAGGATCAGCAGACGGGTGTAAAAAGAGGGTACACAGGAGAGGCCGTTTGGCAAGCGCGGCAGTATTTTTCTACCCATAATTTAAGGGGCTGCTGGCAGCTGGCACAGCGGTAGAAATAGTCCCCCGTTGTCACCCTGTAGTTCTCTGCCAGAACACAGGACCAGCACAGATGGCGCAGAAATGCAACAAAAAACACTACCGCTGGGTCGCTAAAATTCCACAAGTTGGCTCCAGTCAACTTGTGGCATCCATGCCAGCCCAGAAATACGAAGCAGGACGTATTGGCGCGGCCAGTTCGGCACGTGTCGATTCGGCGCAACCGCTTTGGCGCAGCGGTCATTTTGGGGGGCCCATTATGGCGCACCTAGTTCAGCGCGGGAACGTTTCGCCGCCGTTATGTTTTGCGCGAGGGGTTCTGTGTGAGATACTCAGGAGACATATACTGGCATGGCTCATGTGCATACCATTTAAACATAATTATGTGACCCGTTGCCCTGTGATGTTGTTTCACTTGACAGTGGCTGAGTGAATGGGTGAGTCTAAATGTAGTAAGCGAGATATAATTCTGTAAGAGAATCGGTGATAAGGCAGGGTGCCTTGTGTGGCATTAAGCCCTATTGCAGCACTGCCATTAGGTGATGCAAAATGCATTCTTGGCTAGGGACAGTGCATACATAGTGTGATATGCATTCCTGACTGGCACTCTCACTGGCATAAGCAGAGTGCCTTCTGGCAAATTCCGCCGCAGTGCACTCATACATGCATGCGGTCAAAGTACCTGGCCATAAGATGGAAATCCCTTCAAGAGAGGTGCACCTTGGCGTGCAAGGGTAGCATTTAAGGCTGAACCTGGCATATACATTGTAGCTGGACATAACATGGCAATACCTGCTCACTGAGACTATACTTGGGCGTACACGGCTAGAGCTGCTCATATGCCGGCTATAGATGGACATATGCGATTACCAATGGCATGTATTTCATAGCAGCACTTGGGTATGTGGGCCTACGCCTACCCTTGGGTGTACGGCAGCTGAACATGGAGGTAGTATTCAATGAAGATGGGTCTTGTGATGTAGTCCTTGCACGCACATAAGCAAAATTAATTACAGGAAATCTGCAGTAGCCAAAAGGCGTCCAAGCTGGCAACTAACGTCACCAAATGGGAGCACTGTATTTTTCCGGTTAGGTTTGCCGCCTGTGTTCTAAAGAAAAAATCCATTAACAACGAAATGTGATATTGTGCAGCAGCTAAAGCCAGACTCACAGGGAAAGGGTGGAAATTACAGGGTGGCCGTGGCTTGTGCGGGTGATGATAAAGGCTCGCTCATCTGCGAGATAAAGGCTTGTATCAGCAAGCCCTTGGGATTATGTCCCACCTGGGAAGGCTTTGAAGAAAGACCTGCTGTGTGGGAAGACGTGATCGAACCAGGGGGATGGAGATTGGGGGAGAAGGATCAGAAAGAAAGATCAGTGAATAGAGAAAAATAAGAACGAGAAATAACCATTGTAAACGCAGAGACCAACGCAGGGAACTGTGGAAGGCAAAGAGAGGATGAATGGACGATGAAAGCAATGAAGAGAACTTTAAGTATGGACATTGTGAAAGCTAAAAAGGAGAAGAAAAAGGGATCAAAGTAGGAGAAAGTAGTGGCAGTATAAAGTAGCAGCAAAATCGAGATGGGCGAAAACGAATGAGATGTGTGTGAACTATATTGTTAAATGGGGCAAAAGCGACGGGCGAAGAAAGCACTAAGTGAAATAGCACTGCAAATAATGTAAGAAAATGGGGCGAGGGAAATATAGAAGGCAAAAGCACAGGTAGACGACGGAAAAAGATAAAAGGGGAGAAACAGGGAGAACAAAGTTTAAACCAACACGCACCCACAATTCTTTTCAAATGCAACACCTTACCAGGCACAGTACCTGTCAACGTGCTGCATTTGAAAATAATTATGCTTTTGAATTTGGCATGAGGGAGTTTATACGTGGCTGCAATATTAGCCACGGCCAAACGTCCCTTGCGCCCAATCGCCCGCGCCAGAAAGGCTCTTGTGCAAAAATGCACCCGCCAAATCAGCCGCTGCAGTGAACTGGCTGCACCGAACCAGCGCACGTCGAAACAGTGGTGCCAAAAGAGGGTGTACTGCAGAAATATGGGTAGCAGCCCAAGGAGAAGGCGATAGCATATTTCAGCCATTGCTCATCCACTAATAGGAGGAGAATGTTGGTTTACCTCAGGCCCACCCGCAATGCTCACCAAAGCTGGGAAAAATCAGCATTGTCACACATTACCACCAGCACCACCGGAACAGGACATTTTCATGGAATGCCCTAAACCACTGGGGTAAAGTAGTGTTTTTGCAAAGAAGTGAGGGGCAGAAGAGACCACTAGTTTCCTCTAGGAGGTGGTATACCAAAACGACATATTTGCTTTAGGTTTAGGACAGAGCAGCTATTTCCCTTGAGAGAAGGAAGGAGCATGATAGAAAAGTTTATCTCCATTTAGAGGAAATTCAGGGGACAGCAAGAATACCGTTGGGCTGAGATTTAAGCAAACACTGTAATGTCATGGAGAGGAGGTATCAGGAGACATTGAAATGTTTTGAATTTCCGGTTCTGGAGAAATTGGAATGTCTCTGGGCTGATGGGTTGAGAGACACCCTAACGTCTTTAGGCTGAGGTTTAAGGAAACACTGGAATGCCTTTCGAATGAGGGTTCAAGAGACACAGGAATGCCTTTAGACAGATTGTTCAGGAGACGCTGGAATGCCTTTGGGCAAAGGTTTCAGGCGACACCAGAATGTCTTTGTGTTAATGGCTGAAAAGACACAATGGAATATCCTTGAGCTGATGTTTCAAGAGACACCAGAAAGTCTTTGTGTTCATGTCTGAGAAGACACAATGGAATATCCTTGAGCTGATGTTTCAGGAGACACCAGAAGGTCTTTGTGTTAATGGCTGAGAAGACACAATGGAATATCCCTCAGCTGATATTTCAGGAGACACCAGAAGGTCTTTGTGTTAATGGCTGAGAAGACACAATTGAATATATTTGAGCTGATGTTTCAGGAGACACCAGAAGGTCTTTGTGTTAATGGCTGAGAAGACACAATGGGATATCCTTGAGCTGATGTTTCAGGAGACACCAGAAGGTCTTTGTGTTAATGGCTGAGAAGACACAATGGAATATCCCTCAGCTGATATTTCAGGAGACACCAGAAGGTCTTTGTGTTAATGGCTGAGAAGACACAATTGAATATATTTGAGCTGATGTTTCAGGAGACACCAGAAGGTCTTTGTGTTAATGGCTGAGAAGACACAATGGGATATCCTTGAGCTGATTTTTCAGGAGACACAAAAAGGTCTTTTTGCGTAAGGTTCAGGAGACACAAGAATGCCTCTGAGCTGAAAATTTAAGAGACACCAGGAGACAAAGATCTTCTTTGGGATAGGGCTTCAGAAGCCACCAGAATGTCTTTGGCCTTATGATTCAGGCGGCTCAAAGATGTCTCATTTAGGACCGGGGCTCATGTTTTTGAGGTGATGGTTTAAGGGAAACAAGTATGTCTTCTTTGGGATAGGGGTTCAGGAGATATCAGAATATCTTTGGGATGCACCAGGAAGGTCCTTGGCCTGGAGAGTCAGGAGTCACCAGGAAAGCACTTGCAGTGTATGATACATGGTGCTGCTGGGGTAGGTTTACATACATTTTGGGGTATAACATATGGTATTGTTTGGCATTTTAAACACATTTTGGAATTGAATGCATCGTATTTTAAGGCAGGTTTCTATCATTTTTGAAGTATGACGTACGTTACTATCCATTTGATTTAGATTTTTGGACTCAGTCATACTCTACTGTCTGTCAGATTGATATTATTTTGGGGCTTGACACAGGTTTATCTAGCAGATTTACTTTTTTTTAATATGGCATTTTGCAGTAGCACCTGGAGCGTTCCAAGTGCAGAATGGGATTACCAGATAAATGATCTCAGTCCCAAATAACCAGACAGACTCAAAGAATATAGCAAAATACTACTTTATTATCAGTCCAATAAAGTAGAGAAACCTGGCAAACAAACAAATTGTAGCTCCCATACTCTCAGCGCATTTCTATTACACAAAAGGTGTTATACCTCGATCTACATCAGCTATGACGTCATCCTACGTGGTAAATAGTAAAAACCTATCGGGTGGCAGCATTGGTTAAGGGAACATACTTACAGTTCATATACGTGTTTGTTAGTAATATCATTGGATGCCCCTTATCTGGTAGTCACACCTTGAAAACCCTCTAATTACGTAAAAAATACAGATAATAGTATAATACCAGCAACGGATAGGCTTCTTTGACAATGTATATTTCACCATTACTTAGGCACTCTGGCACTCTCTTCCAACCTTGGACATTCGGCTAGTTAGCACCACGTAAGCAACGAAACCCAGATGCGGGGGAACAACGTCCAACAGTTGTCTTTCTTAACTAATTAGTCTATCATCTCTTATCAGTTAGGCTGTAAGCCAAGACTTCTTTGTAGTCGACCTTGCTTACTGTTCACTTCCTCAAAACTTTAAAGGGAGTGAATGTTTATTGCTATCTTCATTTGGAGCTTTATGAATAGGCCTTGTTTTCCAGCCTTGAATCACCTGTGAGGAGACCATGATTTTGTCCATTTTGCCCTTGCATTTAATATTATTTGATTCAATTATATTAGGTGCTATTACTCTACTTAGCCTATGGAGATTTAGTTGCTCCATTATGTATGAACTTTCGGCATCCTTGATTGTTCAATACTTGCCACTCATAATAATTCACTCCTTTACGTAATCTGAGAGAAGAACATGTTACTTCTTACCTGGTAACGTTCTTTCGACGGGATGTTCCTCCGACGTATTCCTTATCTTTGATAATACGTTTCCAGCTTGCTGGCCTCAGAAATTTTTTCTGTAGAAGGCGCTGCGCGTCGATGTCCGCCGAGTTGATGTCCCTCGACGGCCACCGTATCGGCGCCGACGTCACCATGCCCATAAATAGCCATGCGCTGCGTCCGCTGCTCAGTTCCGTTTTGTAGCATAAGAAAAGTCATGCCCGAATTGGTTAGTGACCTTGAAGGAGCGTAAGCTGCAACCACAAGGGAAGTTATCACTGCGGGGATGGTTGGGAGGGGCGATAAGGAATACGCCGGAGGAACATCCCGTCGAAAGAACGTTACCAGGTAAGAAGTAACTTGTTCTTCAAAGGGATTGTGTCCTCCGACATATTCCTTATCTTTGATAGTCTCCCATAGCAGTGGCATGTAATTGGAAGTGGGAGTGATAGTGATATGTATCCCTTTAGGGATGGACCGAATGTAATACGGCCTTGCCAAATCTGGTCTCTTGAGAAGTGGAGGAATCCAGATTGTAAAATTTTGTGAATGTATGTGCGGACGACCATGTGGCAGCCGCACATATGTCCCGGACCGGTACCCCTCTCTGGAGAGCCGAAGAGGCTGCGATACCCCTGGTTGAATGAGCCCTGAGATTTTGGGGTGGCTCTTTCCCTGCTAGTCTATAACATTCCAGGATGGCCAAAATAATCCACCTGGAGATGGTTTGTTTTGTTATGGGTAGTCCCAACTTGTGACCTGAGTATCCTGCAAACAGTTGGTCTGCTTGCCTGATCCTAGCCATTCTGCTGATGTAAAAGCTGAGAGCTCGCCTAGGGTCCAGCCTATGTAGCCTTTCCTCCTCTTTCCCCGGATGGGGAGGAGGGTAGAATGAAGGCAAGGTAATTTTCTGAGTAATATGAAATTCAGAAACCACCTTTGGGAGGAAATTAGGCTTCACCTGTAGGACAACTTTGTCCTTGTGGAAGATTGTATGTGGAGGTTTACAGGAGAGAGCTTGTAGCTCACTCACCCTCCTAGCAGATGTTAGTGCTACCAATAGGACAGTTTTAAGCGTGAGAAATCTCAGCGCGCAAGAGTGAAGTGGTTCGAATGGAGTGCCCATTAAGAAGTTTAAGACTAAATTTAAGTCCCATAAGGGAACCTGGAATGGTTTTGGAGGGTAAACATTAGTTAGTCCCTTGAGAAATTGTACCACTAGAGGAATTTTGAAATACGATGGTTCCTCCGCAGTGCGCTTGAAGATAGAGAGCGCTGCCAGATAGCCTTTTACAGTGCCCACTTGAAGGCCTGAGTTTGCCAAGTAGAGTAGAAACGATAACACCGTTGGTGTACCACATGAAAAGGGGTCGATATTCTGTTCCCTACACCAGCTGCAAAATGTGTTCCAACGGCAGCAGTATAAAGACTTTGTTGCTGGTCTTCTGGCCGAAAGCAACACCTCCATGAAGTCATCAGGGAGATCCCAATACTTGTACCTCAACCTTTCAGAAGCCAAGCGTGAAGGTTGAGGGTTCTGGTGTCTGGATGGAGAACCTGACCTCCCTTCTGCGAGAGAAGATTCTCTTTGAGTGGAAGACAGATTGGAGGACAGATGGACATATCTAGAAGGTCCGGGTACCACGTTCTCCTGGCCCAATCCGGGGCAATTAGGATCATGGTTTTCAGGAATCTTCTCAACCTCCTGATCATTTGAGGAATAACAGGGACTGGTGGGAACGCGTAAAGGAGTGGAAACTCCCAGTCCACTACAAACGCATCTCCTAGAGCTCCTCTCGGGGGAAATTCCCTTGAACAGAACAGATCGCACTTCCTGTTGGTGCTTGTGGCAAACAGATCCACTTGAGGGGTTCCCCAAAGGGCGAAGATCTCTTGAAGGACTTCCTGAGCTAGCTCCCACTCGTGGGAGACTGTGCTCTGCCTGCTCAGAGTGTCCGCTGTCAAGTTCTTCTCTCCGGCTAGGTGGACTGCCGATAGAGAGATTCCTTCCCGAATTGCCCAAAACCAGAGCTGCATTGCCTCTCTGCACAGTGGCAGTGATCCTACGCCTCCTCCTTTGTTGAGGTAGTGCATGGCCACCGTGTTGTCCGTCATTATCAGGACATTTCTCCCCTGTACTGATGGCAGGAAAGCTTTCAGCGCTAGTCTGATCGCTCTCAGCTCTAATAGGTTGATGTGTAGCCTGGACTCCGATGGAGACCAACGACCGCTGATGGTCAAGTCGTTGGCATGGGCACCCCACCCCGTGAGTGAGGCGTCTGTGACTACTGTTATCTCCGGCCATGGTTGCCAAAACAGTTCTCCTTTCAAGATGTTCTCTGGATAGGCCCACCATTGAAGGTCGCGGGCTACCTTGTCCGGAATCTGGAGGAGATCTGTCATTCTCCCTGAGAATTGTGACCACTGACTTCTCAGTGCCCACTGAAGAGATCTCATTCTCAGGTGAGCCTCTGGCACAAGGAAGATGCAGGATACCATGAGGCCTAGCAACTTCAAAAAGTCGAAGGCTGGGAGACGTTGGGCATTTTGAAACTTGGTGCCCATCTGTAGAATATATTGAGCCCTCACCTCTGGTGGCGAGGCTTTTCCCAGGGAAGTGTCCAGGACCGCTCCAATGAACTGGAGTCTCTGTGATGGTATCATCTGTGACTTCTTTAAATTGAGGGAGAAGCCCAGTCTGTGAAGGAAGAGGCAGACATAATCTAGCTGGGCCTGTTCCGAAGATACGGCCCTGATCAGCCAATCGTCCAGGTAGGGATAGACGTGAATACCTTCCCTCCTTAGACTCGCCGCCACTAACGACATCAGCTTGGTGAAGACCCTCGGGACAGAGGTCAGCCCAAATGGCAGAACTCGAAATTGATAATGAGAGTCGCCAATTGCGAACCTCAGGTATTTCCTGTGTTTGAGATGGATTGGCACATGGAAATAAGCATCCTGAAGGTCCAGAGATACCAGCCAGTCCTGGAGCTGGAGGGCCTGAAGGATCTGAGAGAGAGTTACCATCTTAAACTTGTCCATCCTGAGGAACTTGTTCAATTCTCGTAAGTCCAGGATGGGTCTCAGTCCTCCGTCTTTCTTTGGTATTAGAAAGTAGGGGGAGTACCAGCCCTTGTTCCTGTCCGCTACAGGTACCGGTTCTATGGCACCTTTCTCTAGCAGGTCTATAATTTCCTGCAAGAGGAGCGGATCTGGAACTTTTAGAGAGCTGTTCCCCGGTGGATGACACTGAGGGATGTGTAGAAAGGGTAGGCAGTAACCTTGGGCAACTGTCTCCAATGCCCAAACATCTGACGTTATAGCCTGCCATTCCGTCAGATGGTGAGTTAACCTGCCCCCTACAGGTGTATTGTGTGGGAAGGCCTCAGAGTGGTTTGGGGGCAGCTGATGCAGATGCCGAGGGTAAAGAGGCACCTGCTGCTGCAGCGGTCTTAGTACTTTTGACCCGTCCACCTCGGGTGGATCTCCTTTGGCCTCTTTGAGCCGGCTGTCCTCTCCTCTGTCTTTACCGAATGCGGAATAATAGCGAAAGGACTTTCCTCTCCCAGAGGTTCCTGAGGGGCAAAAAGGAGTTTGGCGGATAGCAGCTCCTAAGGATTTTGCTGCTGCTTTAGAAGTCTGCAACTTTTCCAGACTGTCATCAGCCTTTTTCCCGAATAATGAAGAGCCGTCAAAGGGCATATTCAAAAGTCTGGCCTGTACATCAGGGACAAAGCCCGACTTTCGCAACCACGCATGCCTGCGGATTGTTGTACTTGTCGCAATGGCCCTGCTGATACTGTCAGCGGAATCGATGCCAGTTTGAAGTGATTCGCACATGGCATCTTTGCCATCTTTAATAATGTTAAGGAAGGGTTCCTTTTCCTCTCCATCGGGTATGCAGTCAGCCGCTGATGAAGCACACTCCCATAGTATGTGACTGAACCTGGCGAGCGTACAGGTGGCGTTGATGGACTTCAACGCCATACTACAGGCAGAGAAGACTTTGTTTGCCATAGAGTCGTACCTCTTGTCATCTCTATCCTGTGGGACAGTAGGGTAAGCGGTCCTACTGCTAGATGAAGTTGCCGCTTGAACCACCAGGCTCTCTGGGGTCGGGTGTTTTGACAGATATTCAGGGTCAGCAGCCGCTACCCTATACTTGGTTGACAATCTTTTATTGACTGCAGGGATAACTTTGGGAGTTTCCCAATTAGATGCAATTTTTCTTTGTAAGGCTGCATGGAAGGGGACCACCGGGTCCTCCTGTGGGCCTTTGTCCAATATATCTGTTAGGTCATCCTGTTGGAAAACAGGTGAAGGCGCAGACCAACCCATAAACTCAATTATTCTTGCCATCAGGGTTCTATATGGTGTTTCGGCATGTTCCCCTGGGTGTGGCTTAACACATTCCACTTCTGGGGAAGTGTCCAGCCCACTTGCCTCATGTAGTGACTCCTGTAGTTCCTTCAGCCTTCTTTCCTCAGAGGTGAAATCCTCTGCAGTAGGCAGTGTGGTCCTCTGTAATCCGAATGTTTCCTGGTCAGAATCTTCCCCTTCTTCATAAATTGAAGAAAGTCCAGGGTATTCTGACCTCTGAAATGGAGTAAAACCCTTTTCTAAGGCAGAAGGAGCCAAACTCGTCGTTATTGGATGAGAAACGTCGATGTCGTCGACGCCGATGTAACAGGCTTCGAAGGCACCGAAAACGGCGTTGAAAAAACTGGAAGGGGTCTCGAAGAACTCGAGAGGATCGGGATCCTACTCGAGGGCATCGACGACGGTCTCGGCATCGTGCCGGAGGCCCTTGAAATCACCGTTGGCTGTGGGGTGGCCTTGGTCCTCTCTTTCATCGGCGTCGGCATCGACGATGGCATCGAGTCGATCGACCAATGCATCTAGGAACCCTTCGACAACGGCGTTGATGGTGCCGATCCGTGCGTCGAAGGAATCTTCGACGACGGCGTCGAAGGAATCCTCGGCGTCGAAGACGGTGCCTTCTTACCCGATGGCTCATGGCGCTCTCGGGTGGAATGTTTCGCCGGGTGCTGCAACTCGTGGCGTTTTGATTTTTTGGGTTTTTCACCTGGGGTATCACCCTCAGCTGTCTTCGAGGGGGTCGAGGCCGCGTTCTCGAAGACGCTTAACATTTTCTTTCTGAATTCCTATCACTCAGCTTGAGAACTGTGTTTGGTGGGACAGGAGACTCTTTCTGGGGACAGAGAAGACGACGAGGAATGGGACCTTCCACGTCTCTTTTTTGAGTGTCTTGATCTCGACGAATGGTGGGAGCTGCTTCGAGATCTAGAATGGGAATGTTTTCGACGGCGAGGAGACGAATGCCTCGATTCAGCCGACGAAACTTTCGAGGAGGTCTTGGCTGACTTACCTCTCTCGAGCTTTCCCTTGCGCTCCTTCAAGGCTTTCGCCGTCATAGACATGCAGTCCTCACACTCCGAACAATGGTGCTCGGATCCCAAGCACCATAAGCAGACCCTGTGTGGATCCGTTATTGACATTTTTTTACCGCAGTCTCGACATTTCTTGAAGCCGGATCGCTGCATCGTCGGTTCTGATGAAGAAGCCATCGAGAACGATAAGGAATATTCGAGTAGAAATAGATAGTTAACCTGACTGAACTGAGCAACGACTTTCCGAGGCCCCACGAAGCGTGGAAAAACGGAACTGAGCAACAGACGCAGCGCGTGGCTATTTATGGGCATGGTGACGTCGGCGCTGATACGGTGGCCGTCGAGGGACATCGACTCGGCGGACGTCGACGCGCAGCGCCCTCTACAGAAAAAATTTCCGAGGCCAGCAAGCTGGAAACGTATTATCAAAGATAAGGAATACGTCACAGGACACAATCCCTTCGAAATATGTCTTACGTACGTGGCTTATCCTCTTTAACTCCTTTTGTGCCTTGCAGTTGCTTCTTGCTATGGCATCCTTGATCCTGAGCCAAGCAAATACCATTTTTTCTTACACAAATCTGTATTCCAGTACCTGCTATCTCTGCAGCCTTTGTCTCTCTCCTCAAGATTTCTTACTTACTATTATACGATGCCGACACCCTTTTTCTCAACATGGCTGCTTTACTCGCATTATATTTCCTACTTTAGCAAGCTTCTATGTTGTCTTATCTAACTTGCGTTTGTGCGTATATACATCTACTGCATCTCTTGTCACTTATCTTTTACGCATATACGATTTCTTCACATTCGCATATATATTTACTTTGTTGCTTCAGTTACATCTTCATTCTTCAGATATTCAAACATCATGTTTCGTGCGTCTATGTATCTTCTCTCTTCATGACATCACCTTTCTTCTGTCCAACTTTACTTATAGCACTATGTCCAGTGGTGTCTGCAGGCTCATGTCTACCGCCTCAGTTCGAGGGTACATTCGGTCCGGTTGTCTGAGCGCATAAAATCTCTCGTACCTTCAAAGTGGTATTGGGATGATACCAGGTGTCATGCAAAGAGCTTTCTTGCTGTTCTTCCAGTATGGCAGGGGTGAATGGGTGGGCTATATAGATGACATGTACATCTGCCTCTCTACAGCATACTGTATTGTGAGACAGATTAATCTAATTTTTGGAGCCTGACAAACATATTTTTAGTTTCTGCCATTCGGTATTGTCAGACAAATCAGGATCGCAGTTTTGGGTCTATTTTACAGTGTTGTATTTTGACAGATAAGGCATTTTGGGGATATGATCTGTGTTATTCTGGGAGTGGACACACCCTCTTTTCAGTGAGATTCAGCTCATATCATTTTTCTCCCTTACACAATGGTGGTTTATCTTTCTCAATAAACAAGGCAGATCTACAAGTAGCAAATTTTGAGATGACGCCAGGTCTGGCAGAGCATGTAACTCTTGATATATGAAAGACTCACATTACTTTAGAGAGGCGATTGCATTCAAAATAAATCTTAAAGTATTGCTAAATTGCCCCCTGTGACGTATGACACCTTCATACAGCCTTAGCTCTTCTTTCTACAGGTTTTGCATTTTCAGACTATTAGTTACTTTCCCACTACTACCTATGTCTGCTCTACTACTACACTATTCAGTGGTTGTAGAGTACAAATATATATGTCCTCATACCATGTCCAAGCCTTCTTTGTATTCTGGTACCTTTACTGTATGTTTTTTCCACTATAAGTCCTCAACTATAGGCACTGCTTTAAGTGGGATATGAAAATCGAGGGGGGATCTGGAAAAAGGGCCCCAAACCAATGAGCCTGCTGTTTAAGAGACCGTTCAGTGCAGCGCACTGGAGTGTAAGTAGCAATTTCTTCCTACGCTTTAATTTTAAAATGAAACCATTCTGGAATGGTTTCTTTTTAAAATAAAAGTATAAGAACAGCAAAACATTTTTAAAAAAGAAGAGGAGCACCACTACCACCCACTTCGACCACTGTCCTTGGGGAATAATGAAGTTCAAGGTCAGGCTCATGTTTTGCACCATCCATGATAAACCGAGGGAAATCACCCATTGGAGTTTGCATTAGAGAATATCTCCATTATAATCTATGCACCAAAAAGTTGCCTCAGAAAGATATGGGGACGGCTTGGGGGGGGGCCCAAACAATTTTGAAAGGGGTCCTCAATGAGCCCCATGCATCTCCCACAGGCCCTGAAGTCACCCAGAGGAGGGGGGCAAATATAATCAATGGGGCTCATTACAGGTTTTCCGGTACCCGCCGGTAATTTTCCGGTGGGATACCAGCAACCTGCCCCTACCATTTCCGTTGCCTGATATCCCGATATTACCTGGATATTCCAGGTGGAGGAAATGCCAGTATAGCCCCATTCCATTGAGTCCCATAGGACTCCATGGCGGGGATTGCAGCAATTACTGCATTTTTTGCCAGTGGGGGCCTGATTTACCCGCAGGTCAGGCCTCGGGGTAAGTCAGTGCCCCCACAGTCAAACGTGGGTTTCCCCGGTTGGGTAAAATTGCTGGTGGCAGAATTACTGGCAATTCTACCAGCAATTTTTCCAGACCTGGGAAACAATAATGAGGCCCAATGTAAGCTACTTTGAATACAATCAAAGATCATTTTTTGGAACATAATTGTCAACCAATTTTTTTATATGACAAAACTGTTACAATGAGTCAAGCCTGCAACCCTTCTGAGCACATCATGTACAATGGCCTGCCTATTACTATAACTCCACCTCCTCAGAGGCATCCTTCCTTTCTTCACCTTTCCCCAGAAGGACAATGTCTCTGGAGCCCTGGTACTCACTCTCTAGGCTGGACTACTGCAACAGCCTTTTTCCTTAATCTACATTCTTCCTCTCGCCGCGCCCTCCATTTTATCCAGAATAGGGCTGCAAGACTTATCCTGGCCTCAAGCCCAAGCCCAAGCACTGCATCTCTCCAGCCTTAAAATCTCTCCTTTGGCTTCCGGTTGCTGCAAGGATCAAATTCAAATCTCTCTGCATCACACATAAGGCTGTCTGGGGTCAGGGACAAGGCTATCTACAATCTGCCCTCACCAAATACTCACCATCCAGGTCGTTACATTCCTAGGCTCCAACTCTGTGTGTCAAGCGCTTCTCTAAGCAGCAAGCTGGAGGCCAATCTCTTTCCTCAGCTGACTCCCTCCTCTGGAACAGCCTCCCCATCCCTCATCGTCTTGATCCAGATCTCCTCAAATTCCTGAAACGCCTCAAGACTTTCCTCTTGACCTCCTCCTTCTCCCTCCCCCTCCCGTGCTAAACCCCTCAGTCACTGAGATTGGTGGCCTTGACCCTTATGTGTACTCCGGGGTCATGGCCATCCTCCCAATCGCCTTCAGCCTCTCCTGCTCCCCGCACTTGCCTTTGGGCACAGACTGGCCTGTGTTCCCTCACAGGACTGCACTTCGTATCAGCAGATGGCAATTCTTGACAATGTGATTTCTGCCAAGCACTTACCGGTCCTCGGCAACCTACTGCCTGGCATCCCCCACCCCTGGGGAATCTCTTAGCGCTTACCCACTCCACCCCTTCCCCTTCTCTCTCTCTAAACTTGCACAATCCGAATGCTCACAAGGACTAGTAGGACAACCTCTGTCCTGTTCATTATTGTATTCTATTGCCTCTGTCCCATGTTCTCCCCCTTTGCCCTGAAGGGCGCTTTGAAACACCATTTCTTGCTCTATAAGTGCCTTACAAATGCACAATAAATAAATGAATAACTGTTTGATAACACCCTAACAGAGCCAAATATGCACTGTTAGACAGCTTCACCATTTGGGATTCAGGTATTGGTGCAAAGGCGCAGAATAGAATTAAAGCGATGGTGTGTGCAGCAAGTAGATTTGTTTACTTGATTTGTAAGGCACTATATGTGACAATTGCCTCACAGGGGGTTATTATAAGTTTGCTAGTCTGGGGAAAAAAGTGGCAGTAATTCCGTGACCAACACCTTTCCTGGATGAGAAAACTACAAGTTTGCCAGTGTGGGTTACCTGATTTACCTCCAGCCAAGGACCCCACCAGCAAAATAAACAGCCAGAATGTCTGGCGAAATACCAGCAAATCCCCTCCATGGAGTACTCTGAGACTCCATGGAATGGGGATTTACCGTGATTCCCGCCACCTGTAATATCCCGGTAATTCCGGGATATCAGGCAGCAGGAACAGTAATACCGTTTGTCGGTATCCCGCCGGAATTACCGGCGGGATACCAGCAAGCATGTCATGACCCCCATAGTCTCAAGAGAGTCTTAAGAGAACAGAGATCTAACTATGCCCCATGTAGGGCACAAGTGGTGCATCCTCTTCTGTTTCCCTGCATTATGGTACTCAAAGTTTTCCAATGCTAGGTGGAACCAACCACAAGGGACAAACCAAACAGTACAGAACCCTAGCAAACAAGGCTGATGCAAACAACATGCACAACTACCAACCTTATCCACTACCAACCTCCCCTGACAGACATGACTACATGAACCTTGTGTAAACCCAAATCCCAACGCAATTGTGCATATACACTATCACACCACTAACTCACGCTCACAAGACAACCATCCTCTAACAAACCCCTTCTTATAAACTAACCCGCCAGCCATAATGAGACCACTATCACCACACTATGAAGCCCACACCCACGCCAGTAAGTAGAAGACTGAATGCACTAGACCGACGTACACAATACCCTAGCAGTCTTCCCAGAGATGTACTAACTTCTAACAATTAACCCAACACACACAACAAATCATCTCAGACATACATTTGGTTATTCACTTGCACCATTCCAGACATCCTGGCAAGGACTTAACTGTACCGCATCACACTCAGAAAGAGCGATGGGTGTGGGCATAGGTCACAAGTAGATAGATCCGCAGGGACCCGTTTGAATCAACCAAAGATTGGGATGTAGGGGCTGGCCTGAGCAAGAACAAAGATAGTAATGTAGAGTTTAACTAACACAACATAATGACAGAGAAATGAGAGAGAAGCTTATTGTGCTGAAACTAGATCACTGTAAGGAAGAAATGTTTGTCTAAATCTCAAAAGACAAACAATATGAACATGCATTTTCTCCAGACAACAATGCTAATAACTAACCCTACTAAAAACTACTAAAATCTCCTCCCTCTTCACACACCTCTCAAACCCTAACTAAACACAACCATACCTCTTAAACCACAGCAACCCGCACGCACTTCACCACAACAACAAACACACCACACAGACCCTCACACAACAGCACACAACGGACTCCGACCTAATACCACAGCGAAAAGCTCAGCAAACAGTGTTAACCGAACTGAAGCTGCCAACAGCCCATCACAGCTCCCTTGCTCTTTCTCCCAACTTTGTTCTACTAGCACGCCCTAACCAACCCCCTTTCTTTCATATCCGCCAGGGCACCAGGGGACCACTACGGTGGTGATAATGCACAGTACAAATATCCTTTAACATTAACATTTTCAATTATCTGAAGCGGCAAGTGATAGAATGCAAGAAAAGGGAGAGGGGTCGATGTCCTGTTCACACGTGACACTGAGACAACTTCAGCTGGCTGTTTACACTGCTGTGCATTGGTTGTATTATAAATATAGGTCACTTGTTTGTTTATTCTTTGAAATAGGAAGGTAGCGTGCAGTTTTACACAAAAATATGTTTTGTTTTGCTTTTTAAAAGTATTTATTTGACCTATTGTGCCAGAAATTAACCAATCCGCTGTTGTGACTTGTGCTTGGTGCTTGACTTTAAAATACATATGACGCACCAACATTAGCACTTTTCCTAAAGATTTGTAGTTTTGCATTTAAGAGGGTCGCCACCCATTTACCACAAACTGCTGCCTGCCAGAGTGCCCTTATCTGACAACAGGGCAGTAAAGCACAGGCCCAATGAAAATCACATGCGTACATCGCAATTGGTAGCACAGAAATAACCTGGGCACTTGTCCATAATTATAACAACAGCATCACTCTTTCCATTCGCTACCCTTACCTCCCCTTACTCTGAAAAAGGGGCAGATGGAGACATTTGTTCCTTTGTTGGCATAAAAGGTTGCAGGTTTATTATCACAACATTACTAAACACTACATGTTTGTCATCACTGCAAAACAAAACGTTGTAAAATTGTTCTCCAGGTGCGGCGACCAGCCGACTATTCCATCTCAACATTGCTTCCCTCATTTTCCAACCATGTCCACTCTAGGCCAAAGCTCCCCCAAACGTTATTGTCTGCGCCCCACCTGCCCTTGCAGGTGATCCTGGGCTGGAGGAGTGCCGCTCTTACCGGGGTAAGCCGAGCCCTCTTAGATACCTCCAGCGCCCTTGCTGCTAGGCCTCAGAGGAGCGCTAATCGCGAGAGGAGCGAAAACCCCTTCCGCTTTCCCACAGCTCGTTTGTAGTACCTACAGTGTCACTGGTCGCTAAAACACCACCCCACCACTCTGCGACTGCAAAGGTGAAGACTTTTCTGCTTCCTTTGCTGTAGCTTTCCCTATGTAGGGTGGGTGGGAGGAAAACAGCTCCTGGACTCCTTCCAGCATCAATGCAGCGAGATATGAAGCTGCCTGCTGGCTGTGCGCACTTATATTGCCTGGCTCGCCCATCTCTTGGTTTGCCCTTTCGAATGCTTTTGGTCCACTTTCCTTGGCATCCCGCCCCCTTCGTCTTCGCGGGCTGCCGGCCCATTTTCACCGGCTTTTGGCCATCCCCTCCCCCTTATCCAGGGGGAAGGAATGAGGGCGCTGCCCTGTTATCTGGGAACCTCCTTAAGGTCCCCTCGTCGTCACCTCCAGAAATCCAGTCATAACAGCTCTGGACCCGAATCACACACACACACACACACACACAAACACACCTTCAGGCAGGTCTCTCATAATACGACGAGTGGGAAAACATGGGAGGCGTAGAACACTCCACACACGCACCCCATCGTCCCCCAAAGCTGCGTGCCTGCCCCTGAGCCCCAAGATAATGGCCCACCAACTCTCAGCAAGGTCTTGATCTTCAAGTTGTATAGAACAGTTGCAGAGCAAATAGCAGTTCAGGATTGAGATACAAAGAAAGGGCTCTGTGTACGATTCATAGTAGAATAGCAAAGACTCTGCAGGTCTGCAATGATGAATATTTAAATATCTTAATGTGTTTTCAAGTATTGGAATAATAGGAAAAGCTGCAGCTCAGGAGTAGTATGCAGTAGCAAAGATGTTGTGTACGTTAGTGTAAAAACAGAATTGATGGAAGACTGGATTTCGGTGTACGAGCTTAACAGTGGAAAGATAGTGGCACAGCGGGCCAGGAAATGTGTGTGGGTATAGTCCAGTAATGAAAAGTTGAGTTTGCAGTAATGGATTGAAATGAATTAGTACAACTGTATGTATGTAGGTTTCAGTCGTGAAAAGTTTGGGGTTCTCCTGGACCCGATGGAGATGAATTCACAGATCTGTGTTAAGCCCGCAAAACTGGAAAGTGGGACTCTTTATGTTTCCCAATAAGGGCAAAGCTGAACATTGACAATGATATACACTTACATAAGGCATCAGTGAGCCACTGCGGCTGGTCATAATGTACAATGGCCACGCACAGCGTGTTGAGCGCCACCACGCACAGGACGAACCAATAGAAACTCTGTGCTTTCACCATCCGTCTGATGAAGAAACGGAACATCTTCTCCTTCCGCCGGAAATAAGAGGAGCTCTCATTCTTGGCACTTTTTAAGCTGGCACGGGCAAACGGGGAACCTGGATATCAAAGAATGGGAAAAGGGGAAGAAAAAAAGGTATGAAACTTACAGGAATTAGAAACAAGCGATGTTAATATTCATGAGTGGGTGAAGGACCACTCCCCAGTGGATGTGCAGTCAGAAGACACAATCACAAATTGTAAGGTTACCATATTTATATTAATCAAATATGAGACTCAAAAAGTAGGGTGGCCAATTTTACAAAATGGTTTTGATGGACACTTTGGACGTGAATGCGCATCACAAGCAGTTTGCGGTGCACACAAACCTTACAGTGTCATTCGGGACCTCCTCTCTCACGTATCCTCTGTTATGCTACATCATTAGCAACTAACTGGATAATATATACATTGTTTCAGTCAACTGTTGATCAAAAAGAATATGGTTATACATTTATTTTTCTCATCCTGATTAGATAATTACAGAAGTATCCTCCAAATGTATGTGAACCTAAACAAATCTCGCTAGGGTTTTAAAAATGCAGTCACGTTGAAATGAATTATAACACAATAGAAAGTCATCTGAGTCATGCTACACAGGATGCAGCATTATGCTACCCTCCCTTTTATTCACAAAGCACCTCTTTGTGGATAAGACAAACGGACACACAGGTACGTATCACACTCCATGCTTATGGAAGATAGTCGAATGCAGGGCCACCCACCCGCACGCATCTCCTATCATACACTACTTTAAGAAACAGCACACACCACCTCTGCCATAAGAATGCAGCCATATCCCATGACAAAAATGCAGTTTTGCTGGACACATAATGAGTCTCCTGCACTCACAGACTCTCCAGACTACCTCACAGCACCCATCCACATGCCAGATCGACATGGATAGCTAACAGGGACTTGGCCACCCCTACTTACCTTAGTATTGCCTAAAATACACACACTCATTCCACACTCCTCTGACTTATTTCCCATACCTTGGACTTCGATCCGCCGAGGTTAAGCTACAGCACTTTGAGGCCATACCAATAGGAAAAGGCGCTACAGAAATGACAATTACATTACATCTGCATCCGCAAGCCTTGCAGTGCCTGGGCCATCAGCATCTATGCGTTTTTATTGCACTGCTCTGCTAACACAGATCAAGAGCTCAGGAGTTTGGCTAGCCTTCCCTGCGCTCTGAACCATCACATAAAAGCATGTGATCTTTTGCTGTCCCGTACAGACTGTGTGTGGGACACATCCCTTTAAATCATGACAGTTCTGTAAAATGTGGGATGGTTGGCCACCCTAACAAGTCTCTACACAACTAGACAAGTGACAGCAGAATAGAGCGCTACCTCTTTTTGATTCGTTGCGGGGTTGCCCCATATATGTACACAACTCTGGTAAAGCCTTTTGGTGAAAATTTAGTTGAACTTTTTTCATTTTTTTGTGTGTATGCCGTGAAATAAATGTGCACGTTTGACATGGCAAAGGGACTAGAGACTGTGTGTTTCATGTTACCAATATTTTATACGGTGACGTTCTGGAGTGTGGTGTCATTAGAAGGATTCCTTCTGTTTCTAACTATACATATATATATATATATATATATATATATATATATATATATATATATATATATATATATATATATACACATATATATATATAGATAAATAGATATAGGTATTCAATTAAAAAGATTTGTTAAGGTAAAAAAAAATCACAACAAAACCGTGAAAATTCTGCTAAAGCCACCTTAAATTCGCACCCCCAGATGAGCATCACATATCCACAATGATGAAATCACAATGACTTCACTGATGACATCATCTATCCACTCACCAGCAGCCAGAGTAGAGCTCCTACACACAGATACAGTTTTCTTCCGGTTTATGGATGGTCCTTCAATTGCAGACCCTATCCTTGGACAGCCACTGCTGTCTCTATGCTGGACTCTATGCTTCTCTCCATGACACTGCTGCATCCTACTTCTGCCCCTGCTGTCGGACTTTGTCATCTATTGCCATTTAACCCTCATACTCCCTTTAATCTTGCCCTGGGTGGTGGGATATGACTCCTTGGCGCAGTGGGTCTCCTCTATCTCTCACTGCTTCATACTTATAATTCAGATATCATCTTTTTCAAAACTACTACAAATGGAAGCTTCACAGGCATGATGTATGTGTAGATGTTGACTATTTCTCACAATGTACTAATTGTTATGAACTATTCTAAAATGCTAAAATCACATATGTAGAAACGTAAGGGTGGTCTAAATATGTGGAAATACCGAGAGTAATTTTATGTCTGATGCCATCAGTTAAATAATTATTGTTGTCATATATGATGTTATTAGTGATGGCACCCGTGATGTCATCAGAGATGGCATACATGATGGTATTAGTAATGTGACCAGTGATGTCATCTGTGAAGTCATCATTGTGGTCACAGGCTATGCAACAGGCAGTCCCAGGTTACCAAATAGGCAAAGTAGGCACCCGCCTATTGGCCCGCTCCTTTTAGGGGCCCACGGCAACGGATCAACATAATATTGACTTGATCTTGAAAGAAAATTACAATCAACCTTTCTTAAATTGTTTTCAAAAGATAAAAAAAATCAGTTCAAAGAAACAAAAACTTTACATTAAAGACTCTATAGAGAAAATACTGTATTAATGTAATGTACCCATTAGCAACCTAAAGTATATAAACCAGAGACATCAGATTGACATAACAGTTTGTCTCTTAAAAGCTCATCTCCTGGCAGGTGTCAATCAGTTTGTAACAAAAATCTGGTGCAAACTATATATGTTAATGTACATAATGTAATAAAATAGGTTTATTAAAATTGTTGGTTGGTAAAATTAAAAATGTATTAGGAGATAATTTGCGAAGGGGGCCTTGAAATTTCTACTGCCTAGGGGCCTTCACAGGTTTTAATCCGGCACTGGCAACAGGGGGCGCTTAGCTTAGGTGCTTTTAGCTGAATACCCAGGGTTTTGTTGCGATACGTCTTTTACCTTAACTGATCATTAACTAGCGTTTTTTCATTGAATTTCAAGGGTTGTGTTATTCCATAGATTTCTTACACGCTGGTCTACTAGCCATGGCCTTCAGCCATGCCCACTGTCCATTTTACAACACTACCAGCCCATGAGCACGGCCTCCGGCGTGCCCACTATTTTTAAAAATCACTACCAGACCACTAGCCATGGACTCCGGCCATGGCCAGTGGCCAAGGTCTTCGTCCATGCCCAATGTCCATTTTAGAACACGACCAGAGCACTAACCATGGCCTTCGGCCTTGAGCACTGTCTTTTTAAAATCCCTACCAGAACACTAGCGTGGGCACAGCCGGACCATGGCCACTCTATATTTTAAAACACTTGTGCCTGCCCATTGATCTCTCCTATAATACTATATCTCCCATAATGCCATTTTCTATGGCGTTGTGAATCCCTTCTCTTATAATAAATATGTCATCTTGAGCTTTGCAACAGGAACATGCTAAGTTAAGCCGGACCTGAGTTGCCCAATGCAGTGAATTTCAGGTGTTTTTTTGCAATACGTTTCTTACCTTAACTGATTATTAACTAAAGTTTTTTACATTGAATTTCAAGGGTTTTGTTATTCCATAGTTTTTGTTCATACCACTGGCCACAGCCTTTCGGCCCTGCCCACTGTATATTTTAGAAAATTACCAGTGGGCATGGCCTTCTGGTGTACCCAATGTCCATTTTAAAACACTATAAGACCATTTGTCAAAGTAAGTGAATATATATCTGTATGTGAAATAAACAAATGTATTTCAATTGCCCTTCCCCTTAGAAGAAAGTGTGCAAGACAAAATAGCATTGGACTGTTAAAAATAAGTAATGAACACCAGAAAAAAAAGAGGACATCTTCCAATAAATATGCTAGCAAAGTATAAAAGGTGCTCAACTTTTAAACCCAGCAATCTGTAGTGAAATATTCCCTGAAAAACAAAATCCCAAAAGTCCCTGGAAAACAAACTCGCAATACGAGACAAGTACTTGTGGTCTTGTGGGTAGGTGTCTGCACTGGGAACATGAAAACCTGGGTAAAATCCAGGCAGCCAAATACTTGAGCAAGTTTGCGCACCTCAAAAAAAACAATGGGCTGCACCCGCCATCTGAAAAAAAGGTGTGCTGTCCACCCACATGTGACCTTTACTTGTGCCCCGAAAAACAGCCACAATCTGGGGAATATAACTGCACCACTGTCCGGGATTGCAACCTCTCTTGCTACATTCTGGGCAAATAACCAAGACTTACTTGCCCTCCCATCATTTCCCCTCCTAACCCCTCGTTTGGCTTTCAACAATACTCTGCTTTATGAAGATATCTTGAAAAGTACACATAACCTAGTGTTACTCCAATTTATAAATCCTCACAGAACTATGTTAGGCAAAAGGTATACAATTGTGGCATTATTCCCCCCCATCTTGAATTGGAGATTACAAATGAATGCAATTCAGCAAAATCCCACAAAATGGTCTCTCAGAGAGCACTGGGAACCTAGAAAATCTTTAAACAATATTGGGGCATATTATATATATATATATATATATATATATATATATATATATATATATATATATTTCACTTAAAACCATTGTTAAAGGGATGTTATGGTTAAGTTGCACTAATGAAAACCTATGAACTTCAATTAAAAAACGTTGTATGGTTACAAGTAAAACCGAAAACCCCCAGAAATTCGCCAGTTATGGTAAGCTATGCAACCATAACTCGTGCCACAACCGTGCACTGCTAAGACAAACACCCAGTACATGAAAGCTGACATCACAAATGTCATTGAAGACATCCCTGATTTTAGTCACGGATGGAACATTTTTCCCATTCAAACCTATCCCAATTTTGAAAAACTTCACCACATAGCCAGTCCCTGGTAGCCATGCCCACTTTAACCCTATTGCCAGTCCTTCTTGGTTATGGCCAGTAGCCAGATTATCCAGGTAATAACCTTTGGCCACTGCCCAAGGCCAATGGCTATACCTCAGTCACCAAAGGTATATCACAATTCTTTGTACCTACTTCATGACACTTTTCAAAAAATAAAGCATGGACACATTTGCAAAACGATGCTTTGAGGTCCTTGCCAAGGCTCCTTGCACAACTTTTCCTGCAAATCCATCCATGTTTTATTTTTTGAAAAGTGTCAAAATGTACGTACATAAAATAGTCATATAACTTAGCTCCCAGTTCACAAAATCCATTAAAACTTTCCAGAACAATTCAAGGTTGCGTCCATAATCTTTCTAATATCTTTTGTGCACATTTGTCAAACGGCAACAAAGTTATAAGCCATATACGGTTTTTGAGACCCCATATAATTTTGACCCATCTTCACAAAATCCCACCAGACTGCAAAAACATTCAATTCTGGGTCTTAAAAATCTTTTTGTAGACCTTTGTGCAGATTCGTGAAACGGCACCAAATTTATAAGCCTTTCAAATATTTTGGGACCCCCCCCCCTCTAATTTTGTTCCCTCTTGACAAAACAGCACCAAACTATGTAGAACCATTCAAGGTCACATCTAGAATATCACAAAATGTTATGCAGTTTCAGTGAGTGACACCAAAGGTATACGACATTCAAAAAGTGCTTTTCACAAACCCTGTAATGCAAAGATATGTATGGATGCCCCAGAACATCTAAAATGTTCGCCAACATCACAAGGCTGTCCTTGAACAGTTTGCCGACTTCGGAGATGATAAACCACCCGTTTCTTTTCACTTTTGATAGCCATATCCCATCCTCATCTCCCCTCGATTCCTCAGAGATTGTTCCATTAGTTTAACAAGTGCAATGTTGTGTTCTTGATATGTTTTTACTGTGATGTTTACGGACAATGGTTGCTGTCTGCGAATCCAACATGGCGACCATTTCAAAATATCTGACGCAGCTCACTTTTTCACCATCCAATCAGCGGGTGTGCCAGATGTCTGCAGACATCACACTGTCCCCTGGGCCAATCGGAGGCCAGTCCGCGGACCGAATGCAGATATCACAAATTTTTTGTACCTACTTTTTGGCCGTTTAAGAAAAAAAAAAACTACTGGACGGATTTGCACCAAATTTACAAAAGCATGCTTTCAAGACCCAGCCATCGCTCCTGCTGCAGATTATGTGAAAATCAGTCCATCGGTTTGGGCTGTAGGCGTGAGCAACATTTTGTTTCCATTGCATCTATGAGGAAAACCACACATTTTGGGACCCCCTTGGACGAAACCTCACCAACCTTTGCAGAATCAATCTGACGGGGCCATATAAGCAGAGTGATGGTGATGAAAACCTCAAATAAAGTGAGAACCTTTTAAAGGAAGGCACTGCATGTGGCTGAAAGGTAAATTACCCAAAACAGCACTAAGAGAACTCCCTGGGATTGGAGTGCCTGAGATCTTGAAACCTGTTGAAGAAGCAACCTTCACTTGAGGCGGGGTCATGGCCTGAACTTGTAGCAGGCCCTGAAGAGCCCCTAGTGGCACATCTGCTTCAGAGCACTAAAGGCAACGGAGCGGAGTTGCCTCAGACACTGGGAGACCAGTCCATTCATGGTGAAAAGGGAGGAAGCCCGAACGAACCTGGCAGGGCCAGAGGTAGAAACTGGAGCCTCCAGCTGCATGGTATCTGACACTACCGGAGAGGAATCACCTGGTTTAAACCTGAGGGGTGGAGTGCTATGTGAGGAACCTGAAGGCATCCTCTCATATACTCCCCTTGGGTCTTTCTCTCAGGTGGCCAGGGAAGGGCCATCGCTCTTGGATCCCGACCCTGGGGGTGGATATGCGAGAGAGGATCACCTGGGTGGAGGAAAGGTGCCTTTAGGTGAGGCATGGTATCCCCCTTCCACTTGTCAGAATGCACCCTGCCCTCCATCTACGTGTGTAGGTTATTATCAGACTTCCCCGTTGTTACACACTCTAACTGCCCCATATGCATATCCCTTTGAGACTGGGACGAAGAAGAAGCAACTAGGAGTAATGAACAATACCCTCTGTACACACCACTTTGATACTGGGACGAGGAAGAGGACTGTAGAATACTACTGTGAGTGCCAGGCATGTCCCATTGACAGAAGTAATTATGGTCAGGCAAAGGACTTCCACCTGCAGTACTGGTTCACAGGTGCATACTGTAAAGACTGGAGGGGGGTGTCTGTACTCCTGCACTCTATTTGGTAGAGGCGAGGCACAGAAGACTCCAGCCAAGATTCTCTTTATTGGTAAAACGTGGCAAGCAATCAAGGCCTAGCTCTCAGGAGGTGATGCGGGCTGGTTCTTAAGTACAATGTAGTCCCCAAGCACCCACAAAGGAATGTCCACACACTGAATTAGTGAAAACACAGTCTTTATATAATTAAGGTTCATGGTTATATACACAATCACAATAACTCACTTTGTGCTCAGTTAATCTACAATGGCAAATATATACACAGTTCTACGTGGTACCACAATTACTATCAGATTTCATTAAAGTGCATCAACTGTAAATCAAGTAATAAAGGGAACCAACAACCGACATGGGAGTAAAGCAGTTGGTTAGAACAATTGGCAGAATACTGAGCCCCTACCCTCAGGCACAGTTCTGTATGAGGATTCCTCCACCTGGGCAACCTGTAAATAAAGATATATCATACAAGCCCAGTCCATATATTGTTCACAAGAGTCTTATTTCCTTCTAAATAGTTCTACAACCCCAATGTACCTGCAATAGCAGGGTTCGACGTCAGGTCGTCGACGGATTCTGCTTGAGCGGCATCCTATAAGGCAGGATCCACGGAGCGTCGAGATCCCACGAGGAAAAAGGGTGAACACTGTTGTTGCGGCAGCAGCTTCGGTTGTTGCGGTGCTCGTTGATGATCGGTCGAAAACGTCCTGCAAGCTGAGGCGTGCAGTGCTCCTCGATGACAAGTGTTCATTGCTGCAAAGAGTCAATGAAGAACTTAGGCCCAGCAAGGGCGTTGGGTCATCAGCGTCTGTCGTCGGCACACTGGACGGGACCACGGCTGGCTTCAGTAGCTTCGTCGGCGTCTCTGAGGTCTTCGGGTGGTGGGAAGCCCACCGGCGGATTCTCCTTGGTCGTCGGCAGCCTTGACTTTCTCCGGCAGTACAAAAGCGGTCGACGAGGATGAGCAAGGGAGTCCTTGGATCAAAATGTTCTTAGGCAAAGGGAGCACTGCGGCTCTGGTTGGTGACGGCAGTCGGCGACGGTGGACGGCAGTCCGGTGCTTCTCTTCGTTCTCCTCGGCGGTCCCCATCTGTGGTCGGCAGCCTTTCGTAGGTCTGTCTACCAGGGAGCTTTGGCAAAGATCAGCTGGTCCCTTGTAGCTCGGGAAGAGGTCTACTAGCTAGGTCCCCTCTTGGATCCGTTTTTGAAGGCATAGAAGCTTTCAGATTACAACGAAGGGAACAGCGGTTCACCTTCTTCTTTTGCCTCGGCTTCAAGAGTAAGCATCAAGTATCAACTTCAGCTTCTGAACGATTTCTAGCAGTGAGAGGCCCCCAGATATACTGTTGATCTCCCATACACTCTGCTTGGTCACTCTCAGGCAACCAATCACTCAGAAGGGCATTCAGGCAGTCAGGCAGCCAATCGGCTCACAGTGCATTCATGCCATTCTTCTCCATCCAGACACTCACAACACAGAATGTGGATTTGGTCAAGCACTCTGCTATTCAGCACTACACACTGCATTCATACCAGTCTCGGGCAGGGCTGTCTCAGTCATTGTGTCAAACACCAGATACTAGACACCCATAACATGAAATGCGTATTTGTCACACACTCCATTCCCCCAGGTACCACCCCACTGGCGTACCCACAACATACAGTCATTGGGAAGGCTCCAGCCAGTCTGGCCTGGACATCCCCACAACACCATATATGTAACTTCCACCCAACAGCCAGTCAGGGGGAAGGGACAGAGTCAGGGCTTCCTGGCACTTCGGAAAAGTAAGGTAACAGGCGATAGAAAGCAAGAGGCCACAGGGGCTATCTTGTTTCCTATCAGGAATCCACTGATTCCAATGACAGGGCCTGGGTAACCCAAAATGGAGGATGCACAGGACACCAGTCAATTCAGCACAGAGCTGCCACCAGCCTGTACGCTGCTCTGTGGACACACAGGTGCCCAAAAACATACTCTTGGGGCACAGGGTTGTATCGCCACCCATGGGTGCCATGAGGGTATCCCAAGGGTCTGTACACCAAACCAAAAATAGGAATGACTGCAATTGCAGGAGTCCCACATGAACTCCTGTGTGGAAAACAAGACAGTACATACATGATAAAGCAATAAAGGACAAGGATACGGAGGCCCTGTCCCTCCAATGCATTTCCAGCATCACACATAAAAAGAGTTGTTGGGATGGAAAGGATTCTATCCCACTTCCCTAGGTGCTTTAAGATGAGTCGAATCCCATATGAAATCGTGTAGTGTGCAAGGGGTGAGAGGACCGCACTATGAAACTCAGTGCACATATAATATAGCGCGAACAATAGATGTATAACCTTGGAAGGCGCAAATACTTAGTATCATTTTGAGGAATGCGCACTGCAAGGCCATGAGACAACACCAGGCTCCTCGCAGTACTCATTCATCACACCAAGCTGCCAGCAGGCCTCTAACCCCCACGCACCCAATCCAGAGCCCACACCAGTGACCCGACCCACACACCCGTGCATACCATGATAGCAAGTGGCCCCCCACCCCTAGCATAAACTAAGTGGCCATAAAGATCTAAGCATGTGCGACTGTTTCACCCCTCAGCATAAAATACATCCTTTGTAACACGAGGTACCGGAGGGATAAATTATAGATCAAACGAGGGTGTAGGCCAGGAGTGCATGAGGAGCGGTATCAACAATGCCCAGAATTTGTGGGTCAGGTGACTATTTCTTCCTCCCTTCCCCCTGGCACCAGTCCCCAAGCCTCCCAGGTGCATGCCGCAGTGATGAAGTGGTCGGCTTAGGATATTAGCATAGCTTTCACAATTTAACTTATGAGAGGCCTGACTTTCACTCTATGGAGAAATGAGCCCAGCTGAGCTGACACATGTGGGAATCGACAGACGGCTGAGAAACGAACCGATTGTAGCCTGGCATCCCCTATGGAGCAGGACCATGTATACTGTTGTACCAATCATCTGTGCGGGTTCAGACCCTATATGTGATGTCATCAGTGACACTGTAGCCTCTCAAAAGGCACCAACATTCAGTCTGGAGCCAGAACGTTCTCGAGCAGCAGAGTCCTTTGCTGATATTTTGTATTCTGTACAATTAAACCTTGTTATCCTTGCAAGCTATCTCTTGGCTTCTTTCCCTAGAGGGTTGTATTCATTCTGCAGTGAGCCTTTACAGGGACTTGCCTTCAGAGTCCAGAGAGAGACACAAGAAGATCCAGCTGGGCAGGAGAGTGTGGCAACCTGAGGTGGAGCAGGCAGAGGAAGGGCTGGTAAAAAGGACGCCCATTACTGCAGGGAAGGCAAAAAAAGACGCTGAGGCCAGAGCGGCCGTGAGAAGGCCAAGGGCTGTGCAGAGCCCTGTGCCGCGTGTCCCCCGTTGGAAGTGGGGGACACAGGAGTCTCCCATACGCTGCTGAAAGCTGCAGGAAAGTTTGGAGGAAGGGAGCGCTGCTCGCCAGAGCTCCCGGAGAGAGGAAGGGGAGCCAGCGCGAACCGGAGAGGAAAGCCAAAGCACCCAGAGGAGCGGCTGCACACCGGTGAGTGACAGGAAGAGATCACGAGGGCCAGGACACTCCACAGGCTTGGTGAGGTCGAAGAAAGATGCTGACTAAGGAAAAGTATGTAACAAATGGGTCTGGAGACCGAATGAGAAATACTGAAACCCGAACAAGCGACAAAGTATTTTCTGAGTTATTGAATACTGAACTAATGAAAGAAAGGTGCAATACATATGAAATACTGCACAAGTGAAAGGAAAGTGATGTACATTTCCAAAAGCATTGAAATCAAGTAACAACTCTTTTTTTAACTGTTTGAAAGTGCACGTCAAGTATAATGAAAGCCTGGGAGGTGAGTGAAAAGCATTTGAGGAACAGTATGGGTTACTGTGAAAGCAAGGTGGTGACAAGGAGAAATACCACAAAGTGAAGTGTGTGAAAGTCACATGTTGGCATAGTCAAAAGACTGTCAAAGTAAAACAAAAGTGTATATGGACTAATGATATTGGGCCTCATCACGACTTTGGCAGTAACCCTTAAATCCGGCTGTCACGCTATTACCGCCGGATTTAAGGGTCCGCCAAATCAGGACTTCGGGAGATTTCACCCCAGCTCTTGGCTGGGGGAAATCCACCAAAAATTCACGCCATTACCGCCGGCGGGAAATCCGCTGGCGGTAAGAGCGCACATTTTCCCCGTTGAGCCCAATGGGGAATGAGGCATTCCCGAATGGGCTCAATGGGAAATTACATTACCGCCAAACTCGTGATCCGGCGCTATTAGCTGGTAGGGTGGTAGGGCTAATACCGCCGGCGGTAATACCGCTGGCGTTACCTCCAAAGTCGTGATCAGGCCCATAGTTGCAGAAGGTAAACCTGTGTTGGCCATGAAGTCCAAGGAAAGTCAATGAACATTACAAAGTGCCAAGAGTTATTGGTTGCGTGATCTGTGATAGGTGGACCTTGTAGACCGACAACTGCGCCTAGACCGAATAACCCCTACTTGCAGTGAAGCAAGAAAAGTCAAGAGTCTGAAACCATTATGCCTAATAAATGTTCAAGTGACTAAAAGGAAGGCGAATAAATAGAGCTGGTGAAAAGCCTGAAAGGTTACAAAGTAGATTTGCTAAGAAAGTTGAATGACTGTGAATTGAAAGTCAAGAGAGCTGTCTTCTTGGGACCTGTTTGTGTTGAACTTGGGGAAGGGAACCCCGAGGACATTTTGTGGAACTGTGTTGAACTTGGAAAAGGGGTAGCTGAAAGCAAGCCAGGAGCTGGAAGAAGTTTAGAACATTATTTTGAACACTTTTGCTTCATGACACAGACTATCTTTAGTTTATTAAGGTACGGAAATCCCTCCATTCTGACATTTAAAAAATAAACCTTTGCTTTTAGAAAAAGTGAATCTGTTGTCTATATCCTTCGTCACAATGCCTTCACAGCTATCATATCCCTCAACTGCGTCACAGTGATTGGTACTGAAGAAGGTAATGTGTAACTACAGAGGATTGATGCACAGAACTTGCCACTGCCGGAGATCCCTACGAGCCCTCAGGGAAAATACCCAGTGACAGGCTCTGTATGGGCCTATCGACAAGCACCAGTATGAGGCAAAGTGCCCTTGGGGCTGTGCCCACGGTGCGAAGCCTCACAGAGACCTAATTCCCTTCAGACCGAGGTCCAGTAAAAGATCCCGAAGCACCCTTGCAGCTAGGACCAGTAACTTCCTCTGCAGAGGCTTCAGGGTGGATCCGATGTTGCTGTGGCTAGGCCCGAAACAAGCCCTCCCAATCACTTCTGTCTACTTCTAGGACAGAGTCGCCTGGCTTGGGTGCAGAAAAGAAAAGAGGCTTACCTACCTTCATAGAAGTCACAAAGCTCCTGAGGTGATCCAGAGGACTGGCCTCCCAGCGTGTCACCTGGTGCTTCAGTGACTTCTGCGAAGGTGCAGCACAGGGTACACAGTTATGCCAGTGGTGAAGAGGCCCCAAGCTCTTGAAACAAAGTGTGAGGGTCCACCAGTGTGAAAGCCCTGTGAGACACAGTACACACAGAAAACCCTGATTAACCCAGCATACACAGCGAATAAACCAAGATCAGCACGGGAAAAAGAAAAGGCATCCAAGAGAAATGCAGGATGGGGAAGCAGTGAATTCAGAAAGAAAAACTGGGAGCATGTGGGGGTGTAGTCGAGGGTGGGGCTGAGTTACATGCATGTGTTGTTGTGCTAAGGCTCTGGTCCTGTCCTTGCTCAATGGGAACTCCAATAAGTATGGAGCAAAGCGGACGGGACATACGAGTTCAAGATATCCTGCAATATCTGCTTTATCATCTGATGGAAAGATTTAATGGAGGATGGAAGCTCCTTCTCCGTGCCATCTGGAAGAGTGTCTTCAGCTGCAAACCCACCTGACACAAGTGTAGTGTTGGTATTTTCAGTCTGAGGATCAATTTCGGAAACTGAATTATGGTCCGGCAATGTATGAATTGCGTGCTGGCGGAGGAGACAGATCCCCGGGTGGAGCTGGAGGTGTTGGTGACAAGGGGGATGAAGGCGTTGGTGGCATGGAAGTTTAAGGAGTCGGCATGGTAGAAGTCGAGGGATGTAGAGGAAGCAGATCCTTAATGAAGCCCTTGAAGTAAGAAGTAATAGCCTATGACTTCATCAACTTTTAGCTCTGGTGACAGGCCGACAGCCCTAGTAGCAACCTGTTTTGGGGAAAATCATTAACAGAGGCTCAATCAAACCCCAAGCTGGGGTGCTGGTCAGAGACCCCTAGTGGAACCCAGTGTTGTCACTGGTATGAGATTCCTTGGGAATCCTGGCGTGAGCAACGGCAGGTGCCTTAGAGGCCTTGGGATTACCACCTCAGGATGAAGGCCTTGCACCTGCCGTCCCAGGAAGGAATCCCTGAAGGATGCAGGAGAAGGAAAGGCACATACTTTTGTCGCCTCTTGACTCAAAGAAGTGCATCAGGTGCTGTGGACGGGGGGCGCTGAAAATCTCTTCCCAGGCCACAAACTGTTTCTTGAGCGCCCGATGTGAAAAGAGCATCACAGTCTGAGCATGTGTCCCAATGATGTTCGGGGGCCAGGCACTCTGGAAACAAGGAGTTTGGATCCTGCACTAAAAGGTGTCACAAGCAAGGCCTGCAACAGGAAAACCATGATTTAACATCCTACAAACTGGAAGAACTGCTGGGAGTTTCAGCACAGCAAATCTTTCCAACATCCATATAGGCAGAAAGAGTGGCTTGGACATGGAGTTCCTTGTTGGAATGGGAGTTCTTTTCCCCAAGAGGGCAGTTCCTCCCAGTGAGGTCCCACTTGCCCAGGCCCTTAGGGAGGGTCTTGCCTAGCAGGCTCACCTCCATAGCCTCAAAGGGGCTGGCTCCCCCCTAGGAAGAAGGGACTAATCGTCCAGTTTCTTCACAGTACCCATTATTGGCTGCTCGCACATGTCTTCCTCTTCCTCTTTCTTCAACCTGATTTAGGGACTCCTACAGCAAGCTGCGTTCTGCTGAGAACACCAGCCCATTCCAGGACTTAGGAATTCTCCCCACAATTCCATGACCCAAGGAGCACCACTACCAGGATGTAGATGCAGATTTAATGGGTGATGCTCCAAAGGCCCATTAAGGTTGCCACTGACTGCTTCCCACACTAACACGCTCAAATCCTACATTCCAACACACAGTATGCATGCCAAGAAAGCCACTCTTGCATGGAAATTATATAACCCTCCCAAAAGACCTAAACAACAGAACACTACACCTATACAACCAACTTATATATCGCAGTCTAGAGCAATGTATCATAGTATCAGAAGCACATGAGGATCTCTCCTACACACAATATGCATCTATGCTCTCCTCATGGAACACCTAGAAACTAACCGCACAGAGAACTTGGGATGCTTCTGGTCTGCCAACATCAACAGAACAGAAGGACAAGTTACTTACCAACTGTAACGTTCTTTCGACTGGATGTTTCTCACACATATTCCTCATCTTGTGATATTCGTTATCGCCAGCTTCGCTGCTTCGGAAAAATTATTTCGGCATAGGGAGCTGTGCTCGAGGTCGTGGCTTCGATTGTCCCTCGACGGGCTCCATACCGTGTCAGCGTCACTGTTGGTATAAATAGCTCGAGCCGCGCCCGTTGGCTTCAGTTCTGTTTTTTCAAGGAAATATTCGAGGAACACCCAGGCGTGACCTGTGACTGAAAGGCCCATCGTGAGAGGAAAGTGTAAGAAAACATAAACTGTACTGCGGGGCAGGCTGGGAGGGGCGAGGAGGAATCCGTGGGAGGAACATCCAGTCGAAAGGACCTTACAGTTGGTAAGTGACTTGTTCTTCGAATGGATTGTGTCCTCCCACGTACTCCGCATCTTGTGATAGACTCCCATAGCAATGGTCAATTTGGAGGTGGAAGTACTAGTTATTGTTTTCATGGACGGAATGAAGTACCACCCTGGCAAATAAACCCTCATTGGAGGAGGAGGCATTTAAGCAGTGCTTGATGAAGATATGCATTGATGCCCATGTTGCAGCGGAGCAAATATCTTTTGCAGGGACTCCCCTCTTCAAAGCCGCAGAAGTAGCCATTCCCCTAGTGGAATGGGTCCGTAGCCCATCCGGTGGGTCTTTTCCTGCTAATCTGTAGCATTCCAATATAGCTAGAATGATCCAGTGGGATATAGTTTGTTTTGTCACCGCCAATCCCAATTTACGACCTGTATAACCCACAAAGAGTTGGTTATCTTGGCGTAATTTTGACATTCTTGAAATGTAAAAACGGAGGGCCCTTTTGGGTCCAGTCAATGCAGTCTCTCCTCTTCTTTACCCAAATGAGGAGGAAAATAGAATGTTGGTAGAATGATTATTTGTGACAAGTGGAAGTCAGAAACTACTTTCGGTAAGAAAGATGGTTTAACCTTAAGAACTACCTTGTCCTTGTAAAATGTGGTATATGGCGGTTTACATGAGAGAGCCTGTAGTTCACTAACCTTGCAGGCTG
This sequence comes from Ambystoma mexicanum, assembly GCF_040938575.1. NCBI lineage: Eukaryota > Metazoa > Chordata > Amphibia > Caudata > Ambystomatidae > Ambystoma > Ambystoma mexicanum. The sequence continues at coordinate 297,170,224 of NC_090929.1, forward strand.
ATGTTAATGCTACAAGGAGGACAGTTTTTAGTGTTAGAAGCCTCAACGGACAGGAGTGCCGAGGCTCAAATGGTATACAAGTTAGAAATGTAAGAACTAGGTTTAAATCCCAAGTTGGGACATGAAACGGTACTGGTGGATATACTTTGGTAAGTCCTTTCAGGAACTGAATGATTAATGGAATTTTGAAGTAAGAAACCTCTTCTGAGGAGCGCTTGAAAATGGACAGCGCATCAAGATATCCTTTCATTGTTCCGATCTGGAGCCCCAGATTGGCTAGATGAAATAGGAAAGAAAGCACCATTGGGGTGCCACATTGAAAAGGGTCCACATCCTTATCTTTGCACCAGGTACTGAATTAGTTCCAACAGCACCGATGCAAGGATTTTGTTGCTGGCCTTCTGGCCGAAAGCAAAATTTCCATTACGTCGTCCGGAAGGTCCCAATCCCTGTATCTCATCCTCTCAGAAATCATGCGTGAAGGTTGAGTGTCCTGACCTCTGGATGTACAACCCGACCTTCCTCTTGCGATAGAAGATCCTCTCTTTGCGGAAGACGCATTGGAAGGCAGATGGACATGTCCAGAAGGTCCGGGTACCACGTCCTCCTGGCCCAATCCGGGCAATTAGGATCATGGTTTTCCTGAACTTTCTCAACCTCCTGATTACTTGAGGAATCACAGAGACTGGAGGAAACGCATACAGTAGGGGGAAGTCCCAGTCCACCACGAACGCATCTCCTAGAGCTCCTCTGGGAGAAAATTCCTTGAGCAATAGCCTTCGCACTTCCGGTTTACCTGGGTCACGAACAGATCCACTTGAGGGGTTCCCCAAAGGGTGAAGATCTCCAGAAGGACTTCCTGAGCTAACTCCCACCCGTGGAAGACTGTGCTCTGCCTGCTCAGAGCGTCTGCCGCCGTGTTCTGCTCTCCAGCTAGGTGAACTGCCGATAGAGAGATTCCTTCCTGTATTGCCCAGAACCAGAGCTCCATTGCTTCCCTGCACAGTGGTAGTGATCCATCCTCTTTTGTTGAGGTAGTACATGGCCACGTGTTGTCCGTCATTATCAGGACATTCTTTCCTTGTAAAGAGGGCAGGAAGGCCTTCAGCCCTAGTCTGATTGCCCTCAGCTCCAACAGGTTGATGTGTAGTTTGGTCGCCGATGGAGACCAACAACGGCTAATTGACAGATCGTTGGTAGGAGCTCCCCACCCCGTGAGTGAGGCGTCCGTTACTACTGTTATCTCTGGCCATGGTTGCCGAAAAGATTCCCCTTTGAGGATGTTGTCGTTGCAAGCCCACCATAGTAGATCCTGAGCAACTGCGCGCGGGACTTGCAGAAGATACGACATACTCCCAGAGAACTGGGACCACTGAGTCCTGAGGGCCCATTGAAGGGATCTCATTCTCAATCTGGCCTATAGCACCAGAAAAATGCAGGATGCCATGAGGCCGAGCAACCTCAGAAAATTGAAGGCCCGCCGATGCTGGGCTTTCTGGAATTTTGTTACCATCTGCAGAATGTGGAAAGCTCTTATCTCGGGAGGCGAGGCTTTGCCGGAGGAGGTGTCCAAGACTGCTCCGATAAACTGCAGTTTTTGGGATGGTATCATGTGGAACTTCTTGAAATTCAGGGAGAAGCCCAGATTGTGAAGGAAGTGACAGGTGATCGATCAACCAGTCGTCCAGGTAGGGGTAGACATTAATCCCCCCTCACCTGAGACTCCCTACCACTACCGCTATCAGCTTGGTGAAAACCCTCGGGCGGAGGTCAGCCCGAATGGCAGAACTCGAAACTGATAGTGAGAACCGCCAACTGCGAACCTCAGGTACTTTCTGTGCTTGAGATGGATTGGCACATGAAAGTAAGCATCCTGAAGGTCCAATGATACCAACCAGCCTTGGAGCTGGAGAGCCTGAAGGATCTGAGAAAGGGTTACCATCTTGAACTTGTCCTTCCTGAGGAACTTGTTCAAGTTTCTTAAGTCCAAGATGGGTCTCAATCCTCCGACCTTCTTTGAGATGAGAAGATAAGGGGAGTACCAACCCTTGTTCCTCTCCGCCACAGGTACATGTTCTATTGCACCTTTCTCTAGGAGGGTTAAAATTTCCTGCAAAAGGAGCGGGTCTGGAATTTTGGTCGAGTTGGCTCCCGGTGGATGATCGCGAGCGATCTTTTAAGGAAGGGAAGGCAGTAACCTTGAGCTACTGTTTCCAGTGCCCAAGCATCTGAAGTAATGGCCCGCCATTCTTTCAGATGCTGAGAGATTCTGCCTCCCACTGGTGTTTTGTATGATAAGGCCTCAGAGTGATTTGGAGGCAGCTGCAGGAGCGGCTGAGGGTAAAGATGCCGTTCCTGAAGATGGCTTTGTAGTCTTTCCTCATCCACCACAAGTGACATTTCTTTTGCCCCTGTCCTCTTCCTCTACCAAAAGAAGAGTAGTACCGAAAAGGACGACCCCTTCAGGAAGATGAGCCCGAATAGGGTTTCTGAGGTTGTCGCATGGAGGTACTAAGGGATTTAGCTGCCGCTTTTGAGGTCTGTAGTTTTTCTAGGCTCTCATCAGCCTTACTACCAAACAGCCTCGAGCCATCAAAAGGCATGTTGAGAAGCCTGGCCTGCACATCTGGTGCAAAACCTGACTTTCTCAACAATGCAAATCTGCGTAGCACTGTGCTTGATGCCATGGATCTGCTAATACTTTCAGCAGTATCCAGTCCAGACTGGAGACATCCCCCCATTGCCTCCTTCCCGTCTTTGACAATATTCAGGAAGCCTTCCTTTTCCTCGCCTTCCGGAATATGTTCAGCCGCTGCCGAAATGCATTCCCACAGGCTATGTGTGAACCTGGCTAGGGTACAGGTGACATTGGTTGACTTTAAGGCCATGCTACCCGAAGTAAAAACTTTACGGGCCCAAGCATCAACCTTCTTATCCTCTCTATCCAGAGGTATGGTTGGATATGCAGTTTGTCTCGAAGTAGTTGCAGCCTGAATAACCAGACTTTCTGGAGTGGTATGTCTATTCAGATACTCGGGATCTGAATTAGAAGGTCTATACTTCTTAAGAAAATTGCTGTTTACCGCAGCAATGTTGTCAGGAGTTTCCAGTTCTTTTCCATTGTTCTCTGAACCGCCCTATGGGAGGGAAGAACTGGATCCTTCTGGGGGCCCCGAACAATTATGTCCGTCATATCATCCTGTTCAAAAGTGGGTGAGGCTCTACCCCAGCCCATATATTCTACCACTCTGTTCATTAAACTCCTGTGCTCTGAATCTGCATGTTCTGCAGTGTCAGGTCTTGCAAACTCTAATTCAGATGACGTGTCACTTCCACTAGCAGAATGCAGAGTCTCGCACAGGTCTCTCATTTTAGATTCTGGGTCTATAAGTTCCTCTGGAACTTGTCTAGTGCCATATTGCACTCCAAAAGGAGATATTTCCTCATCTTCAGAGCCAGTTTCTTCAAGAATCAAAGACATAGGGCCTCATTACACGGATGGCGGTAAGGGTTTACCGGTACCGGTAAGGGCACCGGTACCGGTAAACCCTTACCGCCTTACTACGAGGTCCCTTTGCGGGTAGGTACTTTAACGCCTGTTGTTTAGCAGGCATTAAAAACCAACCCACAAAGGGACCAGGGTGCTAATTACGGTACCGCAATTTGCGGCACCGTAATCAGCGCCTTCCCCATTCCCATTATGCCCTATGGGGCAAAAATGGGAATGGGGAAGGGCAATGGGGGAAGGGAGAATTACCGGCCCGCCAACCTTGGAATAGGGCGGTAATTCCCCTTTCCACCAAGGCAGTGCCGGTATTTTACCGGCATGGACCAAGGTGCTAATAGCACCTTGGTCCTCCTCCTACCGTGTAATGAGGCCCATAGACTTAAAAAAGTCTGATTTTGGTAATGGCGTAAATCTCCTCTCTTCCTCCTGAGTTTTCGTCAAAGGAATGGAAGGATTCTTTGAAGGTGTCGAAGGAATCTTCCATGACCCCGATGAAGTCTTCGACAAAGGCGTCGAAGATGCTTTAGGCTTCGATATCGAAGCTGTCGGCGCCGATGGCGTCGATGAAGTTGCAGATGTTTTCGACAACTTCTGTTTTTTATGAGGTGTCGGTGAAACACTCGTCTCTCGAGGATTCCTCGAGGATTTGTCGACTCGAGTTTTACAGGTTTCACCCATACTACTGGGTCTTACCGCAGTAGTTCTCGACTTCCCTGTGTCGTCCAATGGAGCGACCGGGATCTGGCTCTTTTGGGGTTTCTTTGAGGGGGTTGAGGCCGCATTCTCAAAGACCTCCATCATCTTTCTTCTAAAGTCCTCCCATTTTCTCTGGGAATCTGATTTAATAGGGCATCGAACCAACTTGGTCGATGTATCGGATGATGATGGAGATCTATGTCTCCTTTTAACTTTTTCAGAAGATGACGATCTACTATGAGATCGGGATCTCTTAGAGTGTTTTTTGTGACGTTCCAATTCTGTTGAATCAGACGATTTTTTATGTCTTTTCGACAAGGCCTTCGAAGCCTCCCGCCCCACCTCTAGTTTACCTTTCCTCTCACGGAGGGCCTTCTCTGTCATCGACTGACAGGAGTCACAGTCGCCGGCTCGATGATCTGAACCCAGGTACCAAAGACAGATGCAGTGAGGATCAGTGATTGACATCTTCAAACCGCAGTCGATACACTTCTTAAACCCAGTCTTGGGAGTAGAAGCAGTATATGATGATGACATTTTCTGACAGAAAATCTCGAAGAACGCCGTTCTCGAGAGCGAAGCAATCGGAAAAACAGAACTGAAGCCAATGGGCGCGGCTCAAGCTATTTATACCAACAGTGACGCCGACACGGTACGGAGCCCGTCGAGGGACAATCAACGGCATGACCTCGAGCACAGCGCCCTCTGGTGAAATTTATTTTCCGAAGCAGCGAAGCTGACGATAACGAATATCACAAGATGAAGAATATGTGGGCGGACACAATCCATTCAAAAAGCTATGTTGTATTTTTCTCTTTCCCCACTAACTAAACACTTCTTCCTCTTTTTCGGATCTGCCTGTGAATCTGGAGAACATGCAAATTGCAGGGTTGTGCTATATAAATCCTAGTAACAAAACATCTGAAAAAAGGCATTTTCATGATTTCTGTCTTTCCTAACGAACTTAAGCCGGTTGTTATCTATCCATTTGCTCATAGGATTCAGAAATTGAGCAACATTTAAATCAGCATTCAAAATCTTTGTTAACCTATGGTAAACGTGTATGTGTCGGGAAGATCAGGGTATCATTTGTCCAATCAGTTCATAAATATCTCCTTTAGAAAATGAAGAGCTTTGGATAGTCCAGGCCAAAGGGACACATTTTCAACATTCTGACAAGAAGGCTATGTATCTAACACACTGGAGACACTCCCCTTATAAAGTTACTACTGTCAAAGCAATGGCCTTTGGATGATAACTCCCTGAATTGTACTTTGAAATACCGTCCAAATGTAAACACCTCCTTTGATAAGAAGTTGAAAAGAAGTGTGGGCGCCCCTCTACTGAGAACGAACATTTGTCAGATACCTTACTCTATGGAATTTAATCCACTTAGGAGGGTCTACAACCACGTTTTGGCTCACTGCACCCTTCACAGAGGAGAAATATCCTACCATAGTAGGATATACCATACCATAGAAATATCCTACCATAGTCCATCACATGATATGAATATCATGTGATGGACAGCTTTCAAGATGCATCATCTATGTGGTTTTACTTAAACATTGATGGGAACTTCACTTTGAAGCATCCACCAGAAAAGTTCTGCCTCAAGTAAGGAACTTGTAAGATTGTATTTATTTTATTTTGTCAGAGACTACATGATCTGTTCTCACCTTCTAAGTGGGACTGCATTTAGAAGAAAGTAAACTCTTGAGATCTGCCAGTACAAATGTCATCAAAGGGTTTTTCAAACAATAAGGTACGTGCATGTTTTGTAGTTTGTATGTAACAATCTTATTACTTGTAAACTTCATAAATTAAATAAACAACACATTATTTTCCTCCTTCTCATCTGCACTGTTAGCTTCTGTAGTAGTCTGATACACCTTCTGGCTGTTTTGCCCTAGAATCTAAATGTCTATACATTCCTAGCAATGAAGTAGGACATTATTTTAAGAAGCATTTGTTTTTTTTGCAGAGTTTGAAGAAAAATAGGATTTAAACATATTTTAATTGGTTTAGCTCTTCATTCCTTTCATACTTGTATGTCATCCATGTATGACATCCTTGCTCCAGTCATGAGGATCCGCCTGAAACCTGCCTCTAAGCGTAACACTTAGTATGACTCCAAACTTGCAGCCTGGAAACTAAAGAGCAGCGGAACGGAAGTGCCAAACCTCAGGATCACCCTCTGACAAACTGGCCTGCCACCTACTCCAAAGGCAATACAGACTCTCCATCCGTGCCAAGGAAAGGGCCCAAATTCAGGCAGGGGCATCTGGTGCATCCAATAACATGGCTGAACTTTACAGAAATCTGCAGGGAGCTAGCCAACCCTTCTGCAGTCTCCTCCCCTCTTCCTTCCCAGGTCCTCTGCAACGTACTGGCCACACGCTTTGTCACCAAAACTCAGGACATTCTGAACAACCGTGTTACTCTCCCGCCAAACCCATCCCACACCCCCTTACCTCCCTTGGCCACTCACCCTCCACTTCCCACCTTCTCCACTTTCACCCCTGTCACACCTGAAAAAGTTACCAGAGTTGTCCATACTATGAAGTCCTCCTCCAAACAGGTTCCCCCCTGCTTGTCCAGAACCATCAAGGACAACTTTGGCTCTCTTGCCCCGCACTCTCTGATTTCTGCAACCACTCCTTCGCCGCTGGTTCTTTCTCCTCCTGCCTCAAGCCCTCCCTTGGGCGCCCGCTGCTGAAAAAACATTTAGCAGACCCTACCTCTCCATCCAACATCCAACTACCGCCCTATTTCAATCACCCCGTTCCTGGGAAAACTGCTGGAGAAGCTGTCCTTGCACCAACTCAACTCGCACACTGAACTTGTCGGTGGTCTCCGCGATCATCAATCTGGATTCCGACCCTCCAGAGGCACTGAAACTGCTCTTCTGAATACCTGAAGAACTGCTCGCATGCCTGGACTCCAACTCCCCAACTGCCCTCATCCTACTTGATCTCTCCTCTGCCTTTGACACAGTCAACCATTCCATCCTCATAGAAAGGCTCCACGATACCCTTGGTTTCTCGGAACGGGCACTGGAATGGCTGACCTCTTTCCTAACTGACCGCTCTTCCCAAGTCATCTTGGGCACCTTCTCCTTTCCTACTTTCTTCTCCACTTGTATTGTCCCCCAGGGATCTATCCTCTCCCTCTGGCTCTTTAACATCTACCTTGCTCAGCTGGCACTCCTCATCTCCTCCTTCTCCCCAACTTTCAGTGTTATGCAGACAACACTCAACTGTTTTTCAAACTTCCTACTGACTCACTCGCACCTTCCTTCATCCCTGACTGCCTATCTTCCATCCAGGCCTTGTGCACTTCCAACAATCTCTGCCTCAATGCCAGCAAAACTGAGATCCTTCCGATTGGGACCCCTGCTCCCTCCTTCTGCCCTTCTCTCTGGCCTCCCACCATGGGCTTTCCCCCTGCTCCTTTCTTCGGAATCCAGAAACCTTGGAGTCATCTTTGACTCCTCTCTCTCCTTCCTCCCGCACATTGCTAAGAAGTCCCACTTTCAACTCTTCCTTCTCAAAGGAATTCTCCATTTTCTCACTTTCCCCCAGAAGCTCAATGTCTCCCGAGCCCTGGTTCTCTCTAGGCTTAACTATTTCAACATCCTCCTGCTCAACCTACCTTCTTCCACTCTGTGACCACTCCAGCTAATCCAGAATAGAGCAGCAAGACTTATCCTTAACCTTAAGCACAGGGACCGCATCTCTACTGCCCTAAACAGTCTCCACTGGTACCGCTTGCTGCACGGATCAAATTAAAATCCCTCTGCATCATCCACAAGGCTGTCTGGGGTCGGGGCCACACCATCTCTAACTCTCCCTTACAAAATACTCTCCTTCTACACCTCTACGTTCCTCTGGCACCAACTCCCTGTGTGTAAAGCATTTAGCTAAACAGAGAGCAGGTGGTTATTCGCTTTCCTCAGCTGGATCCTTATTATGGAACAGTCTCCCCCTCCCTCTGCGTCTTGAGCAGCGCCTTCTTAAGTTCCGAAAGCACCTCAAGACTTTCCTCTTTTCCTCCTCCTTCCCTTCTTCCCATTTCTGCTAATCTCACAGTTGCTGTGATTGGCATCTTGGACCCTTATGCATCCTCTGGGCCCCTGACCACTCACAGCCAATCTCTTCAGCTTCTGTCTACCCTCAGCACTTGACTAGGCCCACCCTCCACACTGGAGACTCGCACATTTCCAACCAATGAGGCTCCTGGCTGCATAGCACTTACCATACCTTGCACTTCATCTGTGGCTGCACCTATTCCATTGCCCTCTCACTTGCTGCACTTGCACGTTCTGAATACTCACAAGGCATACTAGGTTCGGCAGTCTCTTGCCCCATTGTATTTTTATATATTATAATTGTACTGAAATCTCATTTTCCCTCCCTGTTGCCCTCTGGGCGCTTTGATACAGAATTTATTTGCTGTATAAGTGCCTAACAAGGAAACAATAAACAAAACAAACAGACATATGACCTCCTCTGGACAGAGAAATGCCATAGGATATGGCAAGAGGGGCTCATTGATGAGATGTGAAAGGGAAGGAAAAAGGCAGGGGTCCTGTTGTCCCAATATTGCAAAATTGACGTTGCACACATAACCAGTGTGAAATTACCATTTTGTAACTAAGGAAGCAAAATATGGCACAGGAGTAGTGGTAAGTGGGGATTGGTAGGTCAGGGATGTTAGGAAAATGGACTGAGGAGTGGAGGAAAGGGGGAGGGAAGGGAGGAGTGGGGGGGTTCCATGATGTCCCCATGGTAATAAGGGAGGAGAGTCAGGGGGATGGAAGAAAGTCAGTAGGGTGCGGAGTATGGAATCCTGGTGTGTCCATCTGAGTGTGAGGGGGAAGTGGAGGTGGTGATGGGACAGGTAGAGAGATTCTTTATGGAACTCCCATTATGGCAAGGCCTATCCACAGTGTGAATTTCGAAAAGGATAATTTTGCAATGATCCAATATAACAATTGTCAGCCAAGAGCTTCTGTAGCACACTGGTATCAGCCACCAGTACTCACCAACAGAGCAGATATCTGTGTAATGGTCCTCCCCCTCTTCTGCATGGATGAGGTCATTCTTGCTTTTCTTGATCGTGGCTCTTTTTAAAACTGTAAGAAAAAGATCTTGAGATTCCATAAAGAATATGGATACTGGCCATTTATCCAACAGAAACTCTAGATACTGTCCGTGTGACATGTTGTCGAAAACACCAGAGAGAGTACTTTTCACATTCAATTCATTTTTAAGGCATGCATATGATATGTTTTCAGATGAGAACAATGATGCAGACCGACTGGCTGAACATTGCAGTTTTGAAGTTCATATGTATTGGAACCTGTCAGGAATGCAGTTTCAAGGTTGGCACCTACGTTTTATAAATGTGTAAGTGCTTTCCTTGTGAGGTTGAAGTTCTGTAAAATAAACAACTCTGGGAGTATACGTTATAATATTAAGGGATGGGTTGCACGCTCAGAAAAGAGCGTGAAACATTTGGGAGGAGCTACTTAATGGCTTGCTGCCTTGAGGGCCATTCAAGGGATAAAAAGGTGGAGCTCCCCCGGATTTCGTACGCAGGGTGGCTCTGAATCATGCTGTGCCCTTCTTGATTCCTTGCCTACATTCTCTGTTCCCTGCAACATTATGTTTTTTACTGACCCCTGAAACTGTATTCGCTCTCCACTCTGCTTCTCTGCTCTTTATCACTGCTTAGTCTCTGTTCTCTCCTCCTTTCCCTTCTCCCTCCCTCCTCCCTTTCTTTTCTATACACTTATTTGTTCCTCTCCCTCCTTCTCATCCCCTCTCCCTCACCTCTTGTAAATTCCTGCTCTGCCAGAAATGTCGTCAGTCCTAGTACAGTAGTTGCTGGTCTGTTTCCCATCTACTTCCTATCTGTGTCTTAGCTCTTGCACTATCTGAAATGTCGCCAGGCCGAGTACGATAGCTATTTTCACATTCTTGTTGTTCATGGCCTGTAAGAATGTTATTCTATTTTCCCTTGTTCCCTCCCTTGCCTTGAAGCGCTTTGAAACACATTGTGTATAGGCGCTATATAAATAAACGATCATATCATATGATAAGTCATTTATAACGAGCCTGTACACAAGTGCTTCTAGGCGCGACAAGACAAGGAGGGGGAGACACAAGGTGGACAAAACAACGATCTTACTAGGACTTGTCAGATGTTTCAGTGTACTTGCTAATATTTGTGCATTTAGAAGACAGACTTACCATCAAGAGGTGACTTCTCTTCTGCGTTCTTATCCTCTTCTGCCAACATCACCTCCTCTGGAAAATGGAAAAAGGAAACCTCTAGATTAGGGAACTGCCACCAGGTCTGGAACAATCAGACCTATCCCTTTACCGCATTGCATTCAGAGATTCTGGACCTAACTCTAGTCTCAAAGGTAGAGGCTATGCCATAAGATTCAACTAGATAGGAGCAGAGGCGTAGCCAGGAATTTCTGACAAGTAGGGCCTGAAGCTAATGTAGTTAGGCCCACTGCAGTGACTTTAACTTCTTTAAATGCACACACAGCCCTGAAGAGTGGACATTTTACAGGTTTTAGCTGGGCCTCCATAATATAAAGTACTCTCTGTGAGCAGTATATGTGATATTTTGAGAAGTCAAGAGATTCACTGCTTGCATGATCTAGAGGAGGGAAAGCCAATGCTATTGCTGCCTGGACTCAGTGATAAAATCACAGTAAAACGGAATTTTTAAAAAGATGTTTATCTTTTTCCAGTCGAAAATGTATTCCTTTATCATGATAACCTCTTTGGGAGCTTTGAATAATCATGCATCTCAAATAACACCCACCATGTATTCCTTACAGTAATTGGCGAGGACAACATCATAACGTGTAAAGCCATACATTTCAGGACGAAAACTAAGGTGGACTCCATATAACCATAGTTTTGTTGTTTGCTGGATTTATTTTAAGACTGTGCACATACGCTGGACACACATACATTGATTTGAAAAAGACAATTAGTGTAGTTCGGTATTGGGTGGCAGGGGTCAGAGATTTTAAATAGCAATAGCTGTCCATATGCACACAAAAGCTATGAACGTTGCTGGGCAATCTGATAGCACCAAAGGGACACTATTATGTAAGCATCAAATCACGATAATAGGGAATCAAACATCCACTTGCTAGACTGAGGGAGGAGATTTTATTCAAACATGCAAGTTATGAGCATTTGACAGACTTTGTGACGGTATTTCTCTATCATATTGTTGGACATCCTACAGATTTTAAATCCAGTGATTAACATTTAGCTCGAGGCATGGGAAAAAAATGGCTGGGTACTTGTGATATAAATCAGTCCACAAAAATCCACAAAATATCAAACTATGAAATTAAACACCCAGAAATCGAACCCCTCCACCCCCAAATATAAAAATGAAAACATAAACTTAAAGTCATCAAAACAGTGCCCAAATGTATCCAAGGGATGGAACTGAGTTACAATATAGATATGGAATCAGGTCTGGGATAAACTGAAGATGAACCCGGACATACAAGCACCATGAAGTGGCAAGAATATCGCCATTGATCAGAGTATGGGGAGGGGAGGGCAAGAGGTTGATAATGATGTTTGCAAAGGGATGCGGGATATGTTGACTGGTTATTGTTATCATTGCTGTACCGGAACTGATGTTAACGGACACGGGATTTCACTTGTTGTTCATCTTTATCCTGAGGTTGACTGTAAGACAGGTGTTTGTTATGAAAACGAAAATAAATGTTTAGTTTTTTTTGTAAACTCCTCAAAACTGACATGGATCAAGCTCATCCACTCATAAACAAATTGGAAGCCTAATACAGCCCTGTCTGGAATCTTGAAAACATCACACTAAAATGTAAAACCCTAAAAGTAGGAAATTCGCCCCAGAGGCCAAGTGGATAAAGTACTTCAACACTGAAACACCTTCATTTCGAATTCTAAAACGGCCCAGTGTGGATATCCAAAGACCCCATTTGGGGCCATGAAAACTGTGCTCGGAATGTGCAAAGGCACAATCAGAAATAGTGATGGCCACCCTTGGGAAAGGACACTTCAGATCCAACTGTACACTTCTCACATAGAATCTTATGAGGAATCATTGATAACATGGTAGCTGAATACCAAGTCCACCCGAATGTTGTCTGAAAGGTATGGGGTACTACATACTTACATGACATCCATGATCAAACGTCTTAGGACCTCCACAAGCCAGAAAGGCAGCTTGCACCCAGCTGATGCTTGGGTAATGGTGGCAGCGCTCTGAGGTCATCCCATGTCAGGTGTAAGATGTTCCTGACTTTTAAGTTACATGTCTTTTCAATCTACAGTAGTACTCGTGGTCCTGCATTTATAATGGGTAAAGTAAAACCGTAGGACTCAGAATGTGAAGACATGTGAACTAAAGAGTATACACTAGTCAACAATCTCACATGTGAATTAAGGTGGCTTGAGATGGGTATCTTACATGCATTACTTGCTCCAGGAGAAAATCCAAAGCACAGAATGTATTGGGCATGAAACGGCGAGGTGAAGCCCCGTTTGGCACTCTCATTCAGAGTGCAGTACTGGAAAACGATTTCGTTTTTTAAAAAAAAGCACATTTACCAAAGGAGCGGAAGCAGAAAATGAAGTTATGCTTCACCGATTGGCTTGTCTGTCCTGCAGTCCAAAGGAAACAGCATTAAAGGCCGAGTTGGCAACCATTAGAATGCAGAAGGCAGACTACCCCATTTGATGGTCGTCTGTGAGATAATGTGCTTGCAGCGCTCCTGTCCTTGAGCGATAAGGCAAACTGTCTTCAAACGAAGGATTTGGAACCGAGGGACGTGTCCTTCCTTTCTTTCTATAACTCCCTTCTCTCCCTTTCTTTAGCGGATTATTTATCGCAAATTGAGGGATTTCGAAACGCCATGCGCGCTGGGCCGAAAGGTGGTTAGGATGAAAGAGTTCAATGAATAAATCAGGACTAGTACAAAAAAACAAAGCAGCAGCAATTTATGCTTCAATAAATGCCTGTAATCCTTGACAGAATCCTAAACCACCTCAGACCAGTCCTAGCAATGTCTCGGAGCTGTTTACTGATAGGATAGGGTCACTTTTACGTCTTGATGGTAGATGGCGTTTGCTACTGTGTACAGTCTATGAAATGTAAATGTTATCCACTATAACCAGAGACACTCAAGGGAACCTGAATGGATAGAGACCATGCAGCTGTAACATCTAGTTCAATGTGAGGGGCTCACACTGGTAGAGATCATGGGAGGCAAGAGACTGCACTACTCCTCATGCCCAGAAACATCACGTATCTGCTATGGAAAGTGGTAAATGAGTGGTGAAATGGGATGGCTATAGATGAGCCCCTCCACCCCACGAGGGTGTACTGCTGGTTCTTTGACCTTTAAGCCACAACCCACAGAGTGCTTCAGTTAAAGACATACTGGTCCTGAGTCTAGTGGTTTATATAAGACCCCCAAGGACAACAATCAAGAAAAATAGATTAACGTACACTGTTGTTATTCTTTTTCACTTACTATTTGTTTCAGGCTCTGCATTCTATAGCAGTAATGTCCCAAAGAACAGTGCGGTACCTGAATTGTCCACATTAATGCACCCCAGACCGCTAAACCCTCAAGCAACCCTCGAAATGTCATAAGCACGAGAGTATCCACCACGGCAGGAGGGGGGAAGAGTGGGGTTAAACCTTGTACAAAGCCCTGTTTTTTTCCTGATGGTGTAATAGGGTTTTTCCAATGTGTTGTCAAAGAAGGCAGCAAAGCCTAACTAGACATCTGCATGGGCTACAGTGCCCACATCAACAAAACCACAAGGGTATAGAGGGGTTGCAGCTGGTGAATTAGTAATGTGGAGGGGTGTAATAATTTTACCTGAATTGAAAGGCCTCTATCAACAATACGTTCTAGCATTTCCCCACTTTCAAGCAGCTTCTGCCAAAAAAGAGCATGGGGTTTGTCCCCCAGTCATGCTTTTTGTGTCCAATGAAAGTAATGAGGTTGGTCTCAACAATACATGCAAGCATTTCCCCTTTAAAACACATTTTCATACTGCAGGGGCCCAAACCAAGCTTGTCTCAACAATGTCCAAACAAATCCTGCAGTCTGTCCAAGTATATGCCAATGCTGCCCACCGTTTTTCATGCTGCTGCTTCCCGTGTACCAGATGCATGCATGCACACACACACAACTGCATACATAACAAACACATTCACTGAAAAACGCATGCAATTTATTTTTTAAAATACACTTTATTTTTGTTATGACCCTATAAACCAGGGATGATTAATTATTTCACAACTCACTTTGGAAAACCTGAGCTCTCCTTAAACATTGCTACACTTTTTAATATAATAGATTCAGGACATAACATTTGTACAAGGACAACTGAGAATCTTTAGAGGAAAGCGCAACCCCAGCACGTTGGGAAGAGAGCCGAGAACAGGCCTGGAGCTGGAAGAAGCTCAGAACTTTAGTTTGAACACTATTATATTGCTTGCTGACAACCCCACACATTGTTTAGCTTTAGTTGCAGGGGCAAGTATTGGTTTTGGACACAGGCAGACTTTTAAGTTGAACTTACTGACTCAGACTACCCTTAGTTTATTTAGGTAGGGAAATCCCACCTTAATATAGGGCAAGTCAGGCCTTACATCATCCTGACATTTGAGTTAATAAAGACTTTTTCTTTGAACCTTTGAATCTTATGTCTGTGACTTGCTTTATGATACTTTCAAAGGATATAAATTAATCTTTAAAAGGATCTTTACTCTGCAAAAGGCTCTTTAAAGTCTCAGAGAAAAGCTAGTGGGTCATGCAGTGTGATCAGTCCACTGTTTAAGAAATCTTCATTGTAATAAGTGAATTTTAAAGCTCCTATTGCTAGTTTAGCTTCCTTAATCTCAATGCACCATTTCTTGTCATTCTTAGGAGTTTATGATGAATTCTCACCTGTTGCACCCTTTTTCTTCTAGTGTCTGTCTTACTTAATGTCTACCCGTCTCTCCCCCTTGGACACTAATCAGAGGGAATATGATGGTGGCAGTCCACAGATGCTTTGAGATCTTTTGGAGGCTTTTAGTAAAGTCTGTCATAATATCTTGCTCTGTAGTTTTCAACAGGTTAGCCTTTAAAGGACCATCTTGAAAGGGATAATTTGCTTCTTGCCATACAGAAATATGATTCACCTTTACATGTGTCCTATATACTCATTATATTGATAGGTGCATATGTGCCGATGACACCTAAACCCTGCTTATTTTGGATGTCCTTCTGGAATCATTGCAGCTACATTTGAATCATATTTGATGGCCATCAATTAGAGAGGGCAGGATAATGGATTGAACTGGAAACCAGCAACACTGAGGTGCTTGTAGGAGCAATGAAACATACAGAAATCCAATTGGCTAGAGTCAGCGGGGCAGATTGTCAAAACATTTTTGGGCGCAAGTGATGAGATGCGCTAGTAACGCATCACTTGCGGCAAAAAAGGAGCAGCCCAGTCCAAAAAGGATATCTGAATGATGGCATCTACGCACTAGTTTGGAGGCCCTTTTTCACCCATTTGCATATTTGCGCAAATTAGGCAGCATTTCTGTGCATTGAAAGGAACATCTCGAATTCACAAACAGGATGTGCTTTTAAATGTGCAGAAAAGAGGATCATACCCGTGCACCTGTTGGGAAAAGGATCAGGGGAGATGCAAATAAGTGTAATAGCCTAGGTTTAAACTGTGGCTGTCACATTTGCATTTCCACCCCACCAGCCGCACCTTTTCTCTTTGAAATGCACTCCCAGCAACCAAATGGTTGCTCGGAGCCAGTCAGACATCAGTATTGGGAGTGTGTTCCACACAAATTAATATGTGCAAGTGGGCTGGAGAACACATCTTTGCGTTACTGTCCAGTCGCTCTTGAAATGCGCAGGCCAACTTTGAGAAGAAGGTGAGCTCTGCATTTCTAAAAGGAGCGCAAATTAAAGTACCTTATTCTCTGCACTCCTTTCATTTCTTTCATTTGCACTACTGTTTGAGTATCTGTCCCAATGGGGCACAGTTCTCAGAGGAGGACAATGCCAATTTCGTATTGTGCAATCTGACATTTTTTAAGAAGATCTGTTCTCATCCCTCCCATCTCAGCCTTTAATTTCACCTTAATTACAGCCATTCCCCTATCTTGGTATTCTTGCGGTTTAGGTTTCGGACACTCACAGAATAACTAATTGTGCTGTGACGAAATGACTACTAATATGCAGGAGAACAGGGTTATTGGCTAAAGCAACTTCTCGGCCCGCACTACTGCTAAACCCGCAGCGACCTCACTCAAAGGTACATCCCGAAAAGTATACCTCCTTTGCTTCTTTTGGTAAAAGTGGTAGAAGGCATGCTATATTCTTCAACAGACTTGAGAAACTGGTACAGATGCAGCCAAACAACAAAAGTGCATTACATAAATAGGCACTTGAGAGAATTTCAAAAGTACTTGAACGTGTCTTAAAAAGGCAATGAGTGGGATCCTGTAAGCCCCTTAAGGCAGACCGGGTGGACAAGGCCATTGTAAATAACTTTATTTCTTGGCTTAGTGTCTTAGTGTCTTGACAGAATCGTACCAGGCTCCTTGGCAATTTTCTGAGGTCGAGTTGGAGTCAGGATGGTCGAGTTGCGCTGTTTCAGTGGCAAAACAGTGGAGATTTTGAGATGGGACTATCAGTGGATGGAGTCACGGGTCAAGCCGATGGCTCCCAGCAGGTTGAGTCGGCTGTCAAGTCGGGTCAAGACGAAACCTTCTGCTGGTTATATTTTGCAATTGAGACAAGCTAGTCGATGGCTTCCAGCGGGTGGAGTCAGATTTCAAGTTGGGTCAAGTCAATGCTTCTGTTACGTCGAGTCAGCAATTGGGATGTGTCAAAATGGGTGCTTCCACAGCAGTGAACCAGTGCTCGAATTTCAGCCGCAATGCACTTCACAGGGCGAGTCGGTTTCAGATCGAGAAAACAGGAAAGCATTTTGGAGTCCTTATAGTGCCTAAAGCAGCACCACAGGTCCTGTAGCAGCTCTAATTGAATTGAATTAAGTGTGTTTGGACCTGCTTGAAGATGTCTCATGGTGGTAAACATGGTTCTGACCTGCTTTGGGGCACAATACAGGGTCTCCAGGGACCAGGTGAGCCTGCTGTTTCCAATCCTCCACTCCAGGAAGCTTTTAGGGAACCTATGTGGGGGTTCCAGTGCACAGGCAGCAGGGAGGCCTTGGTCCACAGCAGTTTCACTCCAAATGTGCTGTAAGGGTGAAGAATGAGGAGACTGGCACACAGGTGGCATGATGATTGCTATAGAGTTATTTATTCGGTAAAATAAAGAGAAAACCTAACTTCCCCTATCTTTAAGAGGGCTTTCCCTTCTTCAACTAAAACACTAAGGGTTCTGTCAGAATGTCAGTGTAAATCAATACTCCACTGTCCTGTGTCAAAAACCCTGCTTCTGCCACTTACACTTAAAACTAAAATAAAGATAAAGTAGACCTCCTTTTCTGGACTGGGGATAAAGGTTCACTTCTAATTCTTGGGTTCTTCTTAGGGGAATGGATCTCTTCCCTGGGTCAAAATTGTCCGCCAACATAAAAGGGCAAAGTTGAAGCACTTTTCCTTGGCAGACACACTGCCTATCGTCTAACACTTTGTTGAGGAAAAGAGATGATAGGGACTGCAAGAGAGTTGAAATGGTTTTGAGAAGCAGAGAATGAAGAAAGAAGTAGCAGAGTAAGAGCAGTTCATGGTGAGAGCAAGGCTGAGTAATGATGTAATTGGTACTTACAAGCAAGAAGCAGGACCCTCTACCCCGACCATAGTGAAACTCATAGCTCCCAGTTTCTCTCCATATCTTATTTCCTTCAAGGGATTCACACTCTAAACCCATGGCTATTTGACAGCAGCTTGACATGGCAGACCGTGTAAATCGGACAATTACTTTTGATGTTCAGTCACTTGCTTGCGGCAACCTTGGTATACATTGCTCTTTGATTGACCACTCTTATTCAGATCTTCTCCTTCTCCTATAGATATATTCCACTTGTAACATGGTGCCTTTACATTTTCTGACTCCACAACATTTTCTGCTATCTCTTCGACGCTAGGCACATAGTGAGGACCTATCCCGAGCATCAGTACATTTCTGGTGAATTATATATAATGCAGGTAAATATGCTGTAGCAAAATAAAGTCTATTTTGCAATTACAATTATGGTCTCAGAATTTAAAGTGTAACACGCACTGGCAAAGAAGGGGGTTCTATTGTGTTTTTAATATTCAAAATACCCTTGCAAAATACTTGCCACCCCCACCTGCTCACTTTTCTCCACCACCTCTACCCTCCTCTCCTACGACAATGTCTTCCTTTGTCCTCACTAAACATGATGAGATTCTTAACTTTCTCAGGGCTAACCCTTTATATGCCCCCATCGACCCTCTATCTCCACACATGGTGAAAATCATAGCTCCCATTGTTGATGCATATCTTACTTCCCTCGTCAGCTCCTCTCTTGGCAACTGTCATCCCACTCCTTAAGAAGCCTGGCATACATCCTAACTGTCCTGTTAACGTTCGTCCTGTCTCTCTTCACTATTGCAAAATCTTAAAGCGTGTAGCTTTCAATCAACTCACTGAATCGCTTGACACACACAACCTCTGGGATCCTCTTCAATCTGGCTTCCAACCTCTGCATTCTACTGAGACAGCTCTCCTCAATGTCAGAAACTACATCTCCTACGCTCAACATGCTAACTGTTCATCTATTCTTATTCTTCTCCACCTCTCTGCTGCCTTCGATATCATGAACTATTCTGACCTTCTCGCAACACTATCTCGCCTAGGTATCAGGGACAACACCCCTGCTTGATTTGCTTCATATCTCAACCCCAGACACCTCCAGGTGTCCTAAAACATCCCCCCCACTCACACCCTTACTGTTTGTGTCCCTGAAGGGTTAAGTCCTGGCTCCACCTCTCTTCAGTCTCTAAACCTCTGCTATTGACACATTGACCTCCACCTATGGCTTGTCGTATCAATTCTCTGCTGGTGACACTTGATCTTCTACTTCTTTCCCTCCTTATCTGAAGAGCTATGGTCAGAAATATTGAACTGTCTCTCTGACATCAAATACTGGATGGCATCTCACTAGCTCATGCTCAACTCCACTAAAGCTGAGGTTCTCTACTTCCCACCCATACAGGCTACATCTTCCTCTCCCCCTCTTCTTCTTTTCGTATGACCACCTTTCTTACTCTGCTTCTGTTTGCAAGCTTGGTTCAGCATTAACCCACCTCAAAACATCTTGCTCTTCATGTATAATTCTGCCACTGTGAGCAGACTTAATCTCCTCAACATCAGAAAAAATATATGTCTTCTCCCCTTGAACACTGCTAAACACCTAATCTTCTCTTTAGTAGTCTCTCGATCTGACTACTGTGCCAGTCTTGTCTATGGCTTTCCCAACCATGCTTTTTTCACCTCTCAGCAAAGACCTTAACTTTGCTGTCCATACACTCTTCAACCTTCTCCGCTTCACCTCCACCACCCCAGCCTGTCATCAGTTAGGATGGTTATCTATGAAACAGAGGGCAAAGTATAAACTCATTCTCATCATCTTCAAAACTATAACTATACAAAGACTTGGCTCACGCTACCTATCAGCCCATCTCACGCCTTACTCTCCCCCTCGCTCCCTACGATCATCTTCGGCTCTCCTTGCCACCTCTTGTGCTCCTTGTGTTTCCTTTCATTTCTGCTCTCTCCCTCTCCTCACTTCGTTAGTATGGAATGATCGTCGGCTCTCTCGCCACACTACTCCAACTCTATGGGCCTCATTACAACTCAGGCGTTAAGGGTTAACGCCACCGTTAACCCTTAACGCCTGATTCTGATTTTAACGCCTGCTTTTAGCAGGCGTTAGAATCCATGGCGCTAACCTGCCATGGTGCTAATTACGCCGCCGTAATTTACGGCGGCGTAATTAGCGCCTTCCCCACTCCCATTATGCCCTATGGGGCAAAAATGGGAATGGGGAAGGGAAAATAGGAAATGGGGATTTACCGCCCCACTCACCTTGGAATGGGGCGGTAAATCCGCCATCCACCATGGTGTAAACGGAGTTTACACCATGGTGGTAAAGTTGGTGCACTTAGCACCAAGGTTGTAATGAGGCCCTATCTCTATTCAGATCCAACCTCCTAGCTCTCCTCCTTTTTGAAGATCCACTTTTATAGCATTCTACGCTACCACATCTTACTGTTCTCCTCTCACCCCACTGCTCTACAACATCCCCATGGCACTTATCCATCATCCCATCATCCTAAACTTAGCACTTCCTCCACTATCCTGCTACTGTTTCATGCTCGACTGTCTTCGTCCAGGATTCATGTTTCTACCTCCCCTGCATCATCTGGCCTTATATCCACATCCTCTCACCCATTGTTAAGGAAACTGGTCCTCCGGTCTGTAAATCAATGTTAAATATTTTTTTTAGCATTTTTGTGCCAAAAATGCATTTCTTTTTCTGTAATTCCCATAAATAAATAAATAAATAACATTCTTCCAATAGGATATTCACGCAAGTTCTGCCATTGGTGCTGAAGTCAGAAAGTTTGGAGGCCTTTCTGTTGGAGGCCTTTCTCCTTTCAACTGGAATGTCATTATTTGCACACGTAATGTTTAAAATCATCTTGCTGGTATAAATTCCCACACAACCTAACTCATTCAGAGGTACTGCAACCCACTCTGTTTTTAGGTTTGAGTAACTGTGCTTCCAAACACTGATTTAGATACCATTCTGATAGTGAATGTAGGCTACAGGAATGGCATGGCAGCACTACAAACATGTGTGCAGTAAGAGTCAAGACACTGGTTACCCTTCTTGCAGAAGCAGAAGATCTGGGACCACTTACCAGCCTTGAAGATCCACTCCAAGTAACCATTCAGCTCCCGCTCGATCTGTTGCTGCCGGCGGAGTTTCAGGAAGGCACGGCGGTTTTCCACTCTCTCTCTCTCTTTGGCAAATTCCCTGTTACAAGACAAGACATTTAAGAGTCAGAAATCAGAAAAGGCAAAAAAGGACCATAAGAAAGGATGGGTCTGTGGCACCTGACACCTGACTCTGTGGCCAGTGTGTTGTGACCTGACTCCCGCTACTGGTAATCAGCCTATTCATGCCTTGTAGGCCTTAGATTCTCCTGTTACAAAGACAGTCACAGAATCCATGCCAGATAACCAGTGCATAAGCACCATTCGAAAGTCCATTAGGTAAAATAGAGAAAAACAGATCACTTTAGGATGAGATGTGGCCTAGGCCAGAGTACTCTGAGCTGGAATGAAAGTAAGGTAAGGCATTTGAGCTGTGATATCACACAGAGGTAGCTACTGAGTTCCCTCTTTCCAACGTGCCATGTGTTTAGATCTGAAATAATCTAAAATCAATCTGCCTTGACCTCTTAAAAATTCAACATTAGTTGGAGCCCCATGACTGGGGTAAATCAGTGTTTAGCTAGCCCTTCATGGTTTATATACCTGGCTATGGGTTGGTGGATTCAAAACAGGCCCCCTGCCCCTGTCTTATCTCAATTTAGATTTGTTTCTGTCCTTGCATCTACCCATTTATTCAGCAAAGATCTGGACATGATAAAGAGTGGCTACTGAGGGGATGTCCTTGTACTAGGTGACTATCACTATCAGAAAAAAGAGCCAGGATGGAAATCTATCAATTTGTCTATGTGCGGGGGACAGTACGAGGGGGACACATCTCCATTAAAACCACAAATCTCAGGGCACAGAGCTGAAATCCTGTAAGTCGTCTGCTTCTTACTGTTGTTCCAGAAATTCCTGTATCAAATAGGACAGAGAGCTGTGCTCTGGGTTGTCCATGCCCCCAAACATAACTTAAAGGCCCAGGAGCAGCAATGGGTCTTTACTGGAAGATGGGGAAACTAGACGATGACCAGGGAGGAAACAGGGCTTTCCTAAGGGAAGGTGCTAAAGGAATCCCCTGCTTAACTGCCTGGATTTCCTGGAGCGGCCACTTGTAGCATGGAATTCTGTGATGTACATTTACCACACTAGGAAGCAACCACCCCCACGGCAGGAATATGTTTATAAAATTGCACTATAAAAAGGAAAAGCTGAAAATAGCCTCTCCTATTATGCAACCAATGCTGTTCCCCAATACCACGTTGGTGAAGCACATACAACGTTTTGTGAACTGTAAATAGTGTAGGTGGCACTAATTTTAATATTGTTTCAAAGTTGCTTGCTTACAAAACAGAGAGGATGAGGGCTATGAGGCTACTCTATAGTAATACAACAGAACAAACCAATCCGAAGAACTGAGCATCTCTCGTAGAGCATGTGCTTAAACAAACGCTTCTCATTAAAATATTTTCATATAAAATGTTGAACTAGTCTTTTAGGGAAGCATTTCTTTATTTACGAGCCATCGTATTTGGGTGTTTGGTTTTTAGTAACATCTCAGAAGACTCCCGGCATTTTAAAAACGACTTTATAGCAGTCATGAAGAACACACTAAGTGCCAAGAGTATCCGCATTGAAAGAACACCTAACCTAGAAGCCATGCCAACATGACAAACAGTGGTGGATTTCTGCGATGCCAGAGTTGGAAACGTTAACATCTTTGTATGGTTGACAACACCCTACCAAGCTTCCAGCAAACTACCGAAGACATTACTAGGGTTACATAAATAATACCAACAAGCTATGTTTTTGAAGGAAGGACGGCATCATTAAACAAAGCAGTTGAGTTTATAGTATGACTTCTGTTTCTAGAGGAGGGGTTTTTCGGCCAAGCTTCTGACGATGGATCCAGGAGATCTATTTACTTCCCCTAGTTTTCCCAATGAATAGCACCGTGATCCTATCCCAATGAACAGTACTGTGATCATGCGCTGCTCTTTCTCAGTTAATGCATCAACTCCTGCTGTTTTAACTGTGGCGGACAAGGACAGGAGCTAACACAAAAGGATGGTTACAAATGTTGTGTCTTAAAAACAAGTTATTTCTACAAAAGAAAATGATGTAATTTGCAAAGCTGGAAAAAGTTAGGTAAAGCAATTGACTTTTTACAGAGATCAACAATGTGGGATCTTTGCAGCCAATCAGGTTTTTTAATCTTCCCCAAGACAATGCTAGAGAAGCAATAGAGGAAGAATATCCTGAAAAGGGAACAACTTTTCAGAGAGGCAGGAAAAGCAGATGCAGGCCTCTTTAGAGAGCCTGGAAAGGTGAGCAGGGGAAAGCCTGAACTCAGGAAGAAATGAGACATCTTGAACGAACCAGCACAAGTGTGTCTCAATATGGAGGAGTGGGAGTGCGTGCCCAGAGAGTTCCCTGAAGAGCGTGCAGCTGAGGCAATCAAGAGAAGCGAGCATCAAATGAGGATCACTTGAGCAGATGTTCAAAGTTGTTAAGTGTTCAAAAAACTAAAGAGAAACAAAGAAATGACAGAGAACAGCTTAGCTCAGAAGGTATGTATGCGCGTGGGAGATGGGACCATATCTTCACTGGGAAGCACAGAATCATATTGGCAGCAATGTTTCATATCGTTCTTGAGGGACTGCTCACGAGACAGCCACACAATCAATGCAAGGAGAAGTGGTCTCAAAGCGAGTCAATAACGAGAAATATTAAACAGGAGGCAGAAACTACGGAATGAGAGACACAAGGCCAAGAGCACAGAGGGGAGAACAGAGAAAACGAGAGAAGGTCTAAAGAAGAATGGTCAGACATTCAAGAAATGGCTAGGTGAGCAAAAACGAGAGACAGAATGAAAACATAGATTTATGTAAATCTCTGTAATTCGGTGGAAGGTAAAGAATGAGCGGGAGGGATTATAAAAAGGTGCAAAGAAGAAAGGCAAACGAGTGAGATAAAAATAAAAGGCGAAATAATGAAAACTGAGTGTGTGATAATCTGGTGTGAGAACGACACAGCCACATGCAGTGACAGAAGCATGAGGCTCATTGGCTGGAATTGACAAGCAATGCTTTGTAGAGATAGAAACGGCAAAAGTGAGTGAGGAAAACAGTGACGAGGGTTTTCAGTGGTGATAGAAATAAGCAAGACAAAAGTGGAAGATAGTGAAAGAGAAACGAGTGAGAGATGAATTTAAGCCCAGGCTGCTAAAACAAAGCAGAAAGCAATCGTTTAGGAAGGAAATCTTGAGTAGGCACATTTTTACACGTTTTTAGAACAGCATTCGCCTCTTCTTCATGCTGTTCTCATACAACAAAAGTAGACTGCTCCTTTATAAGGAAGGTAGGTTTAACATGTCCACAATGATCATGACTTGCATGTTACAATTTTTCAAAAGGAAGTGTAAAAGCAGCGTGTCGTTTAATGTACAGGAATACGGAGAAATGCCAATTTCTGAGAACGTATGCCAACTTCACCAGGAAATGGAGAAATTGCATCTTACGTTTTGCCAAACTGACTATATTGCACCTTATGCAGTGGTGTGGGAGGGGTAAGGGGGTGCACAAGGACTCACTATGTTTTTTGTTATTTAGGTTAGTTATTTAATGGATTAAGAGAAGCTGAAGTGACAAAAAGAGCTGAGCAGGAGCGGCAGTTGATGACGCACAGAAATAGACCGATAGTGAGGGAAAGAGAGGACAGTGATAGATTGAAAGATGCATATGTGGCAATTAGAGATGAAAGGAAGTGGCAGTGATTGACAAGCAAGAAGTGTCACACAATGAGTGACAGGCACAAGAAGGTCCAGCGTCACTGTTACATGTGGCACATGAGAGAGGAGCAGGAGTGGGAAGTAAAGTTCCTGCCTGATGTCGGGACAATGTGATTGTGTGGTATCCCGGTGCTAATTGCGCCATGATACCGCCCAACGCAATTAGCGTTACCACAACTGAGTCCGGCGCAATTTACCTCAGATCCCGAGTTGCGGGGGGAGGTAAATCCCAATTTCCACTGGGTCGTTTGGACCCAATGGGGATTTCTTGGCGCTGCTAATAGCGCTGCTAACAGTGCCGAAAACAGTGAAAATTGTGATTTTTACCTTCAGCAACTCGGGATTGGGCGGGGAAGGTGCCACGGTAATAACGTTACTGCTGCATTTTACCACTCCGCTCAACTTGTGATGGAGCCCATGTACAAAGTTTTATTTAAGCTTAGCAATGCTATATGAAACTTTCCTAAGCCCTAAACCAACTGGAAACCTCAAAGCGGCATCTGTCTTGTGAGTCATTAGAAGTGTAAAATATTCCCCAAGAAGTCATTTCATTGAGAGCTTAAAAACCAATTCTTCCATGTGTTAAAGGGTGTTTTAAAAACAAATTCCCATTTGCATTTGTCATATTAAACCCAAACCGTTGTTCCTATTGTGAGTAATCTCTTTGCCCAAAGCCTACCTGTAGGTTGCCCTTGTCATTTTAACTGAAAACCGATTTTCTTATGTGAATTCCCCATTGCCTAAATTTGTCTGTCCTTTGCAGCCTTGGAAAAACGAGAGTCTTTTACATTTTCGTTTCCATAAAAATGTTGCTTCATCTTTTAAAAATATTTTTTTCCAAATGTATCCATCTTCCCCTACCATCTTTTGATCACGGATTTTGAATAACATTTTCTTTTCATTTTTCTGCCATTTACAGCCTCAGTAAAACGGGTGTGATTTCCATTGTCATTTCTCTCAAAATTCCACTTAGGGCCTCATTACGAGGAGGGTGGTAAGGAGTTAATGGCTCCGGTAAAGATGCCAGAGCCGTTAACCCCTTACTGCCCTATTACAAGGTCCGCTCGCGGGACCCGCTCAGAACGACTGGTTTTACCAGACGTCCTTAGCGGGTCCCGCAAGCGGCCCAGCATGCTAACAATGGGCCTGTTAATGGGGGCTCAAATGGGAATCGGAATGGGGATGGACCGGGTCCGGGTTCCCTGAATGGGAAAGTACCGGGCCCTCCAAGGTCGGAATGGCCCAGTATTTCCCCATTCAGGGAACTCAGACCCGGATCCGAGTTTAGGGTTAGCCATGCCCTTCTTAAGGGCATGGCTACCCTCAAACTCGTAATGAGGACTTAACCTTTTAAAACTGTTTCTTCCTGGTCTATCCCTCTTTCCCTACTGTCTTCTGAGAACAGATTTACAATTGCACTCCCTTTTATTTTTCATATGTTGAATGTATAAAGATTGGGCCTCATTACAAGTCAGCCGGTCCGGAAACAACAGTGGCGGTTAATCCGCTGCCACCCTTGTTTCCGGACCTGCTGATTCCGAGTCCTGCAGGCGGGAGGTGTCACTCCTGCCAGTTCTGACCTGCCGGAAATAACACCACCCGCCTGCAGGCGGACATGGAAACACTGGCTCTGTCATTGACGGAACCAGTGTTTCCATGGTCCCCATCCCCATGGAGTCATATGGGACTCCATGGGAATGGGGATTTACAGAATTCCGCCTCCAGAATTACTGGGTCGCCACGGTTGTAATGCCCCGGTGATTCCGGCAACGGTGGCAGAATGGTATTACCAGTCCGGCGGCAGCCTGCCGGTATTTCCGGCACAGCTACTGCCAGACTCGTAATGAGGCCCATTGGGTTTCCTATTTTGTTTTAGCTAGTCTGTTTTGAAGTCCTATTTGCCTCCTAAAAGCAAGTGGCACAAAGTGCCCTTGTGTGCTGTCCCATAGCAGTGGTCCTAATAAAGTAAAAACTAATTTACCTGGTATAGAAAACGAATTGCCCCATTCATTGCTGTTCCCATATTGTGTCTTGAAACCCCATTTCAAATCCGCTGTTAACCTGGTGAAATCATTAAGAATCTTTTGTGTGTGCATGCACTTTCTTGTGGGTTGCATTCATTTCATGTTCTGAAATATTGATTCTAGTGGTGAAATCAGTAAAGTACATCCTTGTGCCATACATGTTTGAGGTGTCTTAGTGTGCCCTTTGATTAAGAATAATCCGAGGCTTGTCTTGCCGTCCTGGTGACCATTGTAATTGTTTATCAAATCTTCCATTAAAATCATACATATAAACAAATATTCATTGACAACACACCTGCCTGGTTCCTGGTGTATTGTGACAAGGGGTGCTGGTGGAGGTTGGGTGCGAGACGGGCTGGAGGCCTCCTTAAAAAGAATCTTAGGAGTCCAAGGGCAGTGACCCAGAGAGCCCACAATACAACAGGGGATAAGCGACTAGGCCCGGTCATTCTGGTAGAGGCTCCCAGTCTCAAAGACTCAGAGAGCGCCTAGAGGACAAAGACGGGACCACAAATAACAGCAGCTCTGAGTCTGAGGGCAAATGGACTCAGGTGCAGCGGAAAAATAAGCCTGCCAAACAAAAGCAAACTCTGGAAAAAGACCCCATTTGACTAAATAAAAAGCCATTATAAGCTTCAAGAACCTTTACCATAAAAATGCCAAATACTCAGTCTGGGAGCATCTAAAACGTGATTGGCTCTGCGAAGGGAGTTCCGGTAGGAAGTCTGCAATTTCCTGCCATAACCTTTGGTTAGCGGCAGCCAGCATGGCATCTGTGTTGGCCTGATGAAGATGCAAGGACGCGTTGGAATACAGCTTCTTCCTGTAAGCCTACAAGATTGTCTCCTCCTTGCCTGGCAGCATCGCAAACGAGGAGGCTGATGACGACTGCGGCCTGGAGTATAGTGATGCCGCAGCGATCACCAAGGAGTGTGGCTGAAGGTCAGGGCCGGTTTTACACTAGATCGCACCACAGGCGGGAAGCAACATTGGCGCCCCTTTCCCCAAAAATGACAACAGCATAAATTGTATGTTACAAATGGGGTGCATTATGCATACATTACAGTGGCGACTAAGATACAGTTAATAGCCGCCAATTATCATGAAACGGCCAGCTGCCACAGAGCTTAAATCCGAAATGCCACTGAAGAGCTCCAAACCCTCTTTGTCAGCAAAGGGCTGATGTGGAGGAACCAGTGTTAGAAGGCAATAAACTTATAACACTTCTGTATATCCTGTGGGAAGAGAAAATGCAGCTTGTAATGCAAGTGCTGCAAAGTGCCCATTTTAAGCCCCAGAATGAAAATAGATGAATTCATATATTGCAAGACTGCTGACTGGCAACCTGGGGGCAGGTGCTGGGGACGCCCTGAGGCTTGAGACCCCTTTCTTTTGAAAAGGTTCAAAGGCCCCAACACATCTCTGTGCTCAAGTACAGTGGCCTTTGCTAGGTACACAGTCCTTCAGCCTACATTCCCCACCCATGTAAACTACAGAGGCCTCGGAAGCCAAGGTTCACCGCCTTCTATCGTAGTGATCTTAAAAACTTCATATATAGAGCGTAAAATCGCAGACACGAACACCCTGAGCAGATTGGTAAGTTCGAACAGGAGGTCAATAGTCTGTACTTGAAGGGAAAGGGTGGAAATTGTAGGTATCATGAATGTGCATGATTTTTAGGAACGGAGGAACCAATGGTATTGTCATAATATGGTGTTACACGTTGAGTTTTGATGGGAATATGATGAGGGGATTCTGCTTTCTGTGGTTATTTCTTTTTAGTTCTGGCTGGGTTTATCAAGTGCTTCAAAGGAAATCTGAATCTGTTTTCAGTGTTTTCTAATTTTTCCATCACACAAACAACAGATAACTGTTTTACCCCTGAATACAAAGAAGTTGCTCTTATTGCTTAATTTATGGCATGTTGAAGCAGCAAAATTACAGGTTATCTAAAGTTATTGTATGCAGAAATATTTTACACACAAGAAACATATTGCTTTAGTTAGAAGTATAATGTCATTTGTTACTGGTCTTTTACAATCCTAAATGATTCACAGTTGGCTAATTTTCTCTTCATTAATGTTAGAGGACATTGAGCAAAACCTTGTGTTAGGGTAGGTGTAAGAGGGTAGGTGTAAGAGAGAATTGATATACCCAAAAGGCCTTTATCTCGTGTTATTAATTATAATGATACGTAAATAGATAATTTATGTATAGCGCTTCATGCCAGATTCATGCCTGCCAAGCACTGAAATAACAGGCAATATTACGCATTTGACTAGTACATATTGTATTGGCCCCTGAAGCATGACATGTTGATTCAGGCCTTATGGGATTCAAAGCTATGACTGCAGCAGGTTGAACAGAGATCTCTGAAACAAGCGCACAGTAAGTCACAAGAAATTACATAACTAAACATGCTATTGATTACAAATAGAAGGTGAATAAATATGATGGGCACGAGCACTAACAGCTGTGCAAGGTGGAGGCAAAGATGTGTGTTCACATCTTAGTAATTTACTAGAAAATGTGTTGCAAGCTGAGCCCAATTCTCAAGTTGGGCTTGCCTGTTTTCACAAGGCCAGCCACGATACACATGATGTTGAAGCGGTTCCCGTAATTAGCATACAGGAGAAGAGACAATCATGCACCTGGCTATGACCTACTCGGCTCCACATCATGTGATCCAGGTCATCCTATTTGTGAATGCAAACATTACTAGCCTGGTCACTCCACCTTGTCGAGTCAACACACTGAGCCACGGCCCTGAAAGTTTGGCCTGCAATGCAATATTGACAACCGCTCCATTAAGGTGACCCATTGCCCCGGGCACGCAGAGGTGTCCCATGGAGACTGCACCGAGGTTGTGTTTGTTTGGAGATAATGAACATAGAACAAAGTATGGCAACAGGAGATTTCAGAAAATTAAGGGAAAGATATCTGCACAAGAGACTTGAAAAGTACAAACATTTATAAAACAAAGAACATTATATCTTCAGTCATTCTGCACAGGCTCACGTGGGAGAACCCCCACACTACTAGTAATGAGGATTTGCAGTAATTCAAACCCAGGTGTCAAGGTGAGCATCATTGTCAACAGAATCCAGGTGGATTTGCAGCTTGCCTAGTGGACATTTGCTGATCTAAGCATTTGGCATTTCCCTTAAAGCTGTGAAGATGTCCACTTGAGAGTACCTACAAATTCATTTCACAGATGTAAAATAATAGCAGGATCAAGGATGTCAAGTAGAGCATCATAAAAAATACTTCCCCACCATACCATGAATCCTAGTTGTCTGCGTGGACAAACCATTTCTCACTTGCCAAGTGTGAGTTCTTATTCACTAATGGTGACAATTTTTATGACCTGAAAACAGTGTTGTTACTTCATTACATAAGCCATACACCGAAGGCAGAATCCCAGGCCTGTACAGTATTTGTGCCTGAAAGTAAGTTTTAGTGATTCATACTCCTAGGCACAGGTCCTAACTTGGTGCGGAAACCCTTGCTGCCGCCACCCTCAGCAGTCTCACTCGCTCTCCTCCAGAACAGTGGCCCACCCAGACCAAACCCCATGACTGAGGCCACTGTGCTCACACAGTGCAGCTCACGCCCGGGCGCTCTGCATGCCCAAACAGCACCATTGCCTCCAGTCAGTGTGCCGTGCACATACAGTGCCGTTGGCTTGGCTCCCATGGTGTAATCCATTTAGATTTCGAGTCACTGCACTTTCTTATTGCAGGCATAACTTTAACACTCAACCTTTTGTATCGTCAAGATAGTCTCACTGCTAACACTCCATTGAAAACCATTGGCATTGGGAATGTTTTCAAAGTCCTATCCAGTTCTTGCTTCATGTAGACAATATAAATTGTTAGCAGGTTTCAATAATAATTTGTTTAATTATATCCTCTACCATAAACCCCACAGATATTCTGGATTGGCCTCAGACTACTGCAAAGATATGTGCTTTTGTCATCATTTGCACAGCAGTCCCTCCGCAGGCATTGTTTTTTTTTCCAGCAATGGAAATGGCCTGCCAACATGGCTTCTCATGCTGGGCCCTCCTGCAAAAAGCTCCACCTTCTTTTAGGACTATGTGAAGGTTGTAGACGATGTGGAACATGGGACCAATCCGGGATTATCCATCCACACATCACGGAAACTGTATGATTCTGGGCACATTTATCTCGCTGTGCCTCTGTCCACTTAATGGGCAAAATTGTGAACAAATACAACATCAACCATTATAACTAGGTGCTTCATCAAAGCTAAAAGATGCTGGACCGTTCTGGTCCTCATTTCCTTGTAGACTCTAATACAGAACACGGTTTGTAATCAGAACTGTGAGTGTTGTCAATATGAAAGGGCATGAGTTCTAAATGAGGGACGGGCTACAAGGTTGGCAACACTCGTATCATTACATTTAAACAAGTTTAGCACCTCATCCATCTCTTTGGGGTGAGTGAATGCACACTAGAGAAAGGGGGAAAGCTTAAAACCCAGCGTGAGAAGCGCAGGTTTGCATGGAGCTCTGAACCCTGACACAAGGGTTGCATTTAAAATGAAGTGACGCGGCTGCATGGAAGGTCGCACTTCTGATATAGTACCTGAATCCCGATCAGTTCCGGTCTTTGAATCAGGTTGTGCATTTTTTAAATGTCAAAATGAACTTGCAGGATTAAAAGCACTCCAATGTTTTTAATCCTGCAAGTAGTGCTTTTAATCCTGCAAGTATATCTTTAACCCAGTCTCCAATTCACACCCATTTCTAGTTATGGAGGGGAGCGACCAAGTGAGGGGGTTGTGGGATACAACCAAATCAGACTTAACCAATCAATGAAACACCATTTGTCGATAGCACACGGGCAGCTTCTCCTTACTCCTGAGCTCTGCCTTTCTGCCTGAACCTGCTAGTCCTGTGCTTGGGCGGCTGGGCCTTTGTCCTCGAAGCCTGATGATGGATGGTGATTAATGAATCTCTAAAGTTAACTTTAGAGTGCCCAGTGATGGTCAATGCTGCTGTGAGCTGACTGAACATACTAAATCACCACTCTGTCCTGACTGCAGCGCCAGGCCATGCGCTGAGGAGGAGGCGTGTGAAATGAGGCCTGGCCGGGGCCAGCCTGGGGAACGGAAAATCAACACATGTTGCTTTTTAACTACTGGCATCATAAACATCCGGGGCTTGCAGATCCTAGGTAGCCTGCCTTTGCCGGACAGCAGCAACAGGCATCATTCATGCAGTCGGTGATCTCAGACTGGAGGAGCACTTTTTGTGCACAGATGAATTAACATCACCCCTGGTAAAGTATGTATGTACTTTATGAAATTAAATGATTCATGTAGCAGCAGCAGCATCATGACAGCGATCAGCAGTGTTCGATCCTCTTGGAGGACTCGGACTGCTGGCTTTGGCTCCCCCTAGAGGTTGGCAGCATGCCAGGCAGCCGCCTGCACTGCCTGATGCAAAGACCGGCCCTGCTGAAGGTGGGCCAATAGCAATAGTGTATCCCCCTCCATCTGCCTGTACTTAGCGTCCTGGCATCGATTGACCGGCTGGACCGAGTGGGGCTTGAGCCAACCCTTCTTGGCCAGGGAGACTACATTGGTTTGCAGTGGAATCCCCGTTTCGGCAGAGGGGCGTCGAGTGAGGACTTAAGACAGAACCCCCTCTGCCGGCTGCTCAACCTCAGGTTGGGGTAGGCCCAGGTACTCCGCCAGCCCTGCAAGACGTTAGTGGAAGGGCCTGGCTGAGGATGGCGTGTCCGGATCCTCTTCCTCATCAGTATCCTGTGGATCAGGAGGATCCTGTGGAGGTGAAGGAGTACCTGGAGCCTGAGGCTGGGGTGCAGTGACTGTGGCTGTAGGCTGAGGAGCAGGCGGAGGCTGGTACAGAGCCGCTTGAGGTATCGGCTGGGGGTCCCGAGGCAGCGGCTGCACCGGGGCTGGGGGCGCCGGCGAATGCGCTTGTGGTGCCGCTAGCATTGTAGGGAGGACTTCCCTGATGGCGTCCTTCAGGATAACCCCCATCAAAGGTGACTTCATGAGCCCGAGGAACCTCTTGAAGAACCCCTCTTCACCGGCCAGAGAGGTGGTAGGGAGTACTGACGGAGTCGCCGGGAGCTGTTGGAGCCACTTCATACCCTGTCTGTATGGATGAAGTGGGAAGGTGCCCTGCGCATAAGAAGGATAGGCTGTAGGCCACATACCTGGTTGGGACCAGTCCCACCTTGACACTCGTTCTTCGCCAAACTCCTGGAATGAGGTCTGATGGGTGCCTCTGTCTGGCACGGCAGCCATCTTGTCGAGCCGCCTGCCACGTGCCTGCAACGTGTTGCTCGGCTCGCTGGGCCCAGCCTCCTCCAAGACTCTTGCATTTGGATCACAAAGCCTACCCTGCTCCTTGGGCTTAGGCCCGTTAGGTGCGACACCCTCGGCCCGGGGGTCGGTACAGCTACATTTAGGCAACCCCTCGGACGTATTGCCGGTACTAGGGCGTAGCCCCTCGGCCATATTGCTAGTACAAGCGCAGAGCGCCTCGGATGATAATCCAGTACAAGAACCATTCCGGTCCCGCAACACTGTCACCAGGAGGATCCAAGGATCCCTTTGTCCTCGGCTGGTAGCTGCATCAGCCTCGGTGCACGTGGTGGTAAAAGGACCTGAACAATCCCTCCCGCGTGGGGGAGTCCTTGGGAAGGAGTCTCCTTTGCAGGGTGCGATGGAAAATAGCGGCCCTATGTTGGGCCTGGCTTGTTGTTTCACAAAGTTCTTGAGGTCCTCTGGAGGTGACTTCTGGAAGATCTCCCTCCACCTGGCTTTTCTGTTCTTCAGCGATTTCGATGACTGCGAGTCACACCTTGTACAAGCTTGCCAACCGTGGTCTGGGCCAAGGCAACGTAGGCAGAGGGCATGGGTGTCTGAAGTTGGGAAGAGCCTGTTGCAGGATGGACATCTGCTGAACCCTCTGGAAGTTGACATGTGCCGGGGAGGAGCGTGACGCCTGAGGACCGAGTACCTGAATGATAAAAAGACAAAAAAAGAAAAAGAGAAGAAGTATCCGTGCGTGGAATTACATGGCCGAAGCCAAACCCAGGAGCGCTGGTGAATTCGGCCCGTTCCCATCGACGCAGAAAAGGGGACTGAGGTGTGGCACCGGAGGGCGGAGTCAGGGCAGCGCATGCTCCCTGGGCCGCACCCCTGCGCGCCTCTAAATTGAAAGGGGAAGAAGGTTTTTTCTGGTGAAAAAGGTTCCATCTCCTGTCCCTTGGAAGGGACGCCACATGCAGTATGGAGGAAGGGGGATGGGACGTAAGAGCAAAAGAATAACATTGGAATATTATATGTTTTTGTACTGTGCCCATGAGGTTAATCTGGGAGTGCTAATACGCCCGACAGAAATTCCTTAAGCAAGAGTTGCCAGTGTAAAAGTGAATGCAGGTATTGCAAAAGGCAAAAGGGCAGCGACAAAGGGGTGATCTTGATTCACCAAGAGCCATAGCTTCTTAACAACTCGACAAGGAATGAGATTGACTGATCAATGTTAGTTGAAGGAGAGAGGTGTCTTACTTTTGAGTATACTATCAAACTACAGTAATGTATACACCCATCATTGATGAAATAAATACATCTATCTACCTTGAGCGGCAGCCTCCTATCCAGACTGTGCTTGGTGCCCTACGAAGGGGCTTCCTCTATTTCCACAGATAGAAGGATGCAATCAGTGTGTTTTAGGTGGCATGGTTATGCGCCCATTACGTGGATATTCTGAACCACTCTGCTTCTTACTTGTCCAGCAGTTAAGTATGTAGGGGTAGAAACACAAAAATGGGTGCAAGTGGAGTGGACAAGGATGAGAACAAGGGCCCGGGATAGGGTCAGTATTGCAATTATGGTGTCCAGTAGTAAACAGTACTTATGTGGCAGCATGCACCGCTATTTATATTCCAGGAGATTGTTGGTGCCACCACACTAAATATCATCCACCCCACACCCAACACCATCCACCCCACCTGAGTCTAATGTCTCTTTCGTGCTCTCTACCATTTGAAAGAAAATTCCCCTCATGTCTCCATTGTTCACATGCACAAATCAGCCCCCTTTTACTAATTCATGGTCCCGGCCCTGTTCCACATAGAGGTAATGATATGATATGATATGGCATTTGTAACGCGCCTATAGACAAGTGTTTCAATGCGCGAAAAGAGGGGAAGCTAGGTGATCTCAATCCTATTCTTGAGCGATGAGAACATGTAAACTTAGACCTCCGCACCTACATCCCTCCGTACCTTTTAGCTTTAAAGTCAGCCCAAGACTCCGGGAGTACTCTCTTTTCACTTATACCAAAGGTCACTTTGCTGGAAGCAATTAAATACATCTGAGTGATCCAAAGTCATCGTCATACCGGTGCTACGAGGCACAACTGACACCCCTCTCTGGCCGAGAGTCCAAAGCACTGACGTTTAACAACAACCCCTCTATGGCGTCACCCAAAAGGTCCCTCATCCACCGATGTACCATGACCACCCACCCTCTTGGTGCAGGGGCATTGGGACTGAGAGAAAATGGGATGTGACTGGCAGCTAATTCTCTACCACCTGACAATGCCAGTCCTCACAATGTTTCCCTCCTAAACCGAGCCCTCCAGCCTATGCCAAATGATAGAAAAGGAAAGCGAAGTAAAGTAGATGCGGGAACGAGAGAATATAAGAGTAAGACAGCACAGGCAGAAAATAGAGAACTTATAAACACGAGGGTAACTCCCAACTCTGTTTGGGACTGGGAAGGAGAACAGTTGATCAAACAAGAAAGTGTGTCCCAATAGGATAAAATGCGAGCTCTAACAGTGGAATAAGTCACAGTGCGCTGTCTCAATATATAGTCGCTGGAAAAAGGATCACTCCTGGCTAGATGCATCTACTTACTAACCATTCTAGTGTTCTGGTGATGGCTCCCTACCCAAGCAACTATATATTGAGACAGCGTACAGTGACTTATTCCACTGTTAGAGCTCTCATTTTTTCCTGTTGGGACACACTTTCTTGGTTGATCAGAAAATAGAGAAGGCAGTACAGAAAGCCTAAGGGAGATAAATGTGCTGGGGCGGCTTTAAACATGGTCTATAGTTTTGGGAATGAAAACACAAACATGCCATCTTGGTAGCCTTGATGAGTCTGAAACCTCACAGTGGTTTCCAACAATGAAACACCTATCGAGACAAAAACTAAAAAAAAGAGTATGTTGCTCACCATCGAAAGAATGAAACAAAAGGAAAGCTAAACTACCAAAGAAGATACAGGAAAGGAAGAATGCCAGAGAGACAATCAGCAATCACAAAGGCTCATCAACTAGTTCTTGGACATTGGGAGATTGTTTGTCTGCCTTCTCTGCCCCGTTGCTATTAACAACAGTAATGCAGACATCATGCCCATGT
This sequence comes from Ambystoma mexicanum, assembly GCF_040938575.1. Taxonomy (NCBI): domain Eukaryota; kingdom Metazoa; phylum Chordata; class Amphibia; order Caudata; family Ambystomatidae; genus Ambystoma; species Ambystoma mexicanum. The sequence goes on from NC_090929.1 coordinate 297,206,677, forward strand.
CAGCGTTGTGCCTCTAAGTTTGACCATAATCACCGAAATACGAGACCCACCCAGCCCTGGTATAGTCTTGACAAAATCTTTGGACTTGGAGGGGCTGTAGGGCCATTATTTTAGCTTTATTGAAGGTAGTTTGGACGTGCGGAGAGGTAGGGGGGATGAGAATTTCTACAGGCCGTGGTTATGGGATTGTTGTCGTATTTTGGGGGCGGTGGAGGATTGACTACCTTAATGTTTACTATGGAATAAGGATACAAGTGTGAGGAAGGCAGCTCTGTCCTGCGTGGATTAGCTGGTCAGACAATAGGAACCACAGGTAAATAGACTGGAGGGTCCTGAGACCTGACTGGGCACTAAGGTTAACAAAATAGTAGGTGGAAGGGAGGAGAACTGCTTTGAAACCAAAAGAAATTGGGGCCATGAGGAAGTGGCCGTCACCGAGTTAGGGTTGTTATTATTCATAGGAAATTTGGTCTAACAGTCTGATGTTTAGGGCATACTGCATTTTTAACGTGATGAACCGTGGATGCAAACATATTAAGCATACTGCTTTTTACATCTTGTAAGCAAATTGTTTGGGTGTCAGCCCTTTTTCTACTCCTCGCAAGGGCTCAAGGACTGTTTCTTCAGAGAAGGAGAGATGGTAAAAGGAACTAAATAGATACATACTTGTAAATGCAGGACTAATTATTGCATTTTTTCCACGCCTTGCGCCAGACCTGTTTAGCTCCATAAACAGTCTCCTTGCCAAAGAAAATGGCTTGCGATCCGGACTGCATGCTCTTTGAAATCCGTGTAAATTAATAATTCACGTTCTGGGCCACCCCCTCCTGACACCAGCTCCAATCTGCAAAGAAGCTCTAAAGGTAGGTCCCTGTAGGTCACAGCAATGACTGTGAAGAACCAGGGCCTGCTCAGCGGGAGCGCTCTTATCACAGCAACTAACTGTGGATCCAACTAAGCTCAAAGGCTCCTGCCCACAGAGCAGCACGGCAAGGATGCTGCAAGGAAAGAACAAAGGCTGCCCCAGGGATTGACAACACTCTTCACTCACTCACACTGGGATTTAGCAAAAGGGAGGAAGGAAAGATATTACACTTTACTTCCCATCAGAGCAGAGGGAGGTTACATTAATTAATTAATTCATAGATTTGCATGACCACATTTCGTTTGTCAGGTGCACTGGGTGTAAAGAAGTATTGATTGAAGGTAACCTATACATTTATTTCTGAAGGAGAGGCGTTTATCTCGGTTCCGATATCCAAATGGGGAGCACTGAATAGATGGAGTCCATTGGAATTCAAACGTGTCCATGTTCTGGGGTTGGATGAGTGTGTGGACATTAAGGAATGCAGTTTTATTTTCTTGCCGAGTTATTCTAGGGTTTTCCCTTGGATGCACATGCAGGCGAGGCAGACCTCTTCTGAGATGAAATAGCTGCCGATGGGGAGTCAATGTACTATCTTTATGGTGGGGCAGTGGAGACAGAAGGCTTTTTTTTCGTTTATTTTTTTTATACTTTATTTAACCCAAGGGTTTTTAAAAGGTTTTTTTTTGCGTTTCATTCCTTTCCGTTTGAATATTGTTTACCTATTTTCATTGTTCTATAGTTGACAGAATTGTGTCCAAGATTTTTGCTGTGGCGGTGACACAAGTGGTTCGTCCGCCTCCAATTAACCTCGCCCACCAAGTCTCTACATCAAAGGTGTGAGCTGTGGATCGTATCTCCTTCAGATAAGGACCTCTTATAGCCTCTACTCCTGGACACCTCAACAATAGATGTTTGGTCGTTTCCACCATGGCTGGATCTTTGCAAAATCTACACGTATTTGTAGTGGCCAGGCCTCGTATCTTCAAAATTTCGTTCGTATGGAGTAAATTGAGGCAGGCTCTTATAAAGATGTTCCTCAGCTTGCGGTTTGGATATTTTTTCACATACGCTTGTAATTCATGTAGTTTATGGAACGTCGCACCTGCATGTGGCAGGTGCGAAGTTAACTTGTACGCAGGGGCCTGCTCCAAAGTAAGTATCCAATCAAGGCTTTTTAGTTTGGACCATTAGGGGCCGCTTGCAACACCGATAAGACAAAACTATTGCTTTGGGGTACAGATAGAAGGAATGACAGATAGAACGAATGACATATGAGGAGGGACACAGAGTCTGTAGGTGTTTAGTTATGTGCCCATTCATTGCCTACCCATGGCCATGCTAATCCCTATGGCCATTACCACCCATTTCTGCCTCTGACCCCCCCAAAACACCTCCTTATGGTAACTCTTTGAGCTTGCTTTATTCAAGCCTTACCATCAAGCTTTGCATTCAAAGTTCCTGCTAGTGTTTGTTAAAAGCAGTCTTCAGAGAGATAATTGGCCTCATTGTATGTTTGGTGGCATCCTGCCGGTAAATCCAGCGGGATACCACCAAACGGAATTACCGTTACCAGCACTTGGAATGGCGGAATTACTGGCATATTCCAGGTGCCACCAATGGTAGTAATTCCCCATTTGATGGTGTCTGGTAGGACTCCATGGGGGGAATGGCCAGTGTTAACTGCACCAGTAATATTGGCATTTTTTGGTGGTGGTGTGCAGGAATGACCGGCAGCTCAGAGCTGCAGGTAATTCCGGCTACCCCACCACCAAACTTTGTAGTACAGCGGTCGGGAACCTGCTGGTAAATGAAATTACTGGCACACTAATTCCAGACCGCCACACTTATGAGGCCCAATTACTTAATTGACACTATAAACACTCTACTGGTGTAATAAAAATGTCTTACCAAGCCTGCTTTGAGCCACTCAATTTATAAGCACTCTGCATGTTCTTCAGTGAAGTCCTGTTAAAAACAAGCATTAGCAAAGCCACCGAAGTCCTGTTTAACACAAGCACTGGCAAAGCCAACATTTTTGGCTCAGGCACACATGTTAAGCTTTTGCCAGGCACTGCTATTAGATGCCTGGGTATTTAATACCACTACGGCTGTGCCTGGAACATGCCTTTTCCCATGCCTACACAAAAGCCCAAACTGTTGGCATTGCCAATGCGTGTTCCGTTTGTCAACGTGGCTGCAGAAATGTGAATCTCTTGCAGATGGGGAGTGGCCATTACATTTTTGGCAGTCCATATTGGAGGACGATTGCATATTCAATACAGATGACAGCTGCTTTTATAGAAAAGTGAAAGGGGGTGAATAGAGTAATAGAGAATTTGTGGTCGTATGTGTGCACAACTGGTACAATGTGGGCTTTAAGTGTCATTTTAACATCAAACGGGATGGATGACCTTCTCGCTGAGAGTGTTTGTTATAGGCGGGTTCAAGCAATTTAGTCATAGGAAAAGATTTGCGTTGGTTTAGAGTCAAAGAACAGTTGAATTGTTTTACAGCTATTATGTTTCATAAAACTTGCAGCCATTCCTGATTAGATGGCAAATGCATTAGCACGGCATAGATTAGGTCTGACTTAATGGTCACTGAAGGCCAGTGCGTTAAGTGGCATCTCAACGCGAGGAGGCTCTCTGAAGAGACATGGCTTAAAGGGGGAATTGCCCAACGGGCAGCAGGTAAGTGCCACGGACCCCCAGCAGGCATCCCCTTGTAGCGATCATCACCTTCTTAACCGGGATGCAAGGGTGATGATCCCTGCATCAACTTACATAAAAGGATGCTTGGCACGGGTCAGAACCATGCCAACCTCTGCCAGGCATCCCTTTAATTAAGAGATGCAGGGATCATGACCCTCGCACTTTGGGTGAGGATTCCTGCATCTTTTAGCTAATGGGATGCCTTTCGGGGGTCAGCGCCACATCTTTTCTTCCATAATGGTGGTGCTGACTTTCACCCGGCATCCCTTTAACTAAGTGATGCAGCAATCACTTTGGTGATAGATGCAGCTATTAGTTAAAGGGATCCCTATGGCTTGAGCTGCATCGATTAGTTAAAGGGATGCCTGGTGGGGGCCAGTGCCAACATTCAGGAGGAAAAGGTATGGCTGCCAGAAGCAAGGCCTTTTTTTATTAAAGTCCAAAGCAATCGAGCAAGAGTTTTAGACTTTAGAAAGTAAGGCCTCAGCTTCTAGCGACTTGCTTTTTTTTCCATAATAAGATTGCTGGCCCTATGCATCTCATAGTTAAAGGGATGCTTGGCAGAGACAAGAATGAAGGCATATCATCCAAAGTTACAGCGCATGGATCCGGAAAACATTCAAGCATCCAGTGTCAAAAGCACTTCCACTTGATTTTATACTGCGGCCTAGTAGAGGCTTTCCTGGCTGCATGAATTATTGACACTAGCCATTCCTGGCGTAACACGCACCATTCTAGCATATCTTGAAGGTCAATATCGGTCGGTAATTCAGAGGGTCACTTCTGTCCCCCTTCTTAAATATCGGAATTATCACTGATTGCTTCCAGGAAGGGGGCATACGTCCCTGTGACTTATTAATGGTCACCACCGATTGCTTCACGGAAGGGGGTTTAGGTCCCTGTGACTTATTAATGGTCAATGAAAAGGCTAAACGTACAGGTAACTGTCTTCTTTTAAATTTGAAGGGTATATTTGTATCAGATGGAATGCATGGTATGCGTGGTACAAGAACAGTATCTAAGTTCCATCGATTACATGGGCATCTAGGATGTGTCTTTGTAGACGCGTAATTGTCAACCTTGTTCCATTGCTGAGTCCCGGTGATGGCATAAGATTGCAAGAGTACAGATACAGAAAAAGAGGGATTCCATCCATTAAAGGAGTTAAAGGCAGTGGCGGGGTATGTTAATCCGGCATGTGAGCACCCCGCTTATAACAGTGAGGACAACATGGAAGAAAGCAAGATTGAAGAATTAAAATATATGTCAACACACGATTAATGTAAAGAGCGTGTTGAAAGAAGGGACAGAAAGATAGCGAAAGAGGCGAAGAGACAAAAAGAAGGGAAGGACAAAGCTAAGGCGTTAGAGAAAGAGAAGAAAGAGAGGAACAGGACAAGAAGGAAAAGGAATGAGAGAGAGCATACAAAGAGGAGAAGGAGAGAGAGGAAGTAAAAAGAAGGAAGAAGGTATGAGGAACTAAAGAAAGAGAAACAGAGATTAGAGGAGATGAAACAGGAGGAAATAGAAACACAGAGATTGAAAGAACATAGGTTGCAAAAAAAGGCAGGAGGAAGAAAATGGAGATGAGAAGGGAAGAAGAAATGGGAAGGAGTAGGGGACAAAGGGATGATGAAATAGATCACTTCGTTAATAGATGCATTGTGCCAATCGAAGCACGAGAACGATGGGAGGAAGAGAGAGGGTCACAACAGCCCTGGAGGGAGCTGCAAGGGATACCGAGAATACAGACATGCGCTGATGAGCCTTAGGCAGAAGATATAGGGAGAAGGATTGGGGGTTTAAATAGGCAAATGGGGGATAAAGATGGTTACAAAACCAAAGGGAGCTTCGCAGGACCTCCAGCAGAGGAAACAGAAGGTATATTGGATGGCGTAACAACGGACGAGCATCGAACACTTTCCTTACGTAGATTAGATTTTGATGATGAGGAAAGGGACAACAGTCATTAAAGCTGGGGTATAATGATGTCAGATGAAGAAAGGGAAGAAAATGAAAGGGCGCAAAGAGAAGGTGCACATGGTTATTCAATAGATCCGAGCATAGAAAGAGGGGTAAAGTGGTCAGATTTAGAGGACCCAAAAGAAAAAACACCAAAGCCGACACCATATGCTGTATAACCACCAGCACGGTCGCAGAGTGCAGGGGGGAATATATCTCTGCTGTATGTTAGTAGATTAAGTTTGTTGCCAGGATGGAGACGAACGGGCAAAATGAGCCTGTGAAAGGATCAACTCGACAGAGGCGTTCCCCGAGGGAAAAATGGCAGCACAGAGTATCCCAGCAAGGAAGGGGTGCTAGGCTAGCTGGAGGACGAGGGGCAAAGAGGAATGAATGAATGCTTCTGCAACCAATCAGGGAAGGATGGCTGAAAACAGATGTGCTTTCCTCTAATGCTTTTGTTGGTCTGACAGGAAGTCCCAGGGGACGAGGAAGCAAGATATGAATGGGCATACTGAGGGCTGGTGAGGAGAAAAGAGAGCAGTCACGGATGAAGAAAATTGTAAAGAATTCAGCCGTGTTGGGCTGGAGAATTAGAGTTGTCAATTACACCCGTAGCACCGCCAGTGAGGGAAGCGGCCGTACGGCGCACATTGCTATGTTGAAATACTAGAAAGAACCTTGAGTGAAACTGACGAGGCTCGCGTTCTGAGCCGGGACACATCAGGAGAGAAACCTGTCAGTTATACAAGAGAGAGAAGCGGGCAAACAATAGTTGATTTATCTACGCTTACAGAGATTGCAGAGTGAAACTGACGAGGCTTGTGTTTTGAACAGGGACACATCTGAAGAGAAACGTACCAGTTTCCTAGCCGCACTTCAGAAGAGGGAAGCGGGCAAACATTAGTTTGTTTTTCTTACGCTGACAGAAAACAGTGAACCACAGAATGAATAACTAAGTTTTGAGTTACCCCAGGAGGAACCAAGAACGTTTCCCTTAAAGTTGTGCTGTTTCTGTCCCCAGTACATTTACACTGGAGTGTTGAAGTTGAGTAAGCAGAAGAAATAAATAAAGGTTCATGTGAGTAAAACCTACAGGTGTTGTCTTTATTCCCACATACAAATTGAGCCCCACATGGACGATGAGAAGTGTAGGTCGGTACGATTGTGGACTAGGATTGACACAATTCCCATTATTAGAGAAAGGGGGAGGACGACCATAATATATTCTGTGGACACAAATGGATAAAGACAATTGAAATGTAAATTACCTAGTTTGACTGCAGGAAAATATATTTATGATTAAGAAAGTATGACAGAGGGAATTACGTCGGCAGTGGACAACATAAGAGGACTGCAAGCAGCCATTCTAACGGAGAGAGCTGACAACATTTGTAGACGAGCAGTGATGCGAGTTTAACAGCTCAAAACACGACACACAATGGAGCGCCCTTTAATAATTGCAGAGCAGACGTATTGAGGCTTAGAGTACAATATCCTGACACATCAGACATGGGTGCGGCTATGACAAGGAAAATGGGAGAGGACGAAGATCGTGCTGCCTTAATTCAAGAGATTCAAAAAGGTTGGCGACTCGAGATGAGAAAACCGTGGGGTAAAACAGTAGCAACTCCAAGTGAAGAAAAGGTAGGGATGGATGCAAAGCCATGGCCCGAAATACAGTTGACTATTGTACATCATTGTCGATTGTTACAAGACAAGAATGATAAGAGGGCAGAGAGTAGAAAGCAGGAGGAGACAAGATTGGTTCATAAAAAATGGTCAAAATGTGCCATAGAAGGAGTAGTGTTGATAAGTGGTGAAGGTGTAGTAACACAAGAGCTACAACCAGCACAGCCAGGCAATATAGGGTATTCTATAGATCAAAGTGGGTATAATTTTTGGCAATGAGGTAGAGGGAATGGACCTAGAGGAGGAAAACCCTCAAGGAGGAGGAGGAGGAGGATTTAATGGAGGACAGCCACAGCAATGCTGGAATTGTGGGAGGATGGGACATATAGCCCGAATGTGTAGAAGTAGAGGGGGCATGCAGCAGAACTGGCAAGCTCTAAGAGGGGGGATGGGCTATTCTCCACAGTACAATACAGAACCACAAGAATATTATGCCCAAGATCACGCGCAGAATCAACCACAATTGCCGTTAATACAGCAAGCGCTGCAAGGTCCCTTACAAGCACATCCACTGCAAGGGCAACCACAGCAACGCCTATGCAGAAGCAACAAGTACAGACTCAGCAAGCACAGACACAACAAGCAATAGTGCCACAATGCAATGCAAATACAGGAGTCCCACAAGCATCCACAACCAGGATACGGAGTGTGACAGTGGTAGGAGAAAATCCTTTCACAGATACAGGGATTAATTTATATCCACAATAGGAAAGCCCTCAGAGCAACCTGATGTGTTCAGTACTATCAGTGACACCACTCCCCAAGAGGAACCAAGGGTCCGGGTAACAATAGGAGGCAAGACATGTTTGTTTCTTGTAGACAATGGAGCGACTCATTCCTGTGTTCAAGAGGGGAAGTACCCAATGTCTGGCATTGCCATGAATGTGCAGGGATTCTGTGGGGCTATGAGTTTAGTTCCTTTCACTGAAAAATGACTAATTTCTATAGGAGAACATGATGTATCTATGGCACTATTTTATTCTTGGCAGACACAAGTTAACATATTGGGATGTCATTTGATGACAAAACTTAACTATGACGATATCTTTTACTGACAAAGGGATAGTGTGTTCCACTCAAGGGATAAATTATATAAATGTAAGAGTTTATATTAGCATTTGCAGGTCAAAAAGCATTGCTAGGTGTCCCTTTAGACCGGAAAGTGTTTTTGTATGAAGTGCATATTTTGTTGACATGGCTTCCTAGACTGGTAGGTAAAGTGTTGAGAATACCTGAAGAATTTATTTTTAGGCCCAAAATATCTATGGATGACGAAGAAGGACAGGTTATGCCTTTAGAGTTAGAAGAAGCAGTGGTAAGAGAGGAACAGGTGGTGGTCGATGGGACAGATGATGGAAGAGGATGAAGAGCAGTAATGGTGAAGGATACAGACCAACATATTTGACAGATGAAGAAATATTTAGAGATGATTTTTCATATGATAAATTAGTATTTTTGATAAGTCTCACTTACTGGATTAAAATAGAGAATAGAGAAATACCACAGAAAATGCCATTGGTAAAAAAGAAACCGTCATGTTTCCAGGAAGATTTAGAAAAGGTGTAAAACATCTTCTGGACCAGTAGTCCACATGATGTGGGCCTACTGAGTGGAGCAGGAGCAGTGAAAATTAGGCTCAAGCCAGGAGCAATGTTGTCACGAGCAAAACAGTACCCCATGTCCAGAGAAGCAGATGAAGGTGTATTTGAAACCATTTCCGCTTTAGTACAGCAGGGAATCTTGGTACCATCAGAATCCCCATGTAACACAGTACCCAGTGAAGAAATCAACAGGGGGGTCGTGGAGATTTATTCAGGATCTCTGCCCCTGAACAATATAGCTGAAGTAGACTTTCCTCTGGTTCCGAATCCAGCTGCGATATTATGCAATATTCCAGCCACAGCCAAGTATTTTACAGTAATAGATTTAAAGAACACATTTTTCTCTGTTTCCCTTCATGAGGACTCACAGGCGCTGGAATCATACAAGATTGCCTCAAGGGTACTGTGAGTCCCCCTTAATTTTTAATAGGGTTCTCCAGATGGACATGGGTAACATACAACTCGAGAGCACAATCATTCAGTACATAGATGATATATTAGTGTGCAGCGAGAAAGAAGAAAAGTGCAGAAAAGACTCATTTCAACTAATGACCATATTAGCAGAGAAAGGATATAAAGCAGACAAAGTGATATTGCAATATTGCCAGGAAGAGGTCCTGTACATAGGACAGCCAATCTCTCAAGAAGGGCGAAAAGTGACACCTGAGAGAGCAGAAGCAATCATAAAAACTCCAACACCAGAGACAGTGAGGGAAATGCAACAATTTGTAGGCTTATATAACTATTGCAGGGCCTGGGTTTTTGATTGCAGTACATATATTTGACCACTTTTAAAAGGACTTAAGGAAGCACAGACAGGCAAAAGTAAGTTAACATGGACAGATGAGATGACTGAAGGAGTTGAAGAATTAAAAAGAGTGATTTGTATTGGCCCTTTGTTAGGAATTCAGATGATAATTAATTTTATTTATTTGCCTATAGCGCACAATAAACCCACAGGCATCTAGGAGCTGACATGTAGACAAGGAACAGGGACCTTACAGGAAACAGGACAAAACATGTAACATATAGGAGCTGTCAGGGGGACACTGTTCTAACTCTATAATGAAGAGTTTTATTTATTCTCACACTCAAATGGGCAAGTAATGACAGCAGTCCTCACCCAGAAAACGACATTAGGACATGGACATAAACCATTATTTTATTATAGTGGTATTATAGACCCAGTAATGAAAGGACATTATCCTTGCAAACAAGTGCTAACTGCTTCTGCTTTCGCAATTGAAAAGGCTGCAATTGTTACCAAGGGGTGATCAATTACGTTATTTATCGAGCATTCCATATTTGCCATTTTAGAAAACCCCAAGAGTACATTGACTACACAAAGAGCATCAGGATATGAGGCAATAATTTCGAACCCAGCGATCAAAATTGTTAGATGTTGAGTAGTGAATCCAGCAATGTTAATAGCAGAACCACTGAGGAAAGATGGCTATGTACATGACTGCACAACGTATGCTGAAGTCTATGATGATATTCCCTATGTTAGAGAAAATGCTCTCGAAGGAGGTGGGGGTCCTATTCATTGATGGGTCTTCAAACAATTGACCAAATGACTGGAGAAAGGCATACAGGAATGGTAGTAGTGAAGCTAAACAGAAGTGGTGAATTTGAAGTGGTGACAATTACGAGACTGCCTTCACATAGTTCAGCACAGGCTGCAGTATTAGTGGTGCTTATCGCAGAACTCAAGAGATATGAGGATGAGAGAGTGACAGTGTACTCTGTCTCCATCTATGTGACTTCAACCATACATGCAGGACTGTCATGATGGAAAAAGAGGGGCTTCCTCTGCACAGACAGCACACCAGGGCAACATGTGTCTCTATTCGGTAAACTTAATAAGGCACTAAAGCTCCCATTGGTTATCGTTCTGGTGAAGTGTGCAGCCCATACTAAGAGGGCAGACATGATTTCTTGCAGCAAAAAAGCCACAGACGTTTAAGCCAAAAGAGCAGCATATTTCCCAAACATTTCTGACTTTGAAGTAGAAATTGTTAAGCAAATGGCGGGATGATGTATGATGGTGCAGGAGGTTTTAATATGTTATCCATTGTACAGTTAATTGAATTACAAGGTTGAGCCCCACAAGAACAGCAGGACTTATGTGGGAAACACAAGAGTGTTCTTTCTCCCCCACTGAGGCTTTATGGAGACAGGACAGCACTGAAAAGCTAGTCATGCCTCTAGCATTATTGAAGGTGGCGCTGGAGCAGCTTCACTACCACGTGCACACAACATAGAGAGACTCTTGCTGCCACAATTGCAGCAGACTGGTTCTCGCCAAATTTATTAGCACACATGGCACAGTTTAATGTGAACTGCATTGTGTGCCTGAAGTTCACAGCAGGGCACACTTTGAGAACAGTGAGAGGAGCAATCCCCAGATGTAATGGTCCCTTTCAGCATCTACATATGATTATGTGGATGTGTTACAAACATGTAACAGTTATAGGTATATGCTAGTGGACGATTGTCCCTTTTCCATATGGATTGAGATAGGTCTATGTATGCACCCCGACGCCACATGTGCTGTCAAGTTTCTCATACATGAGGTGTTTCCTAGATTGGGTGTGTGCGAAGTCCTGCGGTCTGATAATGGGCCGCATTTGTAAATTAGCTATTTTAACAGGTCACTCTTTTATTAGATATAAAGCATACATTGTCATAAACCTATCACCCACAGGCAAATGGTGTATGTAAGAGAGTAAATGTGCTTTGTAAAGAAAGGATAGCTAAGATCAAGGTAATTTTGAAGAAGGGATGGCTTCATTGCCTACCCTTGCATTATTTGCACTTAGAAATCAGCCTGGTTCAGATCACCACTTGACTCCTCGCGAGTTGGTGACTAGACACTGCATGAGAATACCTTGTGCTCCTCCCGCTCAAATAGAAACTGATGCCCACAGTGTAGCAAAAACATTAGGTGATGAGATGCATGATTATTTAACAAATCTGACCGCTAGTATTTCTTATATTTCCCAACAGATCAAAAAACTGAGGGAAGGGTTGAAGAAGATTGATGAAGACAAACAAACAGTTTATCCTAATGATTTGCTAAAACAGCCCAGTTTGTATCCAGGGGACCAGGTGTTTGTGAGAGGTTTTGTACGCACTTGGAACAAGCCCCACTTTGAAGGACCATACCTAATAGAGGTGGTCACTCCCACTGCAGTAAAACGTATAGGAAGAAGGGCCTACTTGCATTTCAATGACATAAAGCCATATAATGGAGGGATCCATACCCCTTCAGCACTTGTTGACAGTGAAGCAAGAGAAGAAGCTCCACGAATGATGAGATCGGCTAACAAGAGCCAAAATACTTTGAACATTTAAAAAAATTCCCTGGGATTCTGTCTTGTACGAATTATCATACGACAGTGTAAGAAGACAGTCTAAGGGGAAAGTACAAATAACTTTTGCAGCAGTTCCAGAACTATTGTAGATAGGCACAAGAAACAAAGTGTTGCTGTTCAGAATACAAATAAGAACACATGAAACTTTATGTTACCTATAACAATAGCGTTGCACATATTCTTGTAGGCTGTTTTCACTGACATACTGCAGTCTTACCAAGCTTTAGTGAGACAACACATTGATGTTATAACATTCTTTGGAAATCCTAAAAACAGTCCTCTTATTTTCAGGATCATCATTGTGATCATTTAACAATTTCTGATATAAAAAAGTGTGATTTATAAAAGTGACAAAAATTACATGTTGAATTAAAGAATGAGAGTGTTCTAAGGTTAACGAGAATCACTGCAAGCAAGATTGATAGGTTTCTTTGGAATACTTCTTTTAACCTCATTTTGTACAATTATTTGTCTTTTCTTCCTTATTACCATGGCATTTTGCCATATAATGATTAACAATGCAGATGACGTTTTGAGCAATGAAACATCTTCTTTTATCCCTAATAAAAGAACAAGTAATATTCTCCCTGATATTTCTACACAAATTACCCGACTCAAGTGAGATGCTGGAGAAGATCATGAGGATATAAATGTATAGCTTGAAAATTCTGCCCATTTAAAAAACATGTGCTACCAGCACATGAAGGAGGTGGGGAAGAGAACATCAGATGAGAGTTGCTATGTGTGCTCTCTCATCCCTTACGCCATGAGCACATCCAGAACATTTATTGCAAGAGAAGAACAAGTTACTCTCTTACCTGGTAACGCTCTTTCGATGAGATGATCCGACGACGTATTCCATATCAATGACAGTAATCACCACAGGTGTGCTGCATCGGAAAATCTTTTGGCGTCTGCGTCGATGAGCCGCCCTCGAGGACCTCCTCGACAGCCGACGTCACTGGATGTTATAAGTAGGACGCACGACGCCCGTAGCCTCAGTTGTAGTTTTTTCCCAGAACGTGTGCCACCAGTCTGCTGCCAGTCTGACACACAAAGCTTGCGGAAACGTAAGCTGCAATCGCATAAGAAATTCTGTAGCGGGGAAGGTAGGGAGGGAGCGATATGGAATACGTCGTCGGACCATCCCATCGAAAGAACGTTACCAGGTAAGAGAGTAACTTGTTCTTCGAGGGAATTGGGTCCTCCGACGTATTCCATATCTATGACAGACTCCCAAAGCAGTACCAATGCAAGGAGGTGGGAAAAGAATTTAGAAAACAGAAATTTAGCATGCCCAATCAAATTGCGGAGTAAAGGACCGCCTTGCCAAAGGCCAGATCCTGCCCCCGGATGGAATTGAGGGAATAGTGACGTACAAAAGTATGTACCGAAGGCCAGGTGGCTGCATCACAGATGTTGCGAATAGGAACACCCCTCTGCAGGGCAGTAGAGGCAGCCATACCCCTGGTAGAATGGGCCCATAAGACGACCGGTGGGTCCTTACCCGCCAAGCGGTAACACTCAGAGATAGCCAAAATAATCCAGCGAGACAAAGTCTGTTTCGTCACAGCCTGTCCCAAACGCTTTCCAGCGTAACCAATAAAGAGCTGATCGTCCACTCTGACCCGGGACATGCGTGAAATATAAAAGCTTAACGCTCTCCTTGGATCAAGCCTATGGAGCCTCTCCTCGTCCTTACCAGGATGTGGAGGAGGATAAAATGCCAGAACAACAACCTTCTGGCCTAAATGAAATTCCGACACCACCTTCGGAAGAAAAGAAGGACGAACTCTAAGGACAACCCTGTCCTTATGAAAAACAGTGAAGGGTGGCTTAACTGAAAGTGCCTGTAACACAATCACTCTGCGAGCGGAAGTGACCGCAACTAAAAATACAGTTTTCAGAGTTAACAGTCTCAAAGGGCATGAATGCAAAGGCTCAAACGGAGCACCCATCAGAAACTTGATAACAAGGTTCAAATCCCAACCGGGCACCTGGAAAGGTAACGGAGGGAACACATTAGTGAGCCCTTTCAGAAACTGAGAAATTAAGGGAACTTTAAAATAGGAACACTCTTCAGACGAGCGCTTAAATATGGACAGCGCCGCCAGGTAACCTTTAATGGTACCCACTTGAAGGCCCCTGTGGGCCAAAGAAAGCAAAAAAGAGAGAACCACAGGAATTTCACATGCAAAAGGATCCACATTCTTAACCCTTCACCAGTTGCAGAACTTTCTCCAACAGCAACGGTACTGGAACTTTGTTGCGGGCCTTCTGGCTGAAAGCAACACCTCCATCACGTCTTCAGGGAGGTCCCAATCCTTATACCTCAACCTTTCAGAAACCAAGCGTGAAGGTTGAGGGACCTGACCTCGGGATGGAGAACCTGACCCCCCTCCCGTGAGAGCAGATCGTCTCGGTAGGGAAGACGACGTGGAGGACAGATGGACAAGTCGAGAAGGTCCGGGTACCACGTCCTCCGGGCCCACGACGGAGCAATGAGGATCATCCGGGAACCAAACCTCCGTAACCTCCGCAGTACTTGCGGGATGACGGGGACTGGAGGAAACGCGTACAGCAGTGGGAATGACCACTCCACCACGAACGCGTCTCCTAAGGCTGTTTGGAGGAAATTCCCGCAAGCAGAACCTCTCGCACTTCCGGTTGACACTGGAGGCAAAGAGATCCACTTGAGGGGTCCCCCAAAGGGCGAAGATCTCCAGGAGAATCTCCTGAGCCAACTCCCACTCGTGAGAGATCGCGCTCTGCCTGCTCAGAGAGTCCGCCGTCTCGTTTTCGTCTCCTGCCAGATGAACTGCCGAGATCGAAACTTCCTGCTGGATTGCCCAGAACCAGAGCTGCATCGCCTCCCTGCACAGAGGAAGTGACCCTGCCCCCCCTTTTTGTTGAGGTAGTGCATGGCCTCCGTGTTGTCCGTCAGGATCAGGACATTCTTTCCTCGCACAGTCGGCAGAAAAGCCTTCAGGGCTAGCCTGACAGCCCTCAGCTCCAACATATTGATATGGAGTCTGGACTCCGACGGAGACCAACGACCGCTGACTGTCAACTCGTTGGCATGAGCTCCCCATCCCGTGAGGGATGCGTCCGTCATGATCGTCACCTCCGGCCAGGGCAGCCAAATTGGAGCCCCCCTCATCAGATTGCCTTCGTCGGCCCACCACAGAAGGTCCCAGGCGACCGAAGACGGCACCTGAACAGGGTCCGACATCCTGCCGGAGGACTGAGACCACTGGAGCTTGAGTGCCCATTGCAAAGATCTCATCCGCAACCTGGCCTCTGGCACCAGAAGAATGCAGGATGCCATGAGGCTGAGCAGTCTCAAGAACTCGAACGCTGGGAGAGTCTGGGCAAGTTGAAACTTGTGCACCATCTGCAGAATGTGATGAGCCCTCACCTGGGGAGGAAAACACTGGCCCAGGGACGTGTCGAGCATCGCTCCGATGTACTGGAGCCTCTGAGTAGGTGTCAAATGGGACTTCTTTAAGTTGAGGGAGAAGCCCAGCTTGTGGAGGGAGTGGCAGGTGACTGACAGATGATCCAGGACTTGCTCAGGAGAGCGCGCCCTGATCAACCAATCGTCCAAGTAGGGTTAGACGTGAATCCCCCCTTTCCTGAGGTGCGCTGCCACCACTGCCACCACTGCCACCACTGCCATGAGCTTGGTGAAGACCCTCGGGGCGTAGGTCAATCCGAACGGCAGGACCCAAAACTGAAAGTGCGAGTCGCCAACCGCAAACCTCAGGTACTTCTTGTGCTTCGGATGGATCGGCACATGAAAATAAGCGTCCTTGAAGTCGAGAGACACCAACCAGTCCTGAAGTTGAAGGGCCTGGAGGACTTGATGGGTCTCAATCCCCCGTCTTTCTTGGAAATCAAAAAATAAGGGGAATACCATCCCTTGTTCCTCTCCGCAACAGGCACCATTTCTATGGCGCCTTTCCACAGCAGGGATTGAATTTCCTGCGCAAGGAGCGGATCCGGACTCTTCAAAGAGAGATTCCCCGGTGGGTTGTGTTGAGGCCTCTGCCGGAAAGGAAGACAGTAGCCGTGGGTTATGATCTCCAGAACCCACACATCTGAAGTAATGGCGCGTCACACTGCAAGATGCTGCGCCAGCCTTCCCCCAACCAGCGAACCATGGGACATGGCCTCATGACTGAGCTGAAGCGGCTGTGGCGTTTCCTGAGGGCAAAGAGGCAACAGCCCAAGCGGCCTTGGCACCTCGAGTACCTTGTTTTCCACCTCTGGCACTCCTACGGTTGCCCCTTTGACTGGCAGCTCCTCTCGCTTTACCAAAGGATGAGTAATAACGAAAGGAACCTCCCCTCCATTGCTGTCCCCTAGGATGAAAAGGCAGAGGTTGCCGAACTGCAGCGCCCAACGACTTCGCTGCAGCTTTGGAGGTCTGCAACCTCTCAAGGGTCTCGTCAGCCTTGCTGCCAAAAAGATGTTCCCCGTCAAAGGGCATGTTGAGGAGCCAGGCCTGCACATCAGGAGCAAACCCCGACTTCCGCAACCACGCAAACCTGCGTATCACGGTGCTCGCCGCCATGGACTGGCTGACGCAATCTGCTATGTCCAAACCCGACTGAACGGCCTCACACATAGCATCCTTGCCATCCTGAATAATGGCAAGGAAACCATCCCGTTCATCCCCTTCAGGAGTATGTTCAGCCGCCAAGGAAACACAGTTCCACAGAGTGTGCGTGAAATGAGACAAGGCACAAATGGAAGTTGGCCGCCTGAAGCTCCATACCCCCTGCAGAAAACACTTTCTTCGCCCAGCCGTCAAAATGCTTGTCGTCCCTATCAGGAGGGATGGTAGGGTACAACGCCTGCTTTACTGGGGCCATAGCCGCCTGCACCACCAAACTCTCCGGAGTAGGGTGCTTGGACAAGTAGCAGGGGTCACTACTGGCTGGGCGGTATTTTCGCGGCAAAGACTTGCTCACTGTCAGGAGACTCTCCGGAGCAGACCAAGCCGCCACCACCCTCCTCTGTAGAGCCATATGAAACAGCAGTACCGGGTCAGTTGGTGGACCAATGTCGAGGATATCCGTAAGGTCATCCTGAACAAACTCCCCTGGGGGAGCAGACCATCCAAAGTACTCGGTGACCCGTGACATAAGGCGCCGGTACGAAGAATCGGCATGAGTGCCAGGCTCAGGCCTACAAAACTCCACCTCTAGAGAGGTGTCCAGCCCACTAGCATCATGCATGGACTGCCTCAGGTCCTCAAACTGGCTATGGCCCGAGAGAATCTTGTCAGGCACCGTGTCAGGCACCATGCCATCATCAGAGCCCTCATCCACCTCTGAAATGAACTCCAGATGGTGCTAAGAAGGCACAGAACTGGAACCAAAGCCATGCTTGACCTTGGCCAGAGCCTTTCTAGGTGGTTCCCCCGAGCCACGGTATACCCCCGTCGACACAGCCCTGAAAGACGTTGAGGGCGTCGAGTGAATCGGCACCGGCGTCAAGAGATTCGGCGTTGTCGACAGACACGGCGCTGACAGCATCAACGGCGTCGACACAGGCCTCAAAGGCGGAACCCCGAGCGTGTCCCTCGACATCCTGGGCGCCGAAGGCGTCGATGACTTCCTCGGAGGCAGAGCCTCGAGAGAGTCTGTCGATGACCTCGGCGCCACAGGCGTTGATGTCTTCCTCGAAGACTTCACAGGTTCACGGGGTCTCGAGCGCGTCGAGGACCGGGACCTGGACCGGGCATGCCGAGAACGATTCCCCTTGTCCGAGCGGGACCTTTCCCGCGAATCGTGACGACCACCCGAGCCCGAAGGCGTGCGAGCGGAGTTTCTCGGCTGATCACGACCGACCCCACTCAGAGGCGCGGACAAATCAGTGCCCTGATATTCGAGAATCGCCAACATTTTCTTCCCGAAGGAAGCCCATTCCTCCGGTGTCACATGCTTGGTGGGGTAAGCGACACGCCGACGGGCGGAGTCCTCGGATGAGGACGGGGAAGGCGACCGATGACAGCGCTTCTGGGAGTGCCTCAACGAGGCAGAGGAGTGGCGAGACCGACTCTGGGACCGAGACCCACTGGACTTCCAACGACGACGCAGAGTGATGGCCCTTGAGTCGTCCGTCAAAAGCCCCGCAGACCTCGACTTCTGGGGCTTGGACACCTTACCTACTGATAACTTCTTCTTGCGCTCACGCAAGGCTTTCGACGTGAGTGACTGGCAGTCGACACAGTCATCCGTGTCATGGGCCTCCCGAAGGCACCAGAGGCAGGTGTCATGCGAGTCCGTGACCGACATCTTGGACCCACAGTCCCCGCACTTCTTAAAGCCCGGACGCGGTGTGAAAGACGAGGTAGACATCTTCACAAAGAAATATTTCACAAACAAGTTTGAAGAACCGAGAAATCAACAGAAACTCCAAAAAGTCGAGGCACACTGAGATTCCCGAAGTGAACACATTCGCGGAAAAAACGGAACTGAGGCTACGGGCGTCGTGCGTCCTACTTATAACATCCAATGACGTCGGCCATCGGAGGAGGTCCTCGAGGGCGGCGTATCGACTTCATCGACGCAGGAATCAGACTCCGAAAGATTTTCCGAAACAGCACAGCTGTGGTGATTACTGTCATAGATATGGAATACGTCGGAGGACCCAATCCCATCAAAATACTTGTACATGATGTGAAATGCCTTAGCTATATAGCACAAAAAGAGGAAAATTTGAAGGAAGATGACAACCCTTCGATGGAAGTCAAAAAAGACATTCCCATATGAAGATGAATACAAAAAACACAGAAAATGGAAAAAGACACAGACTTAATTATTAATATGGGTTGAAAATGAAGCAAGACCTGTATCCATATTGCCCATGAAGAATACAACATTGTGTTTCAGAAACAAGGGCCTGACCAAAGTTGGAGAAAATAAAGAGTGCAAGCAAATAATTGACATACCAGCAATGAATGGAGGAACCGCCCGCTAATGGACCACTATTGGGCCTGTGGATCCAAAGCTTATATGCTGCCTAAAAACTGGGGAGGAATATGCTCTATAGTGATCATACATGTTCCTGCATTGGTGATTCCCCAAAGTGATCGCCATATCGACGCTTTTCCAGAAATGGATGCACACCAAAGAAAGAAGAGGTCGCTTAACCTCATTCTATTGAAGAGAGAACTATTTCTCAGCAAAATCAATAGAAGCTTATAATGACATCCCGGCTGAGCATACATTGTGTTTACAGCCCTATTCATGCTAGGAATTCAGACTGCAGTGAATGCCAAGTGGTTACAAATAACCAGGTGGGAGCTGTTACAAACAATAAACACGACAATAAAAGGATTCACTGCAATTAGAGAAGAATTGAGGGACATCAGCCACATGACCCACCAGAACATGGATGTCTTGGACTTGATTACAGCAATGGAAGGTGGTGTGTGCGCCAAGATCGGGGCCTCTTGCTGTACATACACACCTGCCCGTGATGAGGAATATGAAACTGTGACAGAAGCAATTACGAGGTTGTCAACTTTGCATATGAAAATGGAGGAAGAAGTAGATGAGACCAAAGATGATAACTAGTTCTCATCCCTGTTCTTGTGGGTTCCAACATAGCTAGCAAATCTCTTCAAGCTGCTTGGAGCAATACTAGTGTTAATATTTCTGGAATTTTGTCTTGTAAGAATAATCATAGGACAGTGTAAGAAGAAAGCAAAGAAAGCTATTGGGATGAAGATAATGATCGATGTGAATGCTGAGACTGATGAGCACACACAGACTGAAAGTACTGCCCATGAGCACCTAAAAGGAAGTCCCCTGGCACCTCCAGGATCATAAGAACTATGTGGCACATTGGATATTCAGTCAACCAACTTCGGATGGTTGCCATATGACCTGGAGCGTGGATGAGCACATATAGAATGCCGGTGAACCGAGTGGAGTGACAAAGATATGGATTCCAAAGAAACCACAGTATGAAGAAAAGGTGAAGAAAATTGAGGTGGTCGAGGACTAGTCCAGAGGGGGGAATGTAGAGAGGCAGATGTACATGTCATCGCTAGTGCCCACCCCCTCACCTCTGTCATATTGAAAGAACTAAAAAGCACTGTGCATGACACCTGGTATAGTCCCAATACTGCATCCAAGATATGAAAGACGTAATGCACTCAAAAAACCATATCGAATGTACCCTCACACTGATGTGCTAGAAGGAAGTCTGCAGACACGATTGAACATAGAAGAGCTATAAGTGACATCTGACAAGAGCAAAGTGACATCATAAAGAGGAGACATGAGGATACACTGAAAGAATATGAGAATACTTAAAGAATAAAGATGTGACTGAAGTAACAAAGTAACTGAACATGCAAATGCAAATAAATCATATACACTGAGAAAATAAGTGAAAATAGATGCAGTAGATGTACATACACAGAAATGCAAGGTAGATGTGACATGAAGAAGCTTGCTGCAGTAAGAAAATATAACACAGGTAAAGTGCCCATGATCAAAAGATGGATGTCGACTCTGTATAAATAATAAGCAAGAGTCCTGACGCAGAGAGATTGAGGCTGCAGAAGCTGACAGGCGCTGGAAAACTGCTTTGTGGAAAGATCAAAGAATATCTGTTTGGCTTGGTATCAAGGATGCCACATCAAGAAATACCTGCAAGGCACAAGAGAAGTTGAAGAGGATAAGCTACAAACACACAACATACTTCTCTTAGATTAGGTAAAGAAGTGAACATTTGCAAGTGTGAAGTATTGAATAAACAAGGATGCGGAAAGCATATGCCAGACAGAGCAACCAAGTCTCCAGAGGCCAGGAGGAGTAATAACACCCAGTACAATTTAATTAAATAGTACATAATAAAAGGCACAAATTGACACAATTGTGGTCTCTTGCCACATGGCACAAGACTGAAAACAATGCCTATTCATTAAGCTCCAGATGAAGATAGCGATGTACCCTCACTCCCTTAAAAGTCCAGAGGAACAGAACAGTCAGCAAGGTCAACTGCAAAGAAGAATCCTCTGCTTACGGCCTAACTAATTAAAGATGGTAGACTAATTGGCCAAGTGGGAAGTGGTCTGATGTTGTTCCCTGCACCTGGGTTTTGTTTTGCTGACATGCTGCTTACCAGCCGAATGTCCAAGATTGGGACAGAATGCCAACCAATCATGAGGGACTATGTAGCGATGGACTATACATGGTTGCAGAAGCTAATTCGCTGCTGTTATTCTGCTATAAATCTGTATTATACATAGTTAGAGGTAGTTCAAGTCCTGCCTACCAGATAAAGGGCAGCCAATTGTGTTACTAACACCTAAACGAAGTATAGGTATATATGTTCCCTTAACCAATCCCTCCTTTTGATAGGTGTTTAATATTTGCCACATGGGATGATGTCATTGCTGACGTACATAGCGGTATAAAGCCTTTGTGTGATTGAAATGTAGATGAGAGTGAGTGAACCATTTCTTCACCAAGTTTCCCTTCTTTATTTGAGCTGATAATAGGGTAGTATTTTGCCACATTCTTTGAGTCTGTCTGGTTATTTGGGTCTGAGACCGTTTATTGGTAATTCCATTTGACACTTGCAATGCTCCAGGTGCAAATGCAAAGGCCCATGCTGTGCGATGCATGTCTACTCCCCAAGCAAAAGGCTCTGGTGTTGTGTCAATGTGGTTCATAGAGGACCCTCTCAAGTCATGTGTAATGAGCTTTGCCTCCATTAAGACGTACTTGAAGGCCACTATCTTATCAGACAGCAAATATTGCTGGCGGTTAGCAGGTTCCATCTATACACGCTGATTAGTCATTGCTCGTAGAGCATTAGTATTGGCATGGCGCAAATGCAAAGAACTGTTGGAATTTCTTTCTTTCTATACAAGCAGTTTTTCCTCCTTTGAAAGAGAGGATGGTGACTGTGTTTCAAAGGAGGCTGAAGAAGAGGACATAGCAAATAATGTAGCTGCTACTAACACTGATGTGGGGACCGAGGATTGGCTGCCAGACAGGCTGACAAAGACTGCAACTAATGGTATCTGGCCTCAATCTTTTTGCTGGTTGGTAAAACTCAGTGAGGATTCCTGCACAACTTGTTCACCTCCACATAACACCGTTTTGAATTGGGAACCCTGACTTGCCTTCATTATGCAAAGAGAGCACTCCTGACTAAAGTACTCACAGATCTGAGGAAATATCCTCTGTTACTGGAAGTCCCAAGAAATGCTCAACACCTCACATGCAGCTGTGGAAGGCATTTACTGACAGCAAGGTTTCACCCTCTTACAATGCATCACCCACGTCCATAGCCAGGCAACAGGCTGCTGTCAATGAAAGTAGAGTAGGGTTGAGTGGTGCTGAATCTGAGGAAACATCAGGACCCACTGGTGAGGTAGGTGCAGATAGATGAAGTTCCAGAGTCTGAGGTTGGAACCGGAGGCAAAACAGGCAAAGGTGCTTCCACTGTAGACGATTGTGTGGACATTATTTCAGCACACTTGGAAAAAAACTGGTGGAAGCACTGAAGGAGTGTCAGGCTGGTCTGGCTGCATAGGGTGAATGGGAATAGATTATGGAATAATCTCTTTGATAAGTTTCTTGAAATAACCAAAAAAGGGCTCAGAGTGCATTATAAGCTGAAACTTTTTGAAGGAACCTGTCTTCCAAGGTCAAGACCACTGTCAGAGATCATGCATGGAGCCAAGATGATGTTGAAGCCGGGTACCAAACCGGGTGTGTGTGAGGTGGGAGAGCGCCATAGCTCATTGAGGAAGATAGCATAGAATACAGGGTGTACGAAGTGGACACTGGTGACCAATCCACCCTTCCAAAGGCTTATTTGCATGTTCTAGGTCACTAAAGTAGTTGAGAAGAACAGAACCGTGCTGCCTCCGAAGACAGAGACTTGTGAGAAAAACCTTTGAAACCACTTCTACAGTGAATGACGTGGAGACACAAGCCTCATTGTACTTATCCTGTTATCTTGCCAACATTTTTAGAGGGGCTGTGCATCGATCTTTTGAGCTTCCGGTGGTACCTGCAGCAATCTTTTAATCTGTGTCAACTTGTACACCTTATGTGAGATGCATAAAGGCCTGCTCAACACGGAGTTCAGTGCCTGACACCCAGATGGGTCCTTGGAGTATGCTCCGGTAATGCCACTGAAAGCCTCGGGGCATACTCCTCATGTTCTTGAAGCTAAGTAGTTTTCTGAAACTGAAGCATCACCTCGGATCCGACGAATCAAGTGGTCCTCTCTGCAAGAACCTGTAGAAGACTGAGGCCATGGAGCAAGCCCGGGTACAAGGCCTCGGAGGGGACCCCAGTGCGAACACTGATAGTGTGGTGGCTAGCCGTGACACGACTTGCATCGCTTCCAGTTGCAAGGGTTGCTGGGGTACTTACATGTAGTCAAGTCTTCTTGGACCACACAAACTCTGTGATTTGAATAGGAAGAGGCCTGTTGAAAGCTTCTACCCAGTGACCTAACCTTCGTCAAAGCGTGCGTGGAGAAGAACAGTGACAAACGTGCAGTCAGTCCACATGTGCTCAAGCCAAGGCCCTTGAGACAGAGCCTATAGGGGTCCACCGCTGTGTAATGTCTGACGCGAACAATGGTACGCCCGACATGATAAAAGTACAGACAGCTGTTGCTGGGAGGCAAGGTGTGAGAACATTTGAAATAAATGAAGTGAATACAGATTATGTAGCAAAAAAGTGAAGAGCATTCAGTCCTGTCATCTTGGAGGCTGACCGGTGTTGCCAATGGGTAGGGTGAGCAGGGCTAACCCCCCCCCACGCTGCTGTGCCTCCCCATGGTACGCAAAACCGTTTTAAAGGTGAATCTTCTTTTCTATGCTGTGCAAGAGATCCAGTCCCAACTTTTTGGGTGGACAATCATAAATATGGAGGAAAAGGGACGGGATTTAGGAGTATCAGTACATCCACTACTGTTCCTTTGTTTTTTCAGCACTGCCTTGTGGGAGGAAGGTGCACACTGTACTGGACGGTTGTCTGGATTAATACTGCTACATATTTTACCAACCACTTTAAGACCTCTAGCTATCTGAGAAAGAAAAGCTAAACATGAAAGCAGAATCTCTGGCCCCTGAAAAACGGAATGCTCAGAGGAAAGTGAGCAGATGACTTATCTGTGATAATCCCGCTACACACATTCATCACATACAACAGGAATGTTCAGTCCTGTAATGTTATGTTCTGGTTAGTCTGGGGAGGCAGTGGGTGTATTGTGCATTGCAATGTTCAGGCTGTCCATCAGCAGACATTACCTTGTGCTAATTGCGATGGCAGAGGAAGGAATTCTAAGAGATTTGCCAACAACAACCTAATTACAGGCCGAACGCCATTTCATAAATGACGACTGAAGGTAGACAGGTGAAAGGCCGCAGGTCATGGGGCACCAGGAGCAGAGTGGGTTCCAACAGGTCTGCGGGATAGGGAAGGGCAGGAAAAGCAATGCTGAAGCTCAAACGAAACAGGCCACATGGTAGAGAATCCTGGAATACATATTAACTTCGCAAAGGGGATCTTACATTATTGGAAAATGGGTCAGGTGTGAATGTATGTAAAGAAGAAAATAGATGTATTTACGCCACAAAGATCAAACATAGTCCAAGTACAAAAATAATGGAGTTATACACAAGAGAACAAGCCACAAATAGCTTTGGTTGTTCTCACAAGAAGCAGAATACCACGCTAGGACTTTTCAAAGTGGGTGTGTTTTGTGGGTTAAAAAGGGCCTGGCCGGTTGGCCACCAGGGGGCGCACGGATGAACAACTCCTTCATGTGAGCTCCGTCCCGAGGTCCTAGAAAAGTGCATCGAGCCCCCACTTGAGACCCCCCCCCTTAAGTACGCTCGACGGAATGGTGTGGGAGAGGACGTCTATCATGACATGAAAAAAAATCCGGCAAAAACCGTGCAAGTATTCGTGGAGAAACGTTGAAGGTCCCGATCGCCGGCTTAACTGCGCAACGCACGTGAACTCCAGAAGACTACAGAGACGACTGGAAACAGGGATAGGAACGGCCTGGAGGGAAGCTGAGAAACGTCGTGGAGAGGGAACATCGATCGGAACCATCACGACCGATTTGAAAAGGTGATCACAAGCAACCAAAATCGAACATAACACGGCGCCTCTACGCGGTGAGTTGAATCCACCCCCGGACTGAAACACTACGTGGCCCCGGCTCTCTCAGCCTCATCGCAGCCCATAGCGGCGCAGCTTAAACACACCCGGCGCTCCACGCAGAGAGTCAGCCACGTCCAACCGGGCCCATTGTGAGAATCAGCATTCGACCCCAGGCGAGAACAATAGTACCAGAGCGATTGCGAGGGCCGAGTGACCGCGCCCCGCACCCTCTTACACAGAGCAAGAGAGACCCCTCTCTTGCGGGGTGAGTGGACCCGGAAGGGGGGGATTTCATAAGCACCCCCAACCACCATAAAGGATATCATAATATAACGGAGGCCTCACAAGCGAAAAGGCATGGTATATACGGCAGGGGACATAAGATAAGCCGTAGGCACTCTGTGAACCTTGCGTATTAGCTGGAAGTAAAAGAGTGGAAGCATT